>NC_138862.1:96150774-96804430 GCF_965194805.1 Balaenoptera borealis
ACAAATACCTATTTAAGTGGATTTATAGATTGCATTATCTGTTTTTACCAAACTAACCTCACAGAAAGAGCTAGTCATCTAAAAAGACTCCTGCAAAGAAACCATAAAACAGCCTTTGCAGCAAAAACAGTGAAGCTAAAAAGTACAAAAGTTTGCTATCTGACAAGGATTTAAAACAAAATAAACATTGTTAATCTATGATCTTATACAATTCATGAGAAAGCAATTGTTTTTTGAAGGAAATTAGTGCAATGGAGAGATCATTTTGAAAAAAGATGTTTGGACATGTATGTGATTTTCTTACTGAAAATAATATGTATCAAATATAAAAACAGGTCTACTGTACATATAGAAAATTTTTAATTTTAAAATCTGATTAAGAAATTTTACAGAGAGTCTCTATGGGTTTTCAAACAATTTTTTAGAAATAAAAACATGCAACCTACCTGATTAGTTTGAAAAAACAACTGAAAGGCATCAAGGAAGACGGAGAACTGCCGAATTTTAATACAAATCTTTGCAAAATTTGTGGAGGAGGTTGACACGAGAGTATAATGATTGAGGAAGGCAGTCAATGATGTACTTCTTCTATATGGTTCTATGTATTCATATGAAGTATCTTTTTTCAGCCAAAGCAGCTATGAAAACCAAGTAGTATAATTAACTGAACTAAGAATCAGACTTCTGAATATTTTTATCCCAGTATTAAATAATGAAGTAGGTTCAAACTCATGGCTCTCATTAAAATATTATTACTAGTAAAAAGAAAAAGAGTTCGTATCATTAATAAATTAATAATGTGAAATAAAATTAAAATGTTTCATTTTTCCCATTCTTTCAACTTTTTGTACATTTTGTGCTGTACATAATACATTAATACAGTTGTTCATCTATAGAGATAAGTAAATCAACATACATAGGTATATCTAGAGACAGAAGAGATAGTTCATAAAAGTTTGCAGAGTGCAAATCTTCTTATAAGATTTAATAGCAGAGACATAAAAAGTGCCCACGGAGCCTGTGCATAGAATGTGAAAAAAACATAAAATAGGGGGGGAAATACTTTTAGGTAGGCCATGGTCTGTTTACTTTGTAATAATCAAGAGGAGAGAAATCCTCTCTAAAAATTTTGGTGTCCTAGAATTTAAACTATAGCACTGAGTAAAAGATTAGAATGTAAACTACAGCACTGTGTAAAAGATAAGAATGTGAAACCGTATATTCAGCTAAGAAAATGTATCAGAGAGGAATTAAATATTGAAGTTTAGTGGCATTTTCTGACAAACTCTCAAGATCTCATCATTAAATAAATTCACTTGACCAAACAAAGACACATTCTAGTATCTGTCCTCAGAGCACACTAATTTGAATTCATGAATATAATGAAAGTCTGTTTCCAGAAAATTCCCAGAGGGAAATAAGAGGCATTTTTATCACTTATCATTATATAGCAATATAGTGCTTCGAAAATGAGATTCAAACATGCTTTGTTTTCTTTTCTTAAACTCTGTGGAGTTTTGCTTCCATTTAACAGATTAGAAGATGTCTGCATTTGAAGCTAATTCACTTATTGCTGTGCCCAGATCTTCTATCGCTACAGAATATTTACCCACTCTTCCTCCCCAAAGCTGCATCTCAAAAGCTGCTCAGTTGCTGAGATCAGCTTATTGACCTATGAAAGGAGGTGAGCAAACTTAGTGGCAACCAAATGAACTCTTGTTGAGACAAAAGCAACCAGCTTACTGGAGACAATTTGAGGACAAATAAAAGGAATAACTACTTTCACCATGGGTGGTAAACATATGGAACTTGTTAACTCCAAGTGACAGTGCTAACTCAAGCATAAATGGGTTCAAGGAGGGTTCAGATGCATTCTGAGAGAATAACTCTCTAAAGGGTTGTTAAATGAAAATTAAGTTTGTTCGGGGAAAACTCCATGCTCTGGAGATGGACCTCAAGGAGAACATGAATCCCACTCCTCTGTCCATGAAAAGCACTGCAGCTACTCTGGCCTGACACAGAGCAAAGTTCTTTTGTTCTTACCATGACATCAGAAATAAATTCCAGATCCTATTACACAGAGGGTGTCTTTGATAGCCTCCCAGGTCTTGGCACTGCCCACCCTCCTTGGGCTGGGGAGGAAAGTACGTGACTAAGAAATCAGAACTCTTGCTCTCTCTTTCCCATCCTGAAGCCAAATATACTTTTTAAGCAAAATCAAGGCCCTACTTCCCTTCAAGGGGCCTTTTGGAATTGAAAGTAGCTCAGAAAGACCTCCTGACCAACAGTGCTCTTTTTTTATTTTATTTTCAAATTTTAAGCCAAAATTGGTTAACTTCAAAGAGACTCTGTGCAAAAATCATAGCATTGTTTTCCTAAGGAGGCCTTATTGAATGATTGATATTTTTAGGGTTTTCCAGCCCAATGATCTCTGCTAAAAACAGCATGTACTGACTCATCTTGGCATTTGTTTGCAAACAAAACCCACAGTCTGAACTCTGTTTATCACCCCCCAACACTGGAGTTGCTAACAAGTAGTGATCACAGTGGCCCATGCCTAGCAAAAGGTGCTCCCCTGTGACTTTGTTTTTTACATACAGATTATAATCTCTGTCATTCATTGGAACTTCAAAGCCTACAAGAGACTATACTCCCTTCAATAGCTAATTCCCCTTATTTCCTGAAAATCTGTTTGCGGAGAATATGAGTCTACATTTCCTCTTTCAGAGATATAAATATTCACTAACCCTTATACTATAGAGAAGTTTGAGCTTCCTCCACTTTCCAGGTGACCACAGATAAATGATCTATTTCTAAGAACATTTGTTTTGAAGACTAACAGGTCCAGAATTTAAACCTACCCCTAAACTAACATTTTCAATTGGGAGAATATTTATGTTAAAGAATCTTAAGCTAATTTGAATCTGTCCTTTCATTAAATGGCTTTCTGTAGTAATTCATTCCCCTTTCTTTTTTTTTTTTTAATTTACTTATTTTTATTTGTTTTTGGCTGCACTGGGTTTTCGTTGCTGCACGCGGGCTTTCTCTAGCTGCGGCGAGTGGGGGCTACTCTTCATTGCGGTGCATGGGCTTCTCATTGCAGTGGCTTCTCTTGTTGCAGAGCATGGCCTCTAGGCACGCAGGCTTCAGTAGTTGTGGCGCATGGCTTAGTTGCTCTGTGGCATGTGGGATCTTCTTGGACCGGGGCTCGAACCTGTGTCCCCCACAGTGGCAGGCAGATTCTTAACCACTGCACTGCCAGGGAAGTCCCATTCCCCTTTCTTAAGGAATAAATTCCACTTGAAAGCTAGAGCAGTGGTCAATACTTCAGGCTTTACAGTCAGGCTTGCAAGGCTGTGGAACCTTAGGCAATCTACTTAACCTCTCCATGCCTCTGTTTTCTCATCTGTAAAATGGGTATACGGTAGCCATTAACTCATGAAATTGTTGTAAGAATTAAATGAACAAATACATGTATGGTGCACTCTTATGTTACTATCGATATTTCAAGTAAAATTTATGCTTATCTTTAATAGCCTATGAGAAAGAGGCATACTTCTGACATTTTTATTCTACTGTATTTTGTTAAACATAATTTAGTTTCATTTCATAAATTCCAAGTATGCTGTAGCAGTATGAGAACTGGCCTTAGCATTGGAAGAGATGGGTTCAAATCTTGACCTTGATACTTACTAGCTTGTGGCCTAGACTCATTACTTCACCTCCCTGAGCCCCAGTTTCTTCACATAGATAAAAGGGATGATACTGATGGCTGAATGGACTGAATGCTTGTGTGCTCCCCAAAATTCATATGCTGAAGCCCTAATCCTCAATGTGATGACATTTGGAGGTGGGCCTTTTAGGAAGTAATAAGTTTAGATGAGGTCATGAGGGTGGGAGCCCCTGTGATGGAATTTGGGTCCTTGTAAGAAGAAGAAAGACTAGAGCCCTCTCTCTCTCTCTCCCTCTCTCTCTCCCCACCAAGTGAGGACACAATAAGAAAGCAGCTGTCTGCAAACCAGGAAGAGAGTCCTCCCCAGACACCAGATCTGCCGACACCTTGATCTTGGACTTCCCAGCCTCCAGAACCATGAGAAATAAATGTTGACTGTTTAAGCCACCCAATCTATGGTATTTTGTTATAGCAGTCAGAACTGACTAAAACAGATGCCCTCTTCATAGAATGTCAGAAGGTATGACATAGGCTACAAGTTTCCCTCAAAATCCACTCTTTTCTTCTTACAGACTTAAACAATTAACCAGGCACACAGGCAGATAGAATAAAGGCCAGGTCCAGCTTCACGGACATGCCACCTGTATAGTCTCACAAGCCCCACAAGCAGAAGGACCATTAAACCCTGGCTTAATTCTCTGCTGTTGGCATCTCGGATTCTTAATAATTTTATCATTGAACTTGTGTTTTGTAAGTGAAGTCTAATGGGACTTGTATTTTGTAAGTGAAGTCTAATGGGGTCATAGAGCATGCATGTGAGCTGAGAAAATATGTGCAATGCATGTGTCCATCACTTCTTGCCACCTTATCTGTGTTCGTGATTCCCACGAGCACAGATTTCTGATGGATCCACGATGTATGGGAGTTCAGCAGGACTCAAAGCAAGTTCAGAGTAAGTATGTGTTTGTTATGCCTATGACTGAGTGCCATGGTTTGAATGTTTGTATCCTCTCAAAATTCATATGTTGAAATCCCAACACCCACAAATGATGGTATTAGGAGGTGGGGCCTTTGGGAGGTACTTAGGTCATGAGAGTGGAGCCCTCATGAATGGGATTAGTGATTTTATAAAGGAGGCCCCACAGAGCACCCTCACCCCTTCTACCATGTGAGGACACAGGGAGAGGGTGCCAGCTATGAAGCAGGAAGAGGGTCCTCATTAGGTGACCATGCTGGTGTCTTGATCTTGGACTTCCCAGAACTGTGAGAAATAAATTTCTGTTGTTTATAAGCTTCCGGTCTGTGGTATTTTGTTATAGCAGCCTGAACAGACTAAAACTAGGTAAACAGGTACACGGACAGTCCCCAGAGGCCACACTTACCATTCAAACCACAACTTTCTTCAAATAGAGAAAGAAGACGATGGAATTCTAAGAAACATGAATGACCAAGGAACACTATCTTTGTATTAATTCCCTGTATTCACCAACCACTTTACACTGAAAATGATGACATAGAAGGAAAGGGAAAGATAGGGCAACTTATAGGTCCTATTCATTTCAATCCTTCCTTACTCATCAGTAAGCTGAAGGTAGAGCGTGCTGGCAGAATGTGTGCATATCAAGAAGTAAAATAAAAAATTAGTTACTTTTGTGCAATGTTTCCACCGTCCTAATAAGAAATACTAATATGTGTACATGCTACCAAATAGAAATTGTGGAATTTTAGTGTTTCCATGTAAAAGTGAACTGTTCTTTTATTTGCATTTAAAACAGACGTTGCACAACAGAAAGAAGAATGGTAAAATTCAGGCTTGTAATTTAAAATTTTAATTTTTCTTTACTTAGAACATTAAATAGCAAAAAAAAAAAAAAAATCCACCATGACAAGTCAAGAGAGAGACCACAAAAAAAGGAAAAAGCTTTATGTTTTAAGTATTTTTAACCACACTTTTTCCCTGCTTTTTGTAAAAGGAGCTACATATTTTCATTCTATCCTGGGCACTGCAGATTATGTAGCCAATCTTGATAAAGACCATACTTCCCAGCCTCTCTTGCAGCTACATGTGGCCATGTGACTTACTGCAAGCAGATTCCTGCAGCAGATTCAGGGAACTATCTTAGGAGATGGTGGGCATGAGCCTTTGGCCCTTTTCTTTGATCCTTTCTCCACCTGCAATGTAGATGCTGCCATCTTGCACCATGAGTTCAAGAGTCACCCCCTGGGGCTAGTGAAGTGGTGAGTTGGAAGGAGCCAGCGTCCCTGAGGGCTTTGTGAAGAAGAACCATCTAATAGGCCAAGACTGTGAATTGCTAAACTTTTACCATGTGTAGAATGGATTTCATGAAATGACTTGGTAAGAGCGTGTGCCTGTATTAGTCACTCAGTGAATGCCTAGATTTTTATTTTTATTGTTTGTTTTTTAGTCAGCTAAGAAAAGAAATATTATTCTTCATATTTTTCTTGGGAACAGTTCAGCACCCATGGACCATCTACAATCCCCAGCATGGGGGTCACTGCTTCAAGTTTCCATTTTGCTCACCATATCTGGCCGAGCCTTCTACGACAAGTCAGTGGCAACTGACTTCACTGTTCTTGTTGCACCTATCGTAATAAAAGCTGAGCTCTGACACCTGGAGAGGAAGTTTTTATATCAAACAAGTTTTACATTCAAACAAGAAAAGATTGACACCTTCAACTAAATTCCACCCCTAAAAAACAGCATGCTCCTCTGTGGAAGGTCTCAGCAGGACACGGTGGAGAAACCTGGAGAAGGCCTTCTCTGCCCATTCCTCACTCTTCTGTGCATAATTAAATCAACAGAGTTTAAGGAGTTTGGGGATTGGCTGACTTTCAACACCCATAAAAAAGGTGCAAAGTTGGGAGAAGATCTAGTCAATATGCCTCATATATCAAATATTCTGTAAACTCTTATCTTTAATCTGTGCACTAATGTGCTTCTGCTGGTATTTTATTTTCTCCTCTCAGTCAGGGTGTAACTTTCCAAAGTAGATTAAAGATGGCAATGTTAAGAAGCCAACGGCATCATGATTCATGACGTTCCTGACTACACCACTAGGCTGTGAGTTAACTGAGGGCTGGGATTGACTTTGAGATTCTTTTTCATACCTGGTGGCTAATGCATGGCTGGCACATAACAAGTGCTCATCAAATGTTTGCTTAATTAATTAACAAATCAATCAATTAATGAATAAATAAATACTTTTAACAGATGCTCTTAAAATCCATTTTAGGATGACTAAAGTTCTAAGAGCTTGTGACTTGTCTTTTTCTACAGTGTTCAAATTTTCTTTAATGAGTGTATACGACTCCAGGTATGAGTCTAGACCAACAGAATCAGCATCCCCTGAGAGCTGGTTAGATATGCAGAGTCCCAGGCCCCACCCCAGACCTGCTGAATCAGAAGCTGCATTTTAACCAGACCCCTAGGTGATAGGTATGAACATCACAGTTTGAAAAGCAAAGTTGAATGTAACTTGACATAATAACATTTTAGTTAAAGAAAGCCCCAGACTGTGACAACTAGGTGCTCTTTGCCATTTGGAAGGTAATTTTAATATAAAGCATAAGCAATTCTTACCTTCTACAATCCTCTAGAAATGGCTTACGGTTTCCATGTTTTTCATTTCAACAATGCGGCATGGAGCAGTGACAAGTCCCTCCATCTCCACGCCCTCCCCCAGCCCCAGGGCCACAAAGCCTGAGCTCTGAGATTCTGCGTGAGGTAAAGAAATATAGATTCCTCAAGAGCTGCTATTCAAGCCATAAGCAGCATGTGCCAATGTTCCCCCCACAATTCTGGTTTAGTCTCCTTTAAGCTGCACATCTGGCTGTCACACACTCTTTTGTGGGGACGTCTCAATGGCAGCACTGATGCTGCCTCTGCCCAAAGCCAGCCCCACAGTGGCCTCCCTGTCCTCCCAGCATGTGAGGTCATGAGCATGAATGTCCTGCCAAACATTTAAGATGTTGCAGTTCACATTGTGTACATTGTATAGAGAAACACTGAAACGCAGATTTGAAATAAAAAAAAAAAAAAAAAACTACAGGGCAAGATACAACCAAACCTTGTTCTATTGTTATCCCTAACTACCAGTTCAGCACAAATATGTAACTTGTATTCTTAAAGTAGACAATCTTCTCTCTCTCTCTCTTTTTTTTTTTTCTGTCACTGTAACTAGCATCTGTAGATTCAGAGATTTCCTTGAAACATTCTTTCTCTAATGTGGTTTCTATCAAATTCTTGGAAAGCGTGAGCAGAACTGGTTCATTTCAAACCAAAGGTCCCCTGCATGTGGTCCCTTCAGAATAGGCCAAAGAGTTGGAGGGAAGCTGCATATAACTGTTAGAGTAATCTTGCCTCCGAGGACCATCTAAGAGGGATGAAGGAAGGGATTAGCTGCACTACAAAAAGGCATGAGGAAGAGGTCCTTCCCTTCACTGTTTATCAAAGTGTGGCGTGGGAACCACCGCTTCAGAATCACTGGGGATGCACAATAAAAATGCAGCTTCTTGGAAAACAACCCATATCTATTGAGTCGATGTCCAAGGTGAATCTGCAATTTACCTGACTTCCTGTAGCGATCCTTATCTTGGAGAACAAGGGCTTTAGAGCTAGACTTGAATCCAATTTTAGTTCTCTACAGGGGCGATCTGACCTTGACAAATAACCTAAACTCTCTACACGTTCTTTTCCTCATCTATACAGCAGGGACTGTGGGGAGGATTGAGCGTGTGAAGTTCCTGGCACAGACAGGTCTCAGGAGCAGGGCTTCGCTTTTCCCTGTTATTCAGGTAGAGCTCTTTGGGTCTGCCATTTTACCTGTGACCAGGGGTCATTGTCTTCCCCTGAGTGACGGTTACTATATGTGCCAGGTTCTAACGGAGCTCTAATGAAGGCAGCTAAAATCATCAAGACTGAATCCCCTTTGGTTGCTAAGGGAGAACCTGCTGCTCTGTAGCTGTACTGTCCAGTCCGACAGCCATTAGCCATATGTGGCCATGGCCACCGAGCACCTGCCGTGTGGCCAGGACAAATGGAGAGGTGCTGTAAGTGTAAAAGCCACGCTGGAATCCAAAGACTTAATGCAAAAAGAAGAGCATAAAAAATCCCATTAATAATTGATTACAGCGGGCTTCCCTGGTGGCGCAGTGGTTGAGAGTCCACCTCAACGCAGGGGACGCAGGTTCGAGCCCTGGTCCGGGAAGATCCCACGTGCCGCAGAGCAACTAAGCCCGTGCACCACAACTACTGAGCCTGCGCTCTAGAGCCCACGAGCCACAACTACTGAGCCCGAGTGCCACAACTACTGAAGCCCACGAGCCTAGAACCCATGCTCTGCAACAAGAGAGGCCACCACAGTGAGAGGCCCGCGCACCGCAATGAAGAGTAGCCCCCACTGGCTGCAACTAGAGAAAGCCCGCGTGCAGCAACGAAGACCGAACGCAGCCAAAAATAAATAAATAAAATAAATAAATTTAAAAAAATAAAAATAAAAATTAAAAAAATAATTGATTACAGGGAATTCCCTGGCGGTCCAGTAGTTAGGACTCCGTGCTCTCATACTGCCAAGGGCCTGGGTTCAATCCCTTGTCGGGGAGCTAAGATCCCACCAGCCGTGTGGCACAGCCAAAAATAATAATAATAATAATAATAATAATAATAATAATAATAATAATGGATTACATAATGAAATGATAATATTTTTGATGCATTGGATTAAAATAGAATATATTAAAATTAATTTTGCTTGTTTACTTTTAGCTTTTTAATGTGGCCCCTAGAAAATTTTAAATTACACACGTGGCTCATATTACATCTCTACTGGACAGTGTTGTTCTGGAGGAACAGCTACTCCTCCCTCCTTCCTTCACACTGATAATAAAACCCAACACTGGAGTTATGACCTACAATATGGGATTCCCTAACCAGGAGGGCAACGATCACCTTGGAGAGACTGGGGTATCTCTTCTCCTGCTGTAGGGAAAAGTGGGGCTCCTAAAGCATACCCCCTCACGAGAGAAAGCAAGCAGCAGCCTCAGGGAGGGAGGTGGGTGAGTGGGCGTATGCATCCATAAGAGGACACTTCTGATTCAAGCCAGTGGTTGTGAGGAGGGGGACGGTTGTGGGGACCTAGGGCCTTCCTTGTCCACGCCCCCTGAGAGCCTCCTGCTCTATCCATGTTCCCAATCATTACTCCCTGGCAAGTTTTCATGAGGTAGGGAGCGTCCTCCAAAATAATCACACCACTTGTGTCCTTACAAGACTGTATCATTATTAAGCAAATATTTTGGCCAACAAGAAGATTATCTTTTCTCCATAAGTAATTTAGAAATAGTTTCCACCAGGTCATAATCTCCTGATGTACACAGATCTCTACAAAAATGACTAGCCCAAGTGGATATTTCCGAAGAGGAAATGTTTGCCAATCATTATACTATCAGCTAATGAAATTAGTATTTTTGGAAAAATACGGCCAAAATAGACTATAATCTGTTTTTTTAGAGCAGACTTGTAACTTGACAGAGTTTCTGGTATAGAAAACACACATAAATCAATTCAATGTATTTGTCTTTGTTCAAAATTACCAAACATATACATGCATATGTTTGAACGAAATGCATTTAGATATTCTGACCTAAAGATCCAATAAAATGGGATTGTTTTATAGTTCCTTTTATACCTAGTCAATTCCTTCACTAAGCACTCAACGTAGATAAAGGAGTTTGACTGTGTGATACTTGGCACTTGATATCTGATGGCTGCCTATTTATATATGACTTAAAGAAGCCATAACATCCGCACTTAAGAGGCCTAGAGAGCATCTAGGTTACATTTTTACTACCACACATTACCACCACGATACCGTGAATAAAATATAACTTTTCAATTATTCATGGCAGGGCAGAATGACTTGTTCTTGAACCCCTGACCAGATTCCCTATAAATTACTAGTAGAGATTAATGAAAAATTTTTCAATTGATGGATGATACCTCTGGATACAACAGAATATTAAAGGCCAGTTTTGCAGACAGTCCGTTATTTTATTGCACAGATTTCATTTAAAGAACAAAATGCACCATTAATGTTTGGAGAGTTTGGGGTCTCAGATACTGATACACCATCAGTGTTTGCACCCATAAAGCCAAATTCAACAGTACAATTTATGTTAAACAATATCGCTTCAAGGCAGCTAACAGAATGAAAATAGAGAGAAATGGGGAAAAGCTTCTAAAATGTGTTAAATTGAAGCACATGCAAGTGTAGGATTCAAAACTACATCATACAAACCTGGAAATCAAAAACGTTTTGTGGAATGTCAGTTAGCGTTATACTCACTTGTACTGTTACTTATGGTATCATTAAAGTCTATTTGGTTCATTTCCTTCATACTGATGAATTGAGAATTTCAGGAAAACCATGGTTATAAAAATGAGCAATCTTGAAAAAGTATGTACAGATAAATGTAAAATCACAAACTAAAAAATATCTCCACCCCTTGCCCTCAACTTACAAAAGGGAAACTTTCCCATGGAGGGAAAGTTCCACAATTCCCCTCCCTTCCCCACCCCATGTTCCCAACTCTATCTTTTTCTATTGGTTATAACTAAGTGACCTTGGAGCTGAGAGAGGAGGGAGGGAACAGAGAGGCATCTTTATGAGGCTCCCATTGTCATCTGTAACAGTTTGAAAGTGTCTTTTATTTCTCTCCCCACACTCAACTCAGCAATGTTTGCAAGATATTTAAAAGTTAAAGAGAGAGGGAAATTTTTTTCATATATACATATATATATATATATATATATATATATATATATATATATGTATATATATATATATATGACAAAGGAATGCCCCAGAAAAGAGCTAATAGTGGGCAAAACCATGGAAAAAGTGTGTGGCATCTGAGCTAAAGATTTCTTTTAAGGCAACAAAAGGAGAGGGGGTGTTAAGACTACAAAATGCCAGACAGGATGCTTTTCTAGACCTTTGGCTTTGGAGCCTGGCAGAGGAGTGGGCTTCCCATCCCCTCACTGTGGCAAGCAAACCTAGGGCCATGGGCCCAGCATCTATAGCACCTCCATGGGCAGGCTGGTGGCTCTCTTATACATGGGCGCTCTTGGCATGAGTGGGGGAACTGGAGCCCGAAGAGTAGTAGAAACGGTTTTCACCGAACGACTGGGCATCTCCGGCGCAGCAGATGATGACACAGCCACCCACAAGGCACAGCACAGCACCGATCCAGCCCGCGTACAGGGAGTAGCCAAAGCTCACGATGGTGGTCTCACGGTGGGCGCACACAGGAAACCAGATGGTGGCGACAATGGCACAGAGAGCTGGGGAGACACGGAGAGGGCTGTGACTGGGCATCCCCATCACACACCAGCAGCGGGCAGGTTGCCCTTCACTCCACATGCCCACCCCTCTGGCTTCCAACCAACTCCAAAACCTCAATACACTCAGCTCTGCTCCCGCAGGGGCAATCTGAACCTAAAGGTTTGACTCCATGGAATAAGCTGATCAAAAGCTTGTACCAAACTGCTAGGTCCTTATTTTTTCAACAGGTGGCGGAGACAAAAGAACTCTGATGTAAAAACCTAGAAATAAATCATTTAAGCCCCCAAAAATATGTATTTGTATTTATTTATATATCTTGACTTTATATACCTATAGTTATACTTCTACCCTTACACTTACCTAATTGCATTATAATTATCTCTTTACATGTTTACTTCCCATTCCAAGTTCTGAGTTCCTTGAAGGCAGGGCCCATGCCTTATGTTTGTAAAGTCAGAGTTTAGCTCAGTACAAAGCACAGAGTATGTGCTCAGTGCATACCAGTTGAATGACTGGATGACCTGAGCTATTCGAAAATGAGAAACAAGACAGTGCCCACTCCAATTTCCACTCTATTCTTTCAATTTGGTCAATTCATAGTACAAAGACCGGAAGAAGCTATGGAAGTTCTCTTGCTGTGGTGAGTACTGCCAGACATCAGCGGAGTATCGGCTAAGAGTCTGAGTTTGTATTATGCTGCTCACAATCACAAAATCTCCATACACACATGAACAGTTCTCAGAGTAAAAGAAGTTACCTATTCAAGGGTTGTGACCCATCACAGCAAATATCATCATCATAAGAAATAGCCTCAAAAGAAAAAAAAAAAAAGAAATTGCCTCTACATCATTTAGTTCTTCCCCTCCTCCCAAGCAAAGAAAAAAACAGGGCAGGCAGGAGCCTATAAAGACTTGAAAAAACATTTTAAACCTCTACACTAGCACTGTCAAATAGGGTAGCTACAAGCTACATGGGCTATTGAACATTTCTTATGAGGCTAGTGAGACTGAAAACCAAATTTTGAATTTTAATTAATTTAAATTTAAATGAACACATGTAGCTAGTGGCTAATGTACTACACAACAACGCTCTAGACAAAGTAACTCTATTCTTCTTTTGGTATCATCTGATCTCTCACAGCTACAGCAGGACAGAAATTTTAGTTAAAGATGTAGGTTGGGATGGCACATTAAAGTTGACAGACCAAAAAGTAATAATAATAATAATAAGGTTTCTAATTGTTAGTCATAAAGCCTTTGATAAATTCATGGCAGGGCATTGCACTGTTTGCTACCTGGGGTACCCTTGTCACTTTCAACCCAGCAAGCTTTTTTCTGATTTCTGCTCATACTGAGTAATTTTCTAACTTACTTCTATGCCCACAGAGAAAAAAATGTAATTTTTCTTTAACATAGCACTCAAATCTAACAGCCCTGTACATTAGTTCTAAACTGAAGAAAAGATTTAAGTCTTACCCATTTTGAAAGACCTTTTAGACTATCTCATTGCACTTGTGTAGCTTGTAACATAGGGTTTTGTTGACAACACACTAAGCCCATCCCCACAAGGTGTGTATAGATATATATAAAGAGATGTGATTCCTGTCCTAAAAAAGTATAGATCCCAAGTGGAAGTCAGAAGTAAGAAAGTTAATTTGGGGGCTTTGAATTGCTCCAACTGGCTTTCTAACAGCCTAAATTCATTCCATTAACTGTGAACTATTCATATATTTAAGCAGTTTATATGTTGATAGATTATCTAAGAAGCTAAAATCTATCCACATGTTAATAGCTTCACTTAAAGAGTAAAGCACCATCATGCCAGCTTCTGTAATATTTTTATACGAGATACCATAAGAAGATGTATTTTCCTTCTGTGAATAGAGTATTCTCAAGAACACTAGTTGATCTGGTTGATGGAACCTTCCCTTTCCAACGCAGGGCTTTGAATACTTAAGATACATTTTTTTTCTTTCTCTTCCTCTGGCCACAGATTCCAAATCTGGCACTCTTGGAGAACTGCTTGGCTATTGTCATAGTTATACTCTCAGTGAGGCACAGAGAAACGCCTTTTCTCTATCATGAAAGGGGCACAAGCTTTTTCTAGAGTGTTTGAGCCAGAAAGAATTCCTCTAGATTCTTCATATCAAGACACAATCCAGCTACACACCCCTAGATGCCAAAAAGGGGCATTCGTTCTGATATGGGCAAAACCAGCAACCTATCAAGGGCTTCCAAACACCCAAGCTTGATTAGAGGGAAAAGTGAGGAGGGAAAAGCCGAATTCCATAGGGAAAAAAAAAAAAGATTTGATTCCCAGTTGATTTGGTTGAATCCAATTGATCTTTCCTATAAACTATTAACTGGATTCAAAACAGGTTATGGTTCAAATTAAGTTTTACGTTTTTCAATTACTTTGTATTTATATATACCACACACAAACACACACAAAAACAAAAGCATTCTCCACATTTCATTTAAACCTCACTTAACTTGCAGGTTGGTTTAGATTTTATAGAATAAGATTTAAAAGTTGCCTCTAATTTCACTGAATTCTTTCCCTTTTCCTAAGCAAAGTAATAAAGCTAGGTTATTTTCACGTAGGGAAAGAATCAGGCTCGCTATTCAAAAGTAATTATCAGTCTTGATTTTGAATGTTCTAGAGATTTTGTTAGCTTTTATTCCTATATAGTTCACTAGAAAAAGGAAAAATCATAAAAATGTCAACATTGAACTTATAGGACTGGGTGAGTGAATGGGTGGGTGGATGGACAGACAGATGGATAGATGAGAGGTAGATTCATTTCCAGTCTATTCTCCACCTCATCTACACCAAAACTGACTTCCAAAATTATAAAACTTTAATGTGACTTTAACACACTCAAAGCTACAAGCTCATGATTTGCCTCATTAAAGATTTCCTTCTTTTACAATCCATGCAAAACAAGGCAAATGAGCACCAGCAGGATCTTTATTTCCCAGTAGATAATTGAACTCTGGGTGGAATTCCTGTGGCTCTCAAAGATGAACCACATCAAAAACCACTAGAAGATGACAGACTGCCACACAACATAAAGGGAATGAGAGGTTCACTGGGAACAGTGACCTTCAACTGAACTCACAATGAAGAATGTTTAAAAACTAAAAAAGGAGTTTACTCAATTTCAGCATGGTTTGAAGGGAAAGGGGATTTACTGATTTACTAGTTTTAATCAGTAAAGTTAAAAATGCAAGTCATATCATACTCAACTAAAAGATGTGACATATTAATGGAACTGGCAGTAATTTGGGGCTTTCTTAAAGACATAGGAGGCCTGCTAGAATTATTTTTATTCGCAGACACAAACACACACACATACAAAGAGTTTGTAATGATTCTCTCCATACTTGGGGAAAATAAAGAAAATGTTTTTCTTAAAAAGTCACAGTTACCCATAAGGTAAAGAACATTGAAGGAAGATAAAGGGAATATTCATTTCTTTTTATGTCATCAGAATTTAGTTTTAAATTAAGTCTCTAAAAATAGGACAGGGGGAATTTTAACACTTAGATTTTTCAATTTGTTTCTCCTCTTCTACCTTCAGAACATGCAATAGTTAACTGCACAAGAAGAAAAAAATTCTGCCACTTGTGGGGGAGTAGAATGTGAAAATTAGGGATATCGTCATCTGGAAAAACAAAAGAAGGAGAAGGGGAGAAGAAAGCTTCACTGGGTAGATATAGATTCATCTGGACTTGGTCCTCTCACAAGCAGAATTCCTTGCTCTTCATAGAATAAAATTGTTTGCTCTTTTTGATAAATTTCAAATAGTTTAAATATAATCAGTTCTTTAGTTGATAGGAAATACCCTTATTAAAAGTTAGCAATGATCTTGATGTAGCCAAACACAGAAAATATTTGGGAAGGCAGTTTAAGAGCAATGAAATGTAAGTGTAGCTTTTCATCTATTTAGGGATTAGATGACACAGGGTAATACATGGAGTTAAATAAATGTGATGAAGTTAAATAAAATTGGTACAGGTGTGTTTGGCTTTGGAGGTAACAACTTAGAGAGAGAGCGAGAGAAGGACAGACAGACAAAGAACCCAGAAAGACGGAAGAGCAGCAGACCCTGACATTTCTTCCTTCCTCCAATGAACACCTCTGTTTTCAGGCTTTGTCACTTTCAGTACTAAGCACTGAAAGAACTTTTAAAGGTATCATTTCCAGCACAAAGCAATATTTTCATTAAAATAACTTAAATTACTCTGACTTACATTAGTAATACTGGAAAAAATCTTCCTTGATCTGATATCTGAGATTTGCTTCAAAAAAATCTGCGGACTGGGAGAAAAGTAGACGTATAGAGACGAAGCAGATTGAGTGTGAGTTGATCATTATTGGGAATGAGTTTGGATTCACAGGGGTTCATTACACTAGCCTCTACTTTTGTGTATGTTTCAAATTTTCCACAACACCTTTTCTTAAAATCCCCCTCCATTAGGTATTTGTAATGAGGTGGATGGAGTTAGAGTCTGTCATACAGAGTGAAGTAAGTCAGAAAGAGAAAAACAAATACAGTATGCTAACACATATATATGGAATCTAAGGGGAAAAAAAAGGTCATGAAGAACCTAGTGGCAAGATGGGAATAAAGACACAGACCTACTAAAGAATGGACTTGAGGATATGGGGAGGGGGAGAGTTGAGATGTGACAGGGTGTGAGAGTGTCATGGACATATATACACTACCAAATGTAAAATAGATAGCTAGTGGGAAGCAGCCACATAGCACAGGGAGATCAGCTCGGTGCTTTGTGACCGCCTGGGGGGGTGGGATGGGGAGGGTGGGAGGGAGGGAGATGCGGGAGGGAGGAGATATGGGGATATATGTATATGTATAGCTGATTCACTTTGTTATAAAGCAGAAACTAACACACCATTGTGAAGCAATTATACTTCAATAAAGATGTTTAAAAAAAAAAAAAAATCCCCCTCCATTTAACATTTTACAATGCACCGAAAGCCATCTTCCGCAATTGATGCTATTATGTCATACAATCTAACTAGCGATTCACTTTAGCTTTTCACAAAGAAGCCAGTTAACTCAAGACAACAAGTAATCAGATTTCTAACCAGCTGTTGGTTGGAGTCATATGTATTTGTTGTTTCCTTATAATTTGAAACCAGAAAATTTTTTGTCTTTCTTTTTTTCATTTGTCACTGTCTAAATTTTGACTTAAGAAAACAGCTGCCAAAGGACACAGGCCTGTATGCAATGACTTTGATGAAGATCTAATATTTACAACAATCATCAAGTCAATGGAATATTTGAGTACATTATTTTCCTGGCCTGCTTTCAGCACTTTTTTTCCCTTTATTTCTATTCCACACATCGTTATCTCTTTTTTTCCTACAATCTTTTTTAAAAGCCAGCTTCATGGTTATTTGTTAATTTTTTAAAAAACACTGAAGTTAGAGACAGTAAAGACCTCATAAAGCACTTAATTCCTCCAATTTTACTAATAAGGTCATTTTAAGCCACAACCATACTAAGATGCTACATCCTTTCTTCTACTCACATGAAATTTGATTTAGATTAGGAAATTTGTGTAAAGTTAATGAGTTTGAAAGAAGACTTTTTCTATTATCTCAATACTCCGGGATTAAGGGCATCACTGTTTATTTCACACCCAAGGATTCCCAGTCCCCCTAGGACATCCGATTCTCTGCGTGTGACAAGCTCAATTTTTCCCACATTTGCATATACCCTTTATTTTACGGCACTTTCATTATTAGCCTATAAGTTCCAAGTTGAAAAATTTTTCCCAATACAAACAGGATTCCTGAGGCCATACTTTTTAAAAGGAGGAGAGAAGACGAAGGATTCCACTTAGGAAGGAAAACACATTTCCTTTCCTTCCATTCCCTACCCCATCTCCCCAAGAAACACCCAAATCAAGTACTTTGTAATTTATAGTGAGATGAGAATTAGACTGAATCAGAACTAAGCTTGAGCGTTTTCAGTTGGGTAGCTTATCATGACTTTTCATAATGGAATAAGTCAAAAACTCAAACTATTGATCCCTACACTCTGGTTTTTACAAAGAAAGCAAAGAAAACATTTCCATTAGACCAGGATGTGACCTGGTGTTTTCAGGAACAGTTCGTCATCTCTCCTTACCAGTTCCACGTGTGGAGATGACCCTGCAGAAATTAGACGTGATGGAAGGAATACCCAGTTGCCTTCTAGGTTAGCTCTCTATTTCCTCTAAACAACAACAGCTATAAAATAGCAACCAGTTGTTGAGCACCTACTAGGCGCCAGACACCATGCACGCTAAATAACTTGCATACATCATTTCACTATTGTTACCAACCTCAGAAGTAGGCAGTATTGTCCCCTTTTTATATAAAGCCTCAGAGACATTAAGTAACTGGCCCCATTCACACAGCTAGAAAGCGGTAGGTCCAAGATTTAGTACAGTTGGTCTGACTCCACATGATAAGATGAAGCATCTCAGGGCATAGATACCTCCCACCTCAGCAGGGGCTCTTGAAAAGCCACTGATTAGAATTAGATTTGCCTCCGCTCCATCCTGGATCTGAGCAGCCTGCTGCTGCTTGAACTACTCCTCTGGCTTAAGAAGTCAGCAGCATCAGGCTCCCATTCCTTCCCCTACAGCAGGAACCAAATCCTCACAACACTGAACTCAGACTCCTGAGAAGATAAGCTGTTGTACCACAGACATAATTTTTTTTAAGCTTTCTGAAAAATAATCAAAGGTTTTCAGAGTCAGGAAGAACTGATGACACTGTTTCCGGTTCCCAGGCTCCCACACCCCAGTGTGCCTGGTCCCCATTGGTCGGGGACCACACCTCAACTGGAGCACCTTTGGTGACCCCTGGGACAGAAGCCCATCCTGAGCCACACAAAGGGAGGCTTCACTCTCTCCTGCTCCTCCCACCCACTGCCCAGCAGGGGACACAAGGCACTCGGGCTCCCTGCCGAGAAGACCCCTAGGGGAGGCCAGCAGGTGCCACGCTTGAGACAATGAGCTTTACATTTCCAGACCGAGCAAGCAAGCGAGCTTGTTCCAGTCTAAACAACATCCAACCCAAAGGCAAGCCGAGACTCACTGAGAAACAAATCCGGACAGGAGCAATCAAAGAGGACACAAGTACCGCTGGAGATGCAAGGCTACAAGAGGGCAAGGAGCAGTGCCCTCATCCCATGCTTACAGCGAGTGGCCAGAAAGGGGAAGCCTCCCTGGGGGAAGGGGTGTCAGATCACTCAATGCCGGCTCCATCGTCTCCCTCTGGGCAGCAAACAAGGGCTGAGGAGCTCACACCCATACCTGCCCACCCCTCTCACTCTCCCCTCTATGATTCTGTCTGCATCCACCAACCCACTTGAAAAAGATGGAAAAAAAACAGTATTTAATTCGTCTAGGAAATTTCAAACAACTGGTTGTTATTTTTTAATAATCATTATATTCAACTGGACAATTAAGTTGTTTTCAGGGGGTTTTTAAATACCAATTTGTCTCTGTGACTTTGCTTTTATATCTTTATTTTCTACAGGGTTTGGGTTTGGGGTTTTCTCATGTATTCTCTTACTTCTGTGCCTCTCATATGGAAGGCTAGGATTTCTAAAGATGAACACTCAACACAACGGACCCATCCTTTGGTTTTGGCATCCTCAGAGCTAAAGAGAAAGCCTTCTGGGGCTTCTGTAAGAATGTGAGGAAAGTTACAAACAACCGCAAATATCTAGGATGAGAAGGGTTTCACCTGGATTCTGCAAACCAGTTTACTTGTAGAGCTTTTGTCTACCTACTGGAAAGGGAGTTCAGATACAAAGATCTGACCACCGAAAAGCACTACAAGGAAGGACCCTGTGAGTTGGATGAAGCGCAGGATGTTGATTGTGTGTTCCGTGTGGCACTCCCACACAAATTCTTTGTGGCTGGAACCAAAATGTCCATGCCCAAATTCTTCTCTGGAAATTACAGAGAAATTTCAGAGGTAATTTCAGAGGTAATTCTTCTCTGGAAATTACAGAGGTAATTTCACTCCTATTAACACACACACACACACACACACACACACACACACACGCAAGCCCCTCCTCTGAATTCTCCGTGGCTTCACAAGCCTCTAAAAACCTCCATCCCTTTGCAATCAAGGGAAACCTTACCCCTATGTCTCATGTCTCCTCACCTCACCGGTGTCACTGTGTGTGACCATCACTAAGTGGCACTGATCCACACAGAACCTTGGCTCCTTACCTTTCCCCCTCAAACACATGGTCTGATACCAGTTTGGGGATGGGAATTTCCTGTCCCAGGATAACATGATTTATATCTAACTCATATCCAAACCAATGTCTCCTCACAATGTCTCAGGGCACTTGGCAACAAGAGCTGCTGTTCTTAAAATGCATGTCAGAGAGTAGAGCTAGAAGGACCCTCCCTAGGTTGTTAAATCAAGACCCCCGGGTGCAGGTGTAATCAGGAACACTGAACAAGCACATGTCGTGTCCTTGGCCTGAGCTGTCCCTCTCTCCGATCCATGACCTGACCACCTTCTATCCAACTCTCAAAATTCATCACTAGGGTCCTCTGCTCTGGAAAACTCCTCCAGTCTGGATCAGGTGCCTTCCTATGTATGTGCACAGCCTGTGTACCTTTTTTAGGTGAGCACGTACCACACTATATCAAGATGTCCACGTACACTCAAAGCAGAGACTACCTCCTTTTTTCCAATATCCCCAGTGCCTACCATAGTTCCTGGCACTCAGCAGGTGCTCAGTGGATGCTTACTGAATAAAAAATGGAATCATCACCTAGTGATCTACCACCCTCAGCGTCTTACTTTTATCTTGCCCTCCTCTGTCTCTGGTCTTTCTTTATAGGTTAACTGAAGTTCCCAATCCTGGTTGCCCTCAAGAGTCACCTGGGAAGCTTTCAAAAAATATATTTGCCTGGTCTGATGCCCAGAAATTCTGACTCAATGGACCTGCAGTGGGACCTGGACACAGGTGTTTCCAAAAAGGTATTCCATCGTGAAGCCTGAGTGGAGAGCTGCCCTGTAACTCTCTTCTGCCTTCTGTTCTCTCTCTTAGGTATACCCTCAAAATCCTTTTTGTTTGGTTTTTTTTAACTTTTTTTTTCCTTGGCGGCGCCAAACAGCCTGTGGGATCTCAGTTCCCGGACCAGGGATCGAACCTGCACCCCCTGCGGTGGACGCACAGAGCCCTAACCACTGGACAGCCAGGGAAGTCCCTTAACTTACTTTTATGTTCAGTGACTCCCACAGACATTACTTATCCCTCTGCATCAACCGCCCAAGAAACATAAAGGGAAACACATTGTGGGGGGCTTTTCCCCCAGTGGATTCACATGCCTTCCTCGCACTCGTCTCTTGAACTCGATGAAGCAGCAGCAAGACCCGAGATTCTTCAGGTTCGCTGGGAGTTGGGGTGCTCTACGGAAAGCTGTCTTACCCAGCAGAATGAGTATGACGCCAGCCAGCTGGGCCCGCCTGTACTTGGCCACGCCAGGCTCTTGGCCCATTCGGATGCAGGGGAGGACCGTCAGCAGCAGGAGAATGGCCGGCAGACCCAGGACTGAGGCAGCGATCATCAGGGCTCGGCAGGCCTGCACGTAGCCTGGGAACAAGAGCGCAGACAGGGTGGGTTAGGCCACGGGTCCCCTTGGATCCTCAATCCTGCCTCACGGGAATTCAGCACCATCTGCCTTCCTCCCTCGTGCCCCACTCCAGGACTTATAATATGTTAAATGTTGTCCAAGATCACTTTGCAGGTTCAACTTTTAAAGTGACTCAGTGACAAAAAAAGGAAGGTTGGGGGCTGGAGAGACTGGATGGGGATCCCTGGTTTAGACCACTCATCCAAGCTTCCGAGATGAAGAGGCCAAGAGTACAATTACACTGTTACATCACCTTGTGAAAAAATTCAGATTAAAATTCAAATCTTCGAAGAAGTCTCCTGTGATGGTCTGTGTTGATCCCAGCCTGCTGTTGATATGCTCTACCTGTGTGACCTTGGGCAAGTGTCTCGACACTTTCCTCACCTATAGAGTAAAAATAATAATAGTACCTACATCTCTCCAATGGAATTCAACTGAGATTAAATTCGTTAATTCATGAAGTGCTCAGAACAGTGCTTAGCACATGCTAAGTACTCCAAAAAGGGTCAGCTATTATTACTGGTATTCCTAATATTACTCTGTGTCAAGGCAGTACTTTTATCTCCAGGTGTACTAGGTGATTTTGTCCCTTAACCATGTGCTTTTAATTCACATTGTGTATAAACAGCATGTGGCCCTCTAGACTAAGCTAAGACTCAGGCTTCCTCTCTTGATATCTCCCCAGATGCTGCTTGCTCATGAATCCTGTCCCCTATAGATGGTCAGGTGCCATCTCCTGCCTCCCCGACTGTGCCCTGGGCATGCTTCCACAATGGTCCATTTTCCATAAAGGCATCTCTCCAGCCCCAGGGATTCCCAGAAGGCAGACACCTGCCTTGGTCTTCATGGAATTAACACAGTGCCCACAACAGATGATGTAAACATACAATTATGAATGAAGGAATTAACGAGTTGAAGAATGAGAGTGGAGCAAAGCTACCTGAACTTTATACTGTCAAATAAAATGCCAGGTAACTACTTTATTAAGAAACAGATTATAATATGTGCAATATTTATGTAAAATAAATCTGACAAGGTGCTGGGAGAATATGACACACTTAAATGTATCGTTTCTCACTAAAACACTCTCCCTCCTTCAAAAAAAAAGGGGGTGCAGGAGTTGTAACTCTCCCTCTTGACTCAGAGGAAAGTAGAGCTAGTGGCCTGGGGGAAGCAGAGTTAATGGCAAACCCAAAAACAAGCCCCAGCTTCTGCCTCATGTGCCAGGACCCTCACACCAAATCCGGCCAGCCTACCTGTGCACCAAGACCCAACTGCAAGATTGCCTCTTAGCAAGATGCGTTTTGCCAGAATTCAGACTCCACAAGGGGCACGCTCCCAACAATTGCCCAACTCAGTTTCTTCTGAATTAAGGGTAATCAATCAATCAAGTATCTGTTGACTTGAAGACCCCCAGAAAGGAGCCACAGGAGGTCTGAGGCAAGACCTCTGACCTCAGCACTAAGCCCCTGCGACTGGTCAGAGAACCAGGGCTGGCGTAAAGGAGAGTCAGCTAGCCACCCGGATTCTGAAATTCATGGCACAGTCTGTGAACATGCTAGGTGCCAAGGCCACATTTGAGAATCTAAAGATGGAGACTGAGGTCTGTCCCTGTCCCCACCTACAGTGTGAGGGAGGGGACCACAGGAAGGATTAGGCCCTCCCTAAAATGTACTCCCTCTGTAGGATGGTCTATGTTCTCTAAAAATAAACCACTTGTCACTGGATGCTCAGCAAACTTAATTTCAGGAGGAAGGAAGCAGAGAGTAATTTTATGCTTCAAGTCAGATTCTTAAAAATACCATGCCCGGCTTTTAATAAAAAATAGAGCTACCATTTATGGAGCCTCTACTACATCTAAGGAGGCTTACATTTCTCATCTCATTTAATCCCCAAAACAACTCTGAAAGATAGGGGGTTGGTTTCATTTTAATTTTTAAAAGAAGACAACTGGGGTTCATAGAGGCTAGGAACTTGTCCCAAATCACTCGGATTGTGAGCACTGGATCCCAGAGTCTGACCCAGGTCTACCAACGGCAGCTTTAACTGAAGGTGGGTCCACATCTGGGTTCCCCAGACCTCTGTCATTCTGCAAGTCCAAAATGGAGGGCAGGACTGGCACGCACTGTGCGTACCTGCTGTGTGTCAGGGGCAGTGCCAGGTGCAGGGGAAGATGCAAAGAGGGTAGGATGCTATCTATATCTTTGAGGAATTTAAAATGTGGTAGGAGAACTTGACTCACAAACAATGAACAGAAAAGTCGAAACGTTCACTGACGGGGATAGGGGTCAAATACCAGGGTTGCAAGGAGGAAGGGCGGAGAGATTGCGACTACAAGGACCTGGAAATAGGAAGCACTTGAGGTGAGGCTTAAAGAGGGGCAGTCTTCGGGAGAGAAAGGCTCATCCAGGAGAAGGCCAAAGCCAAAGTCTCCCAGACTGGCGGCCTCGGGGGCCAGTTACTCCAGCCGGCCGACCGCCCAGTTACTCCACTTGTTAAGGAAACCGGGATAGGCCTTTAAAGGCGCACCATCCTCAAAGGCTAGCGAGACAGTCGTGCTTAGGCCTGGGCCGGGATAAGCCAAGATTCCGAGCAGAAATCCTGAAGGGGCTCCGGAGACCTTGCCAATCATCCAACTGGCTCGAGGTTTAAATTTGAACTGAAACTTGCCCAGAATTTTTCAACGGGGCAGCAAGTTAAGATTCGGCACCGGCTGGCGTCGGGGAAGGTGGAAACTACGCAACTCTTTCCTCCCCTCCCCACTCTGAGGCACAGCCATAGGGGAGGGGGCGACCCGCGGAGGTGCGCCTTTTCCCAAGGTGAGTGGGCCCTCCCAGGGGCGCCCGTTCTTCCCTCTCCGATCCCAGGGTGCAGAGACTGGGAGGGGAGTCTCGGCAGGCCCGAGGACCGACGCCCTCCATTGCGGGGGCAAGGGGTGGGGGAAATGCGACGGGCCCCGGGGCCTGTGGGAACCGACTGAGCGCAGGTAGGAGGGCCCTAACTTGGCCAGGACACCTGGGCCGTCCCACAAGGACTGGGAAACTCAGCCTGCGCCTGTTCGGATAGCTGGAATGCTTTTGTTTCTCTCTTTCTTCCTCGCCTCTGCGGGTGGATTGTAACAGGGAAAGCAGGGCGCCTGCAGGAGGAGGCCGGGGGATGAAGTACTTCTGATCCACCCACAGTGGGAGCACGCGGCGGGTGAGGCTACGGTAATTAACATGCACGGAGTTCCAACTATGTGTCTATGTCTCCGTTCATTACCTTCTCAGGGTGACTCGGCCAGTGGCCACCACTGTCATCCCAAATTCCAGATAAGAAAACTGAGGCTGAGAGAGGTTAAGTTCAGGGCTACCTAATTCCTCCTCAACAAAGTAGGACTGAAGGTGTCAAAAGATGCCCCAAAGTCTTCAAGCCCCCCTATGATTCTGTGAACGCTGCCTAATGCTCCCCTCCCCCGTCCAACCGGAAGGAAAGGGTTTATTTAGGACAGCCACTTGCAAGGCAGGGGCCTTACCCGGCAGGATGAGGATGTCCACCAGGGGCTTGCAGTGGTACAGCCCCGTGGCCAGGACGCAGTCGGCCCACAGCCCCTTGGAGCCCAGCTCGTCCAGCTTGCGGCAGGTGGGGATAGTGTAGCCGCAGGTCACCACCCAGTCATTGGTGGACGTGGTGACGATGATGCCGATCCAACCCACGAAGCTCGTGACGAAACCCACTACCTGCAGGCATGTGGCCACCATCGTGGCCGTCCTGGAGTCCCTGCGCCTCGCCCCTCACTAGCTGTGCCCGCGCCCGGGCTGGACGGCGCCTGCCCCGGTCCTCCTTCTCCCGCGCTGGCGAGCCGCTGGCCTGCGACGGCGAGATGCGGGATGCTGGAGGAGGCGGGAAGCCACGAGACGCAGCGAGCGCAGCTGCACGACGGGCGCGCGGCGAGGACAGCAGCGCGGCTGGGCAGCGCGCCCCCGCCCCCCTCTTTAAACCCCGCAGTCCCGGCCGGCGAGCTCCAATCCGCGACGGCCCCGGGTCCAGCAGGCCAATCGGCGGGCGGGGTCAGGAGTGGGATGTGGAGGGAAGCAGAGTTAGGGAGGGGGTGATCCCGCCGCCCCGCCGGCGAGCGTCGCACGGTTAGTGTTGGAAATAATACAATTTGGAAATAAAATAATTCGATCCAGTTCCAAGTAATGGACAGCGACAAGAGGGCCCGCGTCAGGCGCGAGGTCTATTTTGCTGCGAATTCTCTCTCTTCTTGCTGCCCCTCTCTCATCCTATCTCTGGGTCTCCGCTTCGCTCCATCCCTCCTCAGCTTCTCCCTACTCCTTCCCAGCTGAGAGCAAGGACCGTGGTACTCCCAAGAGCGCCCAGTACAGTTTTCCTCCTTGGCCCAGGATTGGGTTTTTTTGGTTTGTTTTTGTTTTTAAATACAAATTATTGGAGTATAACTGCTTCACAGTACTGTGTTAGTTTCTGTTGTACAACAAAGTGAATCAGCCATATGCATACATATATCCCCATATCCTCTCCCTCTGGAGCCTCCCTCCACCCTCCCTATCCCACCCCTCTAGGTTTCCCAAAGCACGGAGCTCATCTCCCTGTGCTATGCTGCTGCTTCCCACTAGCTATATATATAGATATATATAGATATATATAGATATCGATGCTACTCTCACTTCACCCCAGCTTCCCCCACCACCAAGTCCATTCTCTATGTCTGTGTCTTTATTCCTGCCCTGCCATTAGGTTCATCAGTACCTTTTTTTTGATTCCATATATATGTGTTAGCATACGGTATTTGTTTTTCTCTTTTGGACTTACTTCACTCTGTATGACAGACTCTAGATCCATCCATCTCACTACGAATAACTCAATTTCGTTTCTTTTTATGGCTGAGTAATATTCCATTGTCAGCCCAGGATGGTAACTGATGAGCTGAGAATTGCCCTAAGAAACAGACTTGAAGCATTCAGCATACCATAGTTACTGGTAGAAAGAAAATGGTCCTTTGCCCGTGGTCAAAAATCATCAGAGGTGGCCATGGCCAGAGTAATGGTAACAACAACAATAGCAACTCACATTTATGCAGCTGTCATGTACCATGTGCATGCGTTTATATTTTATAAAGTATCTCATTTAATTCTCTTAGCAACCCTTTATGGTAGGAACGATTGTTTACACATAATACTCATGAAGAAACAGCATGAGAGAGGTTAAGTTGCCCAAGTTCACATAACAAGGAAGGGGTAGCCTGCATGAGCCCATCGCAACCCACCTCACTAACCATTCCTGGGAACCTGTCCCGATTGTCACTTTCTGAAAATTCCTAAAGGGCTCAAGTGTCTCATTTTTGACATTAAAAGCTAGGCTGACAGCTCCTGCTCACTGTAGATAAGTTAGTATCTGCACTCCACTGAGAACACTGCCTAGCCTAGAGTGAGTGCTCTGCAAGTGTAAGCTGTCTCATCATCATCACCATCATCACCATCACCATCATCACCATCATCAAGCCACCTTCTCTCCATGCATTCAAGTAAGACCTATTATATGTACTTTTCTATCATGTAGAGAAGTCGTCCTTGGGCTATATTTACATTAAACAGTTTTAACTCCCTTTGGTACATTTGGCTTATTATATCCCTCTATCAACAATCATGAGATTTAAAGATGAGAAGGATTTCAGCAAGCACAAAACTTCCTACTCAACACTCTAAGATATAGATCATAAGTCACAGGTACTAAGCTTTCCCATATCTCTGCTGGGCAAATCACCATGTCTTCTAGAGAAGACTTGCCTCAAGGAGACCCCAAAGAAATCAACTGCACAGACAGAAAAGGCTCTGTAAGAGATGAGAGAGTGTCAAGTAAAAAGCTGCAATAATCACCCAGGAGAGCACAGTGGGTAACAATGCAGGCTGCCGGGCCTCGAATCCTGTCTCCACCATTTACTAGCTGTGGATTCAAGTTACCTCACTTCTCTGGGCCTCAGTTTTCTCATTTGTAAAATGAGGGTTAAAATAGTGCCTAACTCATTGGTTTCTTGATGATTATGTGAGTTAATATACATACAGAGCTTTAAACAATGTCTGGTACAAAGTAAGGCCTCAGGGAACCTGGGCTGCTATTATATATGATATATATAATATGATTTTATATATATATATATACATACACATATATTTATATACAATTCAGAACCCTTGCTTTTGCACTCTTATGTGTTCTCCGTGAAATCATACAAGTTTGATTTGTAAGAAATACTATATTATAGGAATATGTCCCCTTTTTGAGTGAGTCATTGTGTTTGGGGCATTTCATCACCAGGGTCTATTGACCTGGATGTTTTCAGATATTCCTTATAACATAAAAAAGAGCTTTCGTAAGAAGTAAAACATAAAACCCAAGCAACATCAATTCATTAAAAAAGAAGTTATGAAATCTGCACTCTTGCGACTCCATGAGCATTTGACATTCTAACAATAAAAATTCAACCAATCATAATTCAACAATGCCCAGATCACCCACAGGTCTCACAGACACACAGAAACATCTGTAAAGGCAGATTTCAGAACTCAGGCTCTAACTGGTAGAAGGAGTTGTGAAGTTAAGATCTTGGAATTAACTTCCTGAGTTCATAGTCCAACTTTATTACTTGGGCTGTCCCTTATCCTATGCGACTCTCAGGTTTTTCATCTATAAAGTGAGACTAGCAGATGCCCCGATACAGTTATTGCGAGGATTAAGTGAGATAACTTTTACGAAGTACATAGCACAGTGCCCGGCACTGATGGGCCCTCATGAGTGTTAGCTACTTTTAGTATTATTCACAGGCAATATTGATCGATTGGAAGTATGAGTTGCCTTTGATAAAGACTAAAACTAAAATAATTAGGTTATTGCTATCGTTATCTATTAATTGGAGAAAAAATCCTAAAATGAATGTTTAAATGATCACAGCACAGATGTACAAGAGGCCACTCAAGGGAGGCCAGCAAAATATAACCTATTTGAACGAATTAGCCATAAATAAAGAGAGAGTGTGTCCCTTGAAAAGAAAGTTGGGCAGCCATGGAAGAATAGAGAACTGGGAGCCAAGAGGCAGAGAGAGGCCGTGAGAATCCTCTATTATCCACAGGAGATGGAAATGGTATGGTGGCCACAGAATCCGAGGATGTGGTCCCTTTGGCAAGGCTCTCTGTAAAGTGGGGAAGTCCCTCAAGCTATCTTAGCCAAGGGACTTTTCCTAAAATCATCAGCATTCTTTGGCTGTGACTCTACTCCCCAAGCCCTCCTCTTCATTAGAATCTGACTTCCTATGTAGCATAACTTAATAAACTGACATTCCAGGTCTACCACAGTCCCAGGTACCCTTTCAGTTGTGAGAAGCAGTCTCTCAGGGTCCAGTCACCCCAGATAAGTGAGAACAATGGATCCCCAGATTTCCCAGACGGAGGTTTTTCCAGTTAATTTTCTCCCAGAAAATTTTGCCATGCCGTCTCTTCACGTTTCTATAGTATGTAACAGAACTGGTAAAGTATACGTGAAATCTGATTCCAGGTCTTCTGACCCTAAGTCCAATATTCTTTCCATTATGAAAAATGTAAGAAGAGTCTTTCCTGTGGTCTGAGCATAAGTTCCTCAACTTATTTGAAGATATTTAAAGGGGAGGATTAGAGAGATGGTCAGTGCCCTAAACCCCAGATGTGTACTGAACAAAGGAAGCAGCCTGGTTAACTGTTCTTCTACCATTTATACCTAAAAGTAGTTAATCAAACTAAGTGTGATTCAGTTAGAGTACAAATGCATATCGTACTGGCAAATGTATTTGTTGACAAGCATCAAAAGCCCACATTGAAAGCAAAGCTTGGGCCAAAGGAGTGGGCTCGCAGCGCCTACTAGTGGTTGTCTTTTATCATTGCATAGCTGGTAAAAACATTTTCTGTGTAAAGGAGCCTATGACTCGTAGGGAAACATGATTAACCGCAAATTCCAAATGTGTGATCATTAGATCCAAGTGGAATGTACACTTATTTGTGAAAGCTTTCCTCATATATTAAAATGTATCTCTTTAGGAAACCAAACATGAAAACATAGGACATATATGAAATTACTTAAGTGAGATTATTCATTTAAAAATACTTTTAATAAGACCCCTTTTTAAAAGGAGAAATTTCTCTGGTGGATTTCGCTATTTGGTAATGCAAAAATTTCACATACACACACATTTTTAGAAACATTGTAGTACCATTTCATAGTGTAAAATAATGTATCAGACATAGGCTTTAAAAAATGAAATGCCATTTACAATATCTAAGATATGGAAACAACCTAAGTGTCCATCAGCAGGTGAATGGATAAAGATGTGGTATATATACAGTGAAATACTACTCAACCATAAAGGAAGATGACATCTTGCCATTTGTGACAATATGAATGGACCTTGAGGGTATTATGCTAAGTGAAATACATCAGACAGAGAGACAAATACTGTATTATTTCCTTCATATGTAGAATATAATAAACAAAATAAATGAACAAACCAAACAAAAACAAACATGTAGATACAGAGAATAGAGTAGTGATTATCAGAGGGGAAGAGGCAGAAGGAAGGCAAAATGGGTAAAGGAAATCAACTCTATGGTGATGGATAGAAACTAAATTTTTGGTGGGGAGCATGCTGTAGGGTATACAGAAATAGAAATATGATGTCATACACATGAAACTTATATAAATCCAAGATCAGGGCACCAACTAGCAGATTCGTGTCTGCTGAGAGTCCTCCTCCTGGTTCACCCATAGCAGTCTTCTCACTGTGTCCTCTCATGGTGGAAGGCACAAGGGAGTTCTCTGGGGTCTCTTTTTATAAGGGCACTAATCCCATTAATGAAGGCTCCATCCTCATGACTTAATCACCTCCCAAAGACCCCAACTCCAAACATCATCACATTGGAGATTAGGTTTCAAGATATGAATTTTGGTAGGACACAAATATGCAGTCCATGACAGATGGGAATCTGAAGACAGCACAGAAGAAATCTAACTGGTCTAGGGAGTGGGCAAGAGGCCGAGTGAAGACCTAAAGTGGAGCTCTCTCCAGTAGGAGGAGGGGGTGTGTGCTACTCAGGTCTCAAGCAGGTAAATCTCTTGATTACTGAGAGATGCTGGCCTCAGTCAAGGTTTCTCCATCAAGAGAAGAGCAGCACCTTCACAAATTACTTCCATCTAGAATTTCAAATTCAACTAAGGAAAAATTTGCCTTTTCAGGGTCCCATTTCTTGGCCTTCGTGGTGCAATTAAAATACTGTTCCTTCAGAAGCCATTTTATTCCAAATTTCCCCTTTGTCCACTTGGAGATAAAGCAAAATAATGAAAAGCTTGTACCTGGGGTATAAGGTTTGAGTCCTTTCCAAAATGTTTTCTCTCTTCTGCTTTCTAACAGCCAATTCTATTTATCTGCTTCTCTACCAGAAGTTTCAGAATACATTGGATGAAATCATGTCTAATTCAACCAATGAGATCATACTTCCTGAAGAGCAGTAAAAGTCCTTAGTTTTAGCTCTAACTGGGGATCACATTTACTAAAATATAATAGTAATAAAGTATGGAAGTATGGAAAAGGAAAATAAGAAAATTAACTAGAAAGCCACACTATTAAATTTGCTTAGAAATTAAGAGCAGGTGTTTGCATTTAGCTACCTAAGGCAACAAAGTACAGAGCAATTTGTCAAACTTTGTCTTTTACTGAAAATGTAAGAACTATAAAGTGATCAAAACTATCATGTGTCATTACTCATTCAATATATAATATAAAGTCATAGATTATGTTATCAATACTATACTGTTCCAATTTTAAAAATGGCTAGAAGAGAAGCTTATGTCTCAATCATACTAATAGTTTTTGTTGTTTGTTTCTTACATAAATAAAGATCCTATTTTATGAAATTATTCTGAATGGGAACATTCTTGGCCACCAAAGTCCCAGGGAGACATTAGAGCAGGGAGGTTAAGGGCCCTGGTTGGAACCTTGGCTCCATTACTTACTAGCTGTATGGCCTTGGGCGAGTTATTTAAGCTTTTTGATAAGTAACTCTGTTTAGAAACTAATATTCTATTTCCTACCAGTAAAATGGTATTTAAAATAGTAATTATTTCATAATAGCCATGAGAATTAAATGCATTGCTATATGTAAAATGCTTGGAGCACTAACACATAGCAAGTACTCAATAAATATTAACTTTAACACCAAAAAATAATCAGTTGATATTAAACCCGTTTGAAATTACATAATCTTTTTTTTAAATTTTTTTATTATCTGTTTTATTTTTCACTGCGTTGGGTCTTCATTGCTGCGCATGGGCTTTTCTCTAGTTGCAGAGGGGGGGCCGCTCTTCGTTGAGGTGCGCGGGCTTCTCATTGCGGTGGCTTCTCTTGTTGTGGAGCACAGGCTCTAAGGGCATGGGCTTCAGTAGTTGTGGCACTCAGGTTCAGTAGTTGCGGCTCACGGGCTCTAGATCACAGGCTTAGTAGTCGTGGCGCTAAGTAGTTGCTCCACGACATGTGGGATCTTCCCAGACCGGTGCTCAAACCCGTGTCCCCTGCTTGGCAGGCGGATTCTTAACCACTGCACTACCAGGGAAGCCCTGAAATTAACATAATCTTAACCTTCATATTACACAGCAGTGAAATTCAAAATATTTCAGTCTGATGAACAAGAATTCGAAAGGAAAGCAAATTGCACCTCTTCTCTAACTATAGGATAAGGCCTTTAAAACAGCTAAGATATTTCTAGCCACTCCCCTCTTTTTGCCATTAAGATTTAACAACTAGATACAATTCCTTTTTAATCCACTGATAATATTTTTGCAGAAATTAGCTTGGCCACTGGGGGGCTCTCACAGGCTCTCATTAATGCTATATAAAAGTGATTCAATAAAAATAACTAACACAAAGAATGAACATCACCAAATACCAATAAAACAACTGATAAACCCCTTTTCAAAAGTAATTCAGCAGTATATATCAAATAGAATAAAATATGTATATTCTTTGATCCAGCTTCTAAAAGTCTATCTAAAAAATTATGATGATGATATCACTTATACGTGGAATCTAAAATACAACACAACTGAACCTGTCTACAAAAGAGAAACAGACTCTCAGACATAGAGAACGGACTTGTGGTTGCCAAGGGGGAGGGTATTAAGAGAGGAACGGATTGGAAGTTTGGGATTAGCAGATGCAAACTAGTATATATGGGATGAATTAACAACAAGGTCCTACTGTATGGCACAGGGAACTATATTCAATATCCTGTGATAAACCATAATGGAAAAGAATATGAAAAAGAATATATATATGTATTAACTGAGTCACTTTGCTGTACAGCAGAAACTAACACAACACTGTAAATAAACTATACTTCAATAAAATTTAAAAAAATAAAATAAAATTCAGTATTAGTTACCTACAAAAAATAAAATAATTATTATGAAAGTGTTCAATTAACTTTTTCAATTTACATTTCAATTAAGTGTTCAACTAAGAACTAGATGATAATGTTATAAAATATTAATTTCAAAATGGAAATTGCTAAATTTTATTTCAAAATATCTGTACAGTTGGAGACTAGTTTTTAAATATAAATAAATATATTTGGAAAATATACACTGAAATATTAACAAGCGTTCCTTGGAGTAGTGAGATTGAGGGGGTTTACTCTCTTTTGTTCTTTAGGCATTTTCCAATTTTCCATAATGAACATGAGTTGATTTTATGATGAGAAAAAAAATGTTTAATTTTTTAATTTAAAATATTTTGGGGGAATTCCCTGGTGGTCCAGTGATTAGGACTCCACGCTTCCACTGCAGTGGGGCACGGGTTCAATCCCTGGTCTGGGAACTAAGATCCCACAAGCCACACAGCAGAGCCAAAAAATAAATAAATAAAATATTTTTTAAAATTTTAAATATTCATTATTATAAGGGTCTACGAAGAGTACTCAAGTCCCTATATACTATGTGACCCTCCTGATGATTATGTGACTACCTCACCAGCAGTCCTCTTTACCTTCAGAACGTAGTTCAAGCCCTTTAGGATATAGGCTCACACAGGCCCTTTATGACACAAACCCCTCAACAACCCTTACATTTCAATTAAGTGAAATCCCCTCCACTGTGCAGCTCCCTACCCCACGCAATGTCCACACCAATCATAATGAACTCCTTGGACGTTCCTCGTAGCGGAACACCACACTTTCTGGTCCCCTATGCTTTACACCTTCATTCTGCAAGAAGTGACCTCTCCACCCAGCTACTTTGCAGTCACCCAAAATTAGCCCAAGAACCTCCTACGACAGGACTTTCCTACCTCTTCCTATGAAGTTCTGAAGGGTCCCATAAGACCTTGTGCACGCTTTTATCAAAACATAAATTACCCATACTATGCTGTCTAGTTTCTAATTTAACCATGTGGATTGTTTTCTCAGCAAGAATACTATTGCATTCATTACTAGCCTCCAACCTATCCTCATGCAGATCCTTCTACCTAGAATGCCTTCCAGCACAGCCACAGCTCACATCTAAGTTCCATCCAGGTGTCATTTGGAACAGGAACATCCCTCACCCTCCAGAGTGAGCGAAGTCTGCTCCCCATGTTCCCCTATCCCTCTGTATAGGACTGAGTCATGCTGCTTTCACATTATCTGTTCAGCTGTCTGGGAGTTCCTCAAAGGCAGAAGCTGTGCCTGACTCATTCCCCTAAGTCCAATATCTAGTAGAGTATCAGTGTCAGGCCAGGGCAAACGGTAATCATTGTCATCTGAGCTAAACACCTTCTCTTAATGCTTTCCAAACTAAAGTTCTAGCTTAATGTCTAAAACGCTGTGGTAGGGAATTCCCTATCGGTTCAGTGTTTAGGACTCTTGAGTTTTCACTGCTGGGTCCCGGGTTCGATCCCTGGTTGGGGAACTAAGATCCCACAAGCTGCATGGCCAAAAAAAAAGGGAAAAAATAAATAAAATAAACGCTGTGGTTTCAACCAACATCACTTTAGAGGAAAGTTCTCGTCCTATGCTGTGGTAAGCAACCTCTAAGATGACTCCCAGTGGTCCCCACCTCCTGGTATTCACACTCTTGTGTAGTTCCTCCCACACTGTTCCAGGGTGAGTCTGAATGAACAATAGCACATGACAGAAGTGATGGTATATCACTTGCAAGATCAGGTTATAAAAAGACTGGGGCTAAATAAGAGTGGTAAGACAAATGATGAACTAGGAAACTCCAAGCTCTCATTCTTCCACAGAAACATCCAAAAAGAGAGAGAGAGAAGGAGAAAATGTCAGGACCAACTTTGTTGGTGCTCTGGAAAATAGTCAAAGGTTTATAGCAACCAAACAAATACCCAATCAAGAAAAAGCCATCTTCAAAATGATAGAAAAGTTTGGGGGCAATTTTATTCACCCTTTCGCCTTCCCACCCCAGTGCAGCAGCAGTCTTGATCTTGAAGCAGCAGCAGCCCAGTTCCCAGTTCCCTCCCTTGAACAAGAGAACAGAGCAGACTTTATTTGAAAAGCATCATGTACATCTATTCTGACATCTCTGGAGGATACTTGAACTACCGACACAAGAATCTCATCTTCAATTTGCCTAACTTGGAACTTGGAAAAATCAGTGGGCACTGCTTGTAAAAGATGCAAGGTGGACTACAGACTCACAGATGCCTGGGACAAAAGATTACAGGTATAGGAACTTTCCTGGCGGTCCAGTGGTTAAGACAATGTGCTTCCGTTGCAGGGAGCGTGGGTTCATCCCTGGTCAGGGAACTAAGATCCCGTGTGCCACATGGCCAAAAAAATAGAAGAAAAAAAAAAAAGATTACAGGTGTAAACAACCAATAGATTGTCTAAGAACTGGAGGATAAGTTAGGATGAGATTCTTTGGGAAATTAGGACATTCAAAAGCAGCTGTCTATAGGGGGAATTTAAAAAGCTACACCCATGCCCAGGCAAGCTGCATACCCAGGAAGGCCTGAAAAGGCCTTAAGTTTTCACTTTGGGCTGATTCCTAGGATCAGAGAAAGCCTACTGGAGTATTTGAAGGAGTGTTTTAACATAGAGCCAAGATGCAGAGACTGTGAGAAGTAGTTGGATTTTTTGTTTTTCTGCTTCTTTTTAAAATTTTTTGTGAGTTTTTGTTGTTGTCTTCTTTTTTAACTCCTGACATTCAAGGAAATCTGTCAAAACATTAGCTGAACATGAGCTAAAGGAACAGACACTTCCATGACCACACACAATAAGGAATAGTCTTTGCAAAATAGTGTGGAAAAATCTCAAAGCATGTGGACTACCACAGCCTACAGCAGTAATAATTAAAATTAAAAAAAAAGCAAACCCTGGGGAAGAAGGAAAATCTGATTTCCAGAGTTACTGCATTATAATTGTCAGATGCTCAACTTTCAACAACAAAAAAATCACAAGGCATACAAAAAAAGTGAAAAATATAATCCATCCAAAGAACAAATTGATAGAAACCACCGTTGAAAAAGCACAGACATTGGACTTGCTAGACAAAAACTTCAAAACAACTGTATTAAATATGCTCAAAAAGCTAAAGGAAAATCTGGACAAAGAGCTAAAGAAGTCAGGAAAACATTTTATGAACAAAATATCAATAAAGAGATAGAAATTATAAAAATAAGCCAAACATTCTGAAGCATTATGGGGCTGTCCTAGAAGAAGAAAGAAAGGGGCAAAGAGATTATTTGAAGAAATAATGTCTGAAAACCTTGCAGATATGATGAAATGCTTAAATCTACAAATCTAAGAAGCTTAATGTATTGCACATAAGATAAACTGATACATTATAATCAAACTGTTGAGAGACAAAGTCAAAGAGAGAATCTTGAAAGCAGCAAGAGAAAAGTGACATCACAAATAAGGAATCCTCAATAAGATTTACTAGCTGACTACTCAGAAGAAACCTTGGACACTAGAAGTCAGTGGAATGATGTAAAATGCCAAAAGAAAAATCTTTCAGCCAAGAAATTTATATCTGGCAAATCTGTCCTTCCAAAATGAGGGAGAAATTAAGACATTCCCAGATAAACAAAAGCTGACTACCGCTAGACCAGCCCTACAAGAAATGTTAAAAGGAATCCTTTAGATTGAAACAAAAGGACACTAGACAATAACTTGAAGAAGTAAGAAGAAATAAAGATCTCCAGTAAAGGTGAATACATGGGCAAATATAAAAGCCAGAATTATTGCAGTTTTGGTTTGTAACTACTTTTTATTTTCTAAGATGGAAATTTATAGCTTTAAAGGCATCCATTAAAAAAGATCTCAAATCAATAAGCAAGCTGTAAACTTTGAGGAACTAGAAAAAGAAGAGCAAAATAAACTCAAAACTAGTAGAAGGAAATAATATAGATTAGAGTGGAAATAAATAAAGAATATAAAAACAAGGAGAAAATTGATAAAAATCAAAAGTTGGTTCTTTGAAAAGATCAAAAACATTAACAAATCCTTAGCTAGATTGAATAAGGGGGAAAAAAGACTCAAATTCCTAAAATCAGAAGTGAAAATAGGAACATTTTTACCTATTTTACAGAAATAAAAAGGATTTTGAGAATACTGTGAACAATTGTATGCCATCAAATTAGATAACCTAGATGAAATTGACAAATTCCAAGAAATACACTATCTATGAAAAGCAACTCATGAAGAAATAGGAAATAGGTAAACCTGTAACTAGTAAGGAGATTAAATCAGCAATCAAAAACCTCCCAACAGAGCAAAGCCCAGGACCAGATGGCTTCATTGGTGAATTCTACCAAATATTGAAATAAGAGTTAACACCGATCCTTCTCAAACTCTTCCAAAACAATCAAAGCAAGAAAGAACACTTTCTAGCTCATTCTATGAAGCAGGACTAACCTAATAACAACAACAAAGACACTACAAAATAACAAAAAACAAAAAACAAAACAAACAAAAAACTACAGACCAGTATCCCTGATGAATATTGCTGCAAACATCCTCAACAAAACCCTAGCAAATCAAATTCAGCATATTAGACTGTATATAAATGTATGAAATGAACATGTACACCTTAAATTTATAGAATGTTATATGTCAAATTATTTCAAATAAATAAATAACAGCATATGAAAAGGATTATACACCATGAGCAAGTGAGATTTATTCTTGGAATGCAAAAGGAATTTCAACTTAAAACCAAGCAATGTAATATATCACAGCAATAAAATGAAGGAAAAAAACCTACATTATCATCTCAACTGATACAGAAAAGGCATTTGACAAAATTCAACACCCTTTCATGATAAAAAAAACAAAAACACTCAGTAAACTAGGTATAAAAGGGAACTTCTTCAACATAATAAATAGGTCATATATGAAAAAACCACAGCTAATATCATACTCAAAGATGAAAGACTGAAAGCTTTCCCTCTGAGAACAAAACAAGGACGCCTGCTTTAACCACTTCTATTTAGTGTAGCATTGGAGGTTCTAGCTAGAGCAATTAGGCAAGAAAAAGAAACAAAAGCATCCAAATTGGAAAGGAAGAAGTAAAATTATCTCTATTCACAAGTGATGTGATCTTATACACAGAAAACCCTAAAGATTCCACACACAAAAACTGTTAGAGCTAATAAATTTAGCGAAGTCCCAGGATACAAAATCAACACCAAAAATCAACTGCATTTTCTACACACTGGCAATGAACAATCTGAAATGGAAACTAAGAAAACAATTCCAGTAAGAGCTAAAACTATAAAACTCGTAGAAGAAAATACAGGGGGAAAGCTTCATGAGATTGGATTTGGCAATGATTTCTTGGATATAACACTAAAAGTACAGACAACAAAAGAAAAAATAGAAAAGCTGGACTTGACCAAACTTAAAACTTTTGTGTATCAAAAGACATTATTAAGAGTGAAAAGACAACCTAAAGAATGGGAGAAAATATCTGCAAATCATATATCTGATAAGGGATTAATATCTAGAACATATAAAGAAGTCCTACCACTCAACAACAAAAAACAAACAACCCAATTTAAAAATGGGCAAAGAACTTGGATAGACATTTCTCCAGTTGTATACATACACAATGGCATATTACTCAGCCATAAAAAGGGATGAAATTGATACATGCTACAACATGGATGTACCTTGAAAACATTATGCTAATTGAAACATAATGCTAAATCAGACACAAAAGGACAAATATTTTGATTCCACTTATATGAGGTACCTAGAATAGGCAAATTCATAGAGATAGGAAGTAGAATAGAGGATACCAAAGGCTGGAAGGAGGGAGGGGGAATAGGAAGTTATTGTTTAATAGGCACAGAGCTTCTGTTTGGGATAGTGAAAAAGTTCTGGATATAGTGGTGATAATTACACAACATTGTGAATGTACTTAATGCCACTGAATTATACACACACCTTAAATGGTTAACATGGTAAACTTTATATGTACATTTTGCCACACACACAAAAAGTTTGAAGGATACGGTAACCAGACTCTAAGATATCCCCCGATAATCCCTGCCTCCTGGGATTCATTCCCTTGTATAATCTCCTCCGACTGAGTATGGGCTGGACCTAGTGACTGACTTCTAACAAATAGTACAAGGCAAAAGTAACAGTATATGACTTAGAGTCCAGGTCATCAAACAAATTGTGGCATCACTCTCTCCTTTGGATCACTCATTTGGGGGAAGCCATCCACCATGCTGTGAAGAGCTCCATGAACAGGTCCATACAGTGAGGAACTGACCGCCTGTCAATAGCCCTGAGTGAGCTGGGAAGCAGATCCAACAGCTGTCAAGCTCTCATTAGACTTCAGCCACAGGTAACATCATTAAAGCACCTTTCTAAGAGCTCCTGAGCCATCACATTCAACTAAACTGCTCTTGGATTTCTGACCCTCAGATACTGTGTGAGATACGTTGTTTTAAGCTGCTAGACTTCAGAATAGTTTGTTATGCAGTAATTGATAACTAATACCAGAAGTGGAGGTGAGGAAAAGATGTTAAAGCAAGAGTCCAAGTATCTTGAAAGAGAATAATCACAAAATGCTATGTTCATCACATAAAATATTACATAAAATTTCACATTTTACAATTTAAAAAGTTTCTCAAGTTAGTTATTTGCTGTGTAATGAATAGACTTTAAAGAAACAAAAGGAGAAAATGTCAATCTTAAGAAACAAGAACACTGAACTCACACAGGATACCAAGAAAGCTTGAATCAATTTCATTGGCATTAAAAGTTTTTATTTGGAATTTAATCCACAATCTATACAAGTTATTTACAAGGCATGAAAATGGAGAACAGCACAAAATACAGTTGAGGTATAAGCTAAGAGCACAGTATGTCATGTTTCAATAAATATAATTCAAAATTTGTAAACTAAGTGACCAGATAGATGAGTCTTGTTTTATAGTAAAACCATATAAAATATTTATTTCACGTGAGGTAGAGGACAGTTTTGTGTGTCATGTAATACAACCAACCACAGCAATTTTAACCATAAAACTGTACATCATTGGCAAGATTTTAAATTGAATTATGGTCAATGTAGTCAACAATTTGTTTCAACAGTTGCATAACAGATCTTTCATTTACTGCCTTCACAGATTAGAACTTCAGAAATAATTTAAGACTACTGTGTTGGCTTAAAATTATCAGGACAAATAAATACTTCTAACAGAATGGTTAAAAGCAAGTATATTTTATTTCTCCCAAACTATAATTCCCCAAGAGTTGTTCAAGATTTAGCAATTCTTTTAGTAGGATTTTTTTTTTTTTTACTAGAACTACTTTAAGTATGCTGTGCTTTATTTTCAAGTGAGGTATTTATATTGAAGAAAAAAAAATCTTACGAATTTCTCTTACATTCAACTAACTTAATACACTATTTTGTTTTCTGGGCTTAATTTTTAAAGTGTTGGTTTTTACATTTGTTCAATTTAATTCAAACACAGTAGCACTATATAAGACATTTAATTCTATCACTAAACAACAGGCTCCAAATTGCATTATGCATTATAGTTTAGAAGCCAATTAAAATGGAAAGATTTTACGAAAGAAAAAAAAGAGACTGTCCTTTTAAACAAGATGCAATATAGAATACCCATACGAATTTCTTCCAATAATGGAAATCCTTAAGTGTCTTACACTAGAAAAAAATTTTAAGCTGTTTAAGTTATTCAACCCCACGATGTATAATACAGCAGTAATGTGTCCCTTATTGCTGGCAGCTCAATAAAAACTAACAAGTAGTTTCAAGCACAGAAACAGATGTACAGTATGAGCACAACTTTTCATTCTATTAATTTTTAATATCCTGTCGTGCAGATTAAATGCGTAAGAGCAAATAAAAATGAGGATTCTTCCCTAAGCAATCAAAACATAAGTCATTGAGAAGAAAATTTTAGATACTGATAAAAAACCTTCAGCACCAGCTTTCCTATTACTTTTAGGGAAATAACCTTGAGCATGTTTCATATTACTCAAGTTTCTTTATCATTTTACTTTCCTTCAAACAGAAGCCATAGATGTGCAAATAAAATGGTTGTTCTGTCATGTCTTCTAAAATATATGGATAACCTGCAAGTATCATTGTACTCAGTCTATTATACCTACTTTAGTAACTGGTTTTCAATTCAATATGTACAAATGATTTTATAGCTCAACTGGTAATATATTAAATATGTTATAAAATTAGTTCAAGAACCATAAAACATCCTGACTCTCCTGGACACAGAAATTCACGCAAAAGAATATGCTTTACAAAACTAAAGCACAAGCCAAACTTATGTTGTTGGTCAAAGCCTTTCCTAGTGTTACAAGTTGTATTTGTGAAATCAGGGTTGTTTAGAGCTTCCTCAATGACAGCAGGTTTTACATTTACTATAGATTTGGTACCGTTTTCTCAAAGTTTAGAGTATAGAAACTATCATCACCCAAATTAAACATTACTCATCACACAGTAAACTAACATTCTATCTTTTCTTCCTTTTAAAGATGCTCTAGCACTTTTGATAGGTCGTTCCTTTAACGCAGCTTTTTAAAGTAAATATTTTTATATTTTTCCTAAAAAGAAAAATATTATGACATCTGCGGGAAAATCCGCTTGCCTGATGAATTGGCACACAAAAACTAACACTGAAACAAACTTTAAGCTAGCAACCAACACACAAAATGAGCATGCAAAAATAGAAGAATAATTATATGGATATTTTTAGCAGAGGCCACTTGTAGAGTATTACAGAGTCTCTATATTTTCAAGCTATGTTGTACAGTTTAACTTGAAATTACTTTTAACTATAATAGGCATACTATTTACAAGTGACTAAAAAAACATTTTCAAAGAAGTTAGACAGAAACTGATGGCACATCAGTGTATCTTCTGGAAAATGAAAACTATACAATTTTCATGTGGCAAGTTTCCCTTATGTGAAGAACTAGAAAAAATAGCTCTTTACTCAACTCTAAATTAAGAGTTTATGATAATTTAAAGGTGATTAAGCATTGCTTAGAACTTTTAAATAACATATTTCAAAGATTAGGCAATTTGTTTTAGAAGTTTTGAGTTGAAACTTAAGTAAGCTTACCATTTAACTAAGTAACATAAGTAGATTTTGAGTGAATTAGAAAAATAAATGAAATTATAGGGGCCTGAATTATACCTCCCAAAAAGCTTAGCTGTGACACAACTAACACACAACTAAAATGAAACAGTATCATAAAATGTATTTGTGATTTTTCTTTCTCCAGATAAAGAAAAGGTATTAGGAGGGTATGTCATTTTTAATATTTGTTCCTGTATGTCACTTTAACATGCATTCCTCCTTAAGGAGGAACAAGAATCAACAAATTAATTGCAGGTTTAATATAGTAAAAGTTAAATGGAAAATAGAAAATACACATTTAGACCATACTCTAGTAAAGAAACTATACTTTGGGAAGTACAAAAATTCTTTTAGGATATATAAGTACCATTAAGCAAAATATGAAAATAACTGGTTAAATGATAACCTACTTATTTTTGAAGTTCTATACCAAGTATCTATCGTCTAAGATGGGAATAGTAAATAACCTTAACCTTAGCTGATATATTTAAAAAATAAACTTAGCTCTCAAGTTAATTTCATACAGTACCTTACACGAGAACATAAACATAAAATTCATGGGATAATAATGTTGATTAATGGTAGCTTCAGGAAACTTTCTTTAAAAAATGCGTACTAAGAATTTTACCTAGTATCTTTTAAGCCAAGAATTAACTAATATGAAATTTGCCATTAAAGAATGACAGGATTTTCTGTGCAAAAAAAAAAGAGAAAAGTGCAGAAGAAGTTGTCCCTCCCCCAAACTATGGAATTCCTGTCTTCTAAAAATCATCTAAAAACCTTTTAGTAGCAGATAACTAAACTTCCCTATATTAACCTATCATACACTACCAGTTGACTGTAAATTCCTGATTTTGATATTAAATAGTAACTGAAAATGGTCCATTCGTGCACATTTTGGTAAGACTTAACATTTAAACATACAAAAGTCCAAAATAACCTTCAAAGTGTTTAATATTTTACAATTTAAAGGAAAACAAATCCATTAAGGAAAACAAATCCATTATATAAATTTCAGTAAGACCCACAACTACATATAAAAACTGTACAGGAGGATTATGGATTGTATGGAAACTGATGTACATCAATGGTATCAATTTTTCTCAAGTACATTAATATTTTCACAACACTATTAACAACATAAACAAAAGTTCAAAAATTATTTCATTTTATTCCCTCTTCTAAAGTTGCTGCATAAAAATTTTTTTCTAAATATAACCACATTTAAACAGAAAATCTAATTATAACCGCTTCTTATGTTTAGCAGCAGTGTATAAGAAAGCATGTTATCCTTCCCCGTGGGGTGTGCTATAACCTCATCAATGAAATTCCTCTATTGACAAAATGTCTCTTAGGAGATATTAAATAGAAGAGAACTGGTGGAAATTCATTCCACAATATGAACAAAATAAAAGCAAATTTTGATTATAATAATGAGTATACTATATTAACTTAGAAAGGAGATTGTGTTCATGAAAAAAAATGGAGATTCAACTCCTTGAGTAGCTCTATATATGAAATATGAAGCCACCATTGTATCTAAAATTGAATCTAAAATATGGATAACAAAATTGATCAAAACTATTTTCTATCACACAATGCAGCTTTTAAAAAGTATGCAACTGTTAAATTGCATTAGAAATATAGGCAGATTATCTAATAGTTGAAACCGTAAAGTACTGTTACTAAGCTGGTTGAAAAAAAAGTACAAAGAAACATACATTTTCATTCATTTGGAAAATGTAAAAATTTATATACTAATATATAATCTCTTCACTTTCTCTGATCTACAAATGGATACAATGCCTAGTTATTTTCATGCAGATAAATTGTTCATAATTCAATTACCAAAGCAAACAAACAAAAATAAACCCTGTTGGGAACACACAGATGAATCTCTTCAAAGGTTTCTATTCTTTAGCAGTCTTCGATGATTTCAAAATTTGCAGCTTTAGCTCTTTTATCATCATCTCTAACTTCTGTCTTGCCTCCCGTTCCTGTCTGAGTTCATCCTGGAGTTCTTGCCTATCAGCCTCGGCATGGTCCAATCTCTGTCTCAGTTCTGCCAGCTGTGTGATTTAGAAGACTGTGTCAGTTTTCATTCAGTTTTGTTTTTCCACTTACTCCTCACATCATGGCAAAGACCTCCTTTCAAATTACTTATTACAAAAATGAACTATTTAATGCATGCATCTCTTGAATATCTAATACTATTAATCAGACTTTGACATGACCTTAAAATGAAGGTGAAACAAAAGGTCAAGAGAACTGAACACCTAGAACACTTTCATTATGCCCTACACTTCAGTATACCTCTCATCACAGCTGGCTCAGGTTAAGAGTTATTTGTTCATCTTCCCCAAGTTGTGAGCTACTATTCATTTTTGCCCGAGTGCTGTGAACATAGTGGGCAACAGTTCATGTTTGTTAATTCGTTGATTTGAAAGCCCATATACTACATTAAAATAACATAACCTCTGATATTCAGATAGCTAGAGATTAGCAATTTGGACAACTAAACTACAGAAACCTGATAAGTTTAAAGTAATAAAGCAATCAAGGTCAAAAAATCATCTTGGATGATATAAAGTTGTGTTTAACAGAACTGTCTATTCTGAAATCTAGTCTAAATGAAACGAGCTTAACATAAAGTAATTTCTTTAATGAAATTAAAATAATGGCTTCAATTTCCACACTGAAAGGGCAACACTATACAAACTGTGTAATTCTTACCTGTGCTGCATATTCAGCCTCTTTATCTTTTTCTAAATTTGAGTCACAGGTACATTTTTGCTTCATTACCTGCTCTAATTTTTTCTCTAAGTCTTTCTGTTCAACATAAAATTCTTCCATTCTTTGAGCATGTTCATTCTGCAAAGATTCAAGCTCTTTCTGTAAATTCTGCTGTTCTTCAGTGAGTTCCTTCATAGCTTTTGAACTACTCAACATTTCAACTTCCTGTAATTTAAAGAATCACAATATAATTTTTACTTTATTTCCATCACATTAGAATTTTCAATTCAGGAAAAAACAGCACAGAACATATCTAAAATTCAGCTGTCATATCAATTCTATACATAAGTAATTATCTTGAAAACTATCTTCTCTAAAAATTTTAAAGTATATTAATCTTTCTTATAAATGTACAACTGAATAATCTTAAATACATTTAACAGCATCTCATCTTGACTTTCCTTAAGAATATGCAAAAGTATCTTTTCACAATGGACTATCATTTAGATAACAATTTTACCATCTGAAGTTGTTGCTTCTTCTGCAAAATTGAGTTCAGTTTTTCCTGTTGTTTTACATAAGTTCTCATTACTTCTTCCATGATTTTTCCCTTATCATCCTCACAAATGACATCCTTGACGAGAAGTGGAGACGAAGCTGAAGCATCACAGTCAATTCCCGCCTTGCTTGTGTCTCTGGCTAAGTTGCAAGTGGTAGGTTCAGGTTTCTTTTTGCTTGTAGAATTATTCGAGACTGATGGATCTTTGAAAGGCAAAAATGAAGTAACAAAGTATGAATATCACTCTGTTAAAAAGTCACTGGAACAATCCATAAATGAAATTAAGAAAACAATTTCATTTACAAATGAAATAAAAAATAATAAGATACTTAGGGATAAACTTCACAAAATAGTATAAAACTTGTAAAATGAAAACTACAAAACATTATTGAAAGAAATAAAAGGCCTAAATAAATGGAAAGCCATCCCATGTTTATGGATTGGAAGACTTAATATTGTTAAGATGATATCATGATCTGAATGTCAGTGACCTCCAAAATTCATATGTTGAAATCCTAGCCCCCCCAGTGCAATGGTATTAGGAAATGGGGCTTTCAGGAGGTAATTAGGTCATAAGGGTAGAGCCCCCATTGATGGGATTTATGCCCTTATAAAAGAGACTCCAGAGAGCTCTCCCACCATTTGACTACACAGTGAGAAGATGGCCATCTATGAACCAGGAAGCAAGCCCTTGCCAGACCAAATCTGCTAGTGCCTTGATGTTGGATTTCCCAGCCTCTAGAACGTTGAAAAGTAAATGTTTGTGGTATAAGCCACCCAGTCTATGTTATTTTTGTTACAGCAGCCCAAATGGACTACAATAAATGATAATACTCCCCAAAATGATCTACTTTTTCAATGCAACCCCTATCAAAACTTCAACTGGCTTTGTGGCAGAAATTGACAAGCTGATTCTAAAATTCATATGGAAATAAAAGGAAACCAAAATAGCCAAAACAATCTTGAAAAAGAATAACAAAGTTGGAGGACTCACAATCCCCAATTTCAAAGCTTATTACAAAGCTACAGAAATCAAAATTGTGTGTAGTACTGGCATAAAGACTGAGTCCAGAAACAAACCCATACTTTTATGGGCAACTGGTTTTCAACAAGGGTGCCAAAACAATTCAATCAGGAAAGAGTATTCTTTTCAACAGTGTTGGGACAACTGTATCCATATACAAAGAATGAGGTTGAACTTCACACCTTATATAAAAATTAACTCAAAATGGATCATGGACTTAAATGTAAGAGCTAAAACTCTTAACTGGATTAGGCAATGGTTTCTTAGACATGACACCTAAAGTAAGCAATGAAAGAAACAATAAATTGGACTTCATCAGAATTTAAAATTTGTGTTTCAAAGGACACTACCAAGAAAGTAAAAAGACAACTGACAGAATGGCAAATCCTATATCTGATAAGGGTCTAGTACCATAATGTATAAAGAACTCTTACAATTCAGTTGTAAAGAGACAACCCAATTTAAAAATAGGCAAAGGATCGCAACAGGCACTTCTCCAAAGATTTGCAATGTCCAATAAAAACATGAAAAGATACTCAGTATCATTAGTCATTGGAGAATTGCAAATCAAAACTATGAGATATCATTTCACAACCGCTAGGATGGCTATAATCAAAAGACAAACAATAACAAGTGTTGGCAAAGATGTGCAGAAATCGGAGTCCTCAAAAGCCGCTGCTGGAAATGAAAATGGTGCAGCTGCTTTGAAAAGTTTGGCAGTCCCTCAAGATATTAAACACAGAGTTACCATTTGACCCAGCAATTCCACTCCAAAATATATAGCCAAGTGAAATGAAAACATACGTTCACATTAAAACTTGTGCATAAGTGTTCATAACAGCATTAGTCATAATAGCCAAAAAGTGGACACATCCAAATGTCCATCAACAGGTGAATGAATAAACAAAATGGGGTATTATCCATCCATATAATAAAATGTTATTAAGCCATAAAAAGGGAAGAAGTACTAATACATGCTATAATATGGACTCAGAAAATATCCTTGGTGGAAGAAGCTGGACAACAAAAGGCCATATGTTGTAGGATCCCTTTTATATGAAATGTCCAGAATAGGCAAATCCATAAAAACAGAAAATAGATTGATGGCTGACAGAGCCTGGTGAAAGGGAAGAATGAAGAGTAACTTCTACTGGATTACAGGGTTCCTTTTTAGGGTGATGAAATGTTCTGAAATTAAATAGTTGTAATCATTGCACAACTTTGTGAATTTACTAAAAGCCACTGAATCATATACTCTAAAAGGGTAAATTTTAAGGAATATGAATTACATCTCAACAATTTTCTTAAAGTCTCTAGAATTAAATAATTTGGGAAATATAATGCAAACATGGTATAATGGTATTAATACATTACTAATTATTGTTTGCCATATTTAAATCCAAGGAAAACTGAGTTTTAAAAATCTCAAAATTACAGTACAAAAACTCCTGAAGAATCTCAATTATCTATGAAAACAGATAACTAGAGGACTCTTAGACTGCTCTGAGAAAGCTGAGAAGAACTGTCGCACTTGCCTAAGCTGTCAGCAAAGCTCTGCATCTATGGAGAGGGTAACACAGGCAGCATGTGAGCAGACATGTCTTGTCTGGTCCACGGTATTTTAAAAGGCACTGTAACTATGCAGTTTTTTTTAATGTCCAGTCAGCATTCTGCATTTATGCCATCTGCCTGGCTTCCACAGCTATGAGTTTTCAGACCTTGCTTATTCCATGACTAAGTGTCTCTGAGTCCTATACCTAACTACTCTTACATACACTTTTTTTTTTAATTAAAGTATAGTTGATTTACAATATTGTATTAGTTTCAGGTGTATAACAAAGTTGATTCAATATTTTTATAGATTATCATATACTTTTCACATTATTAGTTAAAAGGTTTCTCAGTTCACAGCAAATTAGAAAGAAAAATAAGGACCTTTTAAGAAATCTGACAGTAAAGAAAAGGCAGGAAGAAGAAAAAATAATTAGACAAAAGTCACTTGCAATATGCAGCCATGTAGTCTATTTTCTAGCTCATTAGCCTCTATATCTATCACCATTCTAGATAAGCAGAACAACTGAGGGTCTAAGTAGTCACTCAAGAGTTTTGAAAGGTGGTATTTTTTTTTTAAGATAAAAGCTTCCATTATCTGGAAAATTCTCTTAAATAGAAATCCTCTTTGAAAATGCTGAATATGTTTATTAGATATTTGATTTTAACAAGATAATTTCTGAATACTTACCTAAGCGGTTATATAATTCTCTACTTGTTTTCAGATCTATTTTCTCCTGTTCCTCCAGTGAAACATCTGGATAAGACACTATTTTTTGATGTTTCCCACTACTGTGAGGCTTCTCTGAGTGTCTTGGTATAGATCTACTTGCCTCTGTCTTTGTGACCTCTTTAGGCTGGGATACAGCCGAAGTAAGGGACACATTTGGGGCAACCACTTTATCACACATGTATAAGTAGTAGCTGAAAACAAAGAATGGCAAAAGAAGATACATATTACATTTAGGTAAAAAGCAAAATATATTACATCAATTTCTATGGTTAAACAATTTTTTTTTAATCAAACCAGATAACAGAACAACTCAGAAAATAAGGGTCATAGAAAGGAATTCTTGAAAAAGTAAGTAGTTGAGGCAGAAAGAGCAAAATTATGAGGTTATTTTTGTTATTTTACAAAAAGTAGTTTCTAAGCACTTAAAAAGATACTGGAAAATCAGTCTCTTCTCCTTCCCTCAAAACCACATGAGAACTAAAACCATGAAGTACTTTACAGAGCAGTTCAACAGCCCTGAGTAGGTAAGGTTTATGCCGAAAGAAAACAGACTATACACTACTCTGGAGGACTATTTCCTTGTCTGCCACCCCTCCAAACCAAGGAATCCTTGTTCTTTATTGTGGTGAGACTGATTCAGTCCCACACTGCAAGGCTATGCCCTGACTCATCACAGCCCCAACAAAGAGCTCCCAGGGCCCTCCTCCCTTCTCAGGGAGAGAACCAGCATTCTGGACGCTGCCCAGCTACTGGGCAGTCCTCCTTGGATCAAACCCCACAGAGCAATCTTCTGAAAACACTTTAGCATTTCTTACTTATTTGATAAAACAGCAATAATAAATTGTGCAAAACTAAGATCAAAGGGATAACTACCAATTTTACTCAAAGCTCATATAAAATTGTTCAGGAGATTATCTGAGAGACTCATGGAACAAAATTTGAGCTAGATATTTAAGTGCCATATGATTAACTATAATCTGCTTAACCTTTAGCCAAAAGATGCAACCATTTAACTGACCTAACACTTCATCTTCTGAACTCTAAATAATCTTGTCTCGTATCACATTTTCCTTGTACAGGACACCTATATAGTTCCTCTTTACCAATCACATGAATTCTGAGAATGAAAACTCAGTATTCTGCTAAGAAAACTGACAGGTTTATTACTGCCCAAAAACTTACTTCAAATGTAATAGGAATAGAAGGAACTATATAAATGTAAGTAAGATCGAGATTCTTTATCACTGTGCTTGGGGAGATAAATATGTACAGTAGCAGATAAAAATCTAGGTTTTATAAATAAAAACTGTAATCTAAGGTGCATTTTTATTGAAAATAGAAAATTGATTTTGAGGGGTGTGGCTACTATGAAATCCTCTAAGTTTCAAAAAAGTTTCGTTTTAAAATATCAAAGTTGCACACCACACTCTTGAAGAGTTGGTTTACTTCTTGAAGGGAAGTAAGGCAATAAAAAGAAAACTTCCATTTTTTTCACTTTAGGGAAAAAAAGAAATGACCTGTTTCTAGGGGAAAAAAAACACATAGAAACACACAGGAAAGGTTAATTCAAATACTCAACACTATTTATAATTCATTTCATTGATTAGCAAAAAAACCCTAAAACTATAAAATGAATTCCCAGGGCCTAGAATAGTACCTGATGTATAGATGTTGAATGAATGAATGAATGAGCCCATATCCACTCACCTGGGGTGTAGAAATGAATGTGTCTGAGAAACATGGTCACCTTCCTGCTTTATAACTGGATACCATGACTGTAATTCCATTCCTGGTGGTGTATCTATCTGTAGAAAAATGTGGAAGGGAAAAAGTTTATTGAAGGAGGATGTGATGGGTAATTTTATGTATCTACTTGACAGAGCCATAGGCTGCCTCCGGAGAACACTGACTAGTAAAGAATTATGTTATTTAAGAATCATCTTCTAATAAGGCAGTCTTTCCTTAAAGTACCATGTCTAGTCACTTAAAACCAAAAGAGACATGAACTGTCCCATCACAAGAACAGTTTTAGCATGTATGTTAACATGGACTACCAGAATGATTTCATCAAATATCATACTTATGGAATCTATTTTAAAAATCCATTTTAAATAATAGTACTCTGCAAATGTGCAGCACTGGTAAGTTCTGATTCTTCTCGCTGTTACAATTACCTAGAATATACCCCCCCATCCCTATAGTATTTCTTAGCATATTATATTAGATAACATTCTACAGCAATATTTTGCCAAACTTTAAAACCACTGTGTCTGCTAACACTTATCAGTAAACCACATTTTCTCATAAATATGAAAAGCTCTTTTTAGCCCTGAAGGATGAACTCTACCTGTAAATAAAGTAAGAGAAGAAGATAACTGGCTACCTCAAAGTTCATCATAAGAACTTTATATCCTGCTTAGTTCTAATGAATACCTCATTAAGTAGGTATAATTATCTCCATTTTACAGCTCAGAAAACTGAGGTTCAGAAACTGAGATAGAAAAGAATAAATAACCTGTGGTTACTAACTTCCTCATTTGGTTTGTTTTATATTTTGTCTCCCCTCCCCCGACACACACACACATATTGGTAGGAGATCAATGTTTTGTTAAGAATTACTGGGCAAGGAATTTGAAAGACTAACAAGAGCACAAGATTATAGCGAAAAGAGCAGCATTTCGAAAGGATTTAAGAGGTGAGTATTCAGTGAGGGCCTCTAGACTCTATAAGAGTAGAATTTGTTTCAAAACCTCACAATCCTGATCAAGTATTCTAAAGTTCAGAATCTGGGGCAAAATCAACTGCTTATTTATAAAATAAATCAATCATTTGTTTACACAGTTTCTCAGCCTATAGCTTAGTTCTACCATAAATTAGAAAGGGAACTGACTGCTGGCAACAGAAATACTAAATGATAGATACCAGGTGCCAGCTGACAGCCTAAGGAGAGACGAGAATTACAAGACACAAACACAAAAACTGATTCGAAAAGCAAGACAATCTGAGGGCTTTATCACACATAGGCCAGGGCAAATAATTTAATACATCTCAGTTGTTCCCTACCCTTATCACAACAGAGTAACTGATGTTTAAGAAGTCTTGAGTCAACATGACATAGTTATAGTCGATATTTATACTTATATTTATTAGTATACCATATACATATATACATACCATACACATACCATTTAGAAAGACTGAAAACTATTTAAGACATTTTAGAATTCATTTAAAAAAAGGTTAAAGTTTTTAAAAAGACACAGTGCTGAGAAGAGTAGTTTCATCATCTAGAAAACTCACTTAGGCAGAACATTTTTCACCCCAACACTGTGATAAAAGAGGTGTTAATGAGCAGGGATAAGCTCACTCTAACAAATCGATGAAATATAAGATTGGCTCAAATTAAACGAGAATTTCATTTTTAGAAGTTATTTGTTAAACTCATTATTTAGAAAATATGGAAAGCTCCACTTTAAATCAGTTTTATATCTGAGACAATTCTGGATGTACTGCCCAAGAAATCAACTGTTTCCAGATTTTTTTAATTAAAATTACTAAAATTGATTTATATATTTTAAAGTTTTCCCTATTACAGATAACTGGAATGTCAAATCTTCAGAATAACAAATTCTAAACTTCTTCAGCCAGAGATCTTGACTTCAAATCTGATTCAGTTTTGATCAAGTTCATTTTAAAACTCTACAGCTTGATTTGTATAAGTTTTACCTTTATTCATGATCCAAACTCAGTATAGCTTTGTTTCTATGATGTCTCTAAACTTCAAATGCCACCTTAAATAATTGCTAGCACATTCTTTCTATTTAAACATCCATTCCTCTCCAGTTTCTGACCTTTATTTTGTTTCCTATTCTTGCACCAACACATGAAGAGAGTCATAGAGGAGGGGTTATTAAAAAAAACCTTCCTTAAAGATCGCTTAGTGCAGTCCTCTAGGTAATGTCTGAACTCCCTATACAAAATCCCTGATGAGTGGCTATTCGGCCTCTGCTTAAACAGCAGCTTGAGGTCAAGTACTGTCTTAATCACTTTTGTATTTTCAGTACCTAGCACCATGCCTGGCATGTAGTAGGGACTCAATAAATACTTGCTGAATGAATTCTGAATGACAGTGTAGCTCATTAATTCCCAGGGTGGCCTTTTTTAAGGTTAATCTGCTACCACGAAACTCACAAGATAGTCTCTTTCACATTTAACACCCTTCTGTTCAATGAAGTACCAACAGTCTCTGGGTTGTATTTTTAGAGATCAGATCTACAAATTAAATAATATAAATGATGGGGAAATGCACAACACTAACCATGATAACATGCTGGGAGTTAATTTTACCTAATATGCTGTGGTAAGCCATAAACACATTTATAACAAATTATCCTAACTGCATGTTAAAAACAATTACGAAAAGCACATATTATACAACAGAACATTCAGGGGCATGCCAGATTTTCTCATCTATTCTGCATTTGTGGCAACATACAAATTAGGTCTTCAAAAAAATAACAATATAATTAAATGGCACAGCAATAATGCTACTACTGATCAGGAATAAAAATGAGACAACAAGATACGCACATCTATTGCCTTTTCTTTTACCTTTCAATATGAGAATAACTTAATTCCCTTCGTGTACTTAAACATTAAAATAGAATACATTACATTACTTGGCAAAGAAGAGAAGTAGATCACTTAGTAGCTTAAGTTAGAGCCTTAAGATTTTAAAATACTTCTATTGCCCAACTTCCCCATAATTATCTACCACAAAATGAACAGATGGCATCCTCATCTGAAACATATAAGAAAAATTTCAGACATATGATTTCATTCCAAAAGTTCTTTCTCTAAGTCGTAAAACAACAAATAACGTCTATGAAAGCAAAATTTAAATAAGCCCAAAATGTACAGAAGTTAACTTTAAGTAAAAATTAGGAAATGTTTTACGCAAGTTTCTCTAAATTTCAGCTTACTGTGTTATGTACACATGACCCTTTAATAATCAGGTTTCCTAATAAAGAATCATTGTATTTTGGTACCATGCTTATTAGCCTCACAATGACAAATAGTTTAGAGAACTTAATTTCATTTACAAAAAGACCAATAAGCATTTGTCACCACTTTCTAGTTACAAAAGCAATTCCACCCACTCAGCACCCTTTGTATACTAACATTCCAATTTGCACTAAAAAAAACCCCAAAAAACAAAAATCAAAATGCTTTAAAATTCCCAGATTTATCTTCAATAATAAACTTTGATTTTGGGTGGCACTTTAGTTTCTAATTACAGTGTCAGATTAATATTATGATCTTTAAGGACTAATGACAAACATTGATGAACGAAAGAAATCAAGACAATATCTCAAAGTATTGATGGGATTTCAAAAATTCCCCTCAAAAAATCAGAATTAAATCTTTTTAAAATATTTTTTAAAATAGAATTTAGAAAGACAAAGATTAATTTTTACATTTTGGTATTTATAAGCCAGTAAGCATATGAAGGACTAGTAGACTGATAAATTTCATAGTCTATCTCCTATAATGATGTGCTTACATAAAAAGTAAAATATAATGCATATTAAATACACATTACTTTGTACAAGCCAAACATAAATCGTTAGCAACCTTAGTAAACACATGACCAAACACATAGTTAAGCAACAACTCCTTAGCTATAAAGCCAATATACCTGCCAGGTTCCTTTTACTGTGTATAATACTAAGACATTCAAGTGGTCCATAAATGATTTCAGAAGGACACAAAAGACACCCTACCAGACAGCTGCCAACAACTCCTACTGAAAGAAACTGAATCTCTCAGAATAGGATCAGGTTTCCTCAATACTTCCAACAGGTTGTGAATGAGTGTTTCAGCAACTGAAACAGGAATAGTGTTACAAGGTAGCAAATAGCTACTTATGAGATTTTAAGGCTTAGTTTTGTGCCTCGTTTCATTGGAATTATTAGAATTAATCAACCTAATGCAAAACCAGAACAATATGGTCTAAGCACTTCCACTAACTTATCAAAGATGGATCTGCAGAAATCACAACAATGTCTGTTGCTCCTCCACACTGCAGAATCATATCTACCTCACAAAGCCAACTTTAGGTTTAAGGTGCTTAAAAACTCTCACAGGAAAAGCAAAGGCTCACATTCTTATAATGTGCAACTCTCTTCTTAAATCCTTCATGGAAACAAAGCCATGTAAAAGTCAGTAGGACGATATTCCTCCCTTAAACTTAAAGGAAACAAGGCTTCCCTGGTGGCGCAGTGGTTAAGAATCCGCCTGCCAATGCAGGGGACAAGGGTTCGAACCCTGGTCCAGGAAGATCCCACATGCCGCAGAGCAACTAAGCCCATGCGCCACAACTACTGAGTCTGCACTCTAGAGCCCACGAGCCACAACTACTGAGCCCGCGTGCCACAACTACTGAAGCCCGCATGCCTAGAGCCCATGCTCCGCAAGGACAAGCCACTGCAATGAGAAGCCTGCACACCTCGAATTTGCCGCAATTAGAGAAAGCCCATGTGCAGCAACGAAGACCCAATGAAGCCAAAAATAAATAAATAAAATAAATAAATTTATTTAAAAAAAAAACTTAAAGGAAACAGAACAAACTGATAAAAATCCTGTTAATTTCTGGGACTTTAAAAATAATTTCTGGGACTTTAAAAATAATTTCTTTACACTGGAATTCTATGGTGTCCAATCCACTTAATATTGCAATTATTTGAAAATTTCCATGTCATATACATCTTTTCACTAAAATATCTGTTATAAAAAGTTTTATAGGGCTTCCCTGGTGGTGCAGTGGTTAAGAATCCGCCTGCCAACGCAGGACACACGGGTTCAAGCCCTGGTCCGGGAGGATCCCATGTGCTGCGGAGCAACTAAGCCCGTGCACCACAACTACTGAGCCTGCGTGCCACAACTACTGAGACTGCATGCCACAACTCCTGAAGCCTGTGTGCCTAGAGCCTGTGCTCCGCAACAAGAGAAGCCACCACAATGAGAAGCCCACGCACCGCAACGAAGAGTAGCCCCCGCTCACCGCAACTAGAGAAAGCCTGCACCCAGCAACAAAGACCCAACGCAGCCAAAAATAAATTAATTTTAAAGAAAAGCTTTAATCTATATACATGTAAGGCTTTGCTTTTCTATCCCATTTCAGCATAGATGCTTTTTAAAAATTATCTCAGATTATTTTGGCCTTCAAGTAATGTAAATTGACAATATCAAAATGTAAATTAATTTTACTATGTGCAATATATTGCATTTTTTAAACTTTTACTCTATTTCATGTATTTTTAAAATGCTGGTGACCCAGTAAATTGACTTCTTTGATATCCCCCTCACCCTTCTCAACTGAGGTTCTCAAGAAAATTAAGCCCAAACTCTGCAAAGCTTCCATGGTATGCATTAAATTAACTTCTCTCCAAAGGACTTAGAAAGGTACTATATACCATCCTTTCTATGGCTTAATTCTCCTCTCATAGAACCCCAGATGAGAAAGGCTGCATGGGTGACAAATTGCAATTTGATAAACACTGCTCTAAGTACATGTCCTAAAGTTTGTCCTAATGTATTATTTCAACAATTAGGTCTTAAATTAATAACATGTGCACTCTACAGATGCTTTTGCACAGATTTACAAAGCATTATGTACGTAAAGGAATAAATTCCAATGGTGGTTATCACTCCATGGTGAAATTATGAGGAAATTCTGTTTTCTTCTTTGTACTTTTTTTAGGATTTACTCTAATGGGCCTATATTGCTTTCATAATCACACCAAAAAAATTTTTCAAAATGGAATAAAAGCTGTAGTATTATGTACCAAAATGGTCTTTAGTAAGTTTAACTTTTGTATTCCTTGTCCCCATAAGAGAAACAAAATATGCACTTTTAAGGCTATTAGAAATCTCAAAATAAATTCAATACCACAAACAAAAACAAAATGCTGCTTTGCTTTAAAACTAAACTCTTTTCCTCCTTAAAAATCACTGGTAGCTTTCTAGGGCTACTAAGACTCTTCATTTCAGTTGTATCCAAACTTTTGTTAAGCATCCATCACATTCTAGGTTTAGAAACTACAAGATGAATTCCTGCCCTAGGGAGCCTCCAACTAGTCTTTACATACATATTTCTGTGACCCATTTCTAAGTCTAGGAATCAAAATGAGTTTTAAACTAACTTTAAATCTTTCCTATTCATTTCTCTTTCTGCCTAGCATGGTGCTGTAATATTTTATTTAGTGATGGAACCAAACCACACCTTAAATTATATATTCTTTACGCCTTTTTAGTCAAATAAAATCCTTACATTATTTTAATGTATATGTAACGTGTATGAAACCTCAACAGACCAAATTTTATGCATGGACAAAATAAAGGTTCAAGCCATTACCAAAACGATTCCCAAACTAGTTCTACCTCTTTACTTCAACAAATTGAGTTCTGGCTCCACACTCTCTACTCCCAGAATTCTAAAGGCATTGAAATTAATCCAATTCTTGCTTTCTTCCTTGTTCTCCAAGTGGTATAAATTATAACATATGCATAGGTTTGAGAACACTACTGGCTAACTATGTACTGATTCAGGCCTATCCTTTTTCTTTTCTTCCTTGAAGTTTCTTAATTCTTTTCCCATTTCTCCGACCAAAAGGATAAAGCTTTTTATCAGAAGCCTTTTTTTAAACACGAACATTTTTAAATGTTCTACCATTTTTTAATGATAAAATGAATACAGACTCTATATTTCCTAAACCATAAGGGGGCACTATTCCCAAAGCCATTCTAAAGATTTCACTGAAATTTCCTTCTTATAACATATTTTATAACAAACTTGTTTTGTACCTTCTTCTTGCATACTTCATTTTGATAAATAAACAAATATCCAACTAGTATAATTACTGTGTACAAACAACTAAAAGTGAGATACAGCTGAGTCCAACACTCAGTTATCTTACTTAGAAATATCTTCAGATAAATCAAGAAAATGTTTGGGGAAAGGAAAAATCCTGAAATACATATTAGTAAATATTTCAATAATAGTTTGAAGTACCATCTGATATTTCTAGATTCTTAACTTCCAAAATACTTTTACATCCATTCTCTCATTTGATCAGTTGTCTTATTCAACAGTTTATTTGCAAATTATATAAGTTTATTAAGGGTTAAACCATAATTTTTCCAAAAAAATCCCCAATATTCTAAAATACAATGGAGCATTGTCTCCCAAAAATTTATTCAGTTTAAAATTTTTTTTCTTTTTCACTGAGTAACTTTGACCTGCCAAGCAGTAAACTAAATTCTGGGAAAACAGGAAAAAAGATAGCCTCAAAACTCATTAAGACAGTTGTTAATTTTAGAAAGTTAGACAAAAATATTCATACTCGTCCCTTATATGAGCACAAATACTTCATTTGATTCTGACCTTATCGCCACTTAATAAAAATTTATGCTAATCATAAAATGCAAACTCTGCCTCTGATGTAACAAATTACCATCAAATCTATCACAATTATTACTGGTACACATTTTGTCCCAACACTACTCTTTGTAGTTACCCATCCTCTCTAGTGTATTTCTTTACCTCACTTAGGTTTGTACTAAGAAACACACTTCCTAAACAAAAGTATAATAGCTTACAAGAGGGGAGAAATTTTTTGTAGGATTATCATTATTGCCAATGACCTCGCAGAAATGAACTGTAAGAAAAATGCAAAACTAAAAAAAGTGAAATGTTTAATAGGCTTTAAGAGGAAAGCTTTTAAGTTGATATCTTTAGGTAATCTATTTGCATCACAGATAATCCATAGGGTTTTTTCCCTAAGCAAAGTAAAAACTATATTATTTTACTTACCTAACAGTAGTCAAGTCTAAACGTTAGAAATCTAAATTTTAACTCCTAAAAAATTATAAAGGCATAAACCATCTTTACTTAGTGAACTGGAGACTGTCAGCCACATGCTGTAACAGCAAAGAATCACCTATAATGATCTTATCAGTTGACTACAAATAGGTTTTTCTAATGTGCTTGAAAATAATCTCAAGGAAACATCACCCTTCAAATTTTACTTACAAATGATCAGTTTGCTTGGCAAACCTTTTTTCCACAGATAGAAACTAAGGTTCAACAAAATCAGAATTAGATCAAATAAATAATACCCACTGGAGATATGGAAAAGAATCAATAATATGATATTCTTCCATATATTTGTGCACTATAAAATGCAATCATTTTTCTAATAAAAACATAAAAAACTCAAATGATATGAAGAGACAGTTTTGATAACACCATTTTGCAAAGCAACCTAGGCAGATCTAAAAATCAAGTATTATTTCTTGTGGTGACCTGAGTGAGAAAGAGTTCAAAATACTATACCTCCGGTGTCTGCAAAGAATAGTCAGCTCTTCACTTAGAACACTGACTTTCTACCACTTATTTCTCCCATCTAAATATAGCTCCTAACTATGCAAAGTAAATAGTTTTTAGTTATGCAAATAGTTTGGTGACCATCACTAATATAATTTCCATCCTTAGAAATAATTTAACAGTTGCTACGTTTCAAACAATTGCCTACTGAGTTTGAGGGGTTTTTTAAAATCCAAAAAACTACTCTGACTACATTAACTAAACATACCCAATTACATTAGTGTTCACACTAAACATAAGGACCTTTAGATAAGAGGTTAATATATTTAGTATATGCTTTAATTTTTTTTTAAAAAAAGCCTGTTTTGGCTTTTTTTAATGAGCTTCCTCTGGATGTGTTTGGTTTGTTGGGCAACCAATTCAGTGACTCACAGAAGATAATGAAAAATGTTCCCCAGCCAAGGACTATCTCCTTGCCCCCTTCCCAGTAAAATACCTTAGTCTACATACAAGTTAATAGAGAGCTTAAGAACCATTATACTAAGGTAAGTTGATAAGAAAAGTTAATGTTTCTCAAAATTCAGTTTCTGCTACTGAGTTTGCTTATGGGAAAAGTAGTGAAAATTACCAGACTTCAAGTCAGAAGACCTGCATTCAACTCCTGATTCTACCACTTACCAGTTATACAACCAGAAGCATGTGACCCATCTGAACCCACCGGTTTCTCATCTCAACTTCAAAAGAGGATTACTTCACCAAGTTTTGAGGAGTAAATTTTCAAAATGTGAAGTGGCAGCATGTATTACTACACATGAACTCCCCCAAAACTTCTTTCTTAAAGGTCTGATTACTGGAAATTTTCAAATTCCCTTAAATTGCTTAAAAATTCACGTAAAATTGGAAAAAATAACAGAATACACCAGAAACTGTAGCAAATACTGCAAAACATAACATAGTAAAAAGATGGGGAAAAAAAATCTCACAGCTTCCCCAAATAAAAACTGAATTCAAATTAATAAATTCTGAGACAATAAATGACTACATCCTGATGAAGGACAGTTTCAATTTTAACCAAACCCTAGCACATTCAGTTTCAGTTAAGTAAATTCATCATCTTTTTTTTTTTAACCTTTATCATGGTTCTCAGATATTTTTTCTCACAAACACAGAGCAGGAATATTAGGCAAAGTAATTTATCCCAAAAATGCTTATGTCAGAGCAATCAAGATTGGACCAAGAATATCTGGCAAATAATGTGGCCACCTATGGACATGTAAGAGTCCTAGTTAGGTTAGGGCAAGATATCATAAATATCAAAAGGGGCATTCCACATTTTGAGAATACAGACAATTCTAAACACAATTTTCAGCATGGGACCAGGCCAGCTGTAAGCACGTCCAACAATGTGAGAACTGGCTTGAAGTCAATTCTGTTTTAAAATCAGTTAAACAATATAAACTTATCTAGTAGCCACAGGCAAGGAATTTCCAAGAAGTACTGACCCTTTGGAATCAGCAAGTAGCAAACTACCCTGAATTCAAGTCTGAAATTATCTTCATTGGGCTTCAGAAGCAAATCACTGTCTTAAAACTACACTGTAACTAAATTTCCCCCCAAACCTGAAAGGTTTAAAGCACAGGCCACCAAACCTTAGTTTCTTACCCAAGCTCTAATCTTGCTGTAAATAAACTTCAGCCATTTAATACTTCTGTGAAGTAGAAAGGGCAGAGATATTTCAAGGAATAAAAGCTGATTAATAGTGGAAAAATTAGATTCTTAAGATGAAACATGGCCAATCTTTTGTGGTACCAATCAAATAAAATTATACGTGTAAAACTGTTCAATGCTTGCCACGTTTTAAACACTTAGTGTTAGCTATTATACTGATTTTAATCAAGTAGGAAAATATTTAAAAACCAGATCAACAAACTGAATATTTAACAGCCTAAATCTTATCTATTAGCCAGCCATTCAAACTCTTAGAATGAACTAGTTTAGCCTACCAGATAATGCAGTGGGAAAATAATAAGTTTAAAATCTCTTTGCTGAGACGTTTTTATATTAATATTTATTTAATCTAAAATAATCTTGGGCTTCCCTGGTGGTGCAGTGGTTAAGAATCCGCCTGCCAATGCAGGGATACAGATTCGAGCCCTGGTCCGGGAAGATCCCACATGCCGCGGAGCAGCTAAGCCCGTGCACCACAACTACTGAGCCTGCGTTCTAGAGCCCATGAACCGCAACTACTGAGCCTGCGCACCACAACTACTGAAGCCCAGGCACCTAGAGCCCGTGCTCCGCAACAAGAGAAGCCACCGCAATGAGTAGCCCCCGCTCGCTGCAACTAGAGAAAGCCTGCGTGCAGCAATGAAGACCCAATGCAGCCAAAAATAAATAAATTAAATAAATTTTTTTAAAAAGTTAAACAATAAAATAAAAAATAAAATAATCTTTGTTCTGTCATAATTTTTTTAAATTATTCCTCTCTTTAAAAAAAATTCTTAGCGGCTAGAATCACGAAGTCTTCAGATAGATCTGTCTTTTGCATTTGTCTCCAGTACTGATCAAGTCTGAATATTCAATTACAGAAACAATGTCAGAAATCCTAAATATACCTTTGAAAAAAGCTGTTTGGAGCCCACCACCAGAGTTGTTTTGGCTAGCTATTGTATCATTTGCAAATAGAGATAACACCAAAGTGTAAATTATCTTGAGTCCTAGGAAAACAACTGATTTAGTCATCAAAAAGCAAGATGTGTGAAAACGAGGACATGGCTTGAGAAAGAAGCCCCAAATCCTCCACTCCCTGGCTATATAATCTTGGGAAAGCCACTTGATCTCTCTGAGCCTCATTCTCTTTATCTGTAAAATGGGAATAATCCCACTTCTCTCACTAGGTTGTTTGGAAGATCAAATGAGAACACATACAGGAAAGCACTTTCTAGCCTAAAACGTGTAATACAAACATAACATATTATTTAGATGAGTTTTTGCTGTTGTTGCATGAGCAGTAATAGTTTCTTAACAGTTATATTCTAAATAGACTTTTAATTTCAAAGTAAACCATTACCGTTATTCAAAATTGCTATTAAAAAAAAAAAAAAACTTGCCTTGGATTGAGTCCTCTTCCCATTTCTCATGCTAAATTTCTCCTTCATTTCTTCTAAAATTACCTTCAGTTTCTTTTCTTCAGGTGTCCCTAAGTATTTTTGGTTCACGTGAAGATAGCAATGCCATTTGGCTGATTCAAAGCCCCAGTGACAAGTCCTTTTGTCGGGTGATCTGTGAGAATGCATCACAAATGTCTGGGGCGCAAACATTCCACAGCACTCCAGACACTGAATACACGGGGCATCTGGCTGAACATAAAATTGGGGTGCAAATAAACCCTGACATTTGCCTAAGCATTCATGTTCCACTTCAAAGGCACTGCCAGTTTCCTTCAACTGGGCCAATGAGCTTTTAGCAGGAAGTATACTACCATTTTGAGGAAAAGTGCGTGGCCGCAATAAAGCATTACACAGTCTTTGTGCATCAGTTAATGTGATCAGCCCACAGGACGGGGCATTGAATGGAAGTATTCCCAGGACCTTTAAGATATGAAGCTGGTCTGATGTACACCTTGAACAATAGATGTACAATTCATCACATACTGTATTTATTTGTTGGAGTGAAAATTCTCGGAGAACAGAATTTAGGACTTGGGGCAAACAGAGTCTCTTTTCTCCTCCAACCTGAAAACAAGAAATAGACTCCCCTTCCAACACAGTCTGGGTGAGTTCTGTGGAGCTATCAGAAGGGATGAGCAGTGGACCAGGAAGAACCTGAGGAGATGGAAGAGGCAAAAATACAGTAGGTGACATGCTTTCTTGGGAATACCGAGCGGAAAATGCTGCTGGTCCACCCAGAGAGCTCTGGCTACTTAAATGGAATTGTGCCAAAGTGTGTTTCAAACTGGGATTTAAATGTAAAGGTTCAGGCACAGAGGCACAGGTTCTCTTGACGTGCTCTTCATCAGTTTCCATTGGCGCTTCATAGTCGTCCAAGTGTTCCTTCTTTACTGTTGGCATCTTGTTTATCATCATTTTTCCATTTGCATGAATGTCTGTCATCATTTTTTTCACTGGAGGGCTGCCATCATCTCCCATCCCGTTCAGTTTTTTATTTGAGCCCTGAACCAAGGAAAAATTTGTCTGTAGGTTTTCCATTGCTAAAAACTATTGTGTTAAATAAGTAAGTCTGAGATTTGCATTGTTATCTAGTTGCTTATTTGAAGAGAGAAACACAATGTATACCAATACTTATGGTAACTTACTGTCACAGAAAATTTAAATTTCCAAAGAGAGATCTCCCTAAACTACTCAATAGATTTTGCAACTTTGTTTTGGTTCTGCTTATACTCTTAAGTATAATTTCACTGCAAGTGCTATAAAATTTCTTATCGTCTAATAACACAGAAAATAATTTTAAGAGGCACACCTCCGAGGAAGCCTTTGTTTTCTTAAGTTCTTCAGATATAGGTATTAAAATAAAGTTACCAGTTCTCTCAATTCAAGATGTCCAAGTTCAACGCAACAGTTTGGTTTGGTTTTAAGCACAACACGCAAAAAGTTTATGCAATTACTTGAGTCAAAATTATGCACCCAAATTTAGTATTTGGCACCAAGGACACCAAGAAAGGAGGGAAAAAAGTATCTTCTCTAAAAATGATGATCTGTTGGTCTGTGTGGACAAAATGAAGGCTTGTATAAATCCTCACACCAGTTAAGAAGAGCCTCTGACGCCACTTGAACTTCTACAATTAAAAATGAAACCTAAAGAAGAACTGCCCAGTTATCTTCAGGATTACTGTTCATTCTTCTTTTAATTAATCTGGAAGAGAAGGGGGTTGGGGGAGAGTTACATTTGAATTTGCTCCAGAGCCCAAAGGGTCAGTTTGAAAATAGTTTCTTAATCTTAAACTGAGTTCACTTTACCAAAGGTGACACTTGAGTGATTCCTTTAAATCTAATACCAGTTAACTAGAAGTACCTTCATTTAAATAGGAAAGCAATTGGGAGAATGGGTAAAGGTTGCAATAATATCCCTCAAAACGGAGAGGGCTACTCCTACTCAGAACAAGAAGAACCTTAAAGAGATCATCTCACCCAAAACTCAATACTAAAGGTTTTCTCAGTTATGCCATTTTAGCTAAAATCACCTATTACTTCATCTCTCAATTAAAAAAAAAAAAACCCACCAGTTTTATCCAAAAATATCAGATACTAGTTAACATACCTACCGTATGTAAGTTACACTCTTAAGTGCACAATTCATCTAGTCAGTGTAGGCTACTTTTCTGGAATGACTGTAGGCAAAAATTAACTTTCCCTTTAAAGGGTTAGAGAATTTGCTTAATGGAAGCCAAAAGCTACAGACTCCACTCCTGGGAATCTCCATCCTTGAACAAGACTAATCCGGGACAAAAAGCACAAGGCAGACAGACCTCACAAAGAATGCAAATGGAGGAAGAGGGAAAAAAAGAAAAGATTCTTCTTCCACTTCCTTCTTGAGAGAAATTCCAAAAGGAATCCAATAAATAGAAATTTTTGCCTCCCAAACTGCGAGCAATTTACCTTAAAACAGACCCAAAGGGTTAAGGACCAAGGCCACTAGCCAACGTACTGATTTCGCCCACCACAGAAACACCTCAGCCAACGCTGGCCAAGGAAGAGGGGAGGAGGCAAGACCTAGAATGGGGGAGCCCCAAACCCTGAAATCCTCGGCCCACGCTAAGCCACCCACCCATCTCAAACCCGAGGAGGCGGCGGGGGGGTGGGGAGGAAGACCCGGGACGCCTCGGGGCGTGCCAGAGGGTCGTGGGAAGTGGAGGAAAAGGAGCCCCCCCCGCGGTCTCGAAACACCCCCAGTGCCCTCCCCACACCACCCCGCTGAGTGGGCCGCTGGGAAGACTGGAAATCCCCCGTGCACCCTCTCCCCGGGAAGTTCTCGGCGTTACCCTCAGCACCCCTAAGGCTGCACCTCCCTCGCCCGCCCGGGGCCAGAAGAGAGAGGGGCGGCTGGGGAGTCCTGCCGGGATCCCCCAGCCGCTGGGCGCCGACCAACCGGGTCGAGCCCGGGGCATCCCCGCGCAGCGCAGACAGGCGGCGGGGGGGCGGGGGTCCAGGGGGGGCGGGGACGGGCGCCCAGGTCTCCCGGGTCCCGACGGCTCCGGTCAAGTGCAGCGCCCTGCCCCTGCCCACCACCCGGCATCAGCGAGACAAGATACGCCGTGAGACACCCGCCCCGCGCCGCCCCCCCCCCCCGGGCTCCGACCCCACCCGTGACCCGCGCATCCGCACCCCCGACTCCGGCCTCCGCGCCCCAGGAAGCCCGACGAGCTTTGTTAACTCCCCACTACCCCCGGCGCTGCCGTCGGGCGCCCAGGGGGCCGCGCACCCCTTGCCTCCCGCCGCGTCCCCCCAGCGAGCCGAGGCCGCACCTGTGCCCGCCGCCGCCACCGCCGCCGCTCGCCCGCTCCCCTCGGCTGTGCCGGCGCTGCTCCGAACCCCACACACATCGCTACACACAGTCCTCTGACGTCACCGAGTCCTCGGCCCGCCCACGTCACTGCGGAGACACACGGCTTCCCGCAGACGCCGCCGCCGTCTCCGGCCGCCCGGGGCAGAGCGAGGGCGGAGGGGCGGGGGGTAGGGGAACGGGGCCAGCAGCAGCACCGCGCCCGCGGGCCGGCCGCCGCCTCGCGGCTCCTAGCCCCTCGGGGACGCGCGCGCCGTCTGGCCTATTGTGGCTCCCGAGGGCTCCCCCGGCCCGTCGTCTGGCGCGCGCGCCCCTCCCCCCAGGCGCGCACCCGGCTTCCCCAGCCCCGCGCGCCGTCTGGGCGGCTGGCGCGCGGCGCTGTCTGCGGTGCACCCGGCGCAGACAGGATGTTCCCTCCCCGCCCCACCCCCACCGCCGCCCTCCCTCCTTCCTTCCTCGAGTCGCCCAGCCGGCTGTCTGGGGCCGCCACCGCCCCGCCCCCGCCCCACCCGCTGCTCGGTGGAGACGGGCCAGACCCGGGGGCGCCCTGGTCGCTCGGCCGCCGCGCGACACGGAAAGAGGGGGCAGGGCGGACGCGCGGTGCACTGTGCGCGACCCCAGCAGCCGGCAGGGCGGAGGCAGGGCCCGCCCGGCCGAGCGCCGCCGCCCGAGGTCAGGCACGGGCGACCCTCCCCCCGCGGGGCGCAGCTGGGCCGCCCCGCCCCGGAGGCAGCCGAGCGGCGGCCGCCCAGCCTCCCCCCCACCAGTGTGGGCCCTGCGCGCTGGGGCTGCCCCCCGCCCCCGCGGGGCCCCCCGCCCGAGGGCCGCGCCGCCAGCTGCTGGCGCTGCGCTCCGCCCCTTACCGGCGGCCCCCGCCTTGCCCGGGCGGCCTCCGCCCAGGCGCCTTGCTGGGGCTGACCTTCTGCGCCATCGGGCCGGGCCGGAGGGCTGGCCGAAGTTCCGGCAAAACAGAGAGAAAACATTTTTGTCTCTGCTTCTCAGACTCCCTCCTCCCACCCCCTCACCAGACTGCTCTCTCGGTTCCAAAAGGGAGCTAGAAATTACATGTTTCTACAATGTTTCCTGAGGGCTTTGGGGTTTTGTTTTGGAAGCGATCAGGAGATGAGACGAGGAAAGCGACGACTGAAGAGCTTTCGGCTGTGACCCTCGGGGCCGGACAGTGTTGTCCTTGGTCTGTGTTTCGCGGTGGCCAGTTAGCATATTGAACTCTGCCGAGCTGCTCCGTCATATTTCGAAACATCAAGAAAAAACCCTTTTTCCCGCCCCACCGCAAAATCAGGAGACTGATCCCCAGGTCTCAGTGCACCGAATTCAGAAGACTCGAGCTTTGTCCCCCTCCTTTTTTTTTTTCCTTTTGTCAGTTTTCGTCTTATTTCTCCTGGTTTTACTGCTTCGCGGTCACTCGTATGGGGTCCACATTTGGAGCCAGCCGACCGGGAATACCCCTGTGCTCATAGATTTTTTTTCTTCTTTTCCTCCCAACGGGCCTACCAAAGGCTCACGAGCCTCTCATTCCCTCCACACACAAGTTCCGTTCTTTACACCACCATCGCCGTGCTCCCGGGTCGTGCCCCCTTCTCCCACCCCCACCTTCCCCTCCTTCTTGACTGCCTCCTTTCCAGAATGAATAATTCCGCAGCACTTCCCATCTGTTATTGCCATAGAGACAGAAGCTCAGCAAAGATAATGATGTTCTCTGTAGAGCCAGTTGGGGGAGAACAGCATCTGCGAGACTGGGGGATAGATTTTCTAACCTCAAGAATAGTCAGAAGGCCCGGCTGAAGGTCTGATGTGGAAGACTGGACAGTCCTGAGCCTTGGCGTCTGGTCAACTCTCGGCACTTGGTTCGTGTCTAGCCAGAAGAAACAGTTTTTAGAAACCAAAATGACAGATTTTTTTAAAGTGATTTCAAACTGCAATTAATGATAAATATTCAGTACTCATTTTATCAACCATAAAAATAATTACTTGCTAGCACATCCAAAGGCCTAAGGGCCAAAATCAATTGGACAGTAAATAGACTTTTGAGAAATCAAACACATTATCCTCTCCCCTGTTCTTTTGATTTGCTTTCCCCTGGAATATGTTTTTTTAGTGAAGGATCTTTTGTGCTGGTGACTTTATGTACAATGGTTTGAGAAATAGTGACAGGCAAATGTGACTAGAACCAATCAAGCTTTGAGGATATTTTTTTTTTCACTATTCATCAAAGTACGAAATTACCAGAAAGTACCAGATTAAAGTTCACTTTGCCCTTGCCTCAACAGTACAGGTTTGAACTCAAGTGAAACTAAGCAGGGTACATTTACATAGATCTGAGGCAGATGGGAAGGCACACACTAACCGACATTTTTGCAGGCCTACTTAAGGATGTTTGGAAATTATCGGTAAAATTGACTGTATAACATAAAACAAAAAGCACTGAAACAAATGATAATGGTTCTTTATCTGAGAAACAGAATTGAATGGACACAGAGAATACAGGCCTTAGAAAAAATAATCACGGTGAGGTAATGAATATTGTAATCCCCACATACTGATGGTCTTCATCAGTGTTGAAAAGTCAGTTTATCAGTTAGTAAATAGCTATTAAACTGGTTTTGCATGGCCTCCTACCTTACCATCTTGGCTGCCAGCAGGTGCTGAGCAAGGCCACAGTGAGAGTGTGTGCCTGTGTGCACGTTAAAATTCCAAATGATTGGGGGTAAGGGGGCACTACCTATTGTCTCATCTTCCATTAAACAGCACAGAAAATGCAAACTATCTGGTACTAGGTGGTCTAGAACTTCTTTTTCAGTAGTTATGGATGTCTGGTAATAATAGAAACCAAGAATTTAGAGGTTATAAATTTGAAGACCAGCTCTGCCCTCTGACCTGATAAATGGTTTGAAGCAAATGCTTTCTTCTTGTCTTCATTTACTAATCTATTGATAATGACCTACTGATATTAATTATGAAGAACATGGAAGTGAAAAGGGTGAAGTGCAAAATTCAATGTAAATTCATTTTATTTTTATGAAGTATGGGGAAGAAAAGTCAAATAAATGTTTATTGAGCGTACCAACAGGCTTGTGTTTTCGTTTATACCTTCTACTCTTCCCTCTTTTAAAAAAAATTTTTTTAATTATTTTATTTTGGCCACATTGCATGGCTTGCGGGATCTCAGTTCTCCGACAGGGACTGAACCCGGGCCACGGCAATGAAAGTGCCGAATCCTAACCACTAGACCACCAAGAGACTGCCCAGATATGATCTCTTCTGGTTTTGCCTCTCCCCCATTTCTCCTTCTGTAACACTAATTAGATAATATTAAATCTCCTCACTCTGTCCTCCATGTTTGGTAATCTCTTTTCATATTTTCTACTTTCTGTTGTTCTGTGTTGCATTCCAGGTAGTCTAGGTAGTTCTTTAGACGTACCTGCACTTATTCAGAAACTGACATTGGCACAATATGCGTACATACTTCTGTGGCATTTTACCACGTGTGTAGACTTGTGTAACCACCACCAAAATCAAGATACAGAATGATTACATCATCACAAAGATATCCCCCGTGCTACCCTTTTAGAGTCATACCCATCATTCCATATCCTCACTCCCCATCCCTATACCCTTGAAACCACTGTTTCCATCTTTATAATCTTATTTCAAGAAGGTTATATAAATGGAATTATACATATGTGACCTTTGAAATTGGCTTTTATCTTTCAGTATAATGCCCTTAAGATTCATCCCATTTGTTGTGCATATTAGTAGTTGGTTTCTTTTTTGTTGTTGTTTGAATTTTTTAAAATTAGTTTAAATTAATTAATTTTAAATTAATCAATTCATTTTTTTAATTTAATTTTTATTGGAGTATAGTTGCTTTACAATATTGTGTTAGCTTCTACTGCACTGCAGAATGAATCAGCCATACATATGCATATATCCCCTCCCTTACCTTCTGTTCTTTTTCAAGTGAAACTAGTTGTAGCTTGATGATTCTAGTGCCTCTTCTCCCCCTTCCTTGATCCACAACAACAAAAAAACTAGTGTGAAATATTTTAAAGCAGCAAGTCAGATGCTACAAGTTCCTTCAATTTCACAAAAGAATCTCAACTATTTCCTTTTCCATCTCATTTTTTTCTGTAGCTTTTCATTTATTTCTACTTGTCAGAATTATGATGATGATGATGATGGTGATGATGATGACCCTTAACTTTCTCAGAGCACTTTCATCTTTTTCCTACCAATCCTCTTCCCTGGGCACTTTACTCCCCATGTTAGTTTAATGCTACTGTCCCTGCCAGAGCAAAGTTCCTTCCCCTCATTGACTAGACTTCCTTCTGGGGCTCCATTCTTCTCTTAGCTGCCAAATCAATACTAGATCTACAAGATTCCAATTCTCATTTTCATGCTTTAAATAAGATGAGAACCAGATGTTTTAAAAACTACTCACCTCCTCTTCCTGAATAATGTCACATAGCAATTCTTTTCTTCAGGTTTTGGTTTTTTTTTTTAAATTTTACTTATTTTGGCTGCATTGAGTCTTCGTTGCTGCGCACGGGCTTTCTCTAGTTGTGGCGAGCAGGGGCTACTCTCTTCGTTGCGGTGCGCAGGCTTCTCATTCAGTGGCTTCTCATTCAGTGGCTTCTCATGTTGCGGAGTATGGCCTCTAGGCGCACGGGCTCAGTAGTTACGGCTCGCGGGCTCTCGAGTGCCGGCTCAGTAGTTATGGCGCATGAGCTTAGTGGCTCCACGGCTTGTGGGATCTTCCCGGATCAGGGCTCGAACCCGTGTCCCCTGCATTGGCAGGCAGTTTCTTAACCACTGCACCAGCAGGGAAGCCCTTTTCTTCAGGTTTTAACTTGGGCCCTATGGAATTGGAATGGAAGTAAGAGAAAGAAAGCGAAAAGGAAAGGGTAAAATAGAAAAAGGTGATGTTAGAAATGTTTGAATTTTCAGGCTTAAATTGCAATAAACTCTAAAATCAATGTAACAGACATATTAAGTGTATTTCGTTGTCACTTCTGGGAATTTCATGAGTGTTTAGAGAATTTGGCAAAGTTTAATTTATTGCAAATCAGAGAACTTCGTGTGTTTTTTTTCCAAACCAAAAAAAAAAAAAAAAAAAAATAGGAGTCATAATTAGCCCTATGATGTTGCCAAGCTATAATTCAAAACCGACAAGTTGAGAGGTGTTGTCTAATTCATATGTAGTGCTGTACTATAAGGAACTCACAGTGCTTCACACTTTCCTTTGAGATACATACAAGAAATTCCCTTTTTAATAAAAGCGGTGTCGAGTTCAGGTCATGTGTCAAACCACTTTGCTGATCAGTGGCAGAACAGGGGTTAGAACAAAATGCATCTGACCCCCAATCAGTGGAGTTTCCATTCTTCATTTTCTCACTCTGCTTGGTATTCATTCAAATGAGCTTTAAGAACTGATTCAAATTAGCCAAAAAAGAGCAAGTATTGAAACTTACAGAGTAGGTAACATTGTACCAATTATTATGGCAAATTTATCACAACCCACAATAATACCTGTACCATGTGCAGTGCTCTCTAATATTTTATTCTGCTCTGATCTGTTTCTTTGTATTTTAATTGGCTACTAATGCATCCCAACCTACAGTTTAAGAAACAATGTGTTAAAGCATAATAATCAGTGTTAACATTTACATAGTGTTTACTATTGCTAGGCTCTGTTCTATTATATTTTACATATGATAACTCATTTAATCTTCACAAGCCAGTGAGGTAGTGGCTATTATTAACCCATTTTATAGATGAGGAAACTGGCGCAGTGTTGTGCTCAAGATCACACAGCTAGGTAAATCCTTCCCCTCAGATTATGAAAAAGATTATACTTGATTTTCAAATCTGAGTTCTATGCAGGATCAATCTGGATGTAAAAAAATAGAATTAAAGTTTACATTATATGACCTCAGGTTCACTAAAGTTTTTATCTCCCCCACTGCCTTTCTGACACAGTGTTTGAAATTCCCATAAGATATTTTATTTCCATTAATATCCAGGTTAAACTGAAAATGTATTACTTTGAAGGGAATAGGATTATTATTATTAATATTATTATTATTACACTCTAAACCTCAAAACAATACCTTAAGCTAGACAAAATAATCCTCATTTATCAGATGAGAAAACTGATATTCTAGGTTTATCTGAATCTTTGCTACCGTTTGCTGTCAATATCAGAATAATTGGCCTTCTAGCAGAATCCTATTATAATGGTACACAAGATAAAGAAACTTTGCTTGGAGGAGGATGTAGAAATAGAGTGTATTCATGGTACAGTTCAGGGAGGGAAATAGTTCAGGGAGGGTATAGTTCAGGTAAATGACTAAAGAGGGGAGTCCTGGGCCACCAAATGATACAGTGAGAATTGCCGTGGCCTCCCATGGGGTTGGCTGCCAAGCTCTGTGTCTTTTCCTGGCTGTGTCTTTTCCTGGCTCCTGTCGCACTCTCTAAACCACATGGTAATGGCAGTGAGGCTTCATGCAGCTATGGTTGACCTTGCCCCCAGTCACAAGCATTGGACCAGGAATAGTCACCTGAGCTGAGCTAAGCCAATGAACACCTTCCCAGAGATGACTGGAAAGAGCACTGAAAGAGTCTAGCCTCAGCCTAGCTGACATAGTGAATGGAGGTAATATAATCTCGGGAGCTATTGGTGGTCATACTTGCTGTATCATGGAGTAGAAAAGCAGTGTAAGCTGGTCTGCAGAGAGAAACCAAAATGAGGCAGGTGCAGAGAGGAGCAGATAGAGTGCTGATAAGACCTAAGTCTTAGGTTCCAGTTTGGTTCCAGGCTGAGCTGTACTCCTGTCCTTGGATGATCCTGCAGCTTTGAACTGAATCCCCTTTTTTTGCTTTAGCTAGTCAGAGTGCGTTTCTGTTACTTTCAAACAAGAGAGCCTGAAAAAGAAGTGGAAGGATGGGATAGTGGCAGAAAGACCCACACACTTCAATTTTATGTATCACTGGACTTAGTTATAAACTGCCAAATCTCATTAGCAATAGAGTCCTCAACCAAAAAAAAAAAACTAAAATTGTTTTTAATCATTTTTTCTTGCCTTTGGCATATGAGATATTTAAGGATCTTCTCACTTCTTTTAAATGTAGGAGTCTGTGGACCAGTGCTGTTCAATAGAACTTTCTGCAATGATGGGCATGTTCTGTATCTGTGCTGCCCAGTAGGGAACACTACCTACATGTTGAACACTTGCAATGTGTCTGGTACAACTAAGAAACCAAATTTTTTTTGGCCACGCCATGAGACTTGCGGGATCTTTGTTCCCCAACCAGGGATTGAGCCTGTGCCCTCGGCAGTGAAAGCACAGAGTCCTAACCACTGGACTGCCAGGGAGTTCCCCAAATTTTGTTTAAAATATATCTAAATAGCCACCATATGTGGCTAGTGGCTACCATATTGAACAGCACAGCTCTCTAATCATTGAAAATAGGTTTTCTTCTGTAACAAGATACAAATAGTAAAGTTGGCTTGCAGTGTCAAGAATCAAAAGAAAACTGGGAGCAGTGCAGAAACACTAGGGCACAACTATGAAGTGCCTGACCCAGTAATTGTAAACTGCATTTCTACCTCCTACTCCACACAATAACTTGGGGAAAGGATATTAAAAGGGATAAAGGATAATAAGAACTACCTGTAAAATAAACAAAAAGAAAGAAAGGAGGGAAGCAGAGAGAGGCAAAGTCACTTTGAAGAGAAAAGATAGTTCTCTGGTCAGAGTAAAATTTAACTGGTAGCATGAACAAATCTACAAAATAAATGTATCCCTCAGAAGGCTATCTGGTCAGCAAGATTAGCAAGGCTATCTCAGTTGTGGCAATGAATGCATCAGCCTCAAGGTATCAGAAAGCAAATTATGTATTGAACCTCCCTTATTCTGATTTCTTACCCAGGAAGCAAACTTCTGATTGTGATTGGACTTCCCAAAGCACTTGAATGGTGGACATGTTCCAGTTCCTTTCTGACTGTAAACAAATGCGTGGCAGGCTGGTCACGTGCACCAGGTGCTGTGAGTTTGGTTGAAGTGAACCTGCTCACAGACCAGATCCAGTCCTGTTTGTTGACAAAATCAAGTATCTGAACCGTCAAGGCGAAGAGCCAGGTTCTAATTAACCCAGATAACATCAGCCTGGTCCTGTCCTGGCAGACAGCCAAATGACCTCCCCACATACTCCCTGACCTGTCCAAGGGACTAGTCTTCAAAATACTAATTCCTAAAGTAGGATCAGGAGAAACTGTGGAGCTCCTCAATGGATTCTGGCATGGTCCAAAAAGAACAGGAGAACCAGAGGATTTAGGAATGGAAGACTGTGAACACATAAGTCAATTAAACAGGATGGATAGTAGGAAAAAGCAAGAGCCAATAGCATTCTTGTTTGTGAAGTACTGGGGAGACAGATTTCAATATTCTCTTTAAGAGAGTTGTTGAACCCAGAACTGACTTACCAAAACAAAGAGTAGAATAACCAATTTTTTTATAGAACAAATTTTTTTAAACAGAAAACATTTTTTTATGCATCAGTTATCTTTTTTTTTTTAATTAATTAATTAATTAATTTTTGGCTGCTTTGGGTCTTTGTTGCTGCACGAGGGCTTTCTCTAGTTGAGCGGAGGCTACTCTTCATTACAGTGCCCGGGCTTCTTATTGTTGTGACTTCTGTTGTTGCGGAGCACAGGCTCTAAGCTCGCAGGCTTCAGTAGTTGTGGCACGTGGACTCAGTAGTTGTGGCTCGTGGGCTCTAGAGCACAGACTCAGTAGTTGTGGCGCACGGGCTTAGTTGCTCTGTGGCATGTGGGATCTTCCCAGACCAGGGCTCAAACCCATGTCCCCTGTATTGGCAGGCGGATTCTTAACCACTGCACCACCAGGGAAGTCCCTAAATAGAAAACTTAATTTTCATTTCCTCTCACCCCAAAAGTACCCATTAAGTCCCTGAAGCAATTTTTCTCAAAGTGCGGTTTATCAAGCACCTGTGCCAGTTATCTGAGGAACTTGTTAAACATATAGATCCTTGGGCCCCAGAACTACCAAGTTAGAAAATCTCAGGGGTTGGAGCACAGGAATCTGCAGTTTGCATAAATTCCCAGGTGCTTCTCTGCCCTCTCAATTTGAGAAGCTCTACACCAAAGGAAGTATAAAGAAAAGCACGGGGAAGAATTCTCCTCCCTGAAGTGTGACTAGGAACACCCATGGAAGCAGGATCACTCATACCAGCCACTCGGGCAGGCAGGGCAGAGTGCAAATGCAAACTTTCCTGAGAGAACAGCCAGGCCCGACTTTCCAAACTTTGTCAGCTCTTCCACCACCCTGAGAGCAGTTTGGGGTTTTTGAAATTAATCTTCTACAAAATTTGCAAAATGAAGTGAAAAAAAGAGCACCTGGAATTTTATCTTTTCCTCTTTCTTGGATTGTAGCCTCACTAGCAGCAGTCAAGCCACCCTAACCTTCTCTTGAAGTAAAAAAACATTCTAGAGATAGGAATATTTCCCAAAATAACATTAAAAATCTTTCATAAGCAGTTTCACAGAAAAAAAAAAAAAAGGAAGAGAACAAGGTTGTGAGACTCAACCATGTTTGTGAGCTGATTACAGAAGCGAAACTTTTCTTACTTACATGTTTACACACATGAAAAGAGGGAGTATTATATTCTTGGTGTTTAGTAAGTGAAATATTAAGAGACCGAGAGAAATATAATGGTAAAAATTTAGCAAGATAGGTAGCAAAATTAAAATTTTTTATACCGTTTGACCCTTGACAGTTACTCTTCTGGAAATTCATCCTGACAAATTTAGTGGACAAATGCAAAAAGATGTATATCAAGGTCGTGTATCACTGTTGTTAACGATGCAGAAAGACTGGAAAATTCTAATGTGAAATACATCAATCATGATGCCTGCAACTCCTCCATCCTCTTATGCCAGAACCTACCCTGCTCACAATCCCTTGCTGTGGGCTTAGACTTTTCCTTGAACAAAGGGTGATCACTGAGTGGGTCAGGAGTGGGGATCTGAACCATAGGCTGGCCAACAACCTAGACTTAGCCTGACCCAAAAAGCCCAGCCCAGAGGAGTTCATACTAATTAATTAGGCCAATTAGACTTTCTCCTTGTACAATTTAACAGAAAAATATAGAATTAGCCAATTGGAATTGACATATACATTTTTCTTTATAAATAAATTATAAAGTTATATATTAAAACTTCAGGCAGTAAAATGATTATTTGCAAATATGCCTAATATAAGTATAAAAGTTATTTTCCTAAGAAAAATATTTACAACTCTATTGTTTTATCTGTTAATATCGCAATCATTTACTAGTTAAATTAGTTACAGTAGGTGGTCAACATATTATTTCAACTGACAGCATGGGAAACGTGTTGATAATAAAGTCTTATATTCATAAAGTTAAATATCTTGAATGTTAAAGCTCACTAGAATTGGCCTCTGTGGGATATGAATATTGGCTCTGTTACCAGAATCAGGGACTGGATTTCTAATGAATAGGTTTTCTTTACACAGATAATATAGATTTTAAAGAAACCACATGGGCTCATTAAAGCTTAATATAAATGTGAAATTACTACCCCAAAGTTCCATTAGCCACTTTGTTGATTTTTAAATAAATCAGCATGTCAAAAAAGCTCTCTATAATATTTTTCTCATGTGCTTTAGTCACTTTCTCCTGGATGGACAAGTGCCAAGTATTCAGTATGTTTTACACATTTAAAAATAGATAAGACATTGCATTAGCATAATTGTAAGAAAATGGAGAACAACTTGCCAATAAATGTTAACGAATTATTTAGTTGTAAACAATCATCCACACTGATGTAGACTCCTAAGGCCCTCCATAAAGTATACACTGCAGAGATCATGGTCGGCCAAAAAGGAAATGAGTCCAGTCTCCCACAGGCCTCTATGTCCCCACCAGCAGCCCCCACACCTGTTCAGACATTCAATTGAGACTTCTACCTAAACTGGAAGATCTTCTGGTTTCTCCTCTCCAAGTTTGGCCCCTTGCTTCCAGAAAATGATGCCTACTATGACACCTGCGCCGTTGATTGTCCACATATCAAAATGTCAGAAATAGGCATCTGGTGTCATCAGCTGTATCCAATTTCTTCCCTTCAGGATATAACCTCTCTGCCCTTTAATTCTTATCAAAACACAGTTGTGAGGAATGCTGTTCATCAAAGATTACCTAGAGGACTGGAAGGCCATCCACTCTTCTTAGGCATGTTATGTTTTCTCCCCCTTAGATTTTTTTTCCTTGGATCAAATCAACCATCCGAAATGTTCATACTTAAAACAAGGAGAGTTCCCCTCCTTTGCAGGATTTTTCTAAGAGCCACCTGTCATCTGTTGGTTGAGAATGCGTATTCCCTTTATGAGGACCCATGAGAGAAACTTCTGTTGAGCCTCAACTGTTTTGCTTCTATCTCGCAAATACTAAAAATGTTGTTATTAACCATGACACCCCCAGGTCCTTAGAAGCTCAGAAGCAAATTTCTAGACTGCATCCAGCTACAGTTCTGTGTTCACTCTACACTTGATTTGATTTGATTTCCCCCCTTTACTTTCTCATTGCTCTCATTTCATCCATGAGACAAGAAATGAAGGAGGGTGGGAAAGAAGTTGGAGGTAAAACAAAGAGAAACCGGAAGTTCTGGGTAACATGCCATTTGTTAAATCCTCTTGCATACAAATGTAAGGTCAATGTCCACCTTATAATTACTAAGATGACTTTCAGGGTATTTGTACCAAGACAGTCTCAGAGCTAAGAGAGAAAAAAAAAAACCCTGTTACTATTTCCATTCATCTTGCCCATAGATTTTAATCAGATAATTTGGTTAAGGAACAGTTTTCCATTCCATTTACTTCAAGTCATTTAGAGGTGGAGGACTATAAGGAGACCTGTTATTGGAACCAGAAAGCCCTCGGCTCCAAGGGAGCCTGGTACCACCTTCTTTCCTTCATAACTTTGACTTACACACGGCATCCTTTCACTTGAGCTCTTTCATGTTTCTACGTTTAAATTATCAAAAAGAAGACTCTCATGGGCTCAGAATGTCCTTCTAAGCCAGGCTGTACTAGTCGGGTCACACCTGGGAGTGACAGTCCTGGGTCAGGAAACCACCTCTTGCCTAACCTGCTAGAATAGTGGGCTGCGGGCATTAAAGCACGACTGCCTGCAAGAGCCTTTGGGCAAGGCAGTTTCTTTGGAGGGAATGCAGACATTCAGGCCCTGGCAACATCTAGTATACCATGACAGAATTAGATGGGATTAAAGCTCTCTCTCCCTTTAACACCTACTGAAATTCAGGCCACCCTTCAAAGCTTTCAGTCCCCATATATTTTGTGAAGCTTTGCATGTCCATCTCTGCCTTTCCTAATTTCATAGTCATTTACATTTACCACATTATGTCTTATAGTGTAATTTTTTTTTTTTTTTTTAGTGTAATTTTATGATCTCAGATTTTCAACTGTAGCGTAAGATCTGGCAGGGCAGGAACTGTGTCTTACTCATGCCTATATCCACCACAGGGTTTGGTATGGTTCCTTTTCATTGTATTCTCAAGAAGTGTTTGTTCTTGACAGTGCAGCAGTTGATACAGTCAGCCTTCCTGCTAACCCACCAAATAAATGAATAATCCTTTCAGCAAGATCCTGAAACACACCAAAAAAATTCCATTTTTTAATAAATAATTTCTACCGCATTCTGATATTTCTCTAGTATTTAGGAAGAATCTCAGAATTATTTTTAAATTGAATAAAAATCAGTCGATCACAGGGAGAAAAGAAGAAGTAGATTTCCTGCCTCTTTCTTAGGGCCCTCAATCCCTTTCCCTATACTCCCTTTCAGTGCCCCAGGAAAGTCTCTGGTGACCTGACCGCAAAGTCTAGATACGCCCTTTGCCTGTGTGTATAACATGCCCTTTGGAGCCAATCAATGTGGCCACAGCCTGTCAGTCCAACTGGGGCACTTCTGACTCTCCACCAGGATGGATTTCCTGTCTGGCTGACACCCTTGGTGCACAGATTCTTATCATTAAATCAACACAGACAGGTTCCTCAAGGGACTGCCTTTTTCCTGCTAGCACATTTCCTACCAGTTCTTGCTTTGTCAGTTTGATAAGCATAACATACTCTAATCCACTGTGAGGAGGCAATAGAGTTCTGTACTGACTGTCAAAGAGATGGATATGGCCAAGAGGTGTACTTCCAAAAAAGTCTAGATTCAGCTCAAGTATAGGTTTAGGTCTGCTGCAGGGATCACTAATTTGGCTAAAGATTAGAGCCTGGATCCACGCTCTTTGGCCTCCGGTGTTGGTTCATCCTCTCTCTCTCTCTCTCTCTCCCTCCCTCCCTCCTTCTAGCATTGCATTTGAATGTCTTCAGATAGAGAGTGTGCTCTCCAATTTACCACAGCCCTCACCACTCCTTAGTGCTGGTCCCACAACACATTCTCAGCAATTACTGAGCAATTACAATTACTCAGCAATTACTACCACTCACAGTGGCCATCTCCCTTGGCTCTTCTTTGAAGACCTCGGCTGACGCCAAGGGCTCACACAGAGCAAGCTCTGTGACAAGCCAGAGAGGGCCTGGGCATCTACACTAGCCTTTCTGACTGTTGTCAAGAGAACCAACCCGATGGGATAAGAGTTTGTGGGACAAGGAAGGCAGGCAATAGGAGACTCTCTTGACATTGGTGTGTATCTCTAAATGACAAGAAGTTTTAAAAAAATAATCACAATACCAGAGTCATACCTTAAATGATTAACAATGATCCCTTAATATCATCAAATATCCAGTCAGGGTTCACATGTCCCTGGTTGTCTCATAAAGTTTTGCTTGTTTGATTGTTTTTATGGTTGGTATGTTTGAAACAAGAGCCACATACCATGCTTGGTATGGGTTCCTTGAGTCTCTTAATCCACAGGTACTCCTTTTTCCTTGCCATTTATTTGTGGAAGAAACTGTGTCATTTGTCCTATAGGAGCTTCCTATATTCTGATTTTTGATGATTTTGTTGACTGCCTCCTTATAATGTCAATTTATCATCTTCCTGCTCCCTCTGTTTTCTGTTACAGTGGTAGTAAAATCTAGAGACAATCAGATTGTGTGTAATTTGTTGGCAAGAATATATTATTGGCAGTGCTGTGTACTTCCCGTTTACATCACATGAGGCACATACTGTCTCCTTGTCTCTCTTTTTTGTAATATTAAGATTGATCAGTGTTTCCAGATATTGTCAGCCTGATCCATCTATTACAAAGTTCTCCATCGGGGAATTCCCTGCCGGTCCAGTGGTTAGGACTCTGCGCTTCCACTGCAGGGGGCACGGGTTCGATCCCTGATCAGGGAACTAAGATCCTGCATGACGCACAATGTGGCATAAATAGATCGATCGATCGATAGATAGATAGATAGATAGATAGATAGATAGATAGATAAAGTTCCCCATCAGTTTTCAGCAAATGGTTTCAGTAACCATTGATGATCATTGCCTTGATCCATGATTTCAATAGGGGTTGCACTTATTTACTCCTTCCTCATTTATTAGCTGGAGTTTTTTGTTGTTTTTTTTAAAGAAGAGCTCTCCGTTGTCATCTATTTGTTAACCTGAAGTACAGTTTTTTGGGTTTTTTTTTTTCAGGAAAGGCAGGATGTTTGATTCTTTCCTTTTATTTACCAGTTGTCAGAATAATGAGCATCCTCGAAAGATGACCAAGGAGTCTTTTGGGTTTTAATTTCTTGTGTCCTTATGAACTCATGGATTTTAGCACATTTTAGGTATCTCAATGCATTACACTTTAGTTTTGCTCAAAGTGTCCCACTTTTGGCCATAGGAGCTGTTTTGGTTCTGAGAGATAAATGACCCACAGTCATTGAAGCATTTATTTTCCCATATGACTAAGAGCTACTTTCCAGAACTTACAGAATGATGCTATGAGTTATACAATGTGGTTTTTGGAGCCCCAATTAGTGAGTTACTAGAGTTTAAGAGGGCTCTACACTTGACTCTGCAGTCTGTCATGCAGATGGTTGGAGTCAGCTCCAGCTGGAGAAGGAGCTTCTCTTCAGTGTGTCACTGGTGCTGCCTCAATGCATGGACTTGGTTTGCAGGTGCTGCTGTTTCTGTGAGGCTGCTATGACGTTTACGCTACAAGACTGAGACTGGAAAATGTCACATTCCTACTACTACCTGATAAGCAGCACTCCTGAAAAAAAATAACATCTGCATCTTCTTGAACCCTCATAAAAAGTAAAGTAAATGGGGACTTCCCAGGTGGCGCAGTGGTTAAGAATCTGCCTGCTAATGCAGGGGACACGGGTTCGAGCCCTGGTCCGGGAAGATCCCACATGCTACGGAGCAACTAAGCCTGTGTGCCACAACTACTGAGCCCACGTGCCACAACTACTGAAGCCTGCGCGCCTAGAGCCCATGCTCCACAACAAGAGAAGCCACCGCAAATGAGAAGCCCACGCAACGCAACGAAGTGTAGCCCCTGCTCGCCACAACTAGAGAAAGTCCGCACACAGCAACGAAGACCCAATGCAGCCAAAAAATTAAAAAAAATTTTTTTAAGTGAAGTAAATGAATAAAGTAAGCATAAACCTACAAGAACAACAACAACAAAAAAAATTCAAGAAATGAGGGCAAAGGGAAATGTGAGACTGATGGTGAAAGGAAACCCCAGGATGACAAGTATGTTCCAGTCCAGATTAATACAGGAAAGTGAGAAATGACAGAAAAATGACACACTTCCTAATGTTTGAACACATTGAGAGAGCCTTACTGTGTAGTGAGAAAATTCGAGAACGAATGAGTGGTTCATAGGTTCATAAAAAACCAAAAAAAATTTTAAGGTACTTATTAACTTTAGAAAAAACAAAAATTTTTCAAGAAAGGAAATTACAATACATTACCTGGCTCTGCTGTGAATAAAATTGGCATAGTCATAGTAATGTAAATACTCTATTAATAACCAAAATTACAAAATTGTGATATAACTATATTGAGAGGACAGAGGGGAGGCAAAGTGTGTGTGTGTGTGTGTGTGTGTGTGTGTGTGTGTGTGTGTGTGTGTATGAACCTTCATCTTCTATAGTGAGAAGTTCTTAGGCAATATATAAACTCAAAAACTTCAGAAATAGTAAGAATACCTTATTTAGAATTATGGAGGTAAGCATGAGAAGAAATAGCTAAAAAAGTTGAAGGTGGCTCTTCCCAGGAAGTGGGAATCTGGAGTGTGGAGGTAGGACAAGGGACTTTTCATTTCTATTTCACATTTTTAAAAATTTTTTTATTGGAGGGTAGTTGATTTATAATGTGTTAGTTTCAGGTGTACAGCAAAGTGAATCAGGTATACATATACTCTTTCACATTTTAAACTATGTAACTATGTACATTTAATAATTATGATATTTTTCATTAAAAATGTGTCACATTTCTATGTATCTCTAATTCAAATAATTCTGCTGCCAGGAAATTAATCTCAGTCATGATTTGGGCTTCTTCCCATCCCTAAGGTCATCCAGGAGTCCCAGATGGTCTCATGTATTGTAGAATATATGGGGCAGGTCCTCTGGTCTCTAGCACACATAAGGCCTCATGCCTCACCCAAGCCCATAATCTCTTTGGTTCTTGGGCCAAACTTGGGCACAGGAGTCTTTCTCTGCTGCCCTCAAATCTTAGCATCTCCCAACGCTTCTCATCAGAAAGATCTTGTCACTTTGTGGGGTCCTACATGGAGTGGGACTCCACACCTCCACACCTCTGCTCATAGGACCCGAAAACATAGGCACCGGCTCCTTCTCCACTCCCTTCCTCCCTGTCACTTTCCTTTCCCCCCTTCCTAGTGAATTTTTAAAACCCAGGATCTGCCCCTCTTTTCCGTATGAGAGTGGTGAGAGAAGAAGCTACCAAGCAGCGCCTAGGGTATGCCTTAGTCCCTCCTCCATAACTTTGATTCAGACAGTTGACATCTTCCAATCTTCTGTAAAGATCTACATAGAGGGAGCTTCTGGCTAGATCTCACGGCCTCTCACTTGGCCACCCCCCACTCAACAATTCTGCAGCCGCAACTGAGGGGAGCCTACTGTTTGCATTTTTTTCTTACTCATGTTGTTACATTTATAATATTTTACTTTGGTTGTACATGTGCAATCTGTGTATTGTTACAATTTCATTGTAATTTTGTTTCTCTCCAATTATAATCACCCATTTCCCCTACTCCCTGAAGGAGTGTGGGAGTCCTTTGCCTCATCAAGAGCCCTTTCTAAGGTAGCAATTTCCAAAGGGCCTGTGCACACCCTAGGGGTATACTTGTGATCATCAGGGTGTGAGAAGAAGATACCAAGACTTCTATCCATCTGTTTGCTTTCTGCTTTTGTATGTCTCTAATGTTTATAAAGTATACTTATAAATTAAAAATTTATATATTTGGGGATGCATTTTCAAAAATTTTTTTCACTGATGAAGTACGTGATCTAAGATATTTGAGAGCTATGTTCCAAGTCCAAGACAATACTGCCTAATAGAAACGTAATGTGAAGGGACTTCCCCGGCAGTGGAAGCGTGGGTTCCATCCCTGTAACTGTCTTCCTCAGCCACAATTTTTAAAAGTGAAAAGAGGTAGAGTTAATTTTCATATATTTTATTTCACCCAATATGTCCAAAATATTCTCATTTCAACATGTAATAAATATTAAAATTATGAATAGAATATTTTACATTCTTTTCTTTTACTAAGTCTTCGAAATCTGGCTTGTAGTCTACAGTGAGAGCTCATCTCTTGGACTAGCCACATTGCAGGTGCTCGGTAACACATGTGGTTCATGTTAAACACAGGCCCTCGGTGGTCCTAGAGGGCATCTGAGATGGGTCCTGACTCTATAACTGCTTCCACTGATGGCAGACCTCCTGAGGTTGAGACAGAACTGTACCTGCCTCATAGCTGCAGTTCACCAAAGACAGTAAGGAGAAGAGGACTACACTTCATTGAGCATCTACTCTTGCTCTTAAGCACTTTCACGTCCATTTCATTTCATTTTCCAGCACCTCTTTGAAAGAGATTATTAAACCATATAAAGACGAAGAGGAATTCAGTGTTTAAGACTCCCCGCTTCCACTGCAGGGGACGCGGGTTTGATCCCTGGTCCGGGAACTGAGATCCCACATGCCGGCCGGCCAAATAAATAAATAAATAAGAAACAGAGACTCGGGTTACAGCACTAGTTAGAATCCCAGTCTTCTTCATCCAAAGCCCTAAACTGAATGACAGTCCATTCTGTCCTCTAAAAGCTACTGAACTTATTCCACTCACCACTGTGTAATGCTGTTACCTGTTGAGACTGCTTTCATAGAACAGGGGAGGGAAGTCTGCAGTCAGACCCCAGGACAGTCACGATGCCCTCCCACACCTCCTGAAAGAATGAAAAATGCAGATTATACCCCAGGCCATTTTGCTGCCCTCTTAGACTCTCCAACTGTGCACTGTCAGATTTCCTAGCATGATACTTCCCTGGTTGGATTTCCTTTATATGAAGTCAATCTGCAGTAGATTAATTAAATACTGTATTGATTTCCTATTCTCTTGGGTGCTTCTAAATGGATTATATTCTTGAAGCCCCTTCTCTGAGCTAGTAGAACAATTCCCTTTGCAAATGTGATACTTGGAATTTTATCACAGCCCTCCCACCCAGACGTCACCCCACCGCCACCATCACCTGGCATAAAATCTAAAAGACCGTCGTGGCGAGAAAGGGGGAGGGAGTCTTGCTGGTTTCCAGGTCATGTTGATTTAACACTTCATGATTTATGCATCCTGGCTGTCTTTCTTGTAAATTTTCATTTTTGCATCCTGCTAAATACCTTGCAGGGGTGTTGTTCCTCTTATTTAACCAATGTTTGTAAAGCATGTTACACATGAAAGCGCTGTGTCAGTGCTAAATATGAACACTTGGGTATCCTTGAGCTGTGCTTTGTCTGTACAGAGGTTCTCAGTGTAGCACAAATCGTGAGAGATCTGCCTTTGGGAAAAGACTTGGGTATTCTCCCCTGAACTGTAGATTATTAAAATATACATACTTGGGAATTAAGAGTGGCAATAAACATAGAGCATTTTGCATTCGCACGGTTTTCTGATCCTGATGTAATGGTGTTTTCCCCGCTTAGTCAAAGTGCTATGATGATGGGGAGTGAGAACAGAACCTTTCCTGTGAATTGTGCTGCCTTAGTGGTAGACCCTTCACCTTCCTGATATGTAGCAAGTAATGTCTTTTGTTGTTGTTGTTGTTCAGTGAGTTGGTGACTGAAACAGTTTAGCAGCATTTCCAATGTGTCTGAGTAGGGAAAAAGAGTCATTTAAAATTACAGCCTAGGGCTTCCCTGGTGGCGCAGTGGTTGAGAATCTGCCTGCCAATGCTGGGGACATGGGTTCAAGCCCTGGTCTGGGAAGATCCCACATGCCGCGGAGCAACTGGGCCCGTGAGCCACAACTACTGAGCCTGCGCGTCTGGAGCCTGCGCCCGGCAACGGGAGGGGCCGCGATAGTGAGAGGCCCGCGCACCGCGATGAAGAGTGGCCCCCGCTTGCCACAACTAGAGAAAGCCCTCGCACAGAAACGAAGACCCCAACACAGCCAAAAATAAATAAATAAATTAATTAATTAAAAAAAAAAAAGTTTTAAAATTACAGCCTATTGGGGCTTCCCTGGTGGTGCAGTGGTTAAGAATCCGCCTGCCAATGCAGGGGACACGGGTTCGATCCCTGGTCCGGGAAGATCCCACATGTCACAGAGCAACTAAGCCCGTGCGCCACAACTACTGAGCCTGTGCTCTAGAACCTGCGCCACAACTACTGAGCCTGTGTGCCGTAACTACTGAAGCCCGTGTACTCTAGGGCCCGTGTGCCGCAACTACTGAGCCCACGTGCTGCAACTACTGAAGCCCATGCACCTAGAGCCTGTGCTCTGCAACAAGAGAAGCCCCTGATCGCCGCAACTAGAGAAAGCCCTCACACAGCAACAAAGACCCTGCACACAGCAACGAAGACCCAACACAGCCAAAAATAAATAAATAAATTAAATAAAATTACAGCATATTAAATTGTGTTGAGTAATATTTCACTAATAAAAATTTTTAAATACCAGTTTCACTTACTTTTGTTAACATATTCACTAAGCCTGAGTTTATCGAATTTCTAAATGTGTAAAGAACGATGTTAAGCATCTTTACTAAGGTATTAGTTTCAATGGCTCATCTATGAACACAAACAAAAATGTTTTCTTTTAGAAGATTGAGTGGCTTACCATTCTTGATTGTTTTCTAATCCTCAGCTTTTAAGCTAGGTTTATATTTTAGAATAAGAGAACTGGTTGAAATGGAGCAGAGAAAGTTGCAGTCTTCTCTTTTAATAGCATGGGTTTATGAAAAACATGACTTTTTTTGGTACCTTTCATTATTTTTCATAAACAAAAAATAAAAATATAAACATGCAGCCTAAAACACACTTTATACTTCCTCTCCAATCCACAAAATGGCTGTTACCAGCAAGTAATTTACAGTAATAAATGATACACATGCAATGATGTGTAATTATATGTAATACAATGAATAAGCAGTAAGAAATAAAAACATGTTAATAAATGTTGTTTCTTTGCTATTCTAAGACTATAGCAAATTATCCTTCGTCTTTTAATTGCTTTTCAATGTAAGAAAATCCTAGGTTTATTTTTATTAATCAAAATTCCTAAAGGCTCCAACAGGATCCTCAGTGATTATAAATTTACATAATTCATCTTCTTCCACTCAACTTGTTTTCTATAATTAGTGCAGCTGTCACCAGGGAATCACGTTCTGGTGGGCAGGTAGCTATGGGTACAGCAGGCAGGCTTCAGTCAAACATTTCCTTTTAAACCATCCATCGGTTTTCTCCCTCATTTCAAATGAGTTGGAGTCTATAAAGAAGAATTTGTTTCTGACCTAACAGACCTCCCTTTTCAGATCTGGACTACCTTTCCATAACTTACAACTCCTTCTCCAGGTCCGCTGAACCAAACGATGTAAATGAATCTCTGAAGAATTTCTTGGTCAAACCAACTTTTAGGCTGCATACATGATATTTCTCTTTATAGCTTCCATATTTTTATCAAAACAGGTCCTCATTTCAAAATGTAGTTATAATGCTGTTAAAAACACAGCTAGACCACACTATAAGTACAATGACAAAGCACACTTCAGAATGGTATAGTAAATATCTAGCTTTACTTCTTTCTACTCTTTAAATGACCTTTCTCTTTAGTTTTTTAATATACTCTTCCTCAGTAGAGCTATATGTTCAGCCTTTTCTATGATTCCTTCATTTGTAATACTTATTTTGAGGGCTGAGTAGCAATGTTTTAGATCATCTATCTCTGCACTATAATAAGAATTTCCCTTAAAATAATAAATGGATGAAGGAAAAGCTAGTATTAATAGTATTTAGTGAGTGCTTAGTATATGCTAAGTGCTGTGGAGTAAACAAAGTATATATGTGCCACAATACTTAGGACATAACAAGAAATTCATTAAATATAAACCAAGGGTTTCCAACTTAGATGGGGAAGGAGGTGGCAGATCACCTACATAAAAAACTCCACCATTGCAAAGCTGTTGACATCTGCTAAGTGACAAGTGAAGGATTCTTACTGAGTTTTTTTTTTTTATGTCTATACGTCTTCTGAACTGCCTGGGTCACAGATGATTTCCAGCAAGGGAGCTCCAGGCAGGAGAAGGTGCCTAACACAGATGCAGTCTGGAGTTTGGGGGGAGAAAAAGCTGAGTGTCTTCAAGTGTGAAAGGCACAGCTTCTCAAACCAGCAGTCAGCCAGGAGGCGGGTCTGGAGGAGATGAGGGAAACAAAAGAGGAGACCGAATGTGCCAAAGCCAAGGAGAGACTGTGAGCCTCAGGCCACACTGACTGGGAGCAGGCCCAGGAGGAGAGCAAAGGAAGGAGGTGGAAGTCCAGCTGCGCCAGGGATTGAAGCAGGAAGTCAAAGTGGGACACAGCAGCTGCAGCCACCAGAAACAGGGCTGTGCTGGTGGCCCTCTGAGTATCAATGCAGGACTTCCCACCCCTTCCTTCTCAGTCTGAATCATATGCTGATGCCCCTCCAAGGGTCAGTTCAGGGTCTCTCATCTGAGGCAGTTCAGCCTGGAACTCAGTCTCAGCACAGAGAAGACAGCTGGCAGGCCTTCTAAATCTATCCACCTCTTCTTCCTGGGTGCACAGCTGGCTGACATTCCTCAGCCTCCCTTGCTTTAGCAAAGGCCATAGGACTGAGTTCTGGCCAAAGCCATGTGAGCCTACGTGAGGCAAGTCACTTCCAAACCAGGGCTGTAACACCTCCCACGAGTGTGCCTCCTAGCTCTTTCCTTCCCTAAGGCACCTGAGACCGGGTGCCCTGCGTGTCAATGGGAAACAGCCGCATCTTCCCAGCTCCAGACCCAGAGCATCTGCCCCAGACTGTTAGGAGAGGAAGAAATGAACTTCCATCACCTTACGGGTCTATTTGTTAGAGCAGTGTAGCTTACCCTAAGTAATACTCAGTGAGGCCAGGGATTCCCCAAGGTCCCAAAATGACTGTCATAGAGAGAATGCCCCAGGGCACTGCCTTTATGTGTGTTATGTGTATGACCACCCACACATACACGGAGGGACTGTTTCCATGGTAATACTAGGCCCACTAGTTTGTCTGTTCTTTGTTGGGAACATGGAAGGTCTTTTCCCATATAGGTGGTGTTAGAAATGGCACTTAGATCCTCACTCCTACCCCTGCCCAACCTACAATACCAAAAGCAGTAGTTCAGTACAGTCCACCATCATTTATAACATCTCTTTGCCTGATGTCAGAGAGTGAAAGAGATAGGAAATTGGGAAGGGGAAGTCAGACATGCTATCTGTCAGTCAGACATGCTTTCTGTCAAGTCAGCATTCATAGAAGGGAACTTTGTAAGGTTACTCCAGGTTTTAAAAGGAGACAGATACTCTTCTAAGCCCCAAAGGCCCAAGAATCGTGCTGGCAGGGAGAGTATGAATCTTAAACCTAGACCTGGAGAAGTAGCCATAGGATATTAATCCTCACAATACAAGATGTCTGATTTTTTTAAAGAAATTTAGAAGTGATCAAATTAAAACCAAATCAACAAACAAACAGAAAACAGAAGCAAGGCAACTGCAGTTCTTCCCTCCTCTCCTCTAACCCCTGTGTTTCCCCTACCCATCTTAGCAGCAGAGATGGGCGTGGGTTACTCTGTGGTAAAGGAGGTGGATGGGGGAGGGTGGGGAGAGGAAAGGGGATTCCAGGTGGGACATTCTCTGCTATCTTTAGAGGACACCCATGTGAGGACTCTCACGGCCTGTGGTTGAGACCCTGTAGTTGTGTGAGCTTCTAGGGATAGGATTCTAAACGAGAGGTGCAGTCTCTCTTTTCATCCTCATCCCCGCCTCATCCCCCAAGAAATCCCATCACAAGGAGCCTGGAGTACAGAACTAATTGAGTATTCTTCTGGCTCTGTGAACACTGACTTGGAAGAGCTTCTGAACTAGATCCTCTGCTCCCCTGGCCCAGGGCAAGCACCTGAGATACATCCAGGGAGCTCAACGAAGAGACAAAAGCCACAGCTTTGGGGAATCATTGCGCTGGGAAAAAAAACTTCTCTGGGTCATCATTTCTTCTCTCCTGAGAAGAACTGAAGTTCCTCTGTGGCCAAAGAGAAGAGATAATATGTCCTGTTTACCTCTAGAAATCATCTTCAGAGTATGAAACATGCTGCCACTGAGGAGTTTCAATAGGATTATTCACCTGGTTAAGGCAACAAAGGAAATCTATAAACTGAAATTCTCCTCTCCAAAATTCCTCATACGAAACAGAAAACTTATTACAAACTAAAATTAGTCTACACTTTTCAGTCTCTACAATCTTTCAGGAGTCCCTTTTCCCTTGATTTCCATTTATTACCTGAGTAATTGAGGGCCTTCTCTAAATGCTTCTGTTTACATCAGTGTTGGGGAATCCCACAAAAGCCCAGAATGACTCACCTTCCCGACTATAGCAAGAAGTTCTCTAGCCTAGGTCAGCATTTAGTGTGTGGGTGAAGGCCCTTCCTTGGTTCTGTTTTCCAGACTTTATTAAAGCATAAAAATGATCTGTGTGGTCTATAAAAAATACTGGTTCCTTAGTCCCAACTCTGCTGGATCAATGAAAGTTTCCCTGCCAACCTCTATTCATGGTGAAACCACAAGCCAGTGGGAGCTCTCTCTTTCCAAAGTACAGGGCTAACGTTTGTTCATTCACTCATTTATTTATTCATTTAATAAATGTTTCTGGAGGGTCTATGTGCCAAGCATTGTTCTAGGTGCTGGGACTGCAATAGTAAATGAAATTGATGTGACCCCTGCCCTCATGGAACATACAGATTGGTGGAGGTGACAGATGATGGTAAAACAAATCAGCATCATATAATTACACATTGTGAGGGATGCTATCAAGAAAACAAAGTGCAATGAGAGAGAACAGTGGAGGGGGCTAAGTAAGGTGGCCCTAGGTTGTCCTCTTGGGGGAAGAGACACATGCCTGAAGGATATAAGGTGCCCACCTGAGAAAGGGCAAAAGGAGAGGAGGCACTGGGACAGCATGTGTTAAGATCCTTAGGTGGAAGCACGTGTGGTAGGAAAAAGACTGATAAGAAAGAAAGGATGGGTCCTCCCTGGTGGCGCAGTGGTTAAGAATCCGCCTGCCAGTGCAGGGGACACGGGTTCGAGCCCTGGTCCGGGAAGATCCCACATGCCGTGGAGCAGCTAAGCCCGTGTGCCACAACTACTGAGCCGGCGAGCCACAACTACTGAGCCCGCGAGCCACAACTACTGAGCCCGCGTGCCTAGAGCCCGTGCTCTGCAACAAGAGAAGCCACCACAATGAGAAGCCTGCACACCGCAACGAAGAGTAGACCCCACTTGGCGCAACTAGAGAAAGCCCGTACGCAGCAACAAAGACCCAACACAGCCAAAAAAAAAAAAAAAAAAAGTTAGAAAAAAAAAAAAAAGAAAGAAAGGATGGGATTTGGTGTTTGATTGGATGTTGGATCCCTGGTCCATTGAGACACTGGTTGCTACAGATGGCTGGCCTTAGGGTAGAGCAGTGAGCCAGGTACCACATCTTCCTCAAATGAAATGGGATGAACCGGAGGGTGTTGTATGGTAAAGGGGCTGGGCTACATAGCACAGAGCCTGAAGAAGCAGGGTTTTTACACAAAGGTGGAGGAGTGATAGTATGCAGTAGCTTTAAGGGAGCAGGAGAAGGCTGAATCCTGGGAACCATTAGAAAGAGCAGCCGCCACTTGAGAGGGCGGCAGGAAAAGCAACGTTCTCACTCAGAAGGGGAAGGAGAGTGCAACGAATGGGCTGAGAACCTTGATGTCAATTTATCCAGGAAGGAGGGTCCCAGTGGGCACAGAGAACAGCTAGGAGGGAAAGGAAGAAGGAAGGTTGAGTTTGGGAAGGGCAAGAACAGAGAAGAATGGGCATGAGAGTACAGGGCAGGCTATCTTGCTGGAGTCACATCTTGAAGCATCACCACAAATAACAAGCATATGGGTATAACTAACTCCAAGATGTCCAAAAGAACAAACCTTCGCAGTCACCTAGTGGATTAGAGGTGTGTGTGTGTGTTTCAGGGGGTACCCTGGTTTCCCAGAAATCAGCAGCATCCTGGACGTCTTGATCTGAGGAAGTAGTGTTTGGGCGAGGCCAGCCACAGGATTATTTCACCGGGCAGGCTCACACCAAATGTTGGATGTAGGAACAGTTTCTGATGGGCTACCACACAGTTCTGAGTGCTTGAAAGGAGTCCTGGACCAGTCAAGAAAGTGTCCTTCATGTATCTATGAAGTGGGAGGCTCAGAACATGGAAAGATGGAGCACAGCATCGCTGGAAAAGGCTGGCAGGGTTGAGCCAACACGGAGGGCTGCAGAGAAGGGGCCAGACCCACAGAGATGGCCATCAAGGAGTTAGCCAGAGAGAGTTTGAAGAACAGGGCGTGAATTAGCTGTGTGTAATTTCTCAGGACACAGAATTTGGAGCAAATGTTATGTAACTGTCTTGAGAGGCAACAGGCACTGGAATCATATGGACCTTGATTGAGCAAGTTACTTAACCTCCCTTAAACTCCATTTTTTCCCCACCAGTTGAATGGTGATAATAGTACCTATTAATAAGGCTAGTGGATTCAATTCTCTGAATTTAACTTGAGACCACCTGAGGTGCTAGTCTCAGGTCCTGCCTACACAGACTTCAGTTCAGTAGCTCTGGGATGGGAGACAGTCACGGGATTGTTAGGATTAAATGAGACGTCCGTGAAACGTTTAGCACATGCCTGGCCCATGTCAGCTATTAAAATCCATAAATACTATTTCTATTTGGGTGGACCCAACAGTGAGGAGCAACTTTCTTTGGGAAACTTAACTTCCTTTGGCATCACTGAAAATCAGATAGAAATAAAAATCGCGAGGACTCATCATAAGTACAATCTTTCACCTCTATTTTGAAATACAAAAAGGAATTTTTTTCCTCTTTCCTTTATTTCTATCACTATAGAAATTTGTAAAAATATATTTACCTATTCCCCATTTTTTGGTAAAATGTTTTAAAATCTTTATTGAAGTATAGTTGTACAATATAAGTTATAGATGTACAATATAGTGATTCACAATTTTTAAAGGTTACAGTCTACTTATAGTTATTATAAAATATTGGCTATATTCCCCACGTTGTACAATATATCCTTGTAGCTTATTTTGTACCTAATAGTTTGTATCTCTTAATCTCCTACCTTGATATTGCCCCTTCCCCCTTCCCTCTTCCCACCGGTAACCACTAGTTTGTTCACATTACACTGCATGATATCACTTGTATTTGGAATCTAAAAAGTACAACAAACTAGTGAATATAACAAAAAAGAAGCAGGCTCGCAAAAAGGAATTCTTATACTTTTAAGAATACTTTGTAAGTGGACAGATTTCATACTTCCTAGTTGCTCTTACTATCAAGTTACAATGTGCAGATTATAAAATGGTGTCAATAACACAACAAATCAGGCTTCCCTGGTGGCACAGTGGTTAAGAATCCGCCTGCCAATACAGGGGACAGAGGTTCGAGTGCTGGCCCGGGAAGATCCCACATGCCGCGGAGCAACTAAGCCCGTGCGCCACAACTACTGAGCCTGCGCTCTAGAGCCCACGAGCCACAACTACTGAAGCCCACGCTTCTAGAGCCCATGCTCCACAAGAGAAGCCACCGCAATGAGAAGCCCCTGCACCACAACGAAGAGTAGCCCCCGCTCGCTGCAACTAGAGAAAAGCCCACGCGCAGCAACGAAGACCCAATGCAGCCAAAAATTAATTAATTAATTAATTAAAATTAAAAAAGAATAACACAACAAATCTAAAAAAGTTGTTGATGAAAAACCTGTGAAGGAGAAGGTGTGAGGTTGTTTAGTGCAACGCACAGCACACTGTAGAGTTATTTTGGGCAATGAAGTAAATAACTGCCTGGAACTGAAGCACGCTGGAAATTAATGTTCAACGGAATTAGCAGGAAACTGTCTTTCCTTGGCAAACTGATTCTTTCAACTATTTACTTCCAATACAAAAATGTTTAGTGTTTGTGAAACAGCAACATAGTCAAAACTTTCCTGAAATCATGTTTTTAATGGATACTCTGAGGGTCTACAAACATTCATGGGTTAAACCTGTGATGCCATGCAATAATTGATATAGAAATTTCCACAACTAAAGAATGTGGGCAATTTCTTGCATTTTGTTTTAATTGAATTCTTCTATATTTAAATGACCAAAATCCGCCCTGGTTTTATTTTCAGCTAAAGGTATCCTTCACAGATGGAAAACTGCCCAGACTGCATGAAATATGACATGACTAGACTCTTGCTTGATACATCCCCAGTGCCCGGCACATAGTAGGTCCTAATTTGTGTTGAAAGAATATGGAAGGTCTAACACCCTGAAGAGTTAACGAAGGCAAAGCAGTTCTATGACAATTTGCCAGACTCCCAGATAACTGTAAATTCAAAACACACATGATAAGCACTGATGAGATCCTGGAACCTCTTGGTAACCGGCTTGTAGAGAATATACTGCCTTCTCCGGAGGGCGAAAGTGCTGGTAACTCTGACCTTCATTACAGCAAGAGACTGGCCCCTGGTGGTGAGGAAGTGGATGGAATCACCATTCGGAGACAGAACCATATATGCTTCTATCTCCCATTTTCACATTTTTCAGACCTCACTACTTGGGGGAGAATGTTAATTTTTATTTTAATCATAGGAAATATCCCCTACCTCAAAGGATAACATACACACCGACTTTTTTTCTTTTAAACCTAAGCCAACTTTTCTGGAATGAATTTATTCCTTGTATCATAAAAAAACTCCTTACAATAAAACTTTTCCAAATCCTGTAGGATCAGCATAGTACTAGACACATTACATAGCCTTCAATAAACGTATGAAATAAAAATTTAAACTTAAAGAAGGGAATAATAATGTAGCAAAGTATCCTCATTAACATAGATTCAGATTTCTTCATCAAAATATTGTTTCAAATTGAGTAAACTTTCAAATGATGCACAAGTGCACATACTTTCATGATCTTTAAATTTAAAAATCTAACTTTTAAATAAAAATCAAGAGTGCCTAGAAAAAAATTTTACTTAGAAATTTACCTTAGAAAAAAATTTTACTTGAAAAATATTTTTCTGGTAAAAGACCATAAAATGTGAGTTAGAATTAGGTTTCTGTACTTAACTATCTTTACATGATATTTTCCCCTAAATATACTATGAATAACGTAAAAAGTCACGAAGTATAACCACCCACGTTGCAGACAGTTTACATCATGGAAGGTTTAAATTTGGTTACGTGGCACTACTTCTAGAAATTTTTACTTAGAAATTTACCTTAGAAAAAAATTTGCTTGAAAAAAATTTTTCTGGTAAAAGAGCCCCGCCTCTACCCGCAAAGGGTCCTTTCTTACACAATGAGAATTTGCTTCTGACCTGTTGTCAATAAAAACTTGAGCTAAAGCTCTCTCAAGTCTAGTGAACACATCTGGAATGGAGTTTAACTTTCAGATAGCCTGTAAAAGATCACACAAAACAGCCACTTAATCCTTAGAAGAATTGTAATTACATTTTCTTCAGTAAAAATGTTGAAAATAGAAATTGGAGTAAAAATACAGTGTTAATGCCAGTAAGGCACAAATTGCTACATAAAGGTGAACTGCACTGCCACATTTCAAGCCAAAAATCACTCTCAAATTCTGAGCTGGGTTCCTCTTAATTATAAATTTCAGAGATGAACTGTACAAAATCTAATCTAAGCAGGAGCATCTGATAATTTTCTCTCCCATGTCCATGTAAATTCCAATTCATATTTCTGAGCAGAAAAGCCAAAAACAATCTTATGTATTAATCTTATATATAGTATATATCTAGTATAGTATATGTTGTGTGTGTATGTCTGTGTGTGTATATAGAGAGAAATATCTAAGATTTTATTATGTATATATGAATTCTTAAAGCTTTTTGCAATCTACCATAAATCTAAAAAAAAGTATAGCATGGATCAATTATATATGAATATCAAGTAAAATTCATACAAGTTTCACTGGTAAACCTGTAACCTAACATGGCCACATAACATATATTTTTCTGCATTTATTTGGCTCTTATCACTGGACTATTTCCTGTGGAGACAATCATCTTTCTGAGTATGTCTGTTCTCTATCTTGAATATTAAGGGCAGAGATTCTGTCTTTTTATTAGCCTTATTTAGCACGATGAACATTCTGGGACAATAAACTTTAGATACAAACTACTCAGACTATCTGGGTCTTAACTGCTTCCTTAAGTCCTAGTGGAGAGGATGGTAAATCCATGAAGGGAGACCATCATATATACCAAATGACTTGCTGTTGGGTGTTATCCAGAAACGAACCTGTTGGATTTTAAAGATTGGAGATTGACTTTATCTCTCAGGGAGAAACTGGTTGCCCTATTGAATGCAAAATTTCCCAAAAGCTTCAAACTCCTCTTTGGATTCTGTTTCGGGATTTTATTAACACAAAGAAAACAACCAAATTTATGATTTGGTACAGGGGATATTAGGATAAAATAATAGAGAAGACATAGGAGATCAGTCTTTGGTGGTTTTAATATACAGACTCTAGCTCTCTGAGAAGTCAAGTAAGAAAAAATAAAAGCACTTAAGATTTCGTTCTCCTTGGAAAGGAAAGGCTTAAGTAATGGTAAAGAGGTTTGTTAAGTGTGGGATACCAGGCTCCTGCTTGTTTATATATGGACACTAGCTACAATTGAGAAAGGAGAAGTTCTGGAACTCTAAAATAGATCACTGTAGAACATACTGTTCTGAATCTGTTTAAATTTGGTTCAGTTTTAAAACTAGTTAAAATGCTCTCTCTTCAGCTGATTTTTTACTAATTTGTTTTCCAACATAAGAGATATAGAGGGGTGAGTTTAAAAATACACTGAACAGGGGCTTCCCTGGTGGCGCAGTGGTTGAGAATCTGCCTGCTAATGCAGGGGACACGGGTTCGAGCCCTGGTCTGGGAAGATCCCACATGCCGCGGAGCAACTAGGCCCGTGAGCCACAACTACTGAGCCTGCACTCTGCAACAAGAGAGGCCGCAATAGTGAGAGGCCCGCGCATCGCGATGAAGAGTGGCCCCCGCTCACCACAACTAGAGAAAGCCCTCGCACAGAAATGAAGACCCAACACAGCCAAAAATAAGTAAATAAATTAATTAAAGAGCTGATGAGTTGTTTAAAAAAAAACAACACTGAACTATATTTTATGAGTAGATGTCTACAATATGGCATCAGAACTACCAATGCTGCTTTAAGTACAGCAAAATTCCAAACTCTAAAATTTTCATTTCTCTTCTTGAACAAATTTTGATACGCCTTTGTTCTTTCACAAAACTCTGGTATGCTACATATTAAACATGTTCCAATCTTGATGAGTATTAAACATTTTATTTAAAGATTTGAAAGTAAAAAAAAGGTACACAAATACAGATCACATTATACCAAGGCAGTATTCTACATGACAAAAATCAAAACAAAACAAAATTTAAAAGTAAATGTACAGGTACTAAACAAGCATAATACCTGATATGCATTTCAGGCTGCATACACGTAAAATGATCTGACCACATACATGCTTATACAAAATAAATTTTTTCTTAGAATACCAAAATTCCAACCATTCTGTCAATTGCCTTAGTCCCCTGGTGAGTAATCTGAAACAACTTCTATGTAATATAAAAAGAATTGGCATGGCACATAAGGACTACAAAAACCAGAATACAATTTAAAACATATTTGTAATTCAATTCTGTATAAAATATACACAGTAAATATTAGTTTTTTTTAAAAAAAATATTAAAAAAAAAGGGCCACCCTGAATAATGGTTAAAACCTCATCACAGAAAAATGTTTCATCATTTGTAACATTGATAGAAAACTGATGGATTTTTTTTTTTAGAAGATATCTAACTTGAAGAAGTCATTTACTCAAAACTCATTTAAAATTGTAGATAAGATAGTAACTGTCCACCCCTTCTCAAAATGTTTTATCATGAATACTCTCTCTAATATGTAACTAAGGACAAACTAAAAGAAAAACTCAAAAAAATGTTTCTCAAAATGAGGTCCAAAGACCCAACAGAACTCTAAGGCAGGCCCAGTAATGTGCATATTAAACACACTGACTGCGTGATTATTCCACATTCTAAAACTTGAGAACGAATGCCCTAAGGGAAACAGTACCACTTAAAAGCAAGATGATAAACATATTTCTGATATGTCAAAAATTTCTATAAATTTATGATTTGAAGTGAATATTGCTTTTTGTTTTAAAACAAGTTTCAGGTCTTAAGAGAAACATACATACCTCTTAAATAAACATGTAAATTATATAAACATTTCCTTGGAGGTTTTCATTGCTTTCAGACATAGCTATTCAAAGAAAAGAGAGTACATGGCCAGAAACTTTGGAAAAATTACATTTCAAATGAAATGCAGCATCCCCGTGCCCCCCAAAAAGAGATAATTTATTAAATGCCTACATATTCTAAATCGTTCTAAATTTAAGGCTAGATAGCTTTCCTAAAAGTTACATTTTACTAACATTGGACAATTACAAGTAATTTAAACGATCATGGTTATTTTTTAAGTCCCTTTTCATAAAAAAAAAATTAAAATAAACAACAGAAGGATGCTATCATTGGTACCACTTTAAATAATAAATTGTTAAACACTAATATTAATAAAAAATAATCTGAAGAACTCTGCCCCTGAAATGTATTCTACTCTGATTACATGTGTTACCTACTTAACAAAAACTCACTTAAGGAGCTGGAACTGTGATGAAAGTGAGTGTATGTGCATATCCTGAAGATTTATTCATGTTTATTATTGTTTCTCGAGTTTCACTGAAGACTCCACAAACAGGATCTGAAAGTATGGATAATGTGGTTTGGGGAAGAAACAAGCATGGTTCAGACACTATTTGGAAGATAAATTATTTTCCTGTATACTGAATTATAAGGAAAAAATAGTATACATTCTGTGTCCACTGGATAATGGAATGCTTTTACATTTGGTAGCAAGTGAGTGCTTCCTTATTATTTAAGTCAAATCACAAAAAGCGACTGTGAGATTTACTGTCCAATAAGAAATAAATATTACCATTGCACTTTTCTGTATCTATTTTAAGTTTCTATTTTTTCCTCTTTATATACTGAGAAGTGTTCCATTTAACTGCATCCTGGGTTCTTTGAACTACATTTATTAACACTCCAGTTAAAGTCCCCGCTACAGGGACAAGCTCAGACACTAACCCCTTAACATACTAAAGAAATCACTTGAATCAGTTTTTCAAAAACAGCTAACGATTTGGAATCTGATTCTTAATAAAATGTGCCTATTTTCTTCCTCAAGGAGAATCTGTATTCCCTCATTCTAAGCAAGCAACATCTTTTATTACCAATTTATAATTGCTGCCTTAAAAATCAATAATTTAATTTGCTAAGGCAATGATAAAATTTACAGCTGAATTTTTAAACACACAGAACTCAGAAAGTAATAGGTAATATAACAAGTTGTATTTTGCATTACTCTTTTATTCCAAAATTAGACACTTAAATGACTTCATGAGTATGACAAAAATCAGGGGAGGCTTAGGATGTAATCCCACCATGTGCCTTAATGCAACAGATACTCTTTTTAGTCAGTACTTCCTTTAAACAAAAAAGACAACTTTATTATTCATCAGTAGGTTGCTGGATTACCAGTGTAACTAAATTTTGACATGATTGTCTGCAAACTAGTTTCATTTTTTTTCCATAGTTAAACTTAGATGTAATAATTGACTCTTACAGCCAACAATAGAATATACTGAGTGCTTTTTTTGCAGGTGAAAAATATAAAATGGTTCTTTGTATCCAGGCTGGTAACAAGTTTATCCATGCACTAAATGGCAACACAAGCAAAATGCATAGTTGAGAAAGGAGGATCAGACACATTCTTCTGCAGACATCAAAAGAGGATTAATGTACTCAAAACCTTCAAATTCAGACTGATCGATCTTCCTCACAATGTCACTGTTGAAAGAAAAATAATTTTCATCATCAAGATTTCTTTGATTTTTTACTTAAATGGAAAAATAAGATTAAAAAATTAAAAATAAGGCTAATTTATATAAGTTACGGGGGGGAAATCTACAAGTTTTTAGATTAACCCCAAAACATTTTCTAGAAGAATCAGGAATGTTGAAAATCAAAAAAGACTAATAATCCCACGAGCAAGTTTAGAACCAAAAAGTAGTCCAAAACTGAAGCCTGGGAATAAAAAAGGTACAAATTGTCATAATTCTAGGTAATCTTAACTTTTGACCTGAACGACATTCATAATGTAACATCCAGGTCTGTATTAGTGTGCAATTTAGTAGTCACCCCAACAGCCAGATGGAAGATGGTGAAGAGAAGGCCCAGAAGAAGTTAACCAAAATGAAAAGACAACAGGAAGAAGAACACTGAAAGACCTGGAGTGAGGAAGGGTCACCCCAGGGAGGCAGTGGGTCACAGGGAGCAGAGAGGTTGGCATTCTGCTACACTGGGCTCCTAGTTTAATTCACAAGAGTATTTCCATCAAATATTTTACTACTTAAATGTTCGTACCATACTGCAGAGCACCACGTTACACAGGACATAGTCTCTTCCTTCAAGAAGAGAAGGAAGGTAGGTACTTCACATAACAGAAAGCAGTACCTGCTAAGTTTCCTACACAACAAGCTAAGTTCTACTCTAACCACAGTTCTAAAGGAAAAGGTGACTTCTACTTGGAGAAATCAAGAAAGGCAGCATCATTCCACAAACACTTACTGAATGGAATTATGAAAGATTATGGTAGGTCTGGGGAATGCCAGTAATTTATTAGAGTTGGAGCACAGGAATAGAAGGGTGTTAAGTGGCAGAGGATGTTGGAAGGTAATGGCTAGCTCAAAGAAGCCAGTGACGTTTACACTAAGTAGGTCCACCTTGATCCATCAAAGGTCTGGTTACATCTGAGGTAGCTCTGAAAGATGGGGAAGATTTCAATAGGTGAAAAGGAAGGAGGACTAGAGAGGAAATGTTAACAGCATGCTATCAGGGAATGGTGAGTAACTGAGCCTGATGAGAACGCAGCGTTTGTGTTAGAGTATAGTGAGAGATATGGCTAGAAAGTCAGGCTGAAGCAGATGGCGGGAGGCCTTAATTACTAACCGAGGGGATAGACTTTTTCTGCTAGGCAATGTAGGAGTTACTGAAGGTTTCTGATGAAAGGAGTTAAAGAACTGGAGTGGTACTTCCTGAGTGCACCGAATAGGCTGCAAAGTAAAGAAGGAGTCAGTTAGGATGGCATGATAGTCTACGTATGATCTGAGAGACCTGAGCTGGGCTTATGGCAGTGGGAATGGAAACGACACAAGTGATGAAGTAAAGCAAAAAGAGACGAGGCCTTGGCTGCTGAAGGTATTATGTAGTTTGGAAAGGAAAAGTTAGAGTCAACAACCACTGACTCAGCTCTTGAATCCGAATGCAGGACTGCATGGTGGTACAACAAGCAGAAAAGGGTAAATAAAAACAAGGACCCGAGTGAGAACAATTTAGACTTCATAGGTTTGAGGTGCGTATCTGACAAACTAGGAGAGATGTTTAAACTAGTAGAGGGAAATGCAGCTCAGGAGAGATATCAGGGCAGGGGCTAGGAGCTTTAGAAACCACCGCTCATTTATTCTTCACAGCACCTTGGGAGGTAGGCAATACGAGAAGACACAGGCTCAGAGAAGTTATGCAATTCACACCCAGGGTACCCAGCTGGTAAGAGGTGGTGTCAGGATTCAAATTCCTATCTTTTGGTTCAATCCAGTGCTCTTTCTAATACACAATGCTGCCAGAAATAATGATTTGGGTACACCTCTCCCTCCTCTAGTAGCCAGTAAGCTTTCTAAGAGATTGGCCTATGCCTTGATCGTCTTTGAATGTGCAGTACTTAGCATAGTGCCTTTTGCTCAAGAATTGTTTGCCAATTTAGCTGGGAGTCATTTAATAGCTGGTATCCATGCTATGGGGTTGGCTGAAATCTCCAAGGTACCAACTGCATATAGCAAAGAGAAGGCAGTCATGAATAGAACCACGGCGCATCCTAGTCTCAAGGGGACAGGGAAAATAAGATGACAAGTGGTTAAAGAGATGACGCAGAATGAGGGTAGGCAGTGCCAACTAAAGCAGGCCATGAGTGCCAGACGCTTTACTGACATCGGAGGAGATGGGGGCAGATCAAAAAATGCTTTAAAATTTAGAAATTAAGAAGTCAATTCAACCTTCAACAGGTGAAAAAGCAGGTTAAATTGTAAGAGGTCAAAGCGTTGGCAGCAAGAAAGTGTAAGATAATCAATGTTGACTACTCTGAAGGAAGTTAATAGAGATAGTGCTTATTTATTTTTCTTTTACCATAAGCATCTATTAACTATTTGTGAAAAAGCTCGAAGATGAAAGGAAAATGAGAAAAAAATGTGGTGGTTCAAAGAAGTGGAAAAAATTAGGATAGTTGAACATGTTTATAAGTAGAGGGAAAGAAGCTGGAAAAGAGAAGTTAAGGAAGGTAGAGTAGTGGAGATAACTGACAAAATGAACCCTGGAGGAAAAGGGGAGAGGACCCCTTGCCTTCCAAGAACTGGGAAGAAGCAAAAGTTTGGGAAGAGTTAGAGAGCAATTCTGAGATGCAAGGTGGTCTGGTGACAGCTGGAAAGGGAGCAAGCTCACAGCAGAGAGGTCGCAATCCTGGCAGTCAACTCAAGGCAAGGTTAATCCATTTAGAGTGATGAAGGCAGGGGTAGGCTTCTAAAATGCAGAGATAGTTTAGAACAGCTGCGGTGAGGAACGTGATAAGAACTAACAAGATGTAAAAGTAAAATGACTGCCAAGCAGAAAGGGCTTTATGAGATGAGAGAATGAATCTGTAATGACAGGTGAAGGATCAAATATCCCCAAGTTATTCTAAACTTTAAAAGATACAACATAAACACAAAGAGTATGTCAGATCACTGCTGCCTGGACTTGATATGTTGATGTAATCTTTTTAAAAAGTAATTTGGCAATACATATCAAGAGCCTTAAAAATTTCGCACCCTTTGACCTAATTCCCTGTCTAGGAATCTATCTTAAGGTGATACTCAGGAACTCAGACAAAGATGGTCATCATCAGAATGGGAAACAGCGCAGTGGAGTGGAAAGAGCACAGGCCTTAGTCAGACTTGGGTTTGAATCCTGGCTCTGCCACCTGATAGCTGCATAACTTTGCTTAACCTCTCTGAGCCTCGGTTTCCTCATCTGTAAAACGAAGATGATGACAACTAAGTTTACAAGGGTGTTGTGAGAATTAGAGATAATACACGTAAAGCAAAGAAGAAAATGACAATTACCGTTTTTATAATTGTATAATTCAAACATCCCATAACTGAATGATTAGATAAAATACAGCATAATCTGATAATGAAACACTGTGTAGCCATTAAAAATGGGACTTTCAAAGAACTTGAAAAATATTTCAGTCTACAGAATTACTTACTCATCATCTGGAGTGAGCTGGACAGGTTCATTAGTAAACTGAGAATCAAAGTTGTCCAAACCAAATTCCCCAGAAATATTTGGTTTAAAGGGAGGTACCACCTGCTTTTGCTCCATCTAGAAAAGACATAGTGGATGACAGCTCAAGCCTGCATTCTTAGAAATATTCCACCTCTACATTTCTCCTCTGTCCTCAGATATTTCCCAGTCTTATGAAAATGAGTCCCTAGGCATTGGTCTACAATATTCACAATGATGGAAATAATTTACAAATCTGAACATTGATGCAGGCCTCAATAATATTACAACCTGCTCCATTAAATTAATGTTCTAATCTTTTACTGTTTCAAAAGCTTTTTTAAAAGCACTGAAGAGAGTGGTTTTAAATTATTTAAGCTGTGATATACTAGTTTTTCAATATTCTTTTAAGTTAATAAATTTTGGCCCAAGAAAATAATGAAACCTAATATATAAAACAGTCCAATTTACATACCATATCCCAATCAACATTTCGGAAGAATGGGTGTCCCTGAATATCAGCAAATCCTGTTTGAGGATGACAACCCAATCGTTCCTTTGGGTCCTATGGTGGAAAGAAATGTTTCAAGAACTGGGTGAATATCCTGCTTTAGAATAAATCATCTTTGTGACCTGTGTTTTGTGTCTATTATATGATCCCTTTATGTCTGAACTCAGAATGGTCTACCTTTCTTTTCTAGAAAGTGCAACACTAGATACTCAAATGAGTATCTGAAGCTTGTGACAAGTAAGATTTCCTCATGGCTCTCTCCAGCTATCCTTGTAATTCAATTGGAGAGATGTGGCCACACCTTGCTAAAGAAAAATGGGAGGAAAAAGAGCAGCAGAATCAACTGGGCAACATCCAGCTTTTTCTTTGACATGGGTTAGCGCGATAGTCAAAATATGCAAACCCCCAAACTTAACAAGTTTGGTTTTAGCTCAATTTAAAAGACCTGTGCCCAATTACAACAACCATAATCTGTGTATAGCGCAACGATACAACCATTATCTGAATCACTGGACTGAGAAGGGGCCTGCAACTTATAAAATTATCATGAATGAGAACATGTTCCCATTTTTCTTTGCAGTAAAAGGCATTTTGTTTTGCATACTGACACTTCTCACCTTCACTTTTCACTTAGGTTTCCAGTTTAAATCTTTCCTCACATAAAATACTCATTTAAAACAAGCTTGAATTTCTTATTTTATTAAAATTCATCATTATCTTATCTGTTTATCTTAGAAAATAAATGCAGGGCTTCCCTGGTGGTGCAGTGGTTAAGAATCCGCCTGCCAATGCAGGGGACACAGGTTTGAGCCCTGGTCTGGGAAGATCCCACATGCCGCGGAGCAACTAAGCCCGTGCACCACAACTACTGAGCCTGCACTCTAGAGCCCGCGTGCCACAACTACTGAGCCCGCGTGCCACAACTACTGAAGCCCGCACACCTAGAGCCCGTGCTCTGCAACAAGAGAAGCCACCACAATGAGAAGCCCACACACCACAACAAAGAGTAGCCCCCATTCGCGGCAACCAGGGAAAAGCCCATGCAGCAATGAAGACCCAACACAGCCAAAAATTAAAAAATAAATAAAATTTATTAAAAAAAAAAATGAAGAAGTAGTAGATTGGTGTTAGAGAGAGGGCTCTTTAAATAAATAAATAAATAAATGCACATCAACCTACTTTCTAACCTACCATTTATTTAAAATAAGATTTTAACGTAAGAATTGGAAAATTGGTTGGTGTGGAAGAAACCTACATATTTGGTGTTAGAAGTGTTATGAGTAAAGATAGTTCAGAATCGTAATCTTAGATAGATCCTAAAACTCTTCTAGCCTACCAACTGCAACAAACAACGACAGAATTTTCAGATGTTCAGATTTTTTAAAGCGCCAATGGTAGCATTTCATTTCTTCTGAATATTATCTAATTATAGGGTTGTGATATAAGAATTTGTAGGGAACACTACTGCACTAAGTGCTCAATAAGTTAAGACATTCTATGAATAATAATCTAAAGAAAACTGAAAAACAGAGCTGCAAGTACAATTAAGGCTATCCCCAGGATGCAATTTTTCCCTGAGTACATGGTATTTTTCACTTACATTAAAAACACCATATGTAATATAAAGCTGGGGGTAAATTATATTGGCAAAATGGAAAGAACAACTCACCTCAGGATCTAATTCTGTCAACCTACTCTTTGCTGAAGAGACAAGTTCCAGATCTAACTGAAAAATTACATACTCTGATGTTTTGGAATTTTACGTTGCCTGAACCTCTCCTTACCAGCTTCATTTGTATAGAGATAAATCACTAAAGATTTTATACACAATTTATACCTTGTTGAGGAAGCTCTTCAGGACACTTGCAGCTTTTACAGACAAAGAACGTGGTATGCGAATTTGTTTTTCCAAAATAACTAGAAAGAAAATTTACGGCATTATATTTAACTTTTACAGGGCTTTAATCTTTATATTTTTATTATGAGGTATTTAAGGCATTCTAGCAGAAAAAACCAAAGACATTACATACACTACCTAAGCGTCTTGTGTACTTTCCCAGTCCCATTCCTCTCCTTCCTTCTCAGAGACAGCCTCTATCTACTCTGAACAGTTTTTATCATTATATGCATATGTTTTATTCTTTGACTACCTTACCTTAGTTTCCTCATCTGTAAAATTGGAATAAAAATAATACCTGATTCATCGGGGTGTTATGAGGTTTAAATGAGTTAGTATCTGTAAAATGTGTGGCACATATTACTATATTCGATTTTATTAGACGTTGCCGAATTATTTTCCAAAGCTGTTGTGTCCATTTTCACTCCTGCCACCAGAGTTCCAGTTGCTCCATATCCTCACCAGCACTAGTATTATCAGACTTTAAAATTTTTGCCAAATGTGTAGGTATAAAATGGTAGCTCATTAATGTTTTAATGTGCATACCCCTAATTAGTAGTGAGGTTGAACGTCTTTCCATATATTCCACAGCCAGCTGGATTTCCTATTACATGAAATATCCATTCATTTCCTGTGACGGCCTTAATTATGAAATGTAGAATTTTATGGCAGTCTTCACACTTCTTTGGACTGTGTGTTGGTGGGGGAGGGGTCCTTGTGCTTGTCTGCTTGTTTCCGTTCTGTTCAATTCTTTGTATTTCCGATTGTGGGGCTTTTTTCTTCATCTTTTGATCCCTCTTATCTTCTTGGTACTCTACTTTTTCCTCATATTGCTCTTGGACTTATGCATTCAGCCTCATGGTCCAGGTGAAAAGACAGTCCTCTCCAGCTACACAATTCTTTCCTCCAATCTCTGTGATGTACAATCTGAAGGAACCTCTTTGTTACGTTTTTGAGTATGAGAAGGTAGCTGGCAAATGTGAACAGACTAAGAGGTAGGAAGGATAGATCAAAACAACAACCACAACAAAAACGAACTCAAAGCCTCACGTGTTAAGGACTATATTGTCCAGATTATTCTCCTCTTTCTTACTCAGAGTAATAACTTGAGCCATCCTCATTCATGCTCTAGAATACATTATTCACAGTGAATCTCTGTAAAACACTGCAAATTACCTTGAAAAAGATAATCCTCTGTGTTTTGATCAGGGTTATCGGAGCTCCCAACAATATCAAATGGAGACCTTCCTGCCATCATCTCAAACATTAGTACTCCAAGAGCCCACCAGTCGACGCTGAAACCTTCAAAAAGAAATTTTAAAGCAACAAATTATCCATCCTGCATTCTAAAAAGTCAGTAATTTGAGATTCATTTTATTACATAACAAAAAAAATAAACATAATGAAAAAGTAAACTCGAAATGCATTACAACTATCATGGTAGGCATCGAGGATTATAGGAATATTTCACTTATCAAAAAGGGGAGGTGCCTAAAAGATAACTTTAAAAATAAAATATTGAAAATGGAACATAAGGTTCGTTTCCCAATTATGTCTATAATTTCAGACTCATAGACTGTATCTAATATTTTGTTTTGAGGATATAATGAAATTGTATTTGAGAATAACCTTCCTTGATCTGAAACGTGATTTTCTGCTAGCTGATTAAAGATCTTGAAGGTCTTTGGAACCATATTATGAGCAGCTATCAGAAATACCCATCCTCCTTTACAACTGCTGGAATCAAAGGGCCAGAACCCAAAGGGTCAAATGTTTTCTTAAGATAAACATATCCTCTGGTTCGTGACAAGCAGGCAATCTTTCCTCCATCTTTCAGATTCCTGGGGGAAATACCCCAGGAAATCTGAACAATCTTCCAGAGGTTTATGACTCTGGAGTCACATGGCTGATTAAATCCCAACTCTGCCAGTTTCTAGCTACATGACCTTGGGCAAGTTATTTAACCTTTCTGTACATCAGTTTCCTTGTTTGTAAAATGTGAATTAACAGTGCTTACCTCATAGGATTATTAAGAGGATTAACTTAGTTAACATATGCAAACTGCTTAGAATAGTGCCTAGTACTCTTAAGTGCTTGCTACTAATAAAATATTATTCAAATTTGCACCCCCAAATACTGCCAAGGTCCCACCGTCTCTGATTTCAGGATTTGGGGGTTTTATGTAGGTTTTAAGAAGATCAAGAAAGTTTATGTTAATAAGCTCAGTATTGAAATACTATAGTGTACTATAATGCAATTGGTACCACATTTAACCACCCTTCTAGCACATAGCCAAAATACCACCAATTTATTACCATAATCTTCTCCTCTTAAAATTTCAGGAGCAATGTAATTAGGAGTACCACAGAAAGTGCTGGTTGTATCTCCTGGCCGTAATCCTTCCTTTTATTAAAAAAAAAGAAAAAAAATAATAAGATGCAAAATCTGTTTCAAATTCACCTCTTTTATTTCATCTATCATATAAGGTCAGCATCTATAGGTAATATATTGAGCTTAAATAAAATATCACTAGCACAGTTGCCTTTATTATTAAAATCATGGGTTGCTACTAAATACCTTAAAAAAAACCTGTCCTCATTAGATGTAGGTAAAGAGTCAGTTCAATTAAGATAAAAATGGCACTTAAAATAATTTATACGCAAGTAAAATTGTAATAGAAAAACTTAAATTACATGAGTAAAAGGAATCATATTTTATGAAGAAAAGAAGCTCTTTAAATCCCACCTCCTAACACAACCACTGCTGGCATTAAGATGTTTCCCTTCTGGTCATTTCTCCTAAGGCACACGTTTTTTGGTTTTGTATTTTAATAGCTACAGGATGGAGGAAATTAAGGTAAAACACACTAATATGTATAAATAGAGAAACTACGCAATAACAAATGGAACAATCACCAAGAAGTTAAAACAAACTGGTATGTAGCTAACAACACAGCCTCAAAATACAACTAGTAAAAATGGACAAAATTATTAAGAGGACTTCACAATCCCTGCTATTGTCTGAATGTTTACATGCCCCTAATATTCTTATGCTGAAGCCCTAATGTGATAGCATTGGGAGGGGGGGGCCTTTGGGGAGGTAATTAGATCATGAGGTTTGAGCCCCATGATGGGATTCATGTTCTTATAAGAAGAGAAAGAGAGCTATCCCTTTTCTCTCTCCCCACCATTTGAGGATACAACGGGAAGACAGCCATCTGCAAACCACGAAGAATGCCTTTACCCTTCTGCAAACCAGGAGGGGTGCCTTCAGACACCAAATCTGCCAGCACCTTCATCTTGGACTTCCCAATCTCCAGAACCATGAGAAATAAGTGTTTGTTGCTTAAGCCACCTAATCTGTAGTACCTTGTTATAGCAGCCTGGACTGATAGTACAATCCCCAATCATGACAGGTAATTTTAACACATCTATATCAAAAAATGGTAGGTCATACCAACAAAAAAATTAGTAAGCAGAGAAAGATTTGGACAAAAGCTAGAGTTAAAAATATGTATAGTTTACACACATATAGAATATATATATCTACGTGTATGTGTGGAGAAACGGAAAAGGAGGGAGAGACTCCTTGAATGCAAAATAGAGATTACATACCCTTTTTAAAGTACATTTGGGATACTGACCAAATACTAAGGCATAAAAGAAACCTCAATATATTTTAAAGGACTAATATCATTCAGACCATTCTTGGGCCACAGGCAATTAAATAAGAAAGAGCCAAAACAATCTTGAGAAAGAAAAGAGTTGGAGGAATCAAGCTCCCTGACTTCAGACTATACTACAAAGCTATAGTAATGAAAACAGTGTGGTACTGGCACAAAAACAGACACATAGATCAATGGAACAGAAATAGAGAGTCCAGAAATAAACCCATTCACTTGTGGTTAATTAGTCTATGACAAAGGAAGCAAGAGTATACAATGGAGAAAAGACAGTCTCTTCAATTAGTGGTGCTGGAAAAACAGGACAGCTACATGTAAAAGAATGAAATTAGAATATTTTCGCACACCATATACAAAAATAAACTCAAAATGGATTGAAGACCTAAATATAAGACCAGAAACCACAAAACTCCTAAAAGAAAACATAGGCAGAATACTCTTTGACATATATTGTACCAATATATATATTTTTTGATCTATCTTCTAAGGCAAAGGAAACAAAAGCAAAAATAAACAAATGGGACCTAATTAAACTTAAAAGTTTTTGCACAGCAAAGGAAACCACTGACAAAATACTACTGGAATACTACTCAGCCACAAAAACAAATGAGATTTTGCCATTAACAACAACATAGATAGACTTGGAGGGTTATTATGCTATTGAAATAAGTCAGACAGAGAAAGACAAATACTGTATGCTATCACTTATATGTGGAATTTAAAAAATAAAACAAACAAGTGAATATAGTAACAACAACAAAAACAGACTCACAGATATAGAGAATAAACTAGTGGCTACCAGTGGGGAGAGGGAGAGGGAGAAGGAAGGGACAAAATAGAGGTAGGAGATTAAGAGGCACAAACTACTATGTATAAAATAAATAAGCCACAAGGGTATATTGTACAGCACAGGGAATATAGTCCAATTTTATAATAACTATAAATGGACTACAATCTTTAAAAACCATAAATCACTATGTTGTACATCTGAAACTTATATAATACTATAAATCAACCATACCTCAATTAAAACTAAAAATAATAAAAAGATAGTCTAAATACAAGCTGAATAATATTAAATATACAACTAAGCATCTGCTTTTTTTACTTTATAGCTATGTAATTTCCCATGTAATTACAGACTTCCTATTATTAATAACTACAAATCCAATTCAACATATGTACCTAGAATCTAACCATTACCCTATTGTTAAATTACATGGTATGAAAATCCAAACAAAAAGGTTGGGGGGGAAGATATACACTAAAAATCAAGCCTTCCTCCCATTCTGGTCCCTGACGCATCCAGTTCCAGCTCCCTAGGGACAACCACTGTCATGAGGTTCTTATGTGTTCCTACAGAGATATTCTGGGCATGATGTATGTATTTGTCTTCAAATTTTACACTATTATATATAACACTAACACAAACATCTAGAAGAATTATTTAGTAATATATGTTGTGACTCCAGGGATTTTTTAAAGATCTCTAACAGGGATATATATGTTATTTTTGTATACAGGCATACATGGAGATACTGTAGTTTGCTTTCAGACCCCCATTTATGACATCACAATAAATTGAGTCACATGAATATTTTTGGTTTCCCAGTGCATATAAAAATTATGTTTACAGTACACTGTAATCTATTAAGTGTGCAAAAGCATTATGTCTAAAAAACAAAGTGAATACCTTAAATAAAAAATACTTTAAACACAACATTGTAAATCAACTATATTTCAATAAAAATTAAAAAAAAACTTTATTGCTAAAAAATGCTAACAAGGACTTCCCCTGGTGCTCCAGTGGTTAAGAATCTGCCTTCCAACGCAGGGGATGCGGGTTCGATCCCTGGTCAGGGAACTAAGATCCCATATGCCGCAGGGCAACTAAGCCTGCACACTGCAACTACTGAGCCCGCATGCTCTGGAGCCCATGCGCCACAACTAGAGAGAAGCCTGCGCACTGCAGCAAAAGATTCTGGGACTCAATGCAGCCAAAAATAAAAAAATAATAAATAAATAAATATTAAAAAAAAATGCTAACCATCATCTGACAACACAGGGTTGCCACAAAACATCAACTTGTAGAAAACGCAATATCTGTGAAGCACAGTAAAACGAGATATGCCTGTACAAAGAAATATGAATGTGATTTAAGTTGTTTTGTATTATGGGCAATGGCTTGACATACAGTCTCATGGTGAGTGACATGCACTTTCAGGGTAAGACTCAGAGGCAAGGGATGCAGTCTGTTAACTTGTAAAAGAACTATACTAAATCATTCACCTTTTGACTGGATATCTGAACATATCAGCTAAATTATTTACAGCATAACATAGATATTATTATAACACCCCCTGCTGATAAAAAATAGTTAAAGGCACATCAATTCACAAAATAGCTGGTTTTTCAGTCAATAAAAAAAAACAATGTTCATAAAATATTCCAAACATAACTCTGAAGATGTTAATTGCAGTTTTCATATGCCTCCAGTCATTACTATTCTCTGCATTCTTTTTAAACTTTTTAATACATTTTTAAAAGTCTTTATTGAATTTGTTACAATATTGCTTCTGTTTTATGTTTTGGTATTTTGGCCACAAGGCATGTGGGACCTTAGCTCCCCGATCAGGGATCAAACCTGCACCCCCTGCATTGGAAGGCGAAGTCTTAACCACTGGAACGCCAGGGAAATCCCTCTTTTTTTTTTTTTTTTAATATTTATTTATTTAGGCGACGCAGGATCTTCATTGCCGAGTACGTGATCTTCAGTTGTGGCATGCGGGACCTAGTTCCCTGACCAGGGATCAAACCCGGACGCCCTCCACTGGGAGAGAGCAGAGTCTTAACCGCTGGACCACCAGGGAAGTCCCTGCATTCTTTATATAAAAGTATCTAGTGAGAAACTGAAGAAATTAAATTAATTAAACCTAAAGAAAATATTTCTGGAGAAACTATGAAAAAAAATTTGAATGATTTATATTTACCAAAGAATAATTATAAGGAAAAGAAATTTATCCAATATATGCCGAAGGTCAGACATTAGGTAAGTTTAAATACTGATGTTAAGTCATAAGATAAGAACATTCAAATTTCCAGGGGATTTATTTCCCATAAGGTTTAACATCAGGCGTAAATATGTTAGTTGGAAAAGAGACAAAGTACTGTTGGTTAAGTCTCTGAACACAAGTTCCAATCCTGGTGTCATTTCCTACTAATAACACCAAATAGCTCCTGGAGGAGGCAGAAAAGGAGGTAAGCAAGACAACCAATTTAAAGAACTACTGAATAAAACCTCTCAGATTTATCAAAGATCATGATTAACTTGATTGAGGATCTCTGGAAAGAATGGGAATATATAACAAACCACTATTATTTTTCATTAAGAGTAACAAAAAGATCAAGTGATTTTTCTCTAATAATATCTTCCAGGCAAAACAGGATGCCCAAATTTCTTTCAATAAAAAGAACCAGGCTCTGGAGGCACTTCCCTCAGGTGAATGGGGAAAGGCAATTAACACATTCACATGCTTGTTGCCGAATTCACTGTGTGAAGATAATTTGGTCCCAGCTATTTTGACAAGGAGAGTAGCCCCCTACATATTTCCTGGAAAAAGATTGGACCCGTAAATGAAACATTGTTACAAAAAGAATAAAACACCAAGAAATAAAGGACATGTCCTGAGAGTAACTAAAATTCTTATTTTGCTTTACTGAATTTTATGTCAGATATTTAAATTTAAATATATATAGAAAATGTTAGATTTCCTAGGAAAATCTTGAGTGCATCATTAAGAGTCACAATTAAATGACAAAAACTGGAAGGTGATATGCAAGCAGTTGTTTTAAAGTTGTGGGTTTGTAGACAGTTTTTACCTCCAAATTTTCTTCAATAGTGTCACAACTTTCAAGACAAAAAATTACAGACAATAAAAAGAACTTAACTCTTATAGCACATATAACGCTCACAGAAAATATGGAATTTTGTAAATGGCTAGGAAATCAGTACATTTGTCTTTGTTTAGGATACTTTTTGGAATTCTAGCACAAAGTAGCACTTATTTCCCCATCATTAAATGTAATTTGACTGAAACAATTTCCTGAGCTGCTGAGATCTTCTGAATAACTAGAAATTTCCCCTCACCTTACACATGCCATAGTCAGTGAGTTTAATGTGTCCTTCAGAGTCCAGCAACACGTTGTCCAATTTCAAATCTCTATAAATTATCCCCCGTTCATGAAGATAATTTAATGCTAGACTGATTTCTGCAGAGTAAAATCTAAAATAAAATGAAAAATTACTCATTTGATTCAAATTTTTAAACTGTGGTAAGTGCCTACAGAAAGGTATTTAAATCCTACTCCCATCTGCAAACCAGAACATCAAAATCATGGCAAAAGATTTTTTTCTCTCAATGTTTTTAGGAACAAAACCAAAACACAAACTGAAGTGCCACTTTAAGATAGCTGAGCCCTAAACACAATTATAAAGTTCCAGTCTAAATTAAACCCATGCTTTTCATAAGGTTTAATTTGAAAGTCTCAAGCAGGGGTTCTTAACCTGGGCCCTTGGATGGACTTCAGAAAGTCCACACTCCTACAACTGGACGCAAAGTTGTATGTACAGAGACACCTTCTACAGAGTTTCCATAGCTTTCATCACTTCTCTAAGGGATCAGTGACCTCCCAAAATGCTAAGAACCACTGATTGGTCTAAAATAGAAAGAACACTGAAAGTTGACCACTCAAACCATAAAATCCATACCAAAATTCTAGAAAAGGAATTAAAAGAAATTATTCTACAACAGAAAGAACTTTTCAAAACTGCCACCAACTCATTGGTGGTAAGCAGAATTTTTGACCTGAATAATGAAAATGAAACGCCCTAGCTGGTTTTTGGCTGCTTTGGTGAATGTTATCATGATCATGTTTGGAGGTACATAATACACACCTTCCAGATACTTAATTCTAGGAATAGGGAACTTGAGCTCTTATCCTATACTCTGGTTCCTAGAAAAGCAAAGATGATATGAAACCAGAACAGGCACTTTAATACAATAAAAACAAGACTATTTTCCCCAGGTCAAGCTGAACAAACAAGGAACAAATACCAGCTATATTCACAATTCAAAATATCATCTGTGGCTTTGCCATGAAGGGTGACCATTTGCTAAAGCCTAAATAAATAATGAACATACAGTAAATTAAACAACAACAACAACAGCAGTTTGGCCCCGAGACAGATTAATATACTTTATACCTTCTTATAAAATTGAAAGCTATTATCTCTTTTTGACAAGAAATATCAATGAATTGCAAGATTTCCACTAAATAAGTTTTCTTTTAAAATGAATCTCTAATCTTTGTTACATACATATACAAACTCACATGCTTCATTTTGGCATTACTCTTGTGAAGTGCAAAAGGGTAGAATTACTGCTAATTATGTGTAAAAAACAAAACAAAACATGGCACTCATGTATTAAACTTCTTATCCAAGGCCATGATCCTTCCCCACCTATGTCCTCCAACAATTTACAATCCTGTAAAAGAATATCAAATTAAGGGCACTAAACAAATAAATGATGGGATCAGAGGGGGGAAAGCCAAAGGCAGAACAATTAAGAAATTATAATTATGGAAGAACAGTCGATTACATAATAGGTTAAGAGGAATTGTTTTATTACTCTCAAGTATATATGAACAATAATCTTCTAATGAAAAACTGTCAGTGATCACTGCAAACTTGATAAGATTAATAAGTGTTTATAATTTCATTAATTATTTTAGTGGCTGATACTGAATAGATAAAATATTTGAAAATAATTGAGTTTCGTAGACTAAAGGTATCCACTTTAACATTGTTTGTACTTCTCAATTGCTTATAATTATATTATTATATATGTAATATATATCACATTATAATATAATTTAACTTTTAGCTTAGCCTTTACATGACTTATAAAGAATTAGCTCGTATCAAAATAAATGATTTATCTACTGTTTTCAATCACTGGCATATAAAAAGTCCCATAGCTTCTCCCGCCAAACTTCAACACAAGCAAACAATAAACAAAAAACTTACCTGGCATGTTCTTCAGGAAGTTTTCTTTGTCGCTGCATATGAAACATTAGATCTCCTCCATTAACATACTCTATGACAAAGAACAATCTAAAAAACAGGAGAGAACACACGAAACCAAGATCCAAAATAAGGTGGTGTAACTTTGCATTTTAAAACTATAGAGACCAGTCACAGCATAGAGAGCATTCTACATGATTCACCCTTAACAAAAATTCCAGGAATTTGGTGGAAACAAAGGGTGATTGGGGTAGAAAGCTGTTTAATCACAGAAGGTACAAGAAAGTAAATCAGAAAGATAATTTGTAACCTGCTACTTCTATTCTAAAGTATTGAGTTGGCCAAAAAGTTCGTTTGGGTTTTTCCATAAGATCTTATAAAAAACCCGAATGAACTTTGTGGCCAAGCCAACAGTACCATTTGCAATCCAGAGCTCTCACTCCCACCCCAATTTTAGAATGTGCAATGTGTAAGTCATTTTCAACTGTCACTTAAGGCAAAAGAAGTTAGAATCTATCCCCCTAATCAAACTCTAGGAACATTTAAGTCCTAAAACTAGAATCTTGGTGATATTTAAAAGGTGGGATTCTACTGCCATAATTATGACCTGGCTATTTTTTTTTTTTTTTTCGCCTAAAGCAGGTAATTTCCTAATGCTGATCCAATGTCAAATTGATATCACTGGTTGGAGTATGAGTAGCAGGAAATTACAAGCATAGTACTGTTGTGTCTGTCTCCATGTGACTTCCACTTTAGGAATTACTGTAGAAAGGGTTCTTATTGTGTAATATACCAAAATGTGTAACACCCAGGTATCATTCCATTATCTTTCAATCTTACCTGCTTTCTGTCTGGAAGCAAGAATGCAGCCCAACAAGAAAAGGGTGATTAGATGCCTGCTCAAAAACATGCTTCTCTGTCTGTACCCAGTCAATATCCTATTTTAAAATACAAAAGAAATCTATGTCAAACTGAAATGATATCATCAAAACTATGATAAATTTGTTCTTAGTAATTCTATTACCATAAATGCAGTTATTAACTAACTAGGCTAAATATCAAAAGCATTGATAATCATGAAATAGTAATTTATATACAAAGAGAAAATACTGCCAGTAAATCTTTCGATATTATGCAACAGTCTAGAAAATTTTACAAAGCTCAAGTACTTGACCTTGATAATAATATGGTTTGATTTTTATTTTTAAAAAATCTAATAATCATCAGATAACTTTATTTATTTATTTATCTGGCTGTGTTGGGTCTTCATTGCTGCACGCAGGCTTTCTAGAGTTGTGGTGAGCAGGGGCTACTCTTCGTTGTGGTGCACGGGCTTCTCATTGTCGTGGCTTCTCTTGTTGCGGAGCACGGGCTCTAGGCACGCAGGCTTCAGGAGTTGTGGCGTGTGGGCTCAGTAGTTGTGGCTCAGTAATAGTCCATTGTATATATGTACTACATCTTCCTTATCCATTCATCTGTTGATGGACAGTTAGGTTGTTTCCATGTCTTGGCTATTGTGAATAGTGCTGCTATGAATATAGGGGTGCATGTATCTTTATGAATTACAGTTTTGTCCGGATATATGGCCAGGAGTGGGATTGCTGGGTCATATGGTAATTCTATTTTTAGTTTTTTAAGGAACCTCCATACTGTTCTCCATAGTGGCTGTGTCAATTTACATTCCCACCAACAGTGTAAGAGGATTCCCTTTTCTCCACATCCTCTCCAGCATTTGTTGTTTGTAGATTTTCTGATGATGCCCATTCTAACTGGTGTGAGGTGATATCTTATTGTAGTTTTGATTTGCATTTCTCTAATAATTAGTGATGTTGAGGAGCTTTTCATGTGCCTCTTGGCCATTTGTATGTCTTCTTTGGAGAAATGTCTATTTAGGTCTTCTGCCCATTTTTGGATTAGTTGCTTGTTTTTTTAATATTGAGCTACATGAGCTGTATATATATTTTGGAGATTAATCCCTTGTCAGTTGCTTCGTTTGCAAATATTTTCTCCCATTCTGAGGGTTGACTTTTCGTCTTGTTTATAGTTTCCTTTGCTGTGCAAAAGCTTTTAAGTTTCATTAGGTCCCATTTGTTTATTTTTGTTTTGATTTCCATTACTCTAGGAGGTGGATCAAAAAAGATCTTGCTGTGATTTATGTCAAAGCGTGTTCTTCCTATGTTTTCCTCTCTGAAACAACCATTATTAACACTTCTACAAACTTACAATTAGTTATATTGAAAATAAGTGTGATAAATACTCAAAACTAATTATTTTATTACATGTAACCGTTATCTATGCTCTTGAGGTTATTTACAACTGTTACATCTGTATGTAGTTGTGGCTCACAGGCTCTAGAGTGCAGGCTCAGTAGTTGTGGTGCATGGGCTTAGTTGCTCCGCGGGATATGGGATCTTCTCAGACCAGGGATCGAACCCATGTCCCCTGCACTGGCAGGCGGATTCTTAACCACTGCGCCACCAGGGAAGTCCCCATCAGATAACTTTAAATATACCTTAAATAATCTGTTTGAAGCATGTATTTAGAAAAGTAGGCTGAAATAATAAGGCATAAACATTGAGGTCTTTTTCTGAAATAGTACACTTAAGCCAACTTAACAGTTTAGAGGTAATAAAACATCATTGTGCTTACCTCATCATCATTGACAAGCTCTTTTTTCACAACTTTCATTGCATAAATACGATCTGTTTTTTTTAATCGCACCAATAGTACTTTGGCATAACTTCCTCTTCCTATTACCCGTAGCAAATCAAAATCCTGAAGACCTAAACTGGATGAAGCTTTGCCACTTTCCCTGGTGTTCATTGCCTGTTGAGAACATTTATAGCAAACAGTTATACCTGAAGTATTTTGCATAACACAATATACTTCTAACACCTAGTTATACCTATAAGATTTTTAAATATTTTCTGATTTAAGTTCTTAATTAGTTTTTTACATCATTCCAAATGATATAATCTAACTACTCAAGAGGTAGGATGAATTCATGAGTTGAGGTCAGAGGGGTGGTGTTAGGAAAGGAGAAGGAGTTGAAATCTGAGAAACATTAAAGGATGTCTTAGAATCTGATAACTTTGGGGTATGGAGGCAGTGGAGACACATGAATAAAAAAATGACACTAACTTTGGTGACTGGGAGACTGGAGGTGCCACTGATAGAAAAATAAAGTGAGAGCACACGGCACAACTGACAGAGTTGATGAGATAATGAGCTCGATTTTTCATACTGAAGTTAGAAGTTACAATGGGACATCAAGATGAAAGAGTCTGCCAGAAGCTTAATGTATGAAATCTGAGTTAAGCTACAGGCAGAAAACAAGCATGAGGCAGTTCAGCTAATGTAAAACATTCTTTTCTACACAATACCAAGACTCCTGTGGAATGACAAAGTCAGCCCTGTAATTCATTCACAAGTAGAAACTTAGGCTTCTGGAAATTTACAGAGAAGACTAAAGATAATCTTTTAGTAGATGCCTGCAAAATTCCCAGCATACAACCAACAGATATACCCATGAGAATTAAGTATGAATTTTCTGAAGTGAAGAGTATCAGCAAAAGCAAGGAGCAAATTTTCAGAAAGATAAACTAGTAAGCACAAAACAGGAAAAAAAAAGTATTACGAAAACTGAAGGAGGATGATTATCCAAAAGAAAATTTAGAAATAATAATCTGACTTGGTAACAAGAATAAATAAAAAGGAGTGAAAGAAACCAGATTAGGGCAGGTTAAGAAAGCAGAAAATGGTAAAAAGATAAAGCAATGTATAGACTTTAAATATGGTTAACTGGAAGCTATAAAAGAGAATCAAATGGAATGAAAGCACAGTTCCTTCACATAAACAATAATAAGGCTGAATGAAATGACAGAAGCCAGAAAACAGTGGAATGTCACCTTTTAAATGGCCTACCCCCTCCCCCCCTTGCTGATCTACAATCCTATAGCCTGTAAAAATAGCCTTCAAAATGAAAATGAAATAAATACATTTTCAGACAAACAAAAACTAAGGAAATCCGTCACTAGTTGGTTCTCACTCAAGGAAATATTGAGTTCTTCAAGAAGAAGAAAGATGATCTCATATGGAAGGCAGACACACAGGAACAAAAGCAGAACAAAAAATAAAATGTGGATAAACCTAAATAAGGATTGACTGTTTAAAAACACTAACACACACATACAGAATTTTAAAATATGACAAAAATATCAGTAAAGACAGGAAGGGAGCATGAGCGAATTTAAAGTGTTCTAAGGTCCTTGCATATCCTGGAAAATGGTAAAAAGTATTATTAATAATTTGTATTGAATTTAAATAAGTTAAGGGTATAAGATGCAATCTCTAGAACAACCAGTAATAAAAAAGCAAAAGAATGTGAAACAAGCTAAAAGAGGTGAGAAAAAATAAATAAATAACCCAAAGAAGGCTAGAAAAGTAACATAAATAGATGATACAGAAAACATAGTAAATTGGTAGATTTAAATACAAATAAGTTGTTAGTTTAAATATACTTACATTAAATGTAACAATACATAAATATTAGAACACACTAAATACTACAGCTAAGGACTATCAAACCACAGGGGGAAGTCCAATTCTATGATGTTAATAAGGTATATATGTGTACAGAAAGGTTCAAAGTAAAAGGGTAAGAAACTATATACCATGTAATCACTAACCAAAAGAGAGCTGTAGCTAAAGTAACATGAGACAAAGTAGCTGTAGCCAACTGTGGTAGGCTGACTTCTACGAGGACCCCAGTGATCCCCACCTCCTAGTATTCATGCCTTTGTGTAATCCCCTCGAGTATAGGCTGGACCTAATGATTTGCTTCTGATGAAAAAAATATGGCAAAAATGAAGGGATGGCACTTCTGAGACTAGGTTACAAAAGACTGTGAGGTCTGTTTTGCTGGCATTCAATCTCTGGATCTTATCGCTTGCTTGCTCTGATGAAGCAAACTACCTTGCTGTGAGCTGCCCTATGGAGAGGCCACATGGCAAGGAACTGAATCCTGCCAACAATGAGGTGAGTAAGTATGGAAGCAGTTTCTTCCTCAGTTGAGCCTTGAGACGACAGCAGTCTTTGTCAGCACAATGATTGCAGCCTCTAAGGGACTCTGAGACAAGAACCTGGATTTCTGACCAACAGAAATTATGACATAATAAATTTTGTTGTTTTAAGCCACTAAATTTTAAGGTAATTTGTTACACAGCAATTACTTAACATAAGGACTTTAGGCAAGGAAGCATTACTACAAATAGAGAGGGGTATTTCTTTATGAAAAAGCATTAATCCAATGTAAGATATTATGATTCTAAATCTACATGTACTCAATAACATAGCCTCAAAATATGTAAAGCAAAAACTAACAAAACTAAAAGGGACAGGTAAATTCTAAATGAAACCTGTTTGTAGGGAAAGAACATGCAGTCAGTGAGGTAACAGAAGACTGAATAACACTGTTACTACTCTTGACTTAATTGATCTGTATAGAATACTGCACCCAACAACTACAGAATATATTATATTCAAAAATACATATGGAACATTCACCAATGCCTGTGTGCTTGGTCTTCAAGCAAGTTTCAAAAAAGTTCAAAAGACTGAAATCACACAGAATAGAATACATTCTCTGACCTGCAGCAGAATTAATCTATTCAATACAATAAAAAAAAAATTCCCACATATTTGAAAATTAATTAGTATATCAATACTTTAAAATAATACATGGATCAAAGAAGAAATCATAATACAGATTAAGATATATTTAAAAGTGAATGACACAGATGGCCAGTAGGCAAATGAAAAGATGCTCAACATCACTAATTATTAGAGAAATGCAATTCAAAACCACAATGAAATACCACCTCACACCAGTCAGAATGGCCATCATTAAAAAGTCTACAAACAACAAATGCTGGAGAGGGTGTGGAGAAAATGGAACTGTCCTACACTGTTGGTGGGAATGTAAGTTGGTACAGCCACTAGGAAAACTGTATGGAAGTTCCTCAGAAAACTAAAAATAGAATTACCATATAATCCAGCAGTCCCACTCCTAGGAATATACCAAACCTATAATTCAAAAAGACAAAACTGGACAAAACTATAATTCAAAAAGATACATGCACCACTATGTTCATAGCAGCACTGTTCACAATAGCCAAAACATGGAAACAACCTAAATGTCCATCAACAGGTGAACGAATAAAGAAGATGTGGTACATATATACCATAGAATACTACCCAGCCATAAAAAAAAAAGAGAATGAAATAATGCCATTTGCAGCAACATGGATGCAACTAGAGATTATCATACTAAGTAAGTCAGAAAGCGAAAGACAAATTCCATATGATATCACTTATATGTGGAATCTAAAATATGGCATAAATGAACCTATCTACAAAACAGAAACAGACTCATAGACATAGAGAACCGATTTGTGTTTGCTGGGGGTGGGAGGGGGGGTGAGGGAGGGATGGACCGGGAATTTGGGATTAGCAGATGCAAACTATTACATTTAGAATGGATAAACAACAAGGCCCTAATGTATAGCACAGGGAACTATATTCAATACCCTGTGATAAACCATAATGGAAAAAAAATATTAAAAAAAGAATGTATTAAAAACAGTGAATGATGGCTTCCCTGGTGGCGCAGTGGTTGAGAATCTGCCTGCTAATGCAGGGGACGCGGGTTCGAGCCCTGGTCTGGGAAGATCCCACATGCCACGGAGCGGCTAGGCCCGTGAGCCACAATTACTGAGCCTGCGCGTCTGGAGCCTGTGCTCCGCAACAAGAGAGGCCGCGATAATGAGAGGCCCGTGCACCGCGATGAAGAGTGGCCCCCGCTTGCCACAACTAGAGAAAGCCCTTGCACAGAAACGAAGACCCAACACAGCCATAAATAAGTAAATAAACAAAAAAAAAAACAAAAAACAGTGAATGACAAAAAAGCATAAGGAAATAATGAGAAGAGAAATCAATGCAATAGAATAGGATATAAGCATTCAACAAAGAGCCAAAAGTTAGTTCTTCAAAAAGACTAATAAATTGACATCTCCTTGGCAAAACTGATGAAGAAAAAGGGAACGCACAGTAACTTTTTATCAGGAGTAAAAAAGGATATCATTTCATACTCTCAGCAATTAACAACTTTGTGTCAATAAATTTGAAAATTTAGGTTAGACAAATTCCAAGGAATAACACAAGAGGAAACAGAGAAGTTAAATTGCCCTAGATCTATTCAGAAATAGAACCTAGAATGAAATCCTTCCCACGAAACAAACAAACAAAAAAAACAAACCAAAAAAGCCCTCCAGGCCCAGAGTGCTTTTCTGGTGAATTCTTCCAAAAATGTAAGAAAGAAATAATGTCAATCTTATAAGAATTCTCCTTGGGAATAGGAAAAATTCCAAAATCATTTTATGAGCCCAGTATTATTTTGATACCAAAACTTCACAATCCAATACAAAAAGGGAAAATTACAGGTCAATGATTCTTGTTAATAATTTTTTCAAAAATCTAAAATAAATATTGGCGAATCAGATCTACCAATATACAAAGAGAATTATACATCATGACACAGGGAGTTTATTCCAGAAATGAAAAACAGGCTTGACATTTGAAATTTACTGAAATTGGGCTTCCCTGGTGGCGCAGTGGTTAAGAATCCACCTGCCAATGCAGGAGATACAGGTTCGAGCCCTGGTCGGGGAAGATCCCACATGCTGCGGAGCAACTAAGGCCGTGCACCACAACTACTGAAGCCCGCGCACCTAGAGCCCATGCTCCGCAATAAGAGAAGCCACTGCAATGAGAAGCTCGCACACAGCAACGAAGAGTAGCCCCCGCCTGCTGCAACCAGAGAAAGCCCGCATGCAGCAACAAAGACCCAACACGGCCAAAATAAATAAATAAATAAATTTATTTAAAAAAAAAAAAAGAAAGAAATTTACTGAAATTTACACATGATCAACTCCACAAATGCCATAAAATGTTGTTGATAAAATTCAACATCTTTTCAAGATGAAAACAAAAATCTTAGCAAACTAGGAATAGAGACAAACTCCCTCATTCTGATACGGGTATCTACAGAATAAAAACCTATAGCAAGCATCAAACTTAATGATAAGATATTGGAAGATTTCCCTCTGAGATGCAGAACAAGACAATAATATCTGATTGTCACTTCTTTTCAACATCATTTTGGCCATTTATAGAGGTCCTTGCTAACTCAATAAGGTAAGAAAACTGAATAAAATCTATAAGATTGGAAAAGGAAGAAATGAAACTGTTATTCAAGATAAGATGATCATATATGTAGAAAATCTAAGAGTATCTTTAGATAGCTATTAGAATTAATAAGTGAATTTAGCAAGGTCTCAGGATACAAGGCAATTTAGGGAAAAAACCTTGTTTCCATATAACAATATTAAACAGACAATTAAATTTTAAAAGAATACCATTTACCTCCAATACCTCTAGTGCAAGAACTTTGAAAACTATCAAACACTGACAGAAATGAAAGAAGACCTAAGTCAATGGAAGAACAAGTCATGACCGAGGACTTAATATTGTAGATATCACTTTTCCTGAAATTGATCAACAGGTTTGGTTTATTTCCTTGATTCTATGGAAACTAGTGAGCTAATTCTAAAATTTACATGGAAATTCAAAAAGCTAATAAGAGTAGCCAAGATAATTCCCAGAACAAAGTAGAACTTTACTAGATATAAAAGACTTATTATAAACCTATAATAATGACAGCATGATATCAGGATAAGAATAAATAAATGATGGAAAATAAAAAAGAATCCAGAAATAGACCATGTAATGGGCATATAATTGATGAAAAGATACCTCTGCAGAATAATGGAGGAAAGTATAGTCTTTTCAATGTCTTCAATAATCTTGGAAAAGACAGAGATTTCTTAAACAGGCCCCAAAATCTCTACCCAAAAAAGAACAGACACATGTAGACAGCCCTCAGAATGGGAGAAAATATTTGCAAACGAAGCAACTGACAAAGGATTAATCTCCAAAATATACAAGCAGCTCATGCAGCTCAATATCAAAAAAACAAACAACCCAATCCAAAAATGGGCAGAAGACTTAAACAGACATTTCTCCAAAGAAGATATACAGATTGCCAACAAACACATGAAAGGATGCTCAACATCACTAATCATTAGAGAAATGCAAATAAAAACTACAATGAGGTATCACCTCACACCAGTCAGAATGGCCATCATCAAAAAATCTACAAACAATAAATGTTGGAGAGGGTGTGGAGAAAGGGAACCTGCTTGCACTGCTGGTGGGAATGTAAACTGATACAGCCACTATGGAGAACAGTGTGGAGGTTCCTTAAAAAACTAAAAATAGAACTACCATATGACCCAGCAATCCCACTACTGGGCATATACCCTGAGAAAACCATAATTCAAAAAGAGTCATGTTCCACAATGTTCATTGCAGCACTATTTACAATAGCCAGGTCATGGATGCAACCTAAGTGTCCATCGACAGATGAATGGATAAAGAAGATGTGGCACATATATACAATGGAATATTACTCAGCCATAAAAAGAAATGAAATTGAGTTATTTGTAGTGAGGCGGATGGACCTAGAGTCTGTCATACAGAGTAAAGTAAGTCAGAAAGAGAAAAACAAATACCATATGCTAACACATATATATGGAATCTAAAAAAAAATGGTTCTGATGAACCTAGGGGCAGGACAGGAATAAAGACGCAGACGTAGAGAATGGACTTGAGGACATGGGGAGGGGGAAGGGTAAGCTGGGACGAAGTGAGAGAGTGGCATTGACATATAGACACTACCAAATGTAAAACAGATAGCTAGTGGGAAGCAGCTGCATAGCACAGGGAGATCAGCCCGGTGCTTTGTGACCACCTAGAGGGGTGGGATAGAGAGGGTGGGAGGGAGGCTCAAGAGGGAGGGGATATGGGGACATATGTATGCATATAGCTGAATCACTTTGTTACACAGCAGAAACTAACACAACATTGTAAAGCAATTTTACTCCAATAAAGATGTTAAAAAGAAAAAAATCAAGAACATCTGTTCATCAATGATACCATTAACGGAGTGAAAATACAAGCTATTGAGTGGCAGAATCTATTTGCAATATATAACTGATAAAAGCTTAATGTTGAGAACATACCAAAAACTCCTACAAATCGTTACAACAAAGCAGACCACTCACTTTTTTTAAAGAGATATAAACAGACACTTAACTAAAAATTATATCCAAATGTTCAATAAATACATGAAAAGGTATGCAGCAGAGAAATGCACATAAAAACTACAACATTCAACAGGTTGGCTAAAATTTAAAAGACACACTATACAACGTGTTGATAAGGATGTGGAGCAAATCAAACTCTCACACATTGTTGGTGAAAGTATAAATTGCTACAAGTACTTTGGGAAACTGCTTGGCATTATTTACTAATGTACACAAGACTCAGGAATTCCACTCCTAGTTATGTACCTAACAGAAATGCTTAAATATGTGCACCAAACTACATTTACAAGAATGTTCATAGCAGCATATCATAATAATCCCAATCCAGGGGGGGAAGTCAACAGAATAGATAAATTGAAACAACAGTGAAAATAAATGATATACTGCTATATAAAACATGGCTGAACCTCACAAACACAATACTGAACAAAAGAAGCCAGACACAAAAGATACTGTGTGACTCCATTTATAAAAAGCTTGGGGAAAAGAGCAGAACTGATCTGTGGTGTTAAGACTGTGGTTACTTGAAGGGAGGAGGGAATGTCAGTGACTGGGAGAAGGCACAAGGTGGGCCCCTGGGATGTGTAGTAGGTCCTACTTATTCATCTGGGTGGTCATTATGTAGTGTCCACTCTGTGAAAATTGACCCAGATATATACTCATGATTTGTGCACTTTGCTGTATATTATTCTTCAATTTTTAAATGTATTAAAAGTCTTGAAAATAAAACCAAATGAGTCTTTGGTAAACAACCAAACCAATAAATAATATTTAAGGCAACGAGAAATTCCAAAAAAGAACAAAGAGCTATAAAATAACATCAAGGATCAAACAAAAGGAAACTTTACCAACTCATGGTGCCAGAAGAACAGAGAATTTGTTCCTTATTATTAAGAATTTCCTCCTTTGGATGACTCATTGTCAACCAATGAACAAAATATGAAAGATGTGGTTACACTTGCAGGACAGATTATGAATGTTAATAACCTTGGCAGCATAAAAGTAAGTATGTAGCTAAAAGAGGAAAGCTGGAAGAAAGAGAAAGGATGGGTAAAGGAGAGTCAAGGTATTGACTAAATCGATGGAATAAGAAACTGAGATAGGAGATTAAATAGGTAACCAACAGATGTGCTTCAAAACAGTACAGGAGTGAGGGAAGCTGGTAGACAAAACATGTACGGACAATTGTTTTAACTGGGTAATGGACACAGGAGCTTGGAATAGTATTCTGTTTACTTTTATTGATGTTTGAAATTTTCCGTAATAAAAAGGTTACCCAGAGTAAAATATAATACACCTATCAAACATTGGAAAGAGAAGAGAAAAGGCCGGGGGAGGGGGGGTAGTATACTAGTTTAAACCTTTCATGGTTAGAAATATATAAAGTTGAAAAATTGAAAAAGAGAGGTATAAACATTGTGGACACAACTAGAAATGATTAAAAGGGGTTGCCTCTCAGAAGTCAAAGTGAGAGTGGAAGGTGTGAGGCATGATAAATCTTTTTTACTATAAGCTTTTTTCAAAAAATTGGTTATCGTTTTAATTAAACTGTTTTAAAAGCTGATAAAATGTTTAATAGTCAGAAAAAAATGGGCAGTTAAGATGCTTAATCATTTATATTTTAAATAAACAATTAGCCCATAAAATGGAAGGATCTATATTTTAAACAATACTACCAAGTATTCTAAATGCCATTCTTAAATACATTATAATTTTTAGATTATGCTATCTTAAAATGAATATAAGTTATCCCGCCAGATTATTTCTTAATTTAAATGATTTTAGCAATTTAATTATTGAATTAACTCAGAATAAAACTCTAGAATCACTAAAAATCATCCCTACAAAATTATGATCTAAAATTGAAGCAAGTCAATTTGTCATATTTTTAAACTGTCACATTAAAAAGTTGATGACATAATGTACCATAAGACTAATTAATTATCTTACCTCCTTTTCTTCACCAACTTGGTCCAAACTCTCATGACTTGAAGGATTATATGGAATTACTAAAAAACCAATCCCAAACATTAAAAAAAAAAAAGAGAAAAACATAGTATACATTAACTGAGTTACACTTAAAATTTTCTCTTGATTTGATTTTTCTTAGTTTTTATTTCTGAATAAGTGTTCATCATTTAAAATTGAGTATCTGTCCTACTAATAACAAATTATACATAAATACCAGTTAAATTCTAATCTTTAATGATGGTAAAGAGAGGAGGAACCAATCAATAGCCAAGTACTGATTTTAACAAATACTTTTGCTATTTAAAAAAATATTTCTCTTCTTTACAAATTAATCAATTCCTTCCAAAAGGGTGACTCTATAAACCCTATTTAATTATATTAGTATGACTGAGGCATAGAGATAGAGGGTCTCTAGTTTGGACTCGATTGGACTCCAGGCTTCTATTCCTTAAAGCTACTTGGGTCAAAAAAAAAAAAAAAAAAAAGGCCTACATTTCATACAACCAGCTTCTTCCATGAACAAGATACTACATTCTCTCCTTCCAGAAAAACTCCCTTGTTTTCTTTTTCTTGATTCATCCCAGATCAGGCTGCTCTGTCCCATTTAATTGCTCTCCAAATTTCCCAGAGACATATTTAAGGTTTTGTATCTACTAGACATTTGGTTTTTTTTTAGACCTTTGAACTCACACGATCTTTTTTGAATTGTCTATACAGCATCTCTGTATCTTTATCATTTCTTCATCTCATAATAGAGTTTTTAATAAAAACAGGTCACTTGAATATAGTCAATACGGTCCACAAAATCAGTATATATTTTCATTATTGAAAAAAAGTAGGTTTGCTGAATATAAAGGGGTCTCAAAAGAAATTTATCTGAATTAAAGAAAATAGCCATTTGTTGTAGTTTACATAGTTGTCTTTTTAAAATGCCAAACATATGTTAAATACTGCAACTGATGTTAACAAAATATGGTTACCTAGCTTTTATTTGGGAAGAATATAAATGTCTTTAAATTTACGTATAAGATTCACATAAAGAAGTCTTTAAATGACACTTTGTTAATGAGCAATGGTTTGTGCCAGTGTCATTCTTACCTGTCTGTGCATGGTCTGAGTGCATGGATGACTGGTCCATGGGCATCATTGGTTCCTACAAATCATTTCCAAAGATACAGTAACTTAGTGCAATCTTTTTAAATCCCAATACCTCTATAAATCCAGAAACAACATCGTTTCGATAAGACACAGCATATTAAAATTTAAATTTGAAAGAATATAACTTAATAAGTGAGAATTACATTACTATATATAATTTATTTTAAATTTTATTATATGTGAAACCATACAACATTCCTACGAATGACATAATGTTATCACATTTTACAGATCACAGAAAAAACACAAAACTAATTTCAGACTATCAATTAGAAATCAAATTAAACTCCTATATACTCTGATTTATTTCTCCTCTATACCACCTATTCTTCCTTTGAGCTCCACATACTCACTTTAAGTCTTTGGCAAAAGGAGTCTTAGTATAGAGTTACTTAGCTGATGTCCAGAAATAGACTTCAAGATGTCTATAAACTTCTTGAAATTATATGTAAAATTTTATGGGTTTCCCATTTTTCTGAAGATTCTCAAAGGGGTCAGTGACCCAAAAAAGGAAAAGAAATACCTCCAAGAAACTAACTGCCAATAACCTCAGGAATAATGCTAATTCAAACCAAAATCTTACTTATTCATTAATTTTGGATCAAAGTTTAATGAATACCAGCAAGAAAGAGTAAACCTGAGAAGCAGCATTAGTTATAGAGTTATACTTTTAAGGCTGCCTTAAAAATAAGCTCATGGGTTTTTCAAGGTGTTTAGCACCATCCTAAAATATCAATATAATCACTAACACTGCCCTCTTTCCTTCTACATTTATGAACTCACACAAGTCATTCCATTGCCTAAGAATACTCAAGAATATCAACAGTAACCTGGATAAATTATGTTCACAATTTTTTGCCTTTTGCTGTTCCTTAAAATTGGCTTTTTACCTCCCTAACTATAAACCCATTTGTAAACTTACATGAACTGGCTAAATAATTCTACTACCAACAAGCCACCAGTAATAACCTACTTCCACAATGTCCAAAGAAGTTACTACGAATAAACATGGTATAATCATTCTAAAAGATAACTTAGAAAGACGAACCCAGATCTTTTTAAAAACACATATCCTTTAAACCAGTAATTCTACTTCTGAATCCTTAAGGAAATAAAAAGATTTATTTACCAGGAAATTCATTATAATTTTCCTCATAGGAAAATTTAGAAAACAACTAAAATGTTCAATCATGGGGAACAGATTAAATAGATTATGGTATAGACATATGAAATACTTTGCTAAAAATGATGAAGATATAGATATAGAAAGATGACCAAAATCTATTGTTCAGTGAGAAAAATGGGTTAGAAAATAGTACACATACGACCTCACTTTTGTTAAAAAGTATGTAAAAGAACGAGACATAACCAAACATTGTATGCCTTCTGATAGATAAACACACCACCTTCTATGAAATAGTCTCAAAACAACCCACAAAAAAACAAAAACCAGAATCTAATCAGACCTCTACATTCAACTATAATATACAGAAAATAAAGAGGACAGGGGAACATTTTAAACATAACCATGGAGAAGCAAAGAGAAAAATTCTGAATCACTTTAAATGACAACACAGTTTCTTCTATAATTAAATTGTAAGGGAAAAAAGAGAGAGAGATGAAGAATCAGTAAACTTAAAAATATCTAAGACATATCAATCAACTGTAAATATGATCAATCAATTGCAAATATGAACTTCATTTAGATCCTGATTCATCACAATGAAAATTATGAAAACAAAATTACAACATTTATGTGACAACTGAAATTTTAAACATTGCCTGGATGGATATTTGATATAAGGAATTTATTTTTTAGCTAGTTTTAAAAAAACATTCCTTATCTTTTAGAGGTACATACTGAAATACGTCTGGAACTTGTTTCAAAACAATATAGGATGAGGGCAGGTTAAATGGGTGGGGTATAGATGAAACGAGATTGGTCGTGAGGTGATAACTGTTGGAGCTGGATGACTGGTATATGGAAGTTCATTATACTTTATAGAAAAATTTTAAATGTTTATGCATATAAATTTGCATACTTCTGGAAGAATATACACTAAATGACAATTAGCTTTAGATGGTAGATTTCATGGGGGTTTTTGTTTAATTTTTCTTTATTCATTTTTATTCTCTATTTTTTCTATAATGAACTTGTTTTAATTTCATATTTAAAATAGAAAGTGAAAAATAAAAATTTTAAATGCAAAAACTCACCAGTAATCTCACACTTTACATAGCAAACATGACTGACTCTTCTCACCTGATCTCTGCCTAGTATAGATGCTAGAATAATGGGAGCTATAAACTAAAGAGTTTAGCTTAAAGAAGAGAAAAATATCTTTTAAATGGTTCTCCTTACATTTTCCTAATTTAGACCAAATCATTTTGTAGCAGGTCAAACAAAGAAGTTAACCATGTCCTACAAACAAATTTGTAATAACAATTCCAAAATTCACATGTTAACTGGACTCCTAAAGTATTCCTACCCACATTCTGTAACAACACTGTTGAGCTGTGATTCCTTAACACCCCCCTATTTTAGCCTTCTGTTCTAGCAGTGTTATCAAAAATGCTCTATAAAAAAAAATTAGACAACAGTGTCTTACCGGTGGCAAAGAATGCCGCCCACATTCAATTGTTACAAGTTTGTGGCACTTCTTATGAACCAGGAGTTTGCAGTTGATGCACTTATATCCCTGACGTCCAAGCCCCCATATTCGGTCAGTGCAGATGGCACAATGAGCACGCTGGAGAAAGTAATTCAACAGTATTTTATTAACAAAAAAAAGGTCATAATCATTTCCCAACAGTTTGCTCACGAAATAGTGAAAGTAAGTGGCTTTCTTCTCTAACTCAATTCCCTTCACCATACATAACTTTTCCAAAGCTATGATGGTCATGGGAAAATAAACAGAAAGGAGAGCTTGTTTTAAAGAGACTGAAATTTGCAACCATGTTGTTTCCTAAGTCCACGAATTTTCAGTCTTCACCTAATTAAGTTCAGAGTAAGGACAATAGGAAAAGTGAATTAAACTTGAAAAACACGTGGCAGAAAAAGCTGTGCAGGGACTCCCAAGCAAACATAAACCTATCAGTCTGTTCAGAGGTCAAACCGAAGCCCTGCTCCTTTTTTTTTAATTAATTTTTATTGGAGTATAGTTGCTTTACAATGTTGTGTTAGTTTCTACTGTACAGCAAAATGAATCAGCTATGCATATACACATATCCTCTCTTTTTCGGATTTCCTTCCCATTTAGGTCACCACTGCTCTCTTAAAGAGCAACACCTAAAGTGACTTCTCACTTCAAAGCTTTTTAAATATCAGTGCTACTGGGAACAGGAATTTGGAAACCTCGGGCGGTGGCTTCTATTACATTAATGAATTGAGAACACAGCACGAGTTTTAGAATGGAAATGGATAACTGTAGTTATCAAGAGTAGTTAAAAACATGGACTTCTGGAGACAGACTGATCTCAAACCTTGGCTCTGCCACTTACTAGCCGTGTCATCTTGGGCAAGTTATCTAACCATCCTGCACCTCAGTTTCTTCATCTATAAAATGGAAATATATAGTACCTCTCTCACAAGGTTGTGGCAGGGATTAAATGAGTCACTATACGGCAAGCATTCAGCAAAGTGCCTGGTACATACTAAAAGCTAGATAAATGTCTGCAATTATCATTTTCTAAAACAGGGAAAACTAAAAAAAATTTACAACAGTAAATGGTTTGCAAAATAAACCTTGCTTATTTTCTGGCTGTCTTGAATTATACTAAAAAACATCCAACTTTCTTACAGCTAGGGTAACCATATAACTAATCATCCAAGCTGGAACATTTTTATGAGTCAAAGGAGAAGATATTAAAAATTACCTGAAGATAACAGATGTACTATCCCAGGCAAACTGGGAATTTTAGGTCACCCTACTTACTCCTTTAGAAAGGAATAACAGTAGAGAGGAAAAACCCAGATTTCTCAAATTATCAATATTCAGCAAACTAAGGTTTACCCTGTTGAAACGTTTGGCTTGAAAAGTGTGGCCATTTGCACAATAAAGCTTTCTCCAGCGGCGAGCACCTCGGCGATAGATGGATTCTGAAGAGAGATTAAAAGTTTAAAAAAAAAAAGAAGAAAAAAAAAGAGCAAGTGTGAATATAAAGTCATTTTATAATTGTCTGTGATTTTTTTCATGATATTCATTTCAGGAAAAAAATACATATTGATAAAAATCTGAAAGTGAAAAAATAAAACAGTCATCAAGAGACTAGGCTTTTCTGTTTTTTAATTGACCCCTAACTTTTAATTTTGAAAAAATTTTAAGCCCACAGAAAAGTTGAAAGAATAGAACAATAAACATCTCCATCCTTCACCTACATTTATCTATTACTATAATTTTGCCACATTTGCTTTCTTCTCTATTTACACATACACTTTTTTTTCTGAATCATTTACAAATAAATTGCAGACATCATAACACTTCACCCTTAAATACCTAAGTAACCATTGCCTGAGATTAAGGACACTCCCCCTAATTCTATTTAACCACAATACCATTATTGTGTCTTAGAAAATTAACATTAATTAAATATCACCTAATATACACTTCATCTGCTAATTTCCCTATTTGCTTGAAAAGTGTCTTTCATAGTTTTCTTTTTCTCTCCAGGATCCAATCAAGATTCAGGCACTAAATTTCATTACTATACATTTTTTGTCTCTTTAATGTATGCTAAAACATTCACTCTATCTTATTTGTTGTTGTTTGCTTTTCATGATGTTGAAAGAGTCTAGGAAGATGTCTTATATCATGACCAACATTCTGGATTTGTCTGTTTCCTCATTAGACTCAAATCTATTATGGATTTGTAACACACTTCCCAGATTAAAAAAAGGATTCCCAGATAAAAAGTATTAAATAACTTGGCAAAAATAATACACAGGTGATGTATATTTCTTACTGCATCTCATCAAGAAATATACAAATGTGAGATTGTTGACTCCCACTACGTGTTCAATCACTCTGTTAAAGGCAGTGATGGCTAGTTTTCTTCTTTGTAAAGGTACATTTTTGTAAATACCGTATAAGGGACATTTTGTAACCACAAGAATATTCTCTTTGCAACAACCTTTTATGCAATGGTTTTTATATTTTTTTATATCTTTAACTATTCTAAATACACTCCCTAAACAAAGAGGTTTCATGAGATCAAATCAAGTCCACCGGTGTAATTTTGGGTAAGTCAATCACTATTATATAGATTGTCTATTAGTCATCCCACAGTAATAGTAATCACTGTGGAAATTCCATTAGGTTTCTAAACTCATTTTATTTTTTTGGCTGTGCCGCGTGGCTTGCGGGATCTTAGCTCCCTGACCAGGGATCGAACCCATGCCCCCTGCAGTGGAAGCACAGAGTCCTAACCACTGGACCACCAGGGAATTCCCTCTAAACTCATTTTAAAGCAAATGTAGCACTGGGTCTACTATTTAAAATTAAGATAGAAAGAAACAGGTGAAATACTCTGAATTAGAAATCCTGAGATAGCATAATACAGAACCTGAAATATATATGCTTTTATTTTTAATTATTTATTCTGTTAGGAGCAACCAAAGCAGAAAGTTTGTTAATATCTTAACCTAAAAGAACATCTTATTTCAGAAACTTTCATGAACTACAACTTGATATATCTTAAATTTAAACATGTTAATGTTGCCTAGGAATTAAAAGAGCCAAGAGATCACTTTAATGGTTATCAATTTTCCTCCATGCTCTAGTTTAGTAATATTAATTATTACTAAACTAGAGGAGAGGAGAGGAGTGTGTAAAACTCCCCACCAGCAAATTTTAAAGTGGGAAAGTGGGCATGAAATACAGTGAAAAGGTAGGAAAAGACATTTTATCTGGGAAGTGTGCTACAGACCCATAATAGATTTGCAGATCGGACTCTGCAACCAAGATTCGCTATAATGGCAAGTCTTTGAAAACTCTGGCCTGGACAAAGGAGAGCTGCTTCTCCAACACCTCTGTGAAGGCAGCCCGCACTGGCTGTAATCCATCTGCCACTGGAAACCCAATGAAATACTCCTAGTTGAATCCAAACCTAAATTTTTCACTATTGCTTCAGAGGCCTACCCACTCCTTATGTTTCCCCACCTTCCTCTAAAGCACATAGCCCTCACTCAACTCTATATACAAACACCCAGTTCTTTAATTTTTCCTTTTCACCAAGTTGCATGAAGAGTTACAGAATTAAAAGTTTAGAGCTATTTCACTTAATACAAAGCAAAACATTTACTACTATTCCTTCTAAAGTCATGGATATGTGCAGAAACCACAAATAAAAATGAGTTGCCTAATATCTACAACCTATAAATTATACCATACATCAAATTCAAATTTGGTATATATATGATATATATCAAATATATATACATATACACATATGTATTTATATATATAAATATATACATATAAACTTTTTCAAATTCCATCAGACCAAATAGTTGCCTCTTTCAATTCATCTTATTAATGTTAACCACTAGCTTAGACATTCAAAAGAAAGTTTCATAACAATTTTTAAGGATGCATGCTAAAGTATTCAGAGGTGAAGTGTCATGTCAGCTTACTCTCAAAGGGTACACAAAAAAATAAATAAAAATAAAACAAGTGTTTGTTATGTATATACATGTATGCATGTGTGTGCACAGATACAGAGATAAAGCAAACATAGAAAATGTTAATAATTGGTGAATCTTGGTAAAGATATATGGGTATCTTTGTTTTTATATTTTTTCAACTTCTCCATAGGTTTGAAAAGTTCCAAAATTAAAAAACAGGAAATGGGGACTTCTCTGGTGGCGCAGTGGTTAAGAATCCGTCTGCCAATACAGGGGACATGGGTTCGATCCCTGGTCCAGGAAGATCCCACATACCGCGGAGCAACTAAGCCCGTGCGCCACAACTACTGAACCTGTGCTCTAGAGCCCGTGAGCCACAAATACTGAGCCCACGTGCCACAACTACTGAAGCCCATGCGCCTAGAGCCCATGCTCTGCAACAAGAGAAGCCACCGCAATGAGAAGCCCACGCACCACAACGAAGAGTAGCCCCCGCTCGCTGCAACTAGAGAAAAGCCTGAGCACAGCAACAAAGACCCAACGCAGCCAAAAATAAATAAAATTAATTAAAAAAAACAAACAAACAGGAAAGGACTTAAAATCAACTTAATTTTCCTTTCAAATGCACAATAGACAATTATGTCAGTAAGTTGTAATTAAAAACTGCCTCATTTTGGGACTTCCCTGGTGGCACAGTGGTTAAGACTCTGCATTCCCGATGCAGGGGGCTCGGGTTCAATCCCTGGTCAGGGAACCAGATCCCACATGCATGCCGCAACTAAGAGTCTGCATGCCACAACTAAATAGCCGGTGAGACGCAACTAAGGAGCCTGCCTGCTGCAACTAAGACCCAGCACAACCAAATAAATAAATAAATAAATATATGTTTTTTAAAAATTAAAAACAATTAAAACTGCCTCATCTCGATTTGGGAAAAGTAGAGACTTTAGGCAGTTTACTAATATACGCTAAATTAGACTGAAGAATGGAAAAGAAATCAAATGAATTAAAAGTTCTATTTCTGATTTCTCTTGTGCCACTGTATCATAAATAACTCTATTCAAAGGTATAAAGTATATAAACACTCACTATCTTCTCCTGGACAGGGCATTCCAGGACGTTCTGGTACACAAGGGAATACTGAAAAACAACAAACTAAAATTAATACATCATATTTAAAACATACAAATTACACAGAATTTTAAATTCAAATATCACATAAATTGATCTAAATTTAAACCTGACCCTCTCTTGACACAAGATACTTAACATATGGTCAGTACTATTTTTGGAAGGGACCCATTTTACCAACAAGGCTATAATAAAAGAAATTCTTATGAAAGCGAACATCCATAAACAATGCATTAGAAGCTCAGATTACTCATTCCAATCCTTATTACATCACTAATTGATTTTTTTTTTGGTCATTAGAGAAATCATTAACTATTTCCTTAAATCCTCATTGTAGTGACAAATTTGCTACGATGAAGAATTAAAATTACAAAGTGTATACAAATATAAACATAAGCCACTATAGTTTTTTAAAGATGTATACTAAACTTAGGACTAAATTAACATTAAAAACAGTACCCAAATCCAAAAATGTAAGTTTTGTCTTAGGAACTATAGATTTATAAAAATGCTAATTCAAAACATTTTTATAAAGAGATAGAATATAATGAAATCGTACATTTATGAACATCTAGTCAACTCTTTGTAGTCTGTGATGTACAAAAAAGGACATGGTTTTGAGCCCAGAGTATGGGAAACACAGTTCCTGGAATATTTTTAAAAGTTGAAATATAAGCTAACTTCTGAAAACAGATCTCTGATATAGCATAAAAAGCAATAAAGCTTAAAACAAATAATTTCTTTAAACATTCACTGTAGTTTTATTCTAGACAGAGATGACCAAAGGAAGACTTCTAACATTCTTCCAGGATCTCAACAAATTAGAGTATGAATCCCATGGGAGTCACTATGTCAAATTCTGCAGGGAGACAAAAATCAAACTATTTAAAAAAAAAAAAATCACACTGTAAAGGAAAGTACAAAGGAATAATAACAAGGTATTGAAATAAGTCATTATATTGAGGGGAGATTTATATTTGTTTCAAGTTGTAAAGAGTTCCCTAGGTCTAGTCTCCTAAGGCTCCCAAAAATGTTATGTGAAATACTGCCAATGTATTGCAGTTATATTAAGCATATTAAGTGGATTCTACGTGACCTAAAAAATTTGAGGGGTAGCATGGCAGAATGAGGAGAACACAGATTTGGAAAGAGAATACCTAGATTTACAACCCAGGTTTACAATGTACCAGTTACATGATGGCTGAGTTTAGGTCTCTCCTTCTATACAACTACCCACCTCTCAGGCTTGCTGACCTTTAACACACTAATGTCTATGATTACTACATAAATAGTTTCACAGTTAACCCTTAAACAAAAGAAAGGACATTTAAGATATCTTACCTTTGGAAATCATCATTTGCGTACATTACAAAACCGCAAGGGGATGATTTAGGTTCTACTGGGCCCTCAATTCTTAAATTCTATGCTAAAACTTTGCTGTAAAACACTGAGATGATCACAGTTTAATACCCAAGAAGGCATACACAAATAAGAAATTTCCTAAGATTATAAGAAGCTGATCGATTTTGTCTTCTCTAGCATTTGAGATACTACTGAACAAGGACAATTACATAGAAATGAGGGATACAGGTTAAGAAAATGACATCAGGACCATGTTTTTAAATGGTTAAGGATACAGGGTTATGTTTTTAAAGAAGTATAGTTCTAGAAGAGTAGGAAATGACTACTCCTTTACCATGAATCAAGAGTTCAGAATCCTTGTTTAGCTCATAAAGCCTAAAGGCTTCTTCTAACTCCAACTGAGACGATACTGTACATGGGTCTCCTAAAAAATATAAAAAGGAAACGTAAAGCTCACTTTTAAAATCCTCTACATGTGACCAGTAAACAATTTCTACTACATAAAATCTTGAGGAAAAACAATTTCATACTTACAGAGAAATATTTGACAAGGACTAAACTTGAGATATTTATTTAGACAATTCTATTCTCTGAAGTAGGTAACATAACTTCCACTCCTATTTCTACAAAATATTACATTTTGGTTTGGTTGGTTCACAGATACCAAACTTTAAATGTATAAAACCATTTAATTCTTGATGAAGTTTACATTCAAAATATAGCAAACAGAATCTACCCTGACCACATTTTAGATTGTCAATGCAAAAAAAAGTTATAACAAAGTTATCCACTGACTATTTATAGAAACTCTGTGTCTGGGTTTCTTTTTCTTTCTTTTTTTTGATTGTCACTGCAACATGATTAACGGCCAGGGATAAGTTTTCTGTTACCTGTTTCTTCAAAAGAGGAAGTGAAAGTGGTTTAATCGCCACAATATGATCAGAGGAGGTCTCTATTTAATCATTTTGTCAAATTTTTCCTTCACCAGAGAGCCTGCTCAAGAGGCTCACAGAAAACAAGCATAGCTACTAAAGTACTCTGGACTAAAGAGCAGTCCTACTTGATTGCTTTTAAATGTAAATGCCTAGTTTAGTAAACTTACACACAGAGGGCTTCCCTGGTGGCGCAGCGGTTAAGAATCCGCCTGCCAATGCAGGGGACACGGGTTCGAGCCCTGGTCCGGGAAGATCCCACATGCCTCGGAGCAACTAAGCCCGTGCGCCACAACTACTGAGACTGCGCTCTAGAGCCCGCGAGCCACAACTACTGAGCCCGCATGCCACAACTACTGAAGCCCGCGCACCTAGAGCCTGTGCTCTGCATGCAACAAGAGAAGCCACTGCAATGAGAAGCCCGCGCAACGCAACAAAGAGTAGCCCCCGCTCGCCACAACTAGAGAAAGCTCCACACACAGCAACGAAGACCCAATGCAGCCAAAATAAATTAAAAAAAAAAACAAAAAACTTACACACAGAGAGGACAAGGAAGAAACATCTCCCTTAGTCAACCAGCCAGTGAACTGAGTCATCAGTGAACTGAGTCATCCCTGGAAATCAATGAGATGGCACGTCCCCCTGTACAATGGCATTCCTCAATGAAAAAGTCATTTTGAACATAGTTGGGCCTGAGCTGCGTCCTCAACGCTGACATTCTTTTGCTCATTCTTGTGGTTACTGGTTACACCAAGAGATGCCATCAACCCTATCCAAACTTCAATCACTCTCAGCAGGGAACTCGGTCTACTACTTCAGAGAGAAAAGTGAAGTCATTTCCTTTCCTGTTGACTCAAAGAAATGAGTGCCTCTGTTCTTTTCTCCAACTTGGACACTGAGTCTCTCCTTCCCTTTATCTTCTCTGGGCGTTATTCCACTAGTCCTCCCCAGTTCCATCTTCATTTTTTCTTTCCTTCCACTAGCTCTTCTCAGGCAAAGGCATGTTTGAGTCTCCCTCTCACTAACCTCTCTCCTGCCCAGGGTGCCATTCATTCTGTAGCCACAAGTCTCAAGAGTAAACTACAGACTGAAACGAGGGGGTGAGTGAGAAGAAACGGAAGAAAAAGGGACAGGGCCTTTGAAATTTGATTTCATACTTTTCTTTTGTATTTTTTACATCATAGATTTATAATCTTTTAGATTTATTAGAAATAGCTTTTCTTCCTATCAAGAGTGAACCCACCCTGCTTTCTCCACGTTCCTATCTTCCAAGCATTTCTCAAAATTTTGCTATCAGGTTTTAGTCCAAACACTATTAAAACTGCTGTATCTAACGTCATGGAAGCAGCTGCTGAAATCAATGGCATGTTTTGTCTTTACTCTGGTTGACCTCGCTATACCATCGAACAAAGTTATCCACTGACTATTTACAGAAACTTTGTGTCTGGGTTTCTAAACACCATTCCCCTGGTCTACCAACTCTTTTTTTTAAAGATCTACCAACTCTTTTTTTTTTTTTTAATTTTATTTATTTTTGGCTGCGTTGGGTCTTCAGTTGCTGAGCGGGCTTTCTCTAGTTGCGGTGAGCAGGGGCTACTCTTTGTTGTGGTGTGTGGACTTCTCCTTGCGGTGGCTTCTCTCACTGTGGAGCATGGGCTCTAGGCACACGGGCTTCAGTAGTCATGGAGCGCAGGCTCAGTAGTTATGGCACACGGGCTCTAGAGTGCAGGCTCAGTAGTTGTGGAGCACAGGCTTAGTTGCCCTGCAGCATGTGGGATCTTCCTGGACCAGGGATCGAACTTGTGTCCCCTGCACTGGCAGGCGGAAGCTTATCCACTGTGCCACCAGGGAAGTCCCCAACTCTTCTTTTAACTTTTTATTTTGGAAATTTTCAAACATATTACAAAATCCTGTTTCACCTGTGGACTCACTCACTTATCCTCCTCCACCATGTCATTCTGAGCAAATCCCTATAACGCTAGATAAAAACTCCTTAATATAATCATAATACCATTATAAACCTATATAAACTAACAAAAATTCACTATAAAATATCCAAACATAACCATATACAAAAGAATAAAGTTGAACCTTTATCTTATATAATAAATAAAAATTAAATCAAAATGGATCAAAGACCTAAATGCAAGAGCTAAAACTACAAAACTATTGGGGGAAAACACAGGGAGAAAGCTTCATGACACTGGGTTTGGCAACAATTTCTTGGATGTGACACCGAAAGCACAAGTAAGAAAAAAAATAATACATTGGTCAACATCAAAACTAAAAACTTTTGTGTGTAAAAGGACACTATCAGCACAGTGAAAAGACAACCTATTGGAGGAAATATTTGCAAATTATACATCTGATAAGGGATTAATACTCAAAATATATAAAGAACTCCTACAACTCTACAATGACAAAAATAAATACATGAGCAAAGGATATTTCTCCAAAGAAGATATACAAATAGCCAATAAGCACATGAAAAGAGGTTCAACACCACTAATCATTAGGAAAATGCAAATCAATGAGATACCACTTCAAACCAATAAGGTTTTGTAAAACACACACAAACAGTCCAGACAATAACAAGTGTTGGAAAGGGTGTGGAGAAACTGGAACCCTTGTGCATTGATGGTGGGAATGTACAATGATGTAGCAACCTCAAAAAATAAAACATATAATTACCATATAATCCAGCAATTCTACTTCTGGGTATACTTCCAAAGAACTAAAAGCAGAGACTCCAACAGATATTTGTACACCCATGTTCAAAGCAGCACTATTCACAACAGCCAAAAGGTAGAAGCAACCCAAGTGTCCAACAACAGATGAATGGATAAACAAAATGTGGTATATACAGTTGGCCTTCCATATCTATAGGTTCTGAATCTGTGGAGTCAATCAACCTTGGATCAAAAATATTTGAAAAAAAAATTCCAGAAAGTTCAAAAAAAACTAAAACTAGAATTTGCCATGCACTGGCAACTATTTGCATAGCATTTACAATGCATTAGGTATTATAGGTAATCTATAGATGATTTAAAGGATATGGAAGAATGTGCGTAGGTTACGTGCAAATACTACACCATTTTATTTAAGGGATTTGAGCATAACCAGATTTTGGTATCCCTGGGAGGCTCTAGAACCAATCTCCTGTGGACACCAAGGGATGACTGTACATACAAAAGAAGTATTATTTAGTCTTAAAAAGGAAGTTGTATATAAACAGCTCATACAACTCAATATCAAAAAAACAAATAACCCAATCAAAAAATGGGCAGAAGGGACTTCCTTGGTGGCGCAGTGTTAAGAATCCATCTGCCAATGCAGGGGACACGGGTGCAAGCCCTGGTCTGGGAAGATCTCACATGCTGCAGAGCAACTAAGCCCGTGCGCCACAACTACTGAGTCTGCACTCTAGACCCCATGGGCCACAACTACTGAGCCTGCGTGCCACACCTACTGAAGCCCACACGCCTAGAGCCCACGCTCAGCAATAAGAGAAGCCACCCCAATGAGACGCCTGCGCACCACAAAGAGTAGGCTCCACTTGCTGCAACTAGAGAAAGCCCGCACGCAGCAACGAAGACCCAACACAGCCAAAAATAAATAAATAAATAAATAAATAAATAAATAAATAAATTTATGTATTAAAAAAAAGTGGGCAGAAGACCTAAACAGATGTTTCTCCAAAGAAGACATACTGCTGGCCAACAGGCGCATGAAAAGATGCTCAGCATTGCTAATTATCAGAGAAGTGCAAATCAAAACTACAATGAGGTATCACCTCACACCAGTCAAAATGGCCATCATGAAAAAGTCTACAAACAATAAATGCTGGAGAGGGTGTGGAGAAAGGGGAACCCTCCTACACTGTTGGTAGGAATGTAAATTGGTGCAGCCACTATGGAAAACAGTATGGAGGTTCCTCAAAAAACTAAAAATAGCGTCATCATATGATCTAGCAATCCCACTCTTGGGCATATATCTAGAAAAGATGAAAACTCTAATTCAAAAAGATGTATGCACCCCAGTGCTCACTGCAGCACTATTTACAACACCCAAGATATGGAAGCAACCTATGTGTCCATCGACAGAAGAATGGATAAAGAAGATGTGGTATATGTATATACAAAGGAATATTACTCAGCCATAAAAAAGAATGAAATAATGTCATTTGCAGCAACATAGATGGACCTAGAGGTTATCACACTAAGTGAAGTCAGACAGAGAAAGACAAATATCATATGATATCACTTATTTATGGAATCTAAAAAAATGATACAAATGAACTTATTTACAAAACAGAGATAGACTCACAGACATAGAAAACAATCTTACGGGGCTTTCCTGGTGGCGCAGTGGTTAAGAATCCACCTGCCAATGCAGAGGACATGGGTTCGACCCCTGGTCCGGAGGATGCCACATGCCGCAAAGCAACCAAGCCCATGCGCCACAACTACTGAAGCCTGCACGCCTGGAGCCCACGTTCTGCAACAAGAGAAGCCACCAAAATGAGAAGCCCCCGCATGGCAACGATGAGCAGCCCCTGCTCGCCGCAACTAAGGAAAGCGTGCGTGGCAATGAAGACTCAACGCAGCCAAAAAAAAAAAAAAAAAAAAGAAAACAATCTTATGGTTACCAAAGGGGAAGGGATGGGTGAGGGATACATTAGGAGTTTGAGATTAACAGATACACACTAGTATATATAAAATAGAAAAAAAAAAGAGGAAGCAAATTTTGACACATGATACAACATGAAGGAACCTAGAAGACATTATGGTAAGTGAAACAAGCCAGTTACTAAAGGACAAATATTGTATGACTCTACTTCAATAAGGTACCTAGAGTAGTAAAATTCACAGAAACAAGGTAGAATGGTGGTTGCCATTTGCTGGGGGAGAGAGGAGAATGAGGATTTATTGGGTAAAGAGTAACTTTATAGGGTAAAATTAATGGGTAAAGAGTTTCAGTTTCGGAAGATGAGAAAGTTCTGGAGATGGATGATGGTGATGGTTGGACTGGCTCTATCACTATATTAACTACTAAAAAGCCACAAAGTGGTGCTGTGCCAGTTCTAGGTTTCCACCGTATAAACATCTGGCATCTTTTGCTTTTTGTGCTTTTGGGAGCCCTAAGTCACCATGTAAGAAGTTCAGCTGCCTCTGAGAGCAAAAGCCCCGAGACTACACAGAGAGAGAAAGAGAACCTACTATGCTAGCATCCCAGGTGAGCCTCCACGTGACTTCAGACCCAGCTGCCATCCAATGGCTACTGCATGAGAGACCTCAAGTGAGACCAGCAGAGCCAATCAACTCACAGAAGTGTAAAAAGACTATAAAATAAAAGGGTGGGGTTTTTTTAAAGCCACTAGGCTTTGAGGTGATTTGTTATGTTACAAACACCTTCCTGCCACCTTTCAAGTTGAATCTTGAAATCCTGTGTATCTTACAAGACCCAGGACAAATGCCACCTCTTCTGAAAAGCTTTACTTGAGGGGGTAATGTTTCACATTTTTTAAAAAATGCTAGATATAATCTACTAATTTTTAATAACAGCTTTATTGAGATACAATTCACACAGCATTCAATTTACCCATTTGAAGTGTACAGTTCAGTGGTTGTTAGTATATTCACAGAGCTGTGCAACTACCACCATAATCAATTTTAGAACATTTTCATAACCCCTCCTCAAAAAAACCCCTTCCAATTAGCAGTCACTCCCCATTTCCCCCCAACCTCTCCTTCCACTGTCAGACCTAGGCAACCACTGATTATTTTCAGTTTCTACAGATTTGCCTTTTCTGGACATTTCATATAAATGGAATCACACAATATGTGGTCTTTTATGTCTAGATTTTTTTTTGCTTAGAATGTTTTCAAGGTTCATCTAAGTTGTAGCATGTATCAGTACTTCAGTCCTTATTTATTAGTGAATAATATAGTAAATATTCTTGAACTGAAATATTTGTGCTTGAATAATTTCTCATGATAATTTCATAGAAATAGAAATGACTGGCTCAAAGTGTGCCCATTTAAAAGTTTTACAATTATTTCAAAATTTGGATAGTAACTCCAAAAAGGTTATGACATACACACTCAACCAACAGTGTTTTTTTCCTAACCCCTACAGGTACTGATTAAATTTTAACTATTTTCTAATCTGATAGGTGAAAACCGATGTCTTATTTTAAAATCTTTGTTTCTTTAATTATTAGTGATCCTTGAGCATTTTTGTCATTTATGAATTAGCTATTTCCACCTTTTTAAGTAGATTCTTCATCTATTTCTTTTTGACTTAATTATCTTATATTAGAGATAAGCAATCCTTTGTAAATGTTGCGAATATTTTCTCTCAGTTATTACTTCTATATCTGTGATTATGATGTTTTTCAATATAAAGAATTAGGAAAAGTCTTCCGTCTTTACATTTCCTTTTTCAGAATTTTCCCATTTATTCTTTTTTTAAAATTAATTAATTAATTTATTTTTGGCTGCATTGGGTCTTCGTTGCTGTGCAGGCTTTCTCTAGGTGCGGCGAGCGGGGGCTACTCTTCGTTGTGGTGTGCGGGCTTCTCATTGCTGTGGCTTCTCTTGTTGCGGATCATGGGTTCTAGGCGTGCGGGCTTCAGTAGTTGTGGCATGCAGGCTCAGTAGTTGTGGGTCGCACGCTGTACAGCGCAGGCTCAGTAATTGTGGCAGATGGCTTAGTTGCTCCGCGACATGTGGGATCTTCCAGGACCAGGGATTGAACCCGTGTCCCCTGCATTGACAGGCGGACTCTTTAACCACTGCACCACCAGGGAAGTCCCCCCATTTATTCTTGAGCATTTATTTTTCCAGATGAAATTGCCAGTTTTTAAAAAACCCTATTAGAATTTTTGGGGGGAACTGTGCTCTTTACAGATTGATCTATAGGGAGTTTACTTTTTATATGTTCCTTCTCCCTAACCCATTATTCAGGTTTTATTTATGGCACCCAATTGTTTTTGGGTTTTTTTAACATCTTTACTGGATTATAATTGCTTTACAACATTGTGTTAGTTTCTGCTGTACAACAAAGTGAATCAGCTATATGTATACTTATGTGGGTTATTTTTTAAGTTTTCTTTACATGGTTTCTATGCATTTCTTTAAAGTTTATTCCTAGATTTGAAAAAAAAATTTATGTTATTACATGGATGAAATCTTTTCTTCCAATATACTTTCTGACTGAGTATTACCTTTATAAAGGAAAGCTATTCGTTCTCTCATACACTAACTTTATATTTGTCTTAGTGTTGTTGATATCTTAAGAGACTAGTTGAAAAATAGGTCAATATGATTCAACCAGATTGCATAGATATAGCATTTTTATTTATTTATTTATTTAATATTTATTTGGTTGCACCGGGTCTTAGTTGCGGCAGGCAGGCTCCTTAGTTGCGGCTCCAGGGCTCCTTAGTTGTGGCATATGGGTTCCTTAGTTGCAGCACACGAACTCTTAGTTGCGGCATGTGAACTCTTAGTTGAGGCATGCATGTGGGATCTAGTTCCCTGACCTGGGATTGAACCCAGGCCCCCTGCATTGGGAACGCAGAGTCTTATCCACTGCGCCACCGGGGAAGTCCCAGATATACCATTTTTTAGATCAACACTCAGTACACTGATAATAACAGGTGTTGGTGAGGATGCAGAGAAACTGGAATCCTCAAACACTGTTAGTGGGAATGTAAAATGGTGTTGCTGCTTTGAAAAACAGTCTGGTAGCTCCTCAAAAAGTTGAACATTTGTTACCATATGACCCAGCAATTCCAGTCCTAGATATATATCCAAGAGATATGAAAACATATGTCCACACAAAAAGTTGTAACCAAATGTTCATAGAAACGTTACTCATAATAGCCACAAAGTGGAAAACAACCCAAATGTCTATCAATTGATGAATGGATAAATAAAATGTGGTATCCATACAATGGACTATTAACCATTAAAAAAGGATTAAGTATTAATACTTTATATATCATGTCTAGATTAGGCAAATCTATAGAAACAAGAACTAGATAAGTGGTTACCTAGGTCTGGGGACAGTGGGGGAAGGAGCTTGGGGGAAATAGAGAGTAACTGCTAATGAGCATGGGGTTTCTTTTTTGAGCGATGAAAATGTTGTAAATTGATTCTGGTGATGGCTGTACACTCTCTGCACAAATATACTAAAAACCACTGAATTGTACACTTTAAATGATAAATTATATCTCAATAAAGCTATTTAAGAATATTTAGTGCAGCATTTTTATAAAAGTGAGTTCGATAACAAAGTAATATTCCAGCCCAAAAGCAAAGCCTGTTTTAACTTGCCTCAAAGAAATAAAGCAATTCTTTTATACAGACTCACTTTCTCAGTTATGCAAATTTCTCCCAATTTGCCACACACATGAAAGTGTAAGTCACATAATTACACTCTATTTTTTGACATAGGTTTTAAAGAATAACTTTCGCTTCTATAGAAGTATATTTAAGTGCAGGCCAAAGTTTAAAAATAGAAAAGCAACATAAAAAAGAATAATGAAAATTTCACATTTCAATAAGTGTGCAAATTACTCTTCCACTTAGAAAAATAAGCCAGCTTAAAAAAAAAAGAAAAACAAGCCAGTTGACTAAATTAATTCCAAAGAATGAAACAGTCAAAGAATTCTAGGAACAGAATGAATCTGAAATATAATGAATGTTTCATTTCTAATTTTCCAGATGAGGGACCTGAGTCCATGCTGGCAAATACATTTAAGCTCACCTCAGATTGTTTTCTAAACAATGAGAAATATTATATCTTTCTCTCTCTCTCTCTGTCTCTTTCTCTCTCTCTCTCTCTCTCTATATATATATATATATCTCACACATGAATGATATCAATGAATGCCTTATAAGCATCTTGATTTTTAAAAAATTTAAACACTAAATCCAATTTTCTCTAGACTCACTAGCTGCTTTCAATGTCCTAATGGCCTATTTCTACAAAAATTTCCAAAAAAACTTATAAGATAGAACCAAATTCAACACCCAGCAAATTATGACTTCCACAGTTCAAGTGGCTTCTGCAGTTAGGATGATTTTACTGCAGTAGTATGAATTAAAAAAACCCAAACCTTAACGACCTCACTTTCTGAGCAACCTCAGGTAAACCACTTCTTTAAGATGGCCCCTGATTTCCTTACTTGCAGAAAAAAGAAGAGATGAGACAAAAATTGAGTAAATGCTATCTGTAATGGACTGGGAGTATCTTAACAAAAAGGAACTTCAGGGACTTCCCTGTGGTCCAGTGGTAAGACTCAGTACTCCCAATGCAGGGGGTCCTGGTTCAATTCCTGGTCAGGGAACTAGATCCCGCATGCATGCCGCAACTAAGAAGCCCACATGCCACAACTAAGAGTCCACATGCTGCAACTAAGAAGTCCGCATGCCACAACTAAGAAGTCCGCATGGGACTTCCCTGGTGGTCCACTGGTAAAGAATCTGCCTTACAATGCAGAGGACACGGGTTCGATCCCTGGTCAGGGAACTAAGATCCCACATGCCGCGGGGCAACTAAGCCTGCATGCCACAACTACTGAGCTCGCACGCCTCAACTAGAGCCCATGTGCCACAAACTACAGAGCCCATGCATCCTGGAGCTCATGCGCCACAACTAGAGAGAGAAAACCTGCATGCCACAACTAGAGAGAAGCCCACGCACCACAATGAAGAGCCTGTGCACCGCAACGGAAGATCCCGCATGCCGCAACTAAGACCTGACGCAGCCAAAAATAAATAATAAATAAATCTTTAAGAAAAAAAAAAGAAGTCTGCATGCCACAACTAAAGATCCCTCATGCCACAACTAAGACCCGGCACAGCCTAAATAAATAAATAAATAAAACAGAAAAACAAAAAAGGAACTTCAGAAATAAACACAAAACAACACAAACATTCAAAATACATATAAAATGAACAACTAAATTAAGAAAAGATCATTGAAAAGATTACGAGTCTCTATGAAAAATAAACACAATTCTGCATCAGGATGATAGGATTATCGATGCAGTTTTTGAAGTTTTCTTTATAACTTTAAAACTTAACTTAATATTAAATTCTTAACTGGCATATACAAGATATCAAAGGTCTAGAAAAGCCTTTAAGGAGTTGTGTGTTGGAGAAAAATGTTGTATTCTCAACTCATATCAACCTAATTAGATGGTTACATGCTCCTGGAGCAAAGGAAAAATCAGCCAGACATTACAAGCTGTATATCATCTAGATAAATGTCATATAAAATAAATTACGCTCTTAGGAAATGCCTGAGTCAGGACTTTAAAAAGGAGAATCAAAAATCTCCCAAAGAGGTGTCCTGCAGTACTTTACATACAGGTTCTTTCCCAGGCTCCAGATCCCATCACAATTTTCTCCTACGTTAAAACAAGGGCTATATTACCTACATTGCAAAGATAATGGCAAAACTAAAGATCATATATTTAAAGTGACTCATAGTATGCTTGGTTCATTATAGGTGTGGCTTTTAATATTGCACTTTGATTAAAAGCCATGAGTGGAATTAACCAGTGTTAAAGGTATCGTAATAACCATATTTTAAAAAATGAATTTTTCTCTTTTGCTAGATATTGTCTTTTTGCCAGGCCAGCATCTGCTTGCTGTTGGTTGAAACCTAAGCTAGGTCAAGTATCTGCTTTCAGTATGTACCTAGAGATTGATGCTTTTGAAAAACCACAAGGAAGTGTGGAAGTAAAGTTAATCACTGACATTGCGTATACTCAAATCTGTTTTGTTTTTATTGGACTGAATGTCTTTGGTTCAGGGATTACCTTTTCAGGCCAACTGCTTAATGCCTGATAAAGCAGGACACATAACTCAGAAGCAGAACATTCCATGTAGAGTCATCATGAAACAAAAATGAGACAGAAAGCTATGTTTCAAAGCCCACTCAATTACTAAAGTCCAAATTCATATCCTAAAAAAGGCATACACCCAGAATGAGATCTGCTCAGTTCAACGAATTTAAAGGTAATGAAATCTGTATATTAACCAGCAGGCCTGCTCTTTTTTCAATGCTTTTACATTTTCTTTTCACCTATAAAAACAAAGAAATTAGAGCGGTGGACCTCAAAGCATTTGGTAAATATGCAAGATCCAATTATTTATGAGATAACTTCACAAGGTGCTGAACATGACACACATATATAACACTAGTTATATTAGGTAATTTAGCATATGGCTGAATTCAGTGCCCCACATTTGAAAGAATCAACACAGCCTGAAACCAAAGTTGGCAACGTTTAATATTTGCCTGAGACAGCACCTTCCTGATAGATGATAGATAGATGATAGATCTTCCTGATCTTTGAGCCTGCCACAGATTTATAGATTCACTCTCTGCTCCCACCAAGACCTTCCTACTGCCATCCTGCCTCTGAATACTGGGTTCAAGACACTGTATGCCACTTCTGAAAGTCACAGCACTCCCTAAAGGGTTGCATTGCTTAAAATGTAGATTTGCAAAAATTTTCCAAGAATAATATGGTATTTAGGTGGTCATCCTTTCAATATTAGGCCCCATAACAGATAGTAATAGACTTCCGGCTTCTTGCTTCCTTTTTCTGGGCGGTGGAAATCAGTGGTTACAGAAGCATGTGCTATCCTATCAAGCTGCCCATCCTCAACTTCCACTTCTGGAGAAGATAAACTAACAGGAACTGGATTTAACCCTCCTCCTAAAACAACAGAAAAGCTAGACAAAATAAATGAAAAAAAAAATGGTTCAAGATATTGGAAATCAAGCAATGAAGGATCAACTGTTTCCAAGTAACTTAAATGGTTATTTAAGTTACTATTTTTGAGCATCCCAGAACAAAGCTCAAAAATATCTATACAAATACAAATATATTCAACATCCAATAAGGCAAAAGTCAAAATGTCCAGAATCCAATAAACTATAAGCAGGCATGTGAAGAAGCAGGAAAATATGACCCATAACAGGAGAAAGATCAATCAATGGAAACTGACCCCAAACTGACACCAATATAAGAACTTGTAAACATGGACATTAAAAGAGTTATAATTATGTCCAATATGTTCAGAAGCTATGGGTATTGAGCATGTTAAGTAAACATGGAAGATATTTTTAAAGACCCAGATTTAATGTCTAGAAATAATGCTACAATTTCTGAAGTGAAAAATGCTCTAGAGGGAATTCATGGCGCATTAGACATTGCAGGAGAAAAGATTAGTGAACTTGAAAACATAGCTATAAAACTATACAAAATGAAATGCAGAGGAAAAGACTGAAAAAGGAAAAAAATAAAAGAACAGAGAGTTAGTGAGCTTTATGACAAGTTTGAGAAGCCTAATATACATGTAACTGGAGTCCCTGAAAGAGGAATCTGGTGACAGAAAACAGTATATGAAGAGATAATGGCCAAAATTTTTCCAAATTTGATGAAAACTATAAACCCATGGATCCAAGTAGATCAATAAATCTCAAGACAAGAAACATGAAGAAAACTGAACTAAGGTCCATGATTATCAAATTGCTTTATCCAGTGACAAAGAGAAAAATCTTAAAAGCAGCCAAAGAGACACATTACATAAAGGAAACAAAGGTAAAGATGACAGCAGATTCTGCATCAGAAACAATGCAGTACAAAACAGTGTACTGAATGAAAAAAAATTATCAACCTATAATTATTTACCCAGCAAAATTATCTTTCAAAAACAAAGATGACCTCAGGAATTCCCTGGCAGTCCAGTGGTTAGGACTCCACGCTCTCATTGCCCTGGGCCTGGGTTCAATCCCTGGTTGGGGAACTAAGATCCCACAAGCTGTGTGGTGTGGCCAAAGAAAACCAAAACCAAAACCAAAAAACAAACCCCCCCCCAAAAAACAAAAAGTAAAAAAACAAAGGTGACCTAGAGGCAAATTCATAGACAAATTCATAGAGACAGAAAGGCAAATTCATAGAGAGAGAAAGTGTAAGTGAGGTTACCAGGAGCTGGAGGAGTGGGAATGGAGCTGGAGGAGCTGGAGGAGGGGAGTTATTGTTTGATGGGTATAGAGTTTTTGTTTGAGATGATAAAAAGTTCTGGAAATGGGTAGTGAGGATGGTTGCATGACATTCTGAATGTGCTTAAATGTCACTGAATTGTACACTTTAAAAAGGTTAAAATGGGGACTTCCCTGGGGGCGCAGTGGATAAGATTCCGCGCTCCCAATGCAGGGGGCCTGGGTTCGATCCCTTGTTGGGGAACTAGATCCTGCATGCATGCCACAACTAAGAGTTCGCATACTGCAACTAAGAAGCCCACGTGCCACAACTAAGGAGCCCGCAAGCCCTAACTAAGGAGCCCATGAGTCGCAACTGTGGAGCCTGCCTGCCGCAACTAAGACCGCACACAGCAAATAAATAAATAAATATTTTTTTTAAAAAAAGGTTAAAATGGTAAAATTTTGTGTTATGTATAGTTTACGACAATTTTTTTAAAAAGAATTTTTAAAAAGGAATATACTAGTTCTCCATCTACATGAATAAACCTCAAGACATAAGGCCCAGTTAAAAAAAAAAAAAAAAAAAGGGAAGTTTCAAAATATGTGCTGAATAATGCCACTGATATAAATTTAAAAGCACATAAAGGGAATTCCCTAGCGGTCCAGTGGTTAGGACTCAGCGCTTTCACTGCAGTGGGCCCGGGGTTCAATCCCTGGTCAGGGAACTAAAATCCCTCAACCCGCAGAGCATGGCCAAAAAACTAAAATAAAATAAATAAAGGTACATAAAAACACTATACTTTGTCACGTATACATATAAAAAGTGACAGATTAATGGTTGCTTGGGGGTGGAGGGATAGGAGTGCGAAGACAGTTTAGACTATAAACTTATTCTATGGTAGTAGTTGGCTCTTACAGAGGGAAAGAAGACAATGCAGCTGGAGATGGGGTTGCCAGCAAGAAGAACAGAACTTCGCAGAGACCAGAGCATGCTTGAGAGCATGTCTGAGAGCCCTGGTGCCCTGCTGGACTCCTATGGTCTCTCTTGCTTCACCTCTCAACACATCCCCACCCCACCACTGTAAGCGGTTTCTCTCAGGTGGGCCCCAGTCTGATCCTTTTGCCTTTCAGGCATCACCACAGCCTGGTATAGAAATGATAGCAGCCAGAATTTACTAGGCAGAATGTCTGGGGCATGGAGCTGGGGCAGAGGCCAGAGCTAAGAGAAGTGCTTGGGGACTTCTTAAAGTTAGCTATCTTCTCGTGGGGTCCTCTACCCGCTGGGAGTACAGAAAGACTTTCCAGGGACTACCAGGCATAGACAGTTTTTTAAAGGTATCCATCTCCTCAACTTCCATATAAACTCCTTTCTAAAAACCATCTGCCTGAGAACATGCCTGGACTGCAGTACCCCATATCTCATCTCCTCAAATTTTTCTTTTCCTGTTTCACTAAAAAAAAAAAAGCATATATACCTACCATATGATCTAGCCATTCCACCTCTAAGTATTTACCCAAGAGAAAAGGAAATATATATTCATACAAAGACTTGTATGTGATGGCCATAGCACCTTTATTTATAATAGCCCAAAACTAGAAACAAACTCAATGTCCATCAACAGATGAACAGATAAACAAATTGTGGTACATCCACATGATGGAATACCACTCAGCAAAAAAAAAAAAAAAAAAAAAAGAACTACTGATACACACAAAACATGTATCAATAATTATGCTGAGTGAAAGAAGCCAGACCAAAAATGCAAACTAATCTATAGGGACAGAAAGCAGATCAGTAGTTGCCCAGAATGGAGGAGCAGGAGTGAGGAATTGCAAAGCAGAAGTAAACATTCAGGGGTCATAGGTATGTTCTCTACCTTGCTTGTGGTGATGGCTTCCTGGGTGTCAAACTTCATCAAATAGTGTACGTACAATATGTACAGTTTATTGTACGTTAATTATACCTCAATAAAGCTATTTCCAGAGGAGAAGTAAAGATACGGAAAAGCGAAAAGAATTCATTACCAGCAAACCTACACTGCAGAAATGGTAAAGGAAGTTCTCCAAGCAGAAGGAAAATACCAGTTACAAAACAAGATCTGCTCAGAGGTGCTCGGATTTTCTTTCTTATTGATGTTGATTTTCCTTTTTGAATTTTCAGGTTTGGAGCCACGACACTGCTATCTAAATAACTGAAGTTACACTGAATATACATTCAGTCAAAAAGTTCTCCCTCACTGCTTCTGTCTGACATGATTACCGCTATCAGTGCGTAGTGCTGGCGATTAAAAAAAAGTATGAAGGATGATTTACTATTTTAGTTCTTAACATCCCAGCTAAAATTACACCAGACTGAAGATGTTTGGAAAACATCACATCAGAGAAGTATGTTTCTTGCCATCCTAAGTATGGTTTTTTTGCATCTTGGCACTCTATTTTTCCCCCCACGATCAAATCAGATTTTATAATGCAAGTCAGGAAGAAGCTTAACCTCCCAGAATCCAGAAACACTCCATGCTCTTTATGGCAAAGAAAGTTTATACTCATTTGAAATTTCCATGAAACTCACCTACTAGAGTCAACAGGACATGAATTAAAGAACTATATCCAAATAATACCCTCTCCCACTCTGCAAGTCACCTATATTTTCAACTGTTTCCCTCACATAGTCCTTTACAGGGTGTAAAAAAAAAAAAAAAAGGAATTCACAAATGCTATTGGTAAAAGTATAACAAGGGGTACAATATTTTTGGAGGTCAATTAGGTACCACCTGTCATCAAGGACACATTCCATTTCAGGGAATTTACAAATAATATAGTACAAGTGTCCCCAAGATACATGCACAAAGATATTCCCTGCACCAGTATTTTTGACAAACTGCAAACTATCCAAATATCCGTCAAAAGGGGATTAGTTAAATAAGTTATGGTACAACATTGTTATATAATACTACATAGCCTTTAAGAGGAACGAGATAAATCTACATGCACTGATATGGGGAATATCCTGGTGGTCCAGTGGTTAGGACTCCACGCTCTCACTGCTGAGGGCCTGGGTTCAATCCCTGGTCAGGGAACTAAGATCCCACAAGCCGCGTGGTGTGGCCAAAAAAAAAAAAAAAAAAAAAAAACCACGGATATAACAAGCTATCTACAAGATGGTAAGGGAAAAAGCAGGTTAAATAACAGCTTGTATAATATTAGTCTATTTGTAAGACAGAAAAAAATTGTTACCCTATACCTTCTAGTTGTATATTCACAGAAAGAGATACCATAAATTCGTTCATAGCAGCTATTTCTGGGGGTCTGAAGATCTCCAGAGACACATTTTCCTTCAAATAAATCAATATTTTTGTTAAAAAGCATGCATTATTCTCAATAAAAACTTTAACAAGAAACAAAATACCCAAAGGCTAGTGACAGAAATTACTAGTGTCTAGTAAAAGAGAAGTGACACAGTTAAGTTTAAACCGGGTATTCAGACCCTGAATAAATTAGAAATTATAGAATTAGAAATTTAGAAAATACTCAATATTAGATGTAATATTTTTAAAGTACATCCTTAAGGAAGAACATTCACACTTATATAGGGAACTAAAAACTCACATTTATCATGCCCTGCCCCACACTCTCACTGCATATGAGAACGAGGATATGATTGTTACAAAATACTATTCATTCTAAAATGTTTAGTTAGATTAAGCAAACCAGTTTTTCCACATGCACATCAAAACAAATCAGTAAAACTAGTTTTGAACACAAAGAAAAAGAATGGTTGTCATAAATCTGTGTAAAGAAATGAAGTATGATCTTTATTTGCTCTGATATAAAATCCCACAATTAAATGTTTAGCTTCTAGAACAATGTTTCTCATAAACCAGAGAAATCAAATTATAGTCCTGTCTTCCACTGATCCTAGAGGAAATTTCTTCTCCATATAAGCATGCCCCAATGCCTACATGGCTAAAAATAAAGATGAAAAATTACAACTGAAAAATAATTGCAAGGAGCTGAAAAATAATTACTACTGGCTCTGTAAGCCTAAAATTAAGAAAAGACTGGTATCAGAATTCACCAGTGTAAAAAGGATCACACGGGAATCAACAGACCTTAATGAAAAGTTTAACCTTTACTTGAATGAGGCAAAGGCTACAGTTTTATAGTTTCCCCAGAAAATCAAGACACTTAATAGCTATTTAGAGAGAAAGAACTATGAGTTACACTATAAAAGGATAAGGCTGTTTCATCAGAGAATTAATTTAATTTACTATGTGAATCTGTTAATTAAAATACACTATTAGGTTAAGAAAAAACAGAATAAACTGCAACTCCTAATGCTTAAATCTCCAATAACTGACATAAAAGTAACTGTGGAAAGGCTTGCTACCAATTCACAAATATTTTTTGAGCATGCTACTATTGAGTACTGCTCTAGGCACTGGAACTCCATGGAAAAGACAGGATCTCTGCTGTCCTGGAGCTTACATTCTACCATACAAATAAGATACAAAGTGAATAGGGGTTAAGAGGCTTCTTGGAGGACATGACATTTGAATTAAGACCTGAATGACAAGAAAGAGACAGCCATGAGGCAGTCTGGGAACAGAACTCTCCAGGCAAAGACAATACAAAGTATAAATGTACTATAAAAATTTTAAATGGACTGTCTCTAAACCAATTTCTTTTAATAAAACACATTATCTAGGGAATTCCCCAGTGGTCCAGTGGTTAGGACTCCGCGCTTTCACTGCTGAGGGCCCGGGCTCAATCCCTGGTCAGGGAACTAAGATCCCGCAAGCCGTGCAGTGCGGCCAAAATAAATAAATAAAATAAATAAACTTCTGAAAAAAAAAAGCATTATCTAGTGATTCCTATGTGTACTACAGTTTGAAAACCACTGAATGAAAAGACCCTAAGTGGAAAATAAATGACATGAAATGATCAGGACAGGATTAAAATAACACTGGCTCGGGTAAGAACCAGTTTATTGAGGTTAACTATATTCTTTCTTCTTTCTCTTTTTTTTTGGGGGGGGGGGCTCGCTGTGTGGCTTGCAGGATCCCAGTTCCCCTACCAGGGACTGCACCCAGGCCACCGCAGTGAAAGTTCCGAGTCCTAACCACTAGACCACCAGGCAACTCCCTATGCTAACTATATTCTATGCACTGTGCTAAATTATATAGTCTCATTTTCAGGCTGAAGACATACTGTGAAATATCCACACCATTTATAATTAACAATATTTAAACAAACCTTTAGATAGAGAAGGTCAAAAAGTAGATGAGAAAACTCAGCTTACTCTTAAGTAGTACAAAATTTAAAATACAAATCTAGCTCGCTAGATTTTCAAAAAATCTGAAGCTGGTGAAGGCAAGAGTGAAGGGATGCTCTCATTCAATGTAGTTGTGCCATAAATTGTTTTAACTTTCTTAGAGAGCAAACTGTCACTATCTACCAAAATCTACAATGTGCATATTCTGCACATTTGCTACAGAGAGAGTCCCATACAACAGCACAAAATTACATATAAAAATGTTCATTATATACTACTTATAATAGCCAAAAACTGGAAACAGTCCAAATGTCTGTCAATAAAAGAGTAAATAAATCATGAAATATCTACAATATGGAATATTATGCAGTGTTTAAAAAAAAGGTAATGATGCAAATTGATGTACACTGAAATGAAAAAACATCCAATACATAATATAAAAGGAAAGTACTGCTTAATGGTTCATATACATTTTTTTTGTGTGTGAAATAAAGTGTGCTTATAAGTGATGTATAGAAACAAGAAATATTTTTATATGCATAGAATATATCTAGAAGGATATATACTAAGCTGTGGTTTCCTCCCTTAGGACTAGGATTGGTGAGGGAAGAGAGAAGATAAAGGGCAAACAGAAGACTTCTTTTTAAATTTCATGATCATCTCTTTTTTTTTCCCAAACAGTAAACATGGATTACTTTAGAGAAACTTTTAAAAATGGCCTTAAAAAATGAAAATGGGCTTCAGTTTACCCATAGCTTGAAGCTGGAATAATATCTTTTCAGGGCTCTTCATATCACGGAACACAGAAATGGCCAGCCCCAAATATTGAGCTAAATATTAAAATGACATTGCTTAAAATGAAATTCCATTGGTATTACAATTAATAGAAAACCATTATACAAAACTAATATATTTAGGCATCTTTCAACTACACTTCAATGACATTCCATCATGTAAAATAAAGTCTAATGTGGTCTGCAAAGCCTTCTGGGATCTAGTCCTATGCTTCTCAAACTTTAATACTCATGCAACTCACCTGTAGATCCTGTTAAAATGTAGATTCTGATTCAGTAGTCTGTGATGGGGCCAGAGAGCCCCCTTTTCTATTAAGTACTACAGACTACACTTTGAGTAGCAAGGATCTAGCCCAAGTTCCTTACCACTCCCCATCCTTAACTTTTAAAATTAATTAATTAAAAAAAAAATTAGAAACTAGTTTTATTTTAAGCACCTGTCCCTCAAAAGTCATTTTTAAAAAAAGTGAATTAACATCAAATCTCAATTTTTAACAAGCCCTTTTGGGGCAGCAATAATAGCCCTTATGAATAATCAGCATCCCATCCGAATAGTAACTGATTAATATTTTAATTACTTTTTGGGAAAAGTTGTCTCTTAAAAAGCAGCATTAGCGTAACTAGGCTCCCACGGCTTCTGGTTAACAGGTTAAATACAAAAACCCTACACCACCTCCAAAGTTCCCACCACAACCCACAAAGCTGCCAGATCCACCTCCACGACCTCTTCGCGATCTGCAGACTGCATTTCTTGTTTAAAAAGGGCCTTTCACTTCACAATTATGCCCGTTAATAGTGTGGTATTTCTGAACAACAATTTTATCAACTGTATCATGATCATCAAAAGCTACAAAAGCAAATCCTCTCTTTTCTCCACTCTGCCTGTCTTCCGTGGTTGAAAGACCAACTTCTATGGTTTCAATCTTGCCATACTTTTCAAAGTAGACTCTCATATTCTTCTGTATCTTCTTTAATACCACCAACAAAAAGTTTCTTCACTTTCGGAAGGGCAGCAGGCTTTACAGAATCCTCTCTAGAAACAGCTCTCTTTGGTTCCACTAAACACCCATCAACCTCGGGGCGGTCCTGCACTCACTGCTGCATCCACCTCTTCAATGCTAGAGTAAGTCACAAAACTAGAGGTCCTGGGACGTTTTGTTTGGGGGCCTCTCATCACTGCACAAACTGTAAGTGTGCCCCATTTCTCAAAATGTTCTCTTAAACTATCATCTGTAGTTTCAAAGCTCAGACCTCCAATAAGCAGTTTTCTCAACAGCACTGGTTCCTTTGGATAATGGCCCTCCTCCTGGTGGCAGCAGGCTGGGAGTGACCTGGTGGTGGTTTTATCTCCATTCTGAGACCAGACTCACCTCTTCCAACTCCGGTTCAATATGGGACCGCCAGAAGGAGGCCTCCCCATACTTTCAATTTAGTGAATTACTGCTCTTCCCACACACACCATGTTCTTCATACCTCTGTGCCTTCTTATATATTATTCTTTCTTTCTGGTTCTCGCCTCACCTACTCCACTTCGAAAACTTTTACTCTGTTATACGTTTAGTTCAAACTTTGCAAATATTTCAGGCATATGCAGATGCTGTTTCTTTTGTATTCTGAGGCCCCTATGCACTCAGGTTCAACTGTCACTTTTGTTTTTCACATGTCCATCTCCCTGTGGAGTTTGAGAATAGAAAGTATCTATCCTCAACACACACATATTCAATAAATGTTTTCTGAATCAAGTTTTTGCCACCACCTTTGAAATAATGGTTGTCACAATCACTTTTACACTTTTTTTAAAACATTTTCTTTAAAGAATATTTTCTGTAAAGTACTGTCAAATTATTGAATGTCTTAAAATATAAGGCAACATATATTCAAAATTAAACTAAAATGTAACACTATTTAATGAGATGTTTACCGTATTGCTGGGAAAAAGTCACATTAATTTCACTATATTTAAGGGTAAAAAGGGCAAAACAAAGCTGTACTCTTTGATACTCAAATACTTGAAGGAAAATAAGAATGGCATCAAATTTCTAACATATCTTTCCCTCCTTAAGTTAATTAGGACTTTCATTACGTTTTAAAAACAGGGCTTCCCTGGTGGCACAGTGGTTGAGAATCCGCCTGCCAATGCAGGGGGCACGGGTTCGAGCCCTAATCTGGGAAGATCCCACATGCCATGGAGCAACCGAGCCCGTGCGCCACAACTACTGAGCCTGCGCTCTAAAGCCCGCGAGCCACAAGTACTGAGCCCACGTACCACAACTACTGAAGCCCGCGTGCCTACAGCCTGTGCTCCGCAACAAGAGAAGCCACTGCAATGAGAAGCCTGCACACCACAACAAAGTGTAGCCCCCGGTCACCACAACTAGAGAAAGTCCACGTGCAGCAACGAAGACCCAATGCAGCCAAAAATAAATAAATTAATTAATTTAAAAAAGACAAAATGGTACCTTAAATCAAAAGCTTTTGACAAAATTCAACACCCATTTATGATAAAAGCCCTCCAGAAAGTGGGCACAGAGGGAACCTACCTCAACATAATAAAGGCCATATATGACAAACCCACAGCAAACATCACTCTCAATAGTGAAAAACTGAAAGCGTTTCCTCTAAGATCAGAAACAAGACAAGGATATCCACTCTTGCCACTATTATTCAACAGAGTTTTGGAAGTCCTAGCCACGGCAATCAGAGAAGAAAAAGAAATAAAAGGAATCCAAACTGGAAAAGAAGTAAAACTGTCACTGTTTGCAGAAGAGATGATACTATACTTAGATAATCCTAAAGATGCCACCAGAAAACTACTAGAACTAATCAATGAATTTGGTAAAGTTGCATGATATAAAATTAACACACAGAAATCTCTTGCATTCCTATACACCAACAATGAAAGATCAGAAAGAGAAATTAAGGAAACAATCCCATTCACCATTGCAACAAAAAGAATAAAATACCTAGGAATAAACCTACCTAAGGAGGTAAAAGACTTGTACTCAGAAAACTATAAGACACTGATGAAAGAAATCAAAGATGACACAAACAGGTGGAGAGATATACCATGTTCTTGGATTGGAAGAATCAACATTGTGAAAATGACTCTACTACCTAAAGCAATCTACAGATTCAATGCAATCCCTATCAAATTACCAGTGGCATTTTTTACAGAACTAGAACAAAAAATCTTAAAATTTGTATGGAGACACAAAAGACCCTGAATACCCAACGTAATCTTGAGGGAAAAAAACAGAGCTGGAGGAATCAGACTCCCTGACTTCAGACTATACTACAAAGCTACAGTAATCAACACAATATGGTACTGGCACAAAAACAGAAATATAGATCAATGGAACAGGATAGAAAACCCAGAAATAAACCCATGCATTTATGGTCAACTAATCTACAACAAAGAAGGCAAGGATATACAATGGAGAAAAGATAATCTCTTCAATAAGTGGTGCTGGGAACACTGGGCAGCTACATGTAAAAGAATGAAATTAGAACACTCCCTAACAGCATACACTAAAATGAACTCAAATAGATTAAAGACCTGAATGTAAGACTGGACACTATAAAACTCTTAGAGGAAAACATAGGAAGAACACTCTTTGACATAAATCACAGCAAGATCTTTTTTGACCCACCTCCTAGAGTAATGGAAATAAAAACAAAAATAAACAAATGGGACCTAATGAAATTTGAAAGCTTTGCACAGCAAAGGAAACTATAAACAAGACGAAAAGACAACCCTCAGAATGGGAGAAAACATCTGCAAATGAATCAGTGGACAACGGATTCATCTCCAAAATATATATACAGCTCATGCAGCTCAATATTAAAAAAACAAGCAACCCAATCCAAAAATGGGCAGAAGACCTAAATAGACATTTCTCCAAAGAAGACATACAGATGGCCAAGAGGCACATGAAAAGGTGCTCAACATCACTAATTATTAGAGAAATGCAAATCAAAACTACAGTAAGGTATCACCTCACACCAGTTAGAATGGGCATCATCAGAAAATCTACAAACAACAAATGCTGGAGAGGATGTGGAGAAAAGGGAATCCACTTGCACTGTTGGTGGGAATGTAAATTGATACAGCCACTATGGAGAACAGTATGGAGGTTCCTTAAAAAACTAAAAATAGAATTACCATATGACCCAGCAATCCCACTACTGGGTATATACCCAGAGAAAACCATAATTCAAGAAGATACATGTACCACAATGTTCATTGCAGCATTATTTACAATAGCCAGGTCATGGAAGCAACCTAAATGCCCATCGACAGATGAATGGATAAAGAAGATGTGGTACATATATACAATGGAATATTACTCAGCCATAAAAAGGAATGAAATTGGGTCATTTGTAGAGACGTGGATGGACCTAGAGACTGTCATACAGAGTGAAGTAAGTCAGAAAAAGAAAAACAAATATCATATATTAACGCATATATGTGGAATCTAGAAAAATGGTACAGATGAACTGGTTTGCAGGGCAGAAATAGAGACACAGATGTAGAGAACAAACGTATGGACACCAAGGGAGGAAAGCGGGTGGTGGGGGGATGAAATGGGAGATTGGGATTGACATATATACACTAATATGTATAAAATAGATAACTAATAAAAAAATATCAAATAGAAGGAGAGCAAAAAAAAAAATGTACACAGTCTGCTTCCCTTAAGCGCTACCAATATAATTTGCATTTAAGTTGCTTACGTGCAGTCTTGAGCAATAGATTCTAAAAGCTACAACATTTTGATTGATTGAAATTAAATATAGCTTTATTGTTAAAAAAAATTACAAAATGGTATCTTAAATCAAATGCTCACACAGGCAGCCATCTCTTTATTCACTCACCTTCTTCATCTATCCATTTCATGGTGAAAAGCTGTTCGGTGTCAAAAGAACACATGTCTCGAACCTCATTACAAAGGCCCTCAAAGGAGATTGAAGGTTCAAAATGTGTTATCATGATATCCCTGAAAAAGAAAAGGAGTTTTAAGTTAGACAATGACTAAGACTAATAATGCTCTACATTTTACTGAATGCCTGACAATTTGATGGACTTCAGTTATTTTGTGTGTGCACCACCCTGTGTCGCTTCCAGTAAACTATCTCTGTAAAAAACAAAATACCAATACTGAATAATGCTTAAAGGTAAAAATAGTGATTTTGTGAGAAACCTTAATTCAATCTCCCCTCCTCATTCAGGAAGCCCACCCCAACTGCTCTAACAGATAGTAGTTCCACTTTTGCTTTAATGTTAGTTATCAGAAGCTCACTCTTTTGTGAGGCATTCCACTCCATAGACAAACAGCTCTATTACTGACAAACTCTGCATTATACTTAACTGAAATCTCTTTCAATCTCTAGACCCAGATCTCTCCTCCCTCAAAAGTCTACCTTCATCCAAGAGATGGCCCTTCAAAAATTTGACAAAGGTCTGTCATGTCCTCTTTCTCAGCCCTGACTTCCACGGATTAATCACCCAGATTAACAACTCATTTGCCAAAATTGGTTTTAAAATAGGATTCATATTTTAAGGTAGACACCAAAAAAAATGAAGGAATTGACATAAATGTGTGTTTATTTTTATATTACTGTTGGATAAGTCATAGTACTTAAATAAATCCACCTAGCAGCTACTCACAACGAGACTTAAAAACATAACAAAATGTTTTAGAACAGAAGCCTGGGTTTTGCTCCAGGGAGCCATAAGAAGGTTACCTGTGATCTAATCTCCATGTTGTAGCCAGCCACAGTCATCCTTTCAAAGGTAAGTCAAACAGACTGAATGACTCTTAATTTAACACACATATAGTGACCTCTGTCATAAGGGTTTTACAAAATTAATGTAGTTCATGTCTTTCCTTTGTTTTAAACTCTCCAAATGCCTTTCCCCAAAGTAAAGGGAAATCCAAAGTCTCTAGCAGGGTCTACAAGGCCCTGTGTGAATGGCCCTAGCTGCCCCTCTGACCTACCTCTTCTATCACTGGACAGATAAACCAATGTTTATAGTCTACCATCTACCCCAGCTAGAATGTAAGCTTGACTAAAGTAGGAATTTTGTTCATTATATTCCTAGTGGCCAACGTGGTGTCTAGCACAGAATGGGTATTCGATAAATATTTGTTGAAGAAAGGAAGGAAATGACACTGTGTTAGGGACTGTGCAAGCACACATGTGTAGTTGGAACGTAGAACACAGAGTAAGAAATAAGGTATTAAAAATTTTAGACATCTGCAAAAAAGTTAAAACTGCAGTCTTTAGGGGCTTTATAGAAGGTAAGCGGAGAGCCACACATAGAAACTGAATGGCGTTTTCTTGATAATCATTCTCTTTCTAAGCATTGCATGGTTTTCTGCCCCTGCCTCTTGGAACCCTCTTGCCTTAGCTTTCATAACAGTCTGCTTCCCTGGCTCCCTTTCTGCTATTCTGAACACTTATTAAGTCTCCTCTGTCTCCAATCTCAAGACGTTCTTCACAACCTCTCTCATATTCATTGTCTCTCTCTTTCTGAAACCTAATTCACATTCAATGTTTTAACTATTATCTCTACGTAAGGGTCTCCTAAATCTGTAATTCCAACTCTCTCTGTGGTATTTAAGACTCTTGTTAAGCTTGTTCCAATTTCTATTCTCAATGTGATCACACCATTCCTGACACAAACTCTCTATTATGGACATCTGTTTACTCAAACCACCACACATAAGACCTTGATGATTCAAGTATTAATCCTGACCTGTCCTCAGTTTAAGGAGGGAGGTGGGGATCTTTCTTTAACATCAACCTTCTTTCTTCAACATCAACTTTTTTCTTCAATATCAACTTCCATTAAAACTTTTTCAACCACATAAGCCTAATGGTCTATACTTCTAAACCTGTCCAACATGTATCTTATGTTCCAATTTTTGTTATTCAACTAGTTATATACACACATCCTTAGCTAGATTATAAACAGCTGGAAGATAAAAATTCTTGACTTTTTAATATATTCACATAACTATTTACATAATAGGGACTCAAATATTTCTTAACTGAATGTAGAAGTAGTATTTTCCAGGAGAAACCCAACTTCTAAAAAGTGCACTCTTGACAAAGAAGTATCACTGTTTATGTTTCCTTAGCCTATAAACATGTATAGAATATTTAGCATGTTTCAGGTGTTTGAACAAACATCTTATATGATTTTCATAATAACTGTCAAGCTAGACCTACTAATCCTGTTTTACAGATTTAAAAAGCATAGCACAGGGGAATATTTGCCAGAGTCTCACAGTTAGGAAACAGAATGCGAATTCAAATCCACATCTCCTAATGACACTCGTGGTGCATGCTGTGATCTGACCTTCCCGCTCTCCACCCCACCTCCAGAATCCCCCATTAGCAATGGAGCATTTGTCATCCCAGCTACCGGGAGTGCTACCAGTAGACATCCCCAGTCTTCAGCTTCCTTCAGAGATGTGACTGCTCGCCTATAGTCAAATCCCCTTCCTGGTCAGCCCACAACCAACAGCCAATTCAATATGGGGGTATAAAGGTCCCAGACGTGACTCAGGAAAGCTCTGATGTGTCAACTCATCTTCAGAACTCCCTGGAGGGTCAACTAAGATTTCTGTAGAGACTTCAGGGCATCTTGATTTTTTCCTACCTAAGCTTGCTTCTCCCCTTCTCTTCCATAGCTGTCAACCCCAAAAGCACTCCTGAAAAACCACCTGCATGCTAACCTGCAACACCACCTCCCACAGCAGCATCCACCCAACGCACAGCTATCATTAGATGTTATTTTGTGACAAAAGCACAATGGATACAGTCAGTCAATTTCACTTTTAAGAGTTTGGCTAGGGATTTTCCTGGTGGTGCAGTGGATAAGAATCCGCCTACCAATGCAGAGGACACGGGTTCGATTCTTGGTCCGGGAAGATCCTACGTGCCACGGAGCAACTGAGCCCGTGCACCACAACTACTGAGCCCGTGAGCCACAACTACTGAAACCCACGTGCCTAGAACGCAGGCTCCGCAACAAGAGAAGCCACCACAACAAAGGGTAGCCCCTGCTCGCCACAACTACAGAAAGCCCGTGCGCAGCAACGAAGGCCCAACGCAGCCAAAAAATAATAATAAATTAATTAATTAAAAAAAAAAAGAGTTTGGCTAATAAAAACTGTAACCCTTGTTTCTGAGATTAAATGAGTCTACTTTAGTGTATGAAGCTAGTTAATTTTTTTTATTCTTCAGAGAAAATATGTTGCCAGCATATATAAATTATACATATTTTACAGTCTGTCTCCCCCAACTAAACATAAAATCCATGAGAGCAGGCATTTTGTTTTGCTCATTGCTGTATCACCAATATCTGAAGAAGCATCTGGCTCAGAGTGGATGTTCAATTAATATATGTTGAGTGAATGGAGGTGTCATATGTTGGTCTCCAAAAAAAGCATGAGGAAATGTAAAATAAAAAGCATTCCACAATGGAGGAATGACATATATGAGGCAGCCATAGTATAATGGTTAAGACCATGAGAGCTAAAGCCAGTATGCTTGGGTTTGAATCCAGGTTCTATCACTTACCAGCTGTATAACCTTAGGTGAGTTATTTAACTTCTCTGTTAGTTCAATTTCCTCATCTATAAAATGAGAATAATATTATCTCCTATGATATTATAAGGATTTAATGGATTAAGTGAATTCATGTTTATAATACTTAAAATAGTACCTAGCATATAGCATACTCTAAATGTGTTCAATAAATTTTAAAACATTATGTATTCATATAATACTTTAAATAGAAGTGGACCCTTATTAGATAAAAATAATCCAACCTTCTAAAAACAACACACAGAAAAACAAAACAAAACAAAACAAAACAAAAGCAGATGCTTCTGGTCTAATATGGTGGAGGGAACAAACATCTATAACCTTTCATCCTAAGGGCCCAATGAAATGACAGAAAACTGAAATGACAAGTTTATCAAAGTCTTAGAACACGAAAAAGGCACCAGCAGCAGACCAAAAAGTATGAGAAAATCCTAGATGATTGAAAACAGATGGGATAAAATTTATGGAGAAAACATACCAGCCCCCAAAATTAAAGTTAACAGGAACCCTTAAAAGAAGTTTTATTGACACAAGATTACTTTTTCTTCTCTAAGCATCTAAGCACACTTCTTAGCTTTTCAAGTGCATCACACTTACATAAGAATTCATTATAAATGCTTTTTAAAATTACTTTAAAAAATATGAGTTAAAGAACAGAATAATGTTATAAACCTTTACAATATAAAAATTACCAAGAAAAATCAAGATGTAGAGAAAGCAAAAGGAAGTGTAAATTCAAAAATGTCTCTTTCTTAGTGGAGAGTCAATATATCTAAAACTAATAATTAAATGTAAAAGCAGCGAACAAGAAAAAAACAAATAACCTGAACTTAAAAATAGTCAAAGGACTTGAACAGACACTTCTCCAAAGAGGATATACAAATGGCCAACAAGCTTAGGAAAAAGATGTTCAGGGAGACGCAAGAGGGAAGAGATATGGGGATATATGTATATGTATAACGGATTCACTTTGTTATAAAGCAGAAACTAACACACCATTGTAAAGCAATTATACTCCAATAAAGATGTTAAAAAAAAAAAGATGTTCATTATCACTAATTATTAGAGAAATGTAAATCAAAACTATAATGATACAGCAGAAATTAACACAACATTGTAAATCAACTATACGCCAATAAAAAAAAAACATAATGAAATGTCACCTTACATTCATTAGGATGGCTACTATGAAAAAAAACAGAACAACAAGTATAATCAAAGATGTGGAGAAATTAGCACCTTGTGCTCTGTTGGTGGGAATGTAAAATGGTGCAGCAGCTATAGAAAACAGTATGGATGCTCCTCAAAAAATTAAAAATAGAATTTCCATATGATCCAGCAATTCCACTTCTGGGTACATATATCCAAAAGAACTGAAAGCAGGGAATCCAAAAGATATTGGTACACCCACATTCATAGCAGCATTATTCACAATAGCCAAAAGGTGGAGGCAACCCAAGGGTCCACTGACAGATGAATACATAAACTAAATGTGATATAAATACAAAGAAATATTACTCAGCATTAAAAAGAAAGGAAATTCTGACACATGCTACAATATGAATGAAGCTTGAAGACATTATGTTAAATGAAATAAGCCAGCCACAAAAACACAAACACTGTATGACTCCATTTATATGAAGTATCTAGAGTAGTCAAATTCATAGAAACAGAAAATAGAATAGTAGTTGCCAGGGGTTGGGGTTTGGAGGAGAATGGGAGAGTTGTTAGTATGTAGTTTCAGTTTTGCAAAATGAAAAAGTTCTGGAGATTGGTCACATAACAATGTGAATATAGTTAACACTGCTCAACTGTACACTTAAAAATGGTTAAGATGGTCAATTAATTTTTTTTTACCACAATTATAAATAAAAAAGAAAAGAGGGAGGGGGTATATTATTTAAGTTATAAATGTAACCACAAGAAAAACTAAAAATAGTCAGGAGAGGAGGAAATGAAGAAGTGCTAAATTCCTCATCTTCCATACTGATCAACAGATATAATAAAAGAAAGCAAAATTTTAATAGTAGTTAACTCTGGGTGGTGGAACAGGGCATTAAGGAGAGACTAGAGATGGAAAGAAGATGTACTTTGTATTGGGTTGGCCAAAAAGTTCGTTTGGGTTTTTAAGATGTTACGGAAAAACCTGAACGAACTTTTTGGCCAAACCAATACTTAGACCTTTCTGAATGGCATAGAATATTATTAATTTTTCTACCATGTAAAGGTATGATTTTATGATAATTATAAATAAGATATAAAACAAATTTTAAATGACTGTTATAAATAAATAAAATTGTTTTTTTTTTTAAGGTTTTTTTTGATGTGGATTTTTTTTTTTTTTTAATTTTTTTACAGAATTATTTCACACTACTGGGCAGTTTTTTGTTTTTTTTAATTTTATTTTTGGCTGTGTTGGGTCTTCGCTTCTGTGCGAGGGCTTTCTCCAGTTGCGGCAAGCGGGGGCCACTCTTCATCACCGTGCACGGGCCTCTCACTGTCGTGGCCTCTCCCGTTGCGGAGCACGGGCTCCAGACGCGCAGGCTCAGTAGTTGTGGCTCACTGGGCCCAGCCGCTGCGCGGCATGTGGGATCTTCCCGGACCAGGGCGCGAACCCGTGTCCACTGCATTGGCAGGCGGACTCCCAACCACTGCGCCACCAGGGAAGCCCCGATGTGGATCATTTTTAAAGTCTATTGAATTTGTTACAATATTGCTTCTGGTTTCTTTTTTTTTTTTTTTTTTTTTCTTTTTGTCTGTGTTGGGTCTTCAATGCTGGGGGCAGGCTATCTCTAGGTGCAGCAAGCGGGGGCTACTCTTCGTTGCGGTGTGTGGGCTTCTCATTGAGGTGGCTTCTCTTGTTGCAGAGCACGGGCTCTAGGCACGCGGGCTTCAGTAGTTGTGGTGCATGGGCTCAGTAGTTGTGGCTTGCGGGCTCTAGAGCGCAGGCTCAGTAGTTGTGGCACACAGGCTTAGTTGCTCCGCGACATGTGGGATCTTTCTGGACCAGGGCTCGAACCCGTGTCCCCTGCATTGGCAGGCGGATTCTTAACCACTGCGCCACCAGGGAAGTCCTTGCTTCTGTTTTGTGTTTTGGTTTTTTGGCCGCGAGGCATGTGGGATCTTAGCTCCCTGACCAGGGATCGAACCCACACCCCCTGCAATGGAAGGCAAAGTCTTAACCACTGGACCACCAGGGAAGTCCCTGTTTTAATTATTTTTAAAATTTATATTTTAAAATAATAAGAAAATAGTTCCTTCTTCTAGTGACATTAAAAGGGAACCTGCTTACCTTAAAGCAATTTTTCTTTCAAAATATCCTCAAGGTTACTAGTATGAGGGGGTGAGGATTGGGAGAGTATATTTTAGAATTAAATCAGAAGAGAAGAAAAGGCTCCCACTGAATTTCCCTGGCAAAGAACAAGCGTGACATTATCTTTTTTGAATGCAAGGAGAAAAAATTAGTATGATCAGATGTCATCAAAATATGACTTCCTTATTAAGGTCCACACGTAGTTAAAATTAACACATACCTAAGCATATCTGCAAACAATAGGGAATCTTCAGAAACCTTATTTTTCAAGAGCTGTAAAATATTTATCAGAAAATACAAATATTTTTAAAACATCTGTGTAATCCTTTAAAAATCGTTAAGTACATACATCCTAAAGAGACTCAATGAAGGAGTCATGATTTATCAACTGCCACTCCTTAAGTTCCAGGAACTAAAACATTTAAGGGAGTATTTTATAAATAACTCTCCAAGTAATTGGAAAGCACCATGTTCATATACCCCACAATCACCAAATCCTTATTATAGTACCAAAGCTAAAAATAAGCTGCAAAATAAAAATATTACTTCTAAAGGTACAAAACAAATCATGCATGGAAGATTCTTTTTTTTCCTGGTTTTAATTTCAGTGTTGGCATAAATTAGCTTACCACTGGTCTTCAACAGAATACAGTCTGCTTCACCACAAAGATGCCCAAAATGGCAAATTTAGATATAGTTTTAGCTGAATTTAAAAAAAAAAAGCATTCTTAACTTTGCTTCAGCAAACAGTTTTAAGCATTCATTATGTTCCTATGTTCTAAAATATAGAATCTAAAGTTTTTCCTTAGGACTAATTGCTTTTAAAAATAAACCTGAAAAAGAACCATATTCAGTCCTTCTGCTATCTCAACATAAGCTTCTCTCCTAAATTAAATATAGTACAATCAGAAAAAAAAAAAGTTTTGTAGGCAGGATTATCCATGGATGGTAAAACCCACTGGGTCAAAGATTTTGAGGAAATATTCATACAATCTCAAAGTATCCCCCCTCAAATGAATTGTTAATTATAAGAAAACCATAATGAAACTTGCATTTTTTAAAAATCAAGGAGATAGAAAATTGACTTGAAAAGAATAACTATGAAATATGAATTTGACAATAAAGAAAAAAAGTAATCTTAAAAAGCCCCATCAATACAGTAAAAGGGTGAAGGGAAATTTCTCTGAAGGGTAAGACTCAGCTTTGTATTATGCTTTACTAAGCCTCGAAGTTATCATCCGTAAAATGGAGATAATGATATCTACCTCTCAATACAGTTAAAAAAAAAAAAGTTAGCATTTTTTGCCAATTGTATTTGCAAAAATTTAAAAGACCAATAACATGCAATGGGAGCATAAGGAAAGTGCTTCATTTGTACACTGTTGCGGGGAATGTCAACTGACACATTTTTGGAGGATAATATCAAGTTTTAAAGCAGGCATATCTTTGACCATGTTTGCGAGAATACATATTAACTATAAGGATGCGCCTTCGACATGATTTGACAAAGCGATTTAATGAAAGTTCATCAATCAGAAAAAAAGATTAAATGAATTATGGTATAACAATACTATGGAACACTATGTACCAATTATAAAGAAAGAGGTGGATTGCTCTATCTGTATTGTATCTACCTATTCATCTGTCTATCCTGACATGGAAAAATGACCATGAATGAAAAAACTCAAGTTAAAGAAACATGTATAGAAATATGAACCCATTTATTGGAAAAATAAAAGGGTGTGTCTGTGTGTATACACACACCTACACTTACAGATATATTGATATGATGTAGAATATCCCCAACTGTTAACGATGGCTACGAAGACGGGGTGAGAGGCTACTTGATATATGTCTGTATTTTTAAAATTTAGCTTTAGTGCCTTGTCTTTGTGATCTGAATGTGGCCACTGGTGGCATTTTTGTTCCTGTCGTCGTTCTCAGCCATGCTCCTACATAGGTTAGCTGTCACGCAGAGGGCTGGGTTCACAGAGCAGGCACACAAAAAACAGTTGTTCAGTTAATTCTGGACATTTCCACCTGGATGCTCCCAAAGCACCCTGAGTTCAAAATTTGATTACTTGTTCCAGGTAATTAATTACCCTCTCTAATAAATCTCTTTCTTTTCTATTCCCTAGTCTCTCCAAATGAGAAATCCATGTCTGACTCAGACCCTCTCTCTTCTCCACAGGCAATCATTCTCTAATGCATATTGACTCTACCCCCTAAAATCACCATTGAATCCATATCCTCTTTTCCAACTCCTCAGAATCTCTCACTTGGACTACTTCCAAAGCCTCCAGATTAGTCTCATCCATTGCTAGTTCGTCTACTATACTGGTTCCAAGAATGATCTTTCTAAAATAAAAATCTAAATCGTGCATCCCTCTTACTTAAAACCTTCACCAACGAGAAAAAGTCTGAAGCTCAAAGTATGATATTCGAGAGTCTTCATGATCTAGTGCTTGTGAACCTTCTTATTAGCTCACTTCTCATCAGTGCCCACTTCACACTTTATGTCCTAATGAGGAATGACTATGGGACCAACGACTAAACTGATCTTAATTCTCCAAACATATCATGCAGCTGTGCAATGCCTGGAATGACCTCCCACCCAACATCATAATCCACCAGGCAAACCTACTTATCCTTTAAAAGCATCAAACAACATTTCATCCTCTTGGAGGGCTTCCCTCACCCCAAACTTCTCCCCAATAGCCATCCTAGCACATACCTTACACACACACAGACACACACACAGACACACACACACACATCCCTTTATTAACTTTTTAAAGTCTTTCCTCCCACAAGTCTCTTGGTTCCTCAAGGGCAGAGCCTTGTATTATCAACTCTACATCCTCTGTGCCCACCCCAGTACCATGTGCCTGGCTTATAGTAGTTGTTCAACAATATTTATTAAACTGAGTTTAAACACACTTCGGTAAAATGTGAAATCCTAAACAAGACTGGAACGTTTAAAATCGTGTTTTAATTAGGCTCATTTCAACCATAAAAAAAACAAACACTCAAGTTACTTTAATAAGAGGTTTGGGAGCTGTATTAGAAAGCTATCCAGGAAATTTTTTTCTGTAGAGAGCTGCTCTTTTCTCCTCTGTTTCCTCAGCCCTTCAGTTTGCACATGGGTGATCCTGGCCTCACCAGCCTCTCCCGAAACTCTTCAGCTTCAGTCCTCACTGCTAACAAACAATTTATCTCCACATTATCTAATCCAAATTTCTGAGAGGGTTGTTTTGGTTTTGGCACCAGGCCACCATGTCCCTTCTTTCTCTCTGGTGAAGCTACGAATCTGCTGCCCTATGGTTAGGTGACATGCCAGAAGCTCCATGACCAATGACTCACATTCCCCCAACTTTCAACTTAATATATCGTTTTTATTTCCTTAGAACCATTGCTAAAGTATATCAGTAAAATTATTTTGCAATACTTTTAAAAACAAGTCTTGCCAAGACTTGTTCACAGTGAGAAAAATCCTGCATACTTCATCACTGAACCAGCTATACTTTCCAAATACGCAAGTTCATCCCTTTTTATTTGTAGATGTTCACAGAAAGAATCCTCTGGATTCATAACTGCTCAACAGCACTGGTTTAAAAAGCTTTTTTACAAGCTTTTTGCAAAATTTCTCTTACATTTATAACGTAAAGAAATGAGTAATCCAGACATTTCCTTGTTAAATTTTACCCTGTAATATCAAGTAACTTTATAGAACGATAGCACACACAATGGCAGTCTACCACTAACCCACAAAACCTGTTTCTCCTCCTCCAAACTAACACCACAAGGTAATGATTGAAGGAAGGCAGGCCACTCATTGACAAGCTCCTGTGGTGAGGAAAGAGGAGTACAGGCCAGGAGACAGGCACTCTTAGGTGGTCTCCAATAAAATCAGATTCTCAGGGCTATTAATCTCCTGAATAAAAATTAGAAAAAGGCTAATTAAATATCTGTTATATCTAGGGAGATATCACAGTTGCACTAAGAACAAATTTAACAGCATGAGAACACTAAACACATCATTGAAAGGAGACAGCAATTCATTCACTAAAATATTCTGGCTATTCTGAGATTTCAAGATTCACTGGAAAGAAATATTGTTAGAAGGAGACAGGGGAAAATTGATAACGGCCGTTCAGATGATCTGAAGGAAAAGAAACTTTTTCAAACGCAGATTGTCCTTACATTTCTTGATAGTAAGGGAAGAATTTTCTACTTTAAAATCAAGCAGGTGTTCTACTTAGCCAACCTGTTTATTAACTATCCTCATTGGTGACTCATTTTAGTTTCATTTGTAGTAATGAGCAGCTGACTATGTAATACCATAACCATCAGCTTAGACTATTGTTAATAAACATAAAATCTTAACAGATCTAATTTCAGAGGACAGAAATTGGTACAATTTAGAGTGCTGATGTTGTCTTTAAATGAGGCTTGGAATGAAGGCACTATTATAAAGTTTTCATTGAATAAAAGCACTAAAGGGCAAGGGGTTGACTCATTACTTAGCAAAATTCATAGGTTTTTAAAAACAAGCAAAGAAAATGTTAACTTGAATGTCTTGGAGACGTTTTAGTCAAGCAGTAAAAAGGTTATAAGTCCTTATGCTCTTTTATTTATTTTTTTAAATGTATTTTTTTTTTTAGTTAATTAATTAATTAATTTATTTATTTTTGGCTGTGTTGGGTCTTCGTTTCTGTGCGAGGGCTTTCTCTAGTTGTGGCAAGCGGGGGCCACTCTTCATCGCGGTGCGCAGGCCTCTCACCGTCGCGGCCTCTCTCGTTGCAGAGCACAGGCTCCAGACGCGCAGGCTCAGTAGTTGTGGCTCACGGGCATAGTTACTCCACGGCATGTGGGATCTTCCCAGACCAGGGCTCGAACCCGTGTCCCCTGCATTGGCAGGCAGATTCTCAACCACTGCGCCACCAGGGAAGCCCAAAATGTATTTATTTTTTACAGGGAACTTTTTATTTTATTTATTTATGTTTGGCTGCATTGGGTCTTCGTTGCTGCGTGCGGGCTTTCTCTAGTTGTCGCGAGCGGGGGCTACTCGTCGTTGCGGTGCGCGGGCTTCTCATTGCAGTGGTTTCTCTTGCTGCGGAGCACAGGCTCTAGGCGTGCGGGCTTCAGTAGTTGTGGCATGCGGGCTCAGTACTTGTGGCACGCACGCTCAGTAGTTGTGGCTCGCAGGCTCTAGAGCGCAGACTCAGTAGTTGTGGCGCACGGGCTTAGTTGCTCCGTGGCATGTGGGATCTTCCCGGACCAGGGCTGGAACCCGTGTCCCCTGCATTGGCAGGCAGATTCTTAACCACTGTGCCACCAGGGAAGCTGTCCTTATCCTCTTTTAAAAAAAAATAATAATAATTGGAGCAATAAACCCAGAAAATATTATATGATCCCTACATTCTAAAGACTTTGATTTCTTTCCAAAGGAGAAGCTTACAATGACTTTAATTTACTAACTAGGCCTATTTACAGTTGTCAAACTAATAAAAATAGGAAAAAAGGAAGAAGCACTAGTTTCTTCGTGTTTCATAGTTGGAATCATTGGAAACTACCTAAATTTAATAAGTCAAAAATTTATATTATTTAAAGTCAGAAAGGTAAACCAGAGAACTAAAAATTATACTGTAACAATCAAAACTTGGCAGGCATCAAGGACCGAGGAAGCAAAATGTAGTGTGCATCCAATTTCGCATCTTTCAGAGGAAAGAATCAATAGATACCATGTAAAGTTGCTAAATCACGAAACGGAAGAATAACTTTTAAAGTAATAAAGGCAACCTCCAGAAGAACAAGAAATAAACTATCAATAGTAATTGCCTCTGAAGGTTGGGAGGACTGAATGGAGAACACTTTTTATTTTATACTTCTGAACAACTGTACTTTCCTACCATGTGCATATATTTACTTTTTAATCTAGTTTTTTAAACTGTCAATAATCAGACACTATTTAAAAAAAAGAAAATGTACTATATTTCATTCTCTGTACCTAACAACTCACAGACCATCAACTATAAAATGGAACACATTCTAAAGTGAAATATCTCATCTGTCAAATTAAAGGTAAGGTAAAGGAAGCAAAGTTTTTTTTTCCCACAGTGCAAAGTGTGTAGCTATTGTTTGAAAATCAAGACTTCCCTGATCAATTTAAGCAAAAACACTGTTACTGTCCAAAATAACTCCTCTAAACTACTCCTGAATACAGTCAAGCTAATGAAAAGAGAGAAGTCAGAGGCTTCACGGCAGCAAACAAACTAGGAAGTCCTTACATCAAATCAGTAAGACATTTAGAGGCTTATATTTTCTTTGAAATCAAAACAAGAGAGGCATTTTGAAAGTTTGCTATCTTCACTGATCCTCTAAGGAATGTAAAAGTATGTACTGCAGTTTCAAACCTCCTAGTGCTTGAGTTTTTTAAAGCAATTTACTTCTGCTTGAACAAGCAGTAAGACAGGCCACAGCGGTTGGGTGTTCTGTTAACCCTTAGTTTCAAACCTTTATGCTCACACTAACAGTTCAACTTTCTAATGCTCCCAAATATAGTTACCTCAAAGAAATTTCAATCCACAGTCATACTACGGAATATGATTTAATACACTGATTTTAGGGCTGGATTATTTCTGGTAACCACAATAGTTACAACTTAGGTAATAATATGAATAAAGATCACAGATTTTAAAACTGTGCCTATGCTCATCCTCTTCTCTTCTTGCAATATCTTACCCTATCGGACAGTCCTTGAAGCAACACTGACAAAGAAGCGTTCACAAATTTTAATTTACACATATACAACCTAACCTTGGCGAGACATAAGTACCTAATGCATATCCCTGAAAACGCATCAACTTAACTCAAATAATAACTCCTATGTCTAATATACTGGCAACCTGACCACAGTCCAGATACACGTCGCGAACTCTTCTATGTGATAAAGACAAAACTGACTTAGAGAACCAGAGGCTTTAGGCCTGCCGGTAATCAAAAGGGTCAACAAACTGAAGCAATCCTGTCTTTTAAACCCATGGTAAACTTAGTTAACTAAGGCATCACTCAGAATCAACTCTCAACCCCCAATACATCCAGACTTAAAGACGTAAAGCTCTTGTAAATCTCTTGGTAGGCGAGTCTCTCTGACCCACCAGGTGGACCTACTTACTCCAAGGATCCTCCCTCGGACCCTGCTCAGGACCCTCAGCCGCGCGATTCCAGGGCGCCCTGCGCCACACCTTGGGGGTGCCGCAATCCAGTGCCCCGTGCTCCTTCCCCGACCACTCGGTCACCCATCCCGAGTCCCCCGACTTTGCCCGCCCAGCCCATCCCTTCCACATCTCCAGCCCCACACCCGCCCCCGCTCCAGGCCAAGTCCAGCTGGCCTCTCCCCTTCCCTCTCACCACCACCCCCACCCCACACACTCACCCGCGGTAGTAGGCTTTCACCCGGACCTGGTGAGAATGGTCCCCGCTGCCGCCGCCGCCTGCGATCGGGTGAGACATGGTACTGCTGTCTCTCTGGGTCGGCATCTCCTTCCTCCCCCGCCTCAACGCTGGAGGCCGAGGGTGCGAGCGGCGCACCGGGCGCCGTAGGGGACTCCGCAGCCCGAGTTTCTCCCGGAGCCGCGGCTGCCCGCTCGCCTACCTGTCCTCCACGCCCGCGGCGCGGGCCCAGAGGTCGCCTCGCCGGGGCAGCCGGAACCGCACGGCTCCCCCCACAGCCAGCGGCCGACACTGCTTCTGCTGCCGCCGGGGCCCAGCACGCCTCCCGCCTCCGCCCCTCCCACCTCACTCGCTCCAAAGGCCCACATTCCGGGGGAGGGCGGGTGCAACCATCGATCCAACTCAAGATGCCCGGCTGAACCATTCTTACGGGGGCAAGGAAAAGGGGAGAGAGGAGAGGGGATGTTGAACATCACAACAAACTTGCCGGCACGGGGCCTTTTGTGGGCTGTAACTGAGAGAATGTGAAGACTGAGATAACTACAGTTCTGTAAAAAGCCCCTCCCTACAAAGAAAATGGTGGGGGACAAATTCTGCGGCATCTCACCCCAGTTTCCTATCTTGGTCGCGTCCGCGGTCAGACGGCTAGGGACTCGGAGTAGATTTGCCGGGCGGGTTTCTGGGACTTGGAGTCCCCATGGGATTCTGGGACTTGAGGTTCTTTACGTGTAGAGCGTCCCGCCTTCTCGCTGACCGTCTGTCTCCAACTTGTGCCCCGGGAGCCGTCGGCGTAGAAGTCCTGAATCCACCGTGGGCACCTGAGGACACTGGAAATGATTGGGGTTCGTCACAATCTAGACTTTGGTGAATTCTTCCAATTGCATAAATCATCTCAATCATACAGTACCTCTTCTGGAAAGAAGAATTTGGTTACCTGCCCAGAATTTAGTATAATATATGTAACAAATGTAATAATGAATGTAATAAACGAAGAAACTCAACTAGAAGTAATGATGGAAGATTGACGTTTCTTCCTTCGCCGCCCCCCATATCTTGGCCCTTGTATATTGCCATTGCATGGAACAGGTGCACAATGAATATTTAGCCAATCAGTCAACCCATCCAACTATCCATGCATCGGCATTTTTTAACATCGTTAAAACATTGTTAACATCGACTGTTTTCCATAGTGGCTGTGCCGATTTACATTCCCATCCTAATTTAATTTTTTATTACTCATTGCTAGTGTATAGAAATACAACTGATTTTGTATATATCTTGAATCCTACAAGCTTGCTGAACTCATTAGTTCTAATAGTGCCTCGGTGGATTCCTTAGACTTTCCTATGTGCAAGATGATGCCATTTTAGGATACAGATCGATTTACATCTTCCTTTCCAATCTGGATGTCTTTTATTTTTCTTGCCTGATTGCATTAGATAGAACTTCTAGTATTATGTTGAATAAAGAGGACTATGTTAACTTTCTTGTATTGTTCTCGGTCTTATGTGGATAGTTTTCAGTCTTTCACCATTAAATGTGATTATTGCTTTAGTTTTTTTGTAGATGCCCTTTATCAGGTTGAGGAAGTTCCATTCTATTCCTAGTTTATTGCCTATTTTTATTATGAAGGGTGTTGGATTTTGTTTAGTGCCTTTTCTGTGTCTATCGAGATTATCATGTGGTTTTGTGCTTTATTCTATTGGTGTGATATGTTACATTAACTTTTAGATGTAAGCCAGTCTTGCATTCCCGGGAAAAATCCCTCTTGGTTATGACATATAATCCTTTTTATACGTTGCTAGATTTGGTTTGTTAATATTTTGTTGAGGAATTTTGAATCTACACTCATAAGCGTGGTTTCCTTTAGTTCTTTAGACATGTTTATAACAGCTGCTTTGAAGTCTTTGTGTGCTAAGTCCAACATATGGGTCCTCTCAAAGACAGTTTCTGTGTGTATGGGTCCCATTGCCTGTTTCTTTGTATGTCTCGTAAGTTTTTTTGTTGCAAACTGTACATTTCCATGGTAGCAACTCTGAAGACCTATCCAAACTGGCTCTAGGTCTGGTTGTCATTGTTGTTGTTTGCTTGTTTATTTGTGAGTTGGCCAAACTTGGTCAATAGGCTCTTGTTTCCTCCACAGTGTGCAGCCTCTAATGTCTCTCCTCAGAAGGTGCAGCTTTGGCATGCACACCGTCACCCTGACTCCTTGTCCCTCCCCTGGGGGATGACAGTGGTTTTAGTCAGGTTCTCTTTGACTGTCTCTTTTCCTCATCTCCCTATCAAGCTTTTGGCTGGTTTGCCTTTATGGATATAGCTCCCAGCTGTTAGCCTCCACTAATTGGCAACTGATTGCTCCAGTGTTTCTGACAGTGCCCTGGGGCATAAAATTGTTCCCCAGTCTCATCCAATGGTCGTTTTTTATTTATAATTTTCACCAGTTATGGTTGTTTCATTGGGGAGAGTATACAGGGAGCTCCTCATGTTTCCATTCCGGAAGTGCTCTGACATTAATTTTTAAAGTTAGTGTGATGCAATTAAAATAGATACAGGGGTGGGCTTCCCTGGTGGTGCAGTGGTTGGGAGTCTGCCTGCCAATGCAGGGGACACGGGTTCGAGCCCTGGTCTGGGAGAATCCCACATACCGCGGAGCAACTAGGCCCGTGCGCCACAACTACTGAGCCTGCGCGTCTGGAGCCTGTGCTCCGCAATGGGAGAGGCCGCGATGGTGAGGGGCCCGCGCACCGCGATGAAGAGTGGCCCCCGCTCGCCGCAGCTACAGAGGGCCCTCGCACAGAAACGAAGACCCAACACAGCCATAAATAAACCAATAAAATTAAAAAATATATATATATAGCTGAGACAGGCTGAGGGGGTAGAATGTACTAGATAGACACAGGGATATTTAAAAAAAAAAAAAAAAAAAAGATACAGGGGCTTCCCTGGTGGTGCAGTGGTTAAGAATCCGCCTGCCAACGCAGGGGACACGGGTTCGAGCCCTGGCCGGGGAAGATCCCACATGCTGCAGAGCAAATAAGCCCATGCCCCACAACTACTGAGCGTGCACTCTAGAGCCCGCGAGCCACAACTACTGAGCCCACGTGCCACAACTACTGAAGCCCACGCGCCTAGAGCCCGTGCTCTGCAACAAGAGAAACCACTGCAATGAGAAGCCTGCACACCGCAATGAAGAGTAGTCCCCACTCGCCGCAACTAGAGAAAAGCGTGCGTGCAGCAACAAAGACCCAACACAGCAAAAAATAAAATAAATAAAATTTAAAAATATATATATAAATAAATAAAATAGATACAAGGCACAGACAGTTAAGCATATAGGATAATCAGGGCACAGAAATTATGTCATTTTTAGTAACAAAATATGAGAAACTATTGAGCCATCTCTTTAAAGAAAACAGGACTCTGTGAAAGGGTTTAAAAGGAACCTGGCGGGGCTTCCCTGGTGGCGCAGTGGTTGAGAATCTGCCTGCTAATGCAGGGGACACGGGTTCGAGCCCTGGTCTGGGAAGATCCCACATGCCGCGGAGCAACTGGGCCCGTGAGCCACAATTACTGAGCCTGCGCGTCTGGAGCCTGTGCTCCACAACAAGAGAGACCGCGACAGTGAGAGGCCCGCGCACCGCGATGAAGAGTGGCCCCCGCTTGCCACAACTAGAGAAAGCCCTCGCACAGAAAAAACGAAGACCCAACACAGCCAAAAATAAAATTAATTAATTAATTAATTAATTAAAGTTAATGGGTTAATAAAAAAATAAAATAAAGTCTTTAAAAAAAAAATTGTTAAAAGGAACCTGGCATCGCATTAATCATATCTTTAGGAAAATCTGGCTTCCTTTCTACAGATTGAGCTGCTCTAACAAGAAAATGTCTAATCAGAATAGGTAGGCCTTTATATTCAATCTTAACTAGCCTCACCAGTGTGTCCTGCAGCCAAGATCAAATATGAAAATTTGTTTTTCATGTTCTTTATGCCGTCTAATAAATCGTGCTGCTGGATCTTTGATGCCTGTTTCTCAACTGAGAATCACATGATACAAAATGGGAAGTCAATGGTAAACACTGTGAAAAAGCCTCCCACAGCCCATTTTCTTTGTGTTGTACTTAAAATGGTGCTTACTAGTACCTTCAACTTTGGGTAAGCCTGCCTCCCTTCACCTAGCATTCTTCTGTGGTTTCATTAAGCATTTGATCATGTCACTAAAAAGAGAGAAAAGTGTTTCAACTGCAAGTCCTGATCATTTGGAGGGACTCTGTGACCTGTAGAGATAAATATTGGGCTCTGAGCTAAATTATACTTACTTTTGGCTCACTGTGATGACTTGAATAGAAAAAAAATTAATCAAGGCTCAAATCCACCAGCTTAAGGGATTTAAAATATTTTTGGCCAACATTCTCTCATTTTGTCATTATCAGAGTGCTTGTCCCAATGTGGAGCAAAGAAATAAACTGCTTGGTGAATGGAATGAGATAATAAATAGTAGACACATGTCCTGTGTAATCATGTCCTAATAGTATTACATTAATTGTTTTACTTAACCTTCAAGAGCAAAAGTTGTGACCCAGACTCCTGATTGGAGTCCTCACAGCTGTTAGTAAGAGTTTAGTTTTTATTCTGTTAATTAACCTTACTGAGCTAGCATAGATAGCAAACAATACCCCCATGACTCCCTTTCTCCCTTCTTTCTCCTGCGCCCTCTCACTGCCCCATTGACATCGCCAGCTTTCTCCGGGTACTCCCTTCACTCCAGCCACATACACTCATTTCCATTGTGGTTCCCCAGTCTCACTCCCACAGTACAGATAATGACATACAGCAGTTTGAGCCTTAACTTATTTTGCCTTTGATATAAAATGTCTTTGTTTTAATGAACTATCAGTGGAGAGTTCCATTAAGCCGAAGAGTCAGCAAAATAAATAAATAAAATAAAAAAATATAAGACATTTACTTAATGAAAGTCACTGAATAGCCAAAGATGTCTGAGAAACCTCAACATAACTAACTCCTATGGGGTTAGTTGGTGCAGGCATTATGCTCTCCCCTTCTTTTCAAGAAAGTTACAATCCAGATAGGATGTCAGGACATGTACCAATAAAGAGAAAAAATGCAAAATGGGAAACTATGCGCCAGTAAGTGACAAAGAATAATTGCAACAGCTCCCGAGTGCTACCTCATCTTCTTTAGGGACCAGAAGAACCCACTTGTGTCTGGCTTAACTGAAAGGCACAAAGTTGACTCGTAAAATGTCAGGTTGAAAAAGCCTCCATCAAAACACACAAACTTCTTTTAGAAGTATCATTTGTTTAATGATGTTGGCGCACCAAGTATGCTGTCCCTAACAGCAGTCAACCATTAAATGTAAGCTACCCTCCGATTTGAAAAGGCAAACCTGTTCTTGAGGATGGCATATCCAATTGAAAATGTAAACCTTACCTAATAAATTCTCCCCACTCCAGCAGCTCGCCCACCCCAGCACTGGCCTCCTTCAATAACCTAGTTCTCGGGGACTTCCCTGGTGTCCAGTGTGTAAGACTCCACGCTCCCGATGCAGGGGGCGCGGTTTCGATCCCTTGTGGGGGAACTAGATCCCGCATGCATGCCGCAACTTGGAGTCCACGTGCTGCAACTCAGCAACCCGCATGCCGTGCTTCTTAGCCCGCAACTAAGACCCAGCGCAGCCAAGATAAATAAATAAATATTAAAAAAAATAATAATAACCTAGTTCTCTCTCACAGCCTCTGGAGTACACTCCTCTCCCACACAAGGTTGCCAACCCGTCTTCACCCCTCTCACAGAGGACTAGCTCATTTTCTACCACCTCCACCTACTTCCTACTGGACTCAAATCTTTTCAGATTGAATTTCTGCTGACCTTGAATTAAACCACATCCTGTTTTGGGCCACAGAGAAATCAAGGGGGAAAAGCAGAGCTTAGAGTCCGTAATGATTTTTGGCTGCTTAATCACATGTACAATGTCAAGGGGAACAGCACTCCAGAGATACAGCTGCCTGTTAGTTCACCTGTATACCGTGCTTATCACCCTGCGACTTAGGCATGAGATATTCTACTGAATTGGTATGGCTTCCCATTCTGGAAAATAACAAATTATGAATCAGCCTATGATTAAATTAATAAGGACTCCAGACACGGAGACTTTTAAAGCAAAGTGACCATTATTAGGTGCCTCAAGAGCAGGAATCTTACCTTCTAAGTTCTTTTTGGCGCTTAGAAAATTGTTGGTATTCGACAAATATTAAATTATTTAATTTAATATTGAAATAATTTTCTGTTGGTTTATGTCCACTTAAATACTAAAATTAATCTTATTGTCATGGGAAGGAAGCTGACAACACCAGATAAGCAGAACAAGTCTTCATTTTCTGTTTGCTTTGTTAAAGCTATGACCTGAAAAATTAGTTCAACTTGCTGAGCAATCTGTTTACTCAAGTCAAACACAACTCCTAAGAAAGTGACTCTCCTTTTACCTAGGGTGGACTCATTCAACTAGAATCACAGAATGGTTGAATTTACTAGCTGGACGTTACTTTGTATCATCCAGGTCAGACTTCCCAAACTTTGATAAGCATACACATTAGGCAGGGATTTTGTTAAAATGCATAATCTGATTTAAAAGGTCTGATGCTGCTGGTCCCCCAATGACAGTTTGAAGAACAAAAAACCTACGCCTCATTTTACAAATGAAGTCCAAAGAACTGAAATGACAGTGACTTTATCATTGTTCCAATGTTTTCCATTATTTAGCATAATTTTAAAATACCATGAATTTGAAACAAGGACTGAGTGATTTCTGGCAGATGAGGAAAAAAAAATTAACTTCACAAAATTCTTAGTTTTGATTTGTTTTTTGTTTGTTTTCCATGATCTAACCACATGCTAAAATGCTGTGGGGATTCATTGCTATTAGAGAATCACTTTAATCCACACATAATCTGTTCTTATCATAATCCATTAACAGGTTCACTGTGTTCCCATAGGTGCATGACAGTGTACTGAGTATCATGTCACGATATACTCACTCTTCCATTCAGCCACCTTTTCTATTTTACCTTAGTTAAACAGTTCCAAAGATTCTGGTTATGTTCTGCAGGACACTTTTCAATATGAGGCTAGATTATTCCATCTCCTTCTTCCACCTCATAACTAGAAAGCAAGCTTGAGATAAGAAGAGAAACAGGATGTCTTTTCTCTACTTTTTTTTTTTTTTTTGCCACGCCACAAGCCATGCGGGACCTTAGTTCCACCGACCAAGGATCGAAACTGTGCCCCCTGCAGTGGAAGCATGGGGTCTTAACCACTGGACCGCCAGGGAAGTCCCTGTTTCTCTACTTTCTGACTCAGTAATTTAAAAACTACAACTCAGAGTTTCCTTGAGAGTTAGTTTAATTTACTGGGTTCTGGGGGGAATTCTGCCAATCTCTTTTATCCTTTTCATAGAATTTTAAAACCTTTAATAGTAATATTAAGAAATATTTAAATATGTACATGTACTAATTATTAGTTCTCTGGTGTCTCCATTCCTCTAGGAAAGCAAGTAGAGGGTCACTAGCAATTGTCCAAAGGAGAGAAGGTACTTCTCCCTTTGAGCCTCTCACCCTGAGCCTCTAGGGAAAAACAGAATGAAACTTAAGCCTAATAGCTTCTTATTTTAAAAATGAATTCTATAAAAACACAAATAATGTCAAGAAATATCTGTTGCATGTCCACTAGGCACAAAGCCCTATATTTCATACAGTAAATGTAAAATGCAACTTTTGCCCCTGAGTCTAGTTGGGGCAGTCTACTTAGGAAGTTCACACATAAACCCGTGATAAATAATTTAAGATTACATAAAAATCCAAAGCACTAGGGCAGTACAAAACAAATTGCTAATTTTGTGGAAGAGCAAGTAAGAGCTATAGAAGTTCAGAGAAAGGAGTCATTATGTCCAGCTAGGGTGGAGAAAAAAATTTTTTTAATCTCTGATAGCAGTTATCTCAGAAGATAAGAGTGATATGAAACAGAAGCAGCTGTCTTTCATCTGGAGAGGACTTTCTCAAGGCCTGCCTAACTGAAAAAATGCTTTATGGAGGCCTAACTGAAAAAAAATCCTTTGTTAAGTTGTAAAGTCATAATGTAATTTCAAAGAGACCTGGGATCTCTGGCAAATTAACCTGAGATAGGCCACAGGCTGCTATTTAGCCTTGTCAGGTCTGCTTTTCCTTACTGGAATCGCGACCTCCAAGACCCATTCCAGTGTAGGATTGTAAGATTCTAGGACCCCTTGGAAACTTTTGGTTTGAAAACTTTACTAGACTGTGAGTTCATGTATAAAACCTCCCCAGCATCTAGCAAAGTCTATGGCACTTGGTACGTGTAGGTTGACACTAGGATTCTCAAATCAGCTTTTCATTTATTGAACACGTTTTTTGAGGGTTTACTACATCATAGTCCCATGCTAGACATGCAGGTAGGAATATAAAAAACCTTGCCCTCAAGGAGCTCACACTAGCAGACATGTGTCAATGTAAAGGGCCAAGACAATTCAGTGGGGGAAATAATAGGTCTTTTTTTGGGGGGGAGTTAATTTGTTTTAACAAATGATGCTGGAACAATTGAGTATCCATATACAGAAGAATGAAGTTGGACTTCTCCCTAAACCATTTACAAAAATTAGCTCAAGATGGATCAAAGATTTAAGTGTAAGAGCTAAAATTACAACACTCTTAGAAAAAACACAGCAGGAAATCTTTGTGACCTTAGATTAGACAATGGATTCTTAGATTGCCACCAAAAGCACAAATAACAAAAGAAAAAGATAAATTGAAATTCATCAAAATTTAAAATGTTGGTATTTTGTATTTCAAAGGACACAATCAAGAAAGAAAAGTCTTCTCACAGAATGGGAGAAAACATTTGCAAATCATATGTCTGATAAGGGACTAGTATTCAGATATATAAGTAACTCTTACAACTACAAAAGGCAAATAATTTCTCTTTGTGGGCAAAGAATTTGAACAGACATTTCTCCAAAGAAGACATACAAATGGCCATAAAAGCATAAAAAATATTCATTATTAGTCATAAGGGAAATGCAGCTCAGTCACTTCATACCTACTAGGTTGACTATAATCAAAAGACAGATGATAACAAGTGTTGGCGAGGATGTGCAGAAATTGGAACCCTCATACATTGCAGGTGGGCATGTGAAGAAGTGCAGCTACTTCGGAAAACAGTTTGACAGTTTCTCAAGATGTTAAACACTGAGTTACCATATGACTCAGCAATTCCTTTCCTAGTTATATAACCAAGAGAATTAAAAACATATGTCTGTACAAAAACCAGTACACAAATGTTCATGTAAGCATTATTCACAGTAACTACAAAGTGAAATCAAACCAAATGTCCATTAATTGAAGAATGGATAAACAAAATGTGGTATATCCCTAAAATGAAATAGTATTCATCCGTAAAAAGGAATGAAGTCCCGAAACACATGACAATGTGGATAAACCTTGAAAACATTAAGCTAAGCAAAAGAAGCCAGACACAAAAGGCTACATATTGTATAATTCCATTCATGTTAAATGTCCATAATAGACAAATCTATAGAGACAGAAAGCAGATTAGTGGTTGCCAGAGGTTTCAGGAAAGGGGGAATGGGGAGTGATTGCTTAAAGGTCTTGGAGTTTCTTCTGGGGTGATGAAAATATTCTGGAATTAGATAATAGTGACGGTTACATGACATTGTGAATATACACTGAGTTATATGCTTTAAACAGATGAATTTTATGTGAATTATATCTCAATTAAAAGTAAATACCCAGTAAGTATTGTTAGAGGAGTATAAACAGAGTACTATGAGAGCACTAACTCCATCTGGGTGAGGCTGTGAAGCCCAAAGGATGAAAAGGTTGAGGAGAATCCAAAGAATAATGCCAGATGACAATAGTGGGTGGAGAGGGTCAGCATATGGAAGAGGCCAGAGCATGTATTTTGCAGGTGGACTTCAGTTCCAAAGCTAATCCTGCCACTTACTAGCAGTATGACCTTGGACAGGTTACTTAATCTCACTAAAGTGAGTATCCTCATCAGCAAAATGGAGGATAATGATACCTGCTTCATGGGTTTGCTGTGCAAATTAGATAGGATACTGTATGTAGAGCACTCAGAAAGGACAGTTGGCCCTCCATATCCTCGGGTTCCGCATCCACAGATTCAACCAACTGTAGATCGAAAATATTTTTTAAAAAAATTTCAGAAAGTTTCAAAAAGCAAAATTTGAATTTGCCATGCTCTGGCAACTATTTCATAGCATTTACACTGTATTTACAAACATTTACATAGCATTTACATTGCATTAGGTATTATAAGTAATCTGGAGATGATTTAAAGTATACAGAAGAATGCACATAGGTTATATGGAAATACTACGCCGTTTTATAGAAAAGAAGTGAGAACCCATGGATTTTAGTATCCTAGGGGGTCCTGGAACCAATTCGCGGTGGATACCGAGCGACAACTGTATTTAACAAGTGTAGCCTTCTCTTTCTCCTCTTAGCCTCCCCTTAGTGCTATTTTAGGTGAATTAAAGTTGGGTGTAAAGGCAGGGCAGTGAAAAGGCCTAGCTTTTGTCTGACTGATGAGAAATTTAATGAGGCTTAAGTATAAAGGCAGTTGGAAGCAGAGGAAGGTGTTTTAGAGTCAGAAAATAAAGACTCTGTAAGCCACAGAAGGAGCTTTGGATTTAGTCCTAAATCACCTGAAATTTTAGGGAGAAGAGAAATGTGAAAACATTGGTTCTTTAGATGAGAGCAGAGGGAAGAATGGCCCAGAAGAGACAAAAATTCTAGGACCTCAGGAGAGGACACAGATTCTTCACTTCATTAAGTAAAACCAATGCCTACATCTTAGAGGCACTTGATGAGGCTTATTTGCTGGTAATGAATTGCTAATGATTACTTGATGACAGATTTTCTAATTTTTTTTAAATTGCTTGATCCAGCAAACATTTTGATAAAACCAAACCTTAGATGATTCCAGCAAAAGAAGGTGCTTGCTTATTGTGGGGAGCAGTGCAGCTCCAGTCTGAGCACTATGTGGCAAAATTGAAAGCCTTGGTTCTAATTTGGACTCAAGCAGGTTATGTAACTTGCTGTGTATTTATTTCCCTTTCAGAGAGTAAATGACGACAACTTTAACCTAACTGACTTCAAAATCTTATGAAAATAAATAAACGTTTCAAAGCTTTTTGAAGTCCATTGATGGAAAGTACCCTTTAATCCAAAATTGCACTATGTAACTAGACAGTGAATTATTATTCTTTTCCTGAATCAATTTTTAGTGTTCCCCCTCCAGTCTTGCCCTTGAACATTTCTATAATTACAACAACAACAAAAAAACCTTCTAAATTCTTATTCTGAGAAAAAGTCCCTGCAGTATATTGCAGTAAAACTTTAAACATGTACATGGTGCATTGTAGTTACAAAACATTTTGACAAATACAATCACATTGCTGGTAAATATTACTGTTATCCCTGCTTTAGTTATGATGAACTTGGTGTTCAGAGAGGTTAAGTGGATTGGCTTAGAGCACCCAGCTGGAAATGGGAAGGATCAGTGCTTAAACTCAGGTTCTTAACTCCAAATTTCAGGCCCTGCCCATCTGCCTGCATTAAACGAGACAAAGATTTATATACACAGATGTGGTTTATATCTTTCATCTGAAAAATTTAACTGGGGAATGAGCATTCATAATACCTAAATTAGGTTGGAAATGTATTAATCATGCTTTTTATTTTGTATATTTTGTGATACTTTGATATATTGGTGGCCTTACTGACAGAGGAGAGGCTGCCACTCGCAGGGCTTTTATCTCTAAAAATTATCCTAGAGGTAGCAAATGACTTCCTCTGTGAATGTGCCTTTCATATCCAAACCAACCAATCTAAAGCCCATATCCCCAGCTTCCTCCTTTATTTAATTCTCATACACCAAGCCAGTATTTCCCCTGTTCTAAATCACCCCTCCCCACCCAGGGCCAGGTACTGGACAACTAGAGACCACCCCTATAGACCAGAGCCTGCTAAAAATATTCAAACTATCCAATCCCAAATTTACTTAAACCTTCGTATGCTGCCTCATCCATTCCTTTCTGCAGAAACTACAATAAAGGCTCTGGGCCATGCTTTCTCTTTCACTCCTTCTGCCTCCAGACTGACCCTGGTGCTTCCCCATGTGGCCCTGCATGGTGTGGCATGCTCCCTTTTTTTGGGAACTGTAAATAATAAACTCTTATTTCAAAAGCAGTTGTCCTTGTGTCTGTCACCTTACCATACCTGATTAAAACAAATCCCAGGTGTGAATCAAGATAAGTACAGTTGAACAATGTAGGAAGTTAGGGGCACTAACCTCTGTGCTGTCAAAAATCTGTGTATAACTTTACAGTTGACCTTCTGTATCCACAGTTCCACAACCACAGATTCAACCAATCACGTATCCTGTAAGTACTGTAGTATGCATTTATTGAAAAAAAATCCATGTAAAAGTGGACCTGCACAGTTCAAACTCATGATGTTCAAAGGTCAACTGTACAGTATTGTTTCTTAACTGAGAATAAGTAAAGAACTGAAGAAAAAAAGAAAGCAGTGCTCTATCCATCATGGACAGGAAGTGAAAGAAAAAATACCCTTTTTTCAGTGTGTTACTTACACACTTATTTATTTCAACACATTTATTTAGAGCTTACTATGGTGTCTGGCACTGTGCAAGGCACTGAATATACAGTAATGAAGAAAACAGGTTTATTCCCTGTCCTTGTGAGATTCACAGTTTAGAGAGAAAAAATAGGCAAGAAAATAAGTGAACAAACTCACAATTACAAACTGTGGTACCTGCTCCAAGGGAAATAAATATTGTGCAGTGATAGAGAATAATGGTGGGGAGAACTCTATAAATTGACCTGGAAAAACCTATCTAAAGAAATGACATTTATGCAGAGAATTAAAGGGAAACAAGGAACTAGATTTGCAAAGTATGGGAAAGAATATTCCAGGATTGTATGGAAGGCCATGAGGTAAGCAAAGTGGCATCTTTAAGGAACTGGAAGAAAACCACATACGCTGACATGGAAGGATATACTATTAAGTGAAAAAGGTTACAAAAGAGTATATATAGTCCAATACCATTTTTTTTTTTAAAAAGGTAGAATAAGAGGCTTTTTTCTTTTTTTAAAAAAAAATTTATTTATTTATTTATTTATTCATGGCTGTGTTGGGTCTTCATTGCTGCGCACGGGCTTCCTCTAGTTGCGGCAAGCGGGGGCCACTCTTCATCGCGGTGCGCAGGCCTCTCACTATCGTGGCCTCTCTTGGTGCGGCGCACAGGCTCCAGGTGCGCAGGCTCAGTAGTTGTGGCTCACGGGCCCAGTTGCTCCGCGGCATGTGGGATCTTCCCAGACCAGGGCTCGAACCTGTGTCCCCTACATTGGCAGGCTGATTCTCAACCACTGCGCCACCAGGGAAGCCCTCCAATACCATTTTTGATAAAGAGATACATATACTTATTTGTATGTTAGTACATAGAAAATCAAAAAGAATATAAAGTAAGCTGTTAATGATTATTTTTGGACGTGGATTGTAGTGGACTTTCACTTCCTATTTCATATATATTTCTGCATTATTTAGATTTTTGGACAATTCTGTATTTAGGATTTGCTAGAGGTAAATATTAAGATTAAGTTCTATATCATTGTATGCTTTTGTCACATAACTTTTCCCCAACTTCGCTAACTTATCATTCCTGTTCACTAGCTTTGCTTGTTCCCTATAATGTATTTTGTTCTGCCTCCTGTTGTCTCTGGCATTTTATGTAATTAAGAGAGACTTATCTACCATAAATAGAACATTACAATTAAGATTTAATATGAAACTGATATGACACTGTTTATTTTAATACATTAGGAGCACACAGGCAAAAATCTATTCTCAGATACCGACACTAAATATTTTAAAATACAGCATATGCACGTTAAAAAATGTATCTGCTAACTAACTTTTAAAAGTAAGGGGGACTTCCCTGGTGGTCCAGTGGTAAAGAATCTGCCTTACAATGCAGGAGACGTGGGTTTGATCCCTGGTCAGGGAACTAAGATCCCACATGCCTCAGGGCAACTAAGCCCCCGTGCCACAACTACTGAGCTCACGCGCCTCAACTAGAGAGCCCGCCGTGCCACAAACTACAGAGCCCATGCGCTCTGGAACCCTCATGCCACAACTACAGAGCCCATGTGCCCTGGAGCCCACGTACCACAACTAGAGAAGAGAAAAACCCGTACACCACAACTAGAGAGAAGCCCACGCACCACAACAAAGATCCCGTGTGCCGCAACTAAGACCCAAAGCAGCCAAAAATAAATTAAATAAATAAATAAATAATAAATAAATCTTAAAAAGAAACAAGTAAGGACGGCCTCATAAAAATTGCATAACTTTTGGAAATACAATAGGAGGATTGTTTTCCTTTACTTTAAGCATAATAATTTGTGGCAAAATTACAGCTATGCTTAGTGAGCGTTTATTACGCTCTACTGTTTAGATACATTATTTCATCTTTTTTCAACTTGTACAATAAGTGTGGTAAACACTCTCCCCATTTTTCAGATTAGCAAACTGGGGATTAGAGCAGTTAAGTAAACTTCATTTATTCAATGCATAATTACTGAGCACTTAATATTAAAGAACTAGGAATGTAGAAGTAAACAAAATATGTAGTTTATAACCTGATAATTGATAATTTCATGCGTGTTCATGGTAGTGTGGCCAGAGATGAGGTTTTATTTGTATATATATCTAAATTTTTCTTGAAAACAGTTGATTTACAGTGTTGTGTTGGTTTCAGGTGTACAGCAAAGTGATTCAGTTATGATGAGGTTATATTTTGAAGGTGGAGCTGATAGCATTGCAAGAGGTCACACAGCTAGAGAATGGCAAAGTCAGGATTCACATCTAAGTTTGTCTGTTTCTACAGCTCTACGTAGCACAACTCTTCCAGGCTGCCACAATGCTAAGTAAACATTAAGCAAAAAGCAGAATGGAAATGAAAGTCCATAGCAGCTTCAAGTGTTTATCAAGTACCTACATGCTTGAAGTAAGGCTTCGTGGCACAAGGCAAAAAACTCCTGACTGGATGGATAGGAGGTTAGGAGATCAGAGTTCAGATTCTGCTTTTGCCATGGATTCTTCCTCAGCATGGGTCACATGACGTCTAATGTCCCTTTAAGCTTTAAAGCTCCCAGTTTCTGCTCTTCAGCACCTGGGGAAACATAGCCGACTAGTAACAGTGCCAATCACAGGTATACAAGGGAAGATAAGATTGATAAGCATATGATTAACATACTGATTATTGTAAGAGTAGATGAGAGGTGGCAGGACTAGACTGTCTTTTCAGTTTCAGTACTATTTGCTTTAGTAAAAGTATTTGGTTTTAGTATACTGTATTACTTTCAAGGAAAAGAGAAAGCAAGTCCATACATTGCGTCATTCCAACCTACAGGATATACTAGAATTTTAGTCCTCATGCATCCAAATATTCAAGCATTCATTCCCTCAACAAGCATTTAAAACCTATTGAGTATTAGGCATACTCAGTAACATTTATTGAACAAATTCAGGTGAAGGAAGACATTGATAAAAAGTTAAAAAAAGAAAAAAGAGAACTTTTTTAGACTTTACATTTGGTTTTTTAAGGCTGTACAACAATCTTGTAAAGTGTTGTCCCTCTTTTTTTCACATTATAAAACTAAGACCTCAAAAAAAAAAAAAAGCAACTAAGACCCAGCACAACCAAATAAATGAATAAAAAATAAAACAAAACAACACAAAAAACTAAAACGTGAAGCAGTTTCCCAAGGAGGGTCAGTACTTTACCAGTATTCAAATCTGGGTCACTTGACCTTCTGTCTCACCATATAGGATATTAGGACAGCAATTAAGTCTAGTTGGGGTGTAGGACAGTGTATGTACTATATTAACTACCCTGCAAGTGTCCAGCATGAGGTGATCAGTGGCTTAGAACACAGGTCAGCATACTTTTTCTGTCAAGTGGACCATTACAGTGTCAACTCTGCTTGAAGCACAAAAGCAGCTGTAGACAATACATAAACGAGTGAGTATTGCTGTGTTCCAATAAGACCTAATTTATGGACACTGAAATACAAATTTCACGTAATTCTCACTCGTCACAAAATATTCTTCCTTAGATAATTTTTTCAATCATTAGAAAATGTAGAAACCATTCTTAGCTTGAGGGCTGTATAAAAACAAGTGGCAGGCTGGATTTGGCCTGTGGGCTTGTGTTAGTCAGTTTGGGCTGCTATAATAAATACCACAGACTGGGTGGTTTAAACAACAAACAATTATTTCTCACAGTTCTAGAGAGTGGGAAGTCCAGGATCAAGGTGCTGGCAAATGTGGTGTCTGGTGAGAAACTTCTTCCCAGTTTGCAGACAATGGCCACCTTGTTGCTGTATCCTCACATGGTAGAGAGAGATCATCTCTCTCATCTTTCTTCTTCTAAGAGCACTAATCCCATTTATAAAGGTTCAACTCTGATGACCTAATTACCTCCCAAAGTTTCCAAATACCATCACATTGGGGATTAGGGCTTCAACATTTGAAGGCTGGGGGGACACAAATACTCACTCCATAGCAGTTTGTGAGGGGAGCTCCAGCATCCATGAAGGGCTCTGTGATCGCTCTTCTCTGTAGGCCAGACCTTAACAGTGGGAAATACAGTAGCCACTGAATTGGGGAACCTAAATGCAATAGGAGTAATTGGATCCTAGGGTTGCAGGGACCAAGTGGCAGCACTGGTGGACAGCAGAGTCAAAGCAGCAATCAGAATAGTCTGACTTGTGCAGACCTATGTCATTGGCTAGTTGATCATGGTACTCCTAGAAGTGAAACAGATAGGAAACCTACTAAATTCTTACTTGAACAGTATCAGTAGAAAAGTTCTAGGTCAAGTAAACAAAAGTCTAACCTGAATCATAAAAAGAGAGTCATATCCCTTCAATCAATTCCCAGACTTGAGCTGGTTTACAGACCTCAGTACCCCTTAAATAAAGAAGAAGCTACATCCCCGACAGAAATGACACTGGTACACCAGCCAAAGTTTATACAGTGAATCTTTCTCCAGACTTCACCAAAGGGACCTACAACCTTTTAGCAGGGTAACTGTGCACTGGGGAAAAAGAAATAATCAGACCATTTGGGGACTACTGGATGCTGGCTGTGAACTGACATTAATTCCAGGAGATCAAACATCACTGTGGTCTACCAGTTACAGAAGGGGCTTATGGAAGTCAGGTGATTGAAGGAGTTTTATCCCAAGTTTGTCTCACAGTGGGCCCAGTGGGTCCCCCAAACCCATACTATGGTTATTTCCCTAGTCCTGGAATGAGGAATTAGAATAGATACACTGAGGGATTTCCCTGGTGGTCCAGTGGTAAAGAATCCGCCTTCCAATGCAGGGGACACAGGTTAGATCCTTGGTGGGGGAACTAAGATCCCACATGCCGTAGGGCAACTAAGCCCGCATGCCGCAAACACAGAGCCCGTGCGTCCTGGAGCCCACGCGCCACAACTAGAGAGAAACCTGCACACCGCAACGAAAGGTCCCGCATGCCGCAACTAAGACCTGACACAGCCCAAAAAAAAAAAAAAAGAATAGATACACTGAGCACCTGTCAGAATCCCCACATTGGTTCCCTGATCTGTAGAGTGAGGACTAGTATGGTGGTAAAGGTCAAGTGGAAGCCAGTAGAACTGCCTCTACCTAGGAAAATAGTAAACCAAAAGCAATACCGTATTCCTGGAGGGATTGCAGAGATTAGTGCCACCACATCCCCATTCAACTTGCCTGTTGGCCTGTGCAGAAGGCAGACAGATTTTGGAGAATGACAGTGGATTACTCTAAGCTTGACCAGTTGGTGACTTCAATTGCAGCTGCTGTACCAGATGTGGTTTTTATAGTTTGGGCAAATTAATATATCCCCTGGTACCTAGTACGCAACTATTGATCTGACAAATGCTTTTTTCTTGATACCTGTTAGTAAAGACCACCAGAAGCAGTTTGTTTTCAGCTGGCAAGGCCAGCAATACACCTTCACAATCCTACATCAGGGCTAAATCAACCCTGCAGCCCTATGTCATAATTAGTTTGCAAGAATTTTGATCACATTTTTCTTTCACATCATATCACACTGGTCCACTGGTCCATTACATTGATGACATTATGCTGATCGGACGTAGTGTGCAAAAAGTAGCAACTACTCAACTTATTGGTAAGATATTTGTGTGTCAGAAGGTGGGAAATAAAGCTGACAAAAATTCAGCGACATTTTTCTTCCATGTCAGTGAAATTTCTAGGAGGTCCAGAGGTGCGGGGCATGTTGAAATATCCCTTCTAAGGTGAAGGATAAATTGTTGCATCTGGCCCCTCCTACAAACAAAAAAAGAAGTCTAACACCTAGAGGGCCTCTTTGGATTTTGGAGGCAACCTATTCCTCATTTGGGTGTGTTACTCCATCCCAAGTGGTAGCGGCAGATAGGAATGCTGTTTGGAGCCTTCAACAGGGCCCTATAGGGAAATCATAGCACATGTCCTCAGGATTTTGGAACAAAGCCCTATCACCCTCTGCAGATAACTACTCTCCTTTTGAGAAACAGCTCTTGGCCTGCTACTGGACCTTAGTAGAGACTGAATGCTTAACTATGGGTCACCAAGTTACCATGCAAGCTGCTCATTGTGAACTGAGTGTCATCTGGTCTACCAGACCGTAAAGTTGGGTGGGCATAGCAGCATTCCACCATCAAATGGAAGTGGACTATACATGATAGGGCTGAGCAGGTCTTGAAGGCACAAGTGAGTTACATGAAGGAGTGGCCCAAATACCCATGGTCCCCATTCCTGCTATACTGTCTTCTCTCTCCACCATGTGAGGATACAGTGAGAAGGTGGCTGTCTGCAAATCAGGAAGAGGGCCCTCACTGGACACTGAATCTGCCTGCACCGTGACCCTGGACTTCCCAGCCTCCAGAACTGTGAGAAATAAATGTTTGCTTAAGCTGCCCAGTCCATGGCCTCTGTCATAGGCGCCCAAACTGACTAAGACAGAAATAGTAGTTTGCCAATCCCTGATCTAGCGTTCAGATGAGCACTGTCCAATAGAACTTTCTGTAATGATAGAAATGTTCTATATCTACACTGTACAATATAGTTGCCACTAGCCACATACGGCTATTGAGCACTTGAAGTGTGACTAGTGCAACAAAGGAACAAAAATTTTAATCTATCCCTCTTTTTCATTCCTGGAGCCTTTTACCATTTCTCTAAGGATTAATACAGTTTCCCAACTAGTTTCCCTGTCTCCAGTTTCACTTCCCTCCAATCCATCCTTGCTAGAGGGATTTTTCTAAAATCATATACGATGCTGGCACTTCTCCAAAGCAACGTTTCCTGGAAACTTCAGAAAGAAGTTCAGCCTGTTAGCATGACACATAAATCTCTTCATTAGGAAATCACAAAGAGGTAAAACACCTTCCTCTGTTTCATCAGATAAGTGATGATAAATTTCTTGAGGGTAGTCCTTTATCATACTTTGTCTCCACCAACACTTCACACAGTGGCTTGCTGAATGATGCAGGGACGAAAACTTGATTTTGGCCATGGAAAGCTTAAGTTAGAACCCCATTTCTGGTACAGTCTAGCAGAGTCACCACAGGCATTTAATCACCTTGAGCCTCATTATATTTCTTTTTTTTAAAAGAAATTTATTTTATTTATTTATTTATTTTTGGCTGCGTTGGGTCTTCGTTGCTGCGCACGGGCTTTCTCTAATTGCAGCGAGCGGCGGTTACTCTTCATTGCGGTGCGCGGGCTTATCATTGTGGTGGCTTCTCTTGCTGCGGAGCACGGGCTCTAGGCACGTGGGCTTCAGTAGTTGCAGCACGCGGGCTCAGTAGTTGTGGCTCGCGGGCTCTAGAGCGCAGGCTCAGTAGTTGTGGCGCACGGTCTTAGTTGCTCTGAGGCATGTGGGATCTTCCCAGACCAGGGCTCGAACCCATGTCCCCTGCACTGGCAGGTGGATTCTCAACCACTGCGCCACCAGGGAAGCCCGAGCCTCATTATATTTCTGTGCTAAATGAAAATGATAACTAGGATTGTTGTGATGATCAAATGAGTTTGTGGAAATCCTCTGCTTTTAGTAAAAGGCTATACAAATGCTAGTTGTTGTTATAATAAATATTGGGTTTTGAAATGTTTCTAAAAAGCAGTACTGGGGATTCTCTGGAGGTCCAGCGGTGAGGACTTCGCACTCTCACTGCCGGGGCTGGGTTCCATCCGTGGTCCGGGAACTAAGCTCCTGCAAGCCGCTGCCAAAAAAAAAATAAAAAATAAAAAATAAAATAAAATAAAATAAATAAAAAGCAGTGGCTTCCCTGGTGGTGCGGTGGTTGAGAATCTGCCTGCCAATGCAGGGGACGCGGGTTCGAGCCCTGGTCTGGGAAGATCCCACATGCCGCGGAGCGACTAGGCCCGTGAGCCACAACTACTGAGCCTGCGCGTCTGGAGCCTGTGCTCCGCAACAAGAGAGGCCGCGATAATGAGAGGCCCGCGCACCGCGATGAAGAGTGGCCCCCGCTTGCCGCAGCTGGGGAAAGCCCTCGCACAGAAACGAAGACCCGACGCAGCTGAAAATAAATAAATAAATAAATAAATCAAAATAAATAAATAAATAAATCAAAATAAATAAATAAATAAATAAAAGGCCACAATAGCTGAAGATATGGGTTCAAGAAGAAGATTAATAAAAAAAAATAAAATAAATAAATAAATAAATAAATAAATAAAAAGCAGTACTGGCCTGATTTTACCTAATATATATTCTGACTTTTAAAGCCAATCTGCATGAGATGACAATATAGATATAGGCCTTAGATGTTCAAAGGAAAGAGGAATGAAAAGGCACAATTTTGGCCCATGTATTCCAAACATTCCTTTGGATTATGCATTTTTCATGTTTAGGTGTAAAACTGCTTTCTTCAGTTTTGTTTTACTAAACAAAAATGTCAGCAATACCGATAGACAGTTGATTTTTTTTTTTTTTTTGGCCACGCAGCATGCAGGATCTTAGTTCCCCCACCAGGGATCGAACCCACACCCCTTGCATTGGAAGAGTGGACTCTTAACCACTGGACCAGCAAGGAAGTCCCAACAGTTGATTCTTGAGAGTTAAATGACAATGGCATCATATGAGCAAGTCAGAAAAGAAAGAAAAAGTAGTAATATCTTATTTTTAAGCATCTACAGGGACTTTTCAAAGGGGACTTTCTCAGTGAGTTCTCCTAGGAGTAGGAGGAAGGGCACTGCTTTAGATAAGAAAATAAGGTAAAGAAACAATGTTATCATACAGGGAGAAGTAGTAAAGGACAATTTCCCTTACGTAGGAAGTGGTCTCTTCCCTTCCCTAGGGACATCCTGATCACAGGATTTATAAGATTAAGTATACTTTTCATTAGACCATATTACACTTTGCGATGAATTTATATCACTAATTCATTTCTCAGTTCTTGAAATGCGACTCCACCATCTTAAAAAGTGGAAAAAGAAGGCACTGTTTGTGATCAGTATGCTGTTTTTGGTGAAGGACAGTAGATTTATTATTCCTTGAACTTAAAGTTGCCAAAGCACTTGATGGATCTGTGTCAGATCACTTAGAATGTGTGGCTATCTCTGTAAAACCCACTTCACTCTCCAGATTAAGATTTGTTGGAAGACAGGCACTTGTTCCACTCAAATTTGCATGTTTGTCTCATCCTGCTTCAGATTAGTTGCCATATGCGTAGAATATAGTAAATTACATTAGCAAACTGGTGGCCATTCCTGCTTCTTCCCTGCGGTATGCAAGTTTGCAATCTCCAGTAACCACTCAGTAAATTCATGTCAAACACATGAATGATATTCATAGGGTAATCATGATGATTCCTTAACCGTCCACCTTATGGGGATCCAAAACACTATCTTTGAGCCCAAGAGAGGAATTGCTGATTCCATCCCCAAACTGCCATGCGCCCCAGGTAACAAACCCTGCAGCTACCATGGCATTTCCTTTCACCCTGACACCTCAGCATCCAATCCTCGTGGTATTCTCTTCCATCTCACTCTTTGCAGTTCACATAGGCTTTGATATATTTTAGATGTTTTTAAAAATTTTAACAGTCTAATCAGAACTTTTCATATCTTGGTTACAAACCCCCTCCCCAAGAGGAAGAAGACCCTAGGCAAGAGAAAGCGAGCGCGGGGGGAGGTGAGATACTGGTATCTAAATTGGAAAACTGGTCACTTTCCACAGCAAGCAAGGCTTGAACTGGGAGGGGGGGATTGGAAGACGAGGACCCCACGTGACCTCGGGGGCCCGAGGCTAGCCGACCCCGCCCCCTCTCTCGCCGCCGCCGCCGCCGTCGCCGCCGGGGGGCGCATGCGCAGCCCATGGTAGTGATGGAGGAGAGAAGATGGCGGAAGCGGAGTGAGTTACTTGCTGGTGACTAATGTCGTAACCGGGGGGCGAGTGGGGGGCAGCGACACGTCCCCTTGAGCTCAGGGCTCTTTCGCGGGCAGTGCGGGGAAAGGGGGACGTGAGAGTTTTCTTATCGTGGAGGAGCCCGCTTGGCCCTTGTGGGGAGACGGAGGAGAACTGTTAAGGGTCCAGTTACCTCCAGGCGGGAGCGCCCCTTCCGCCGTCTGGCCCCGGATCTGCGGGGCCCTGTGCGCAGGGTCGTCCCTCGGACCCCGACCGTAGGAATCTTCCGGAAGATGAGCCCGAGTGGGCCCCTCAGGCGCTGTCATCCCTGCAAGTGGGCCCCGCGGGCAGCCTTGTGACGGCTGCCGCGCCGGGGGCCCGCGGAGGCTGGGTAGGGCTGGGCGGGCACTGCCAGGCCTCCTTCGCGCTCGCCTCCTTCCCCCCCCCCCACCCCGCCCGGCGCCACCCCACTGCTTCTCAGTGGGAGAACGCGAGACGTGGGGCTGCTCACCGCCCTCCCCCGGGAGGCTTGGAGGAGGTGTCGCAGCGCCGGCCTTGCAGCGGCGGGGGCTGTTGCGAGTCTGACGAGGCTGAAAACACCCTGCAAGGAGAGATCTTCCTTTCCTTAGGGTCTCTGGCTGCAGTGTTGATGCCGCCCTAGAGGGCCACATTCTTGTGTGGCGGTGTGATGGTATGCTCAGTTAGCGACTCAAACTTAGTGTTTCCTGGGTAGGCCGCTGGTGCAGCAGAACTGCCGTTCGTATTTTGCAGGCAAAACTGTGCGTAGACGGCGGAGTTACCAAAATTGTTCTTTTGTGCCAGGTCTCCAAATGCAGTTCAGTGGTTTGGCCGGTTCTACCCACCGATGTTTAGACGTGTGCCTCGCATTTGGATTCTCTGTGACCATATTTAGTTAGTTACTGAACTGCTTACCGTAGGGTTTGAGGTTGGGCACATGGCTGAGCAGAATAGCACTGTAAAAGGACCAGAATTTAAGCTGGCTTTTTGCATTTCTTTGGTACGTGGTTCAGAAGTGCTATGACAGGTAGTAATTTGGTAAAAAGTTTATGTACCGCTATATCTGTATGCTGTTGAACAGTTACCATATGATGCTGTGATTTGATGATTGGAAGGCAGTTTGCAAAACTACAAACCGCCCTCCCCCCCCAAAAGAAGCCCCAGCGAAGCATAAAGATGTGTCATTTACTAATCAAAATAATTAGTAAGAGTCAGCTCCACCCCCCCCCACTTTTTTCCTTTCACTTTTCCTTTTATTAAATCGGGATTTTTTTAACCATTTGATTCCTGAAAGAGCACATAAATACTATTTACATACATGATATAAAGAACAAAGAAAATTTGTACATAAAAGGACACCATATGGGAATAGTGCGTGCATACACAGTTAGTGCCAAATTCCTTTGTCTTTTCGTGAAGTAGAAAGTGTTCTTGTTACATTCTTGTCAATGCTGCTCCTATGAGGTGGGTCAGGTTTTGTCTCTCAGAAGACAAGACAGATAAGAAAAGCAGATAAAGCCAGTAGTATATTCTCAAGTGTGCTTTTCACCATTGTGGTGCATTTCTGACCCTTCAAAAAAATACTGTAGTTCTCGTTTCTAACAATATTAAGCCCCTCAGAATTGACTTAATATGTTGTTTGAATTTGTTAAAATACAGATTCCGTATTTAGTGGAATTTTGTACCACAGCAGTGAAATGAGTTTGTAATATTGGAGGGAAAAGAATCAGTGTGGTACAAAACTGCACTTTACTGTCCGTACATGAGGAAAGTGACATAATTATGCTGTTTTCAAAATTTGGAGCTATTATTTGTGAAAAAGAGATTTTTGTAAGGAAGTGGGGAAATTGTTTTCAGCTGCTTCTCTTATTTACCCAGTCAGAGTAATCTGCTTATGAGTAGTACTCAGTTATTACATGTAGTGAGGACAATGTTGTAGAATAATTAGAGGGAAAGCAGTGTGAGTTAATAAATTATTTTTAAAATTATTTTCTAAGAGAGCTTATTTTTAAATAAAGTATATATGGTAACCAAAAACTAAGCTAATTGACTAAACTAAGCTAAACTACTAAACTAAGCTAACACAAGTCCGTAGGCATCCTATTTTAATGTCTAGATGTGAATGACTTTAATTTGTAATTAGTATGGTCAAAAGAATATAAAGAAATATTTTAATACTCTGATATTGCTTCAGTTTTAATTTTCCTGGGTAGTTAAGTATTCCGTCATCACCTGTTTTGGTTTCAAAACACTCATCTTCCTTCAACAATAAAAAGGTAAACTTTAGGCCAGGCTTTATCTGAGTTACATATCCTGAGTCATTTGAATTCAAGTTTAGTAGGTATGAACTGTTAAATATGCTATATATTTTTGAAGTATTTTTCCCTGGCACGTGTTTATGGTGACTGTGTGCTCTCTGTATTTAGTGAGGGCCTTCTTAGAAACTTAGACTGTTGCTGATTATTTCTTGGAATAATTATTCTTTAAACGCCATAAGGTAACGCTTTTGCCAGTATAAATCCTTTGTGTTATCTGCTAGGTTTAAGGACCACACTACAGCTATGGATAGTGAACCAAACCCTGGAACATCTTCGGTATCGACAACAGCCAGTAGCACTACCACGACCACCATCACCACTTCCTCCTCTCGAATGCAGCAACCACAGATCTCTGTCTATAGTGGCTCAGACCGACATGCTGTACAGGTATTTCAGTTACCATGATGCGTAGGCTAAGACTGAGGATGCCATTAGTTTTTGCTTAAGCCAGATGAATCTATTGTTTCATGTCCTCAAATGAGTTACATGACACCCTCTAAATGAGTACAGTTAGAATTGTTCACGTTTGGAACAACCAACAGAGTTATTTAATAATCATTCTATTGAGAAGGCCTACATTTATCAGCGTGTAGCTTATAAAACAATATGTTGGGAAAATTATAATTGGAAGGTCTCTAGGTACTGCTACAACGTTGAGAAACTCAACCAAGAGCCCCAACATGAAGAATGGCTCTAGGTTTTTCTGGTTATTTTACATTTGAACCCAAAATATGGACTTAGGATCTATTCAGATCTATTCAACTCTGTAGATATGTTAAGAGGTTTATTTTAAACCCAAGTGGCCTAAGAACCCTAAACAGGAGGATCCATTCAAGAGCTCTAAGGGGCAGAGGAGGAAGGGAATATTTAATTGGGAAAAGTCTTAGGCTCTTCACTTAGTTGGGAAAATAAAGCTTACCTGGTTAACCTTTATAGTAATGGAGGTTGAGGCAATATGGTATAGCATGAAAAGGGCATGGGCATTGCAATCTGATGTGCTCTTTGAATTCCATTTTCTTTCTCATTAGTAGATATGTAGCCTTGGGTGAGAGGCATAATCTCCTTGAGCCTCAGGAAACTGAAAAATGAGGATGAGACCACCTGCTTAGTTAGTTATGAGGATTAAAGGAAGCATCTAGAATTGTGTGGGGCACATTATATATACTCAGTAAACAATAATAGCTAATATATATTGAACATTTGCTGTGTGCCAAGCATTTGATAAATTCTTTACATGGATTTTCTCCATTTAACAGATGGGAAAACTGATGTTGTAAATTGGCTAAATAACTTTCCTAAACTCACATAACTAGTTGGTACTCTAGCTTTAGAGTTGTGCCCTTGGGACTTCGCTGGTGTCCAGTGGGTAAGACCCCGTGCTCCCAATGCAGGGGGCCCAGGTTCGACCTTTGGTCAGGGAACTAGATCCCACATGCATGCTGCGACTAAGAGGTCCGCATGCCGCAGGGAAGATCCTGCATGCCACGGCTAAGACCCAATGCAACCAAAAAAAAAAAAAAAAAAAAAGACTGATGTTGAGTTGTGCCCTTAACCATTCCATGAGTTCTTATTTTTTCCATTATACCTGTTTTCTCTCTCAAATCTGCATAATTGCACTCCACCCTGAAAAAAACTTACCTGTTTATGATGTAGTCATTCATCTCCCTGATACATTTTTCTAGAGTGGAGATCCCAGTATACTGGCTATTTAGCTGTTCTGTGGCTTAGGATTCTGAAGTTACTGTGGAGTAGAATCAGAATTGTTGGAGACCCAGTCAGTTCAGTAAAAATTCAAACTGGAATGGAGAGTGTGTTTTTAATGTTTTTCACCTTTCTCTGAGGCAAGGGATATAGGGAAGAGTATCTAGAGCTTGAGCATACAGATGATGTGACATTTTAAATGCCATTTTGTTCTCTAGCTTTACCTAAGCTGGATGTGTTAATAAAAAAAGTGTTATTGAGATGTGTAGATATATCTCACAAATAGCACTAACTCTAATTCTTACGAGATCATAGAATTGCTTCTCTTAAAATGTAATCAAATCAATATTTATTGAACTACCTAAGTAGTTCTTTAATACCTTTCAGCTTTCTTTTTCAGTCCTGAGAATCCTCTTCCCCCTCCTTGCTCCTTTAGAGGAACAAAATAAGAATATTGTGCTGTATCTTTAGCTTGCATTTAAAGAGTCTCTCTCCCATGAGTACAGTATTGAATCGTAATGAAAGACTGTGCTGACAATAGAAAAAAATTACTATACTCTGACAGAAATATGTGCCAAATAGGTTATTCATTTTTTATTTCGTTTGATTTTAGAATTTTGTTATGGAATTAAAAGAACATATATAGATTTACCTGACGAAAAAGACATATTGTTGTGATTCTAAATCACAATGCAGATCTACAGTCCCCTGCAACTAGTTGTCAAAAGCCTACATTGGTTTTGTGACAGGAGTCTGCAGTAGGTATAGCAGTCTTTTGTTGGGGAATTGAGATATGAACACATGAAGGTAAAAAACACAAGGAAATATGCTTTCTTGGAATTTGGATAAAGAGATTCATAGCTTTGTGGTAAAGGTGTCCTGACTCAGAAGCTCAAGCTGTAGGATTATGGCTCTACTACTCCCTTAGCTCTTTGAAAACTCTGGTCTGATGCTGAGATTTCGGGTGCTGTTTCAGAGTCATCATGGGCATGATGTGACTTTAGGATGTGTTTGCAGAGTACTGGTATAGTCTGACTTACCATTTGGACAGATAAAGGATTTTCCTCCTATTAGAATACTTGCTTTTCTACATTTATCGATTTATGAAGTTCAGGTTCATAGTTTTCATTTTACTTATAGTCACAGTCATTAACACTTTTTCAGGAATTTTTTTTTTTAGTAAGAACAGTTTTATTCTGTTTTGAAACAGTTGAATCTGACATTTAAAAAACATTTAAAAAAGTGATTATTTAGTAATTTTCTTAAAATATAGCTTTATAATTTTAAGTGGTTATTAATATAATGAAGCTAAGTATTTTCAGACATTTAAAGAAAAATACAAATGAGAAGGTACAAGTCACTTCTAATCTAGCTACCCGTCAGTAGTCTTTTAATGTTTTCCTGAATATTCTTTAAAATATTTTAATATAAATGGTATCTTACTCTATACACTATTTAGTAACCTGCTTTTTCACCTAATGATATATTTGGGAATTTTTTTGTTAATAGATATATCTGCTCTGTTCAATAGCTACTAGCTGCATGTGGCTATTTTATATTTAAATTATAATTAGAATTCAGTAAAATTAAAAACTTAGTTCCTTAGTTGCACTAGCCACCTTGTAAGTGCTCAGTAGATACTTGTGGCTCGTGGCTGCTGTATTGGATGGCACTGATCTACATTGATATTCGTAATGCTTGCAGGATATACATATCCTCTCTACGCAAGCTGCAAGTTCTACCAAGTTTTATCCAAAATGGTTATACCAATTTACATTCTTACTAACAGTGTATGAGAGTATCTGTTTCTCCAGTAGTAGTAGTATTCTTTTAAATCTTTATCCATTGGAAAGTTGGAAAATAGTGTCTTAATTTGTAAGTTTTGACTACTAGTGAGATTGAAGATCTTTTCAAATGCTTACTTAGCACTTTTTCCTTTTGTGAATTGCCTCTACTGGGTAACTTTAATTTGTACAGATTAGTGAATCCTAGTGACATGTAACTAGGAGAGAACTATGTTAATAAGTTTGATGACACTGAATATTAAAGTAGTGAAATTTTATTTTATTTTATTTTTTTAAAGATTTATTTATTTTTTTATTGATTGATTGATTGATTGCTATGTTGGGTCTTCGTTTCTGTGTGAGGGCTCTCTCTAGTTGTGGCGAGTAGGGGTCACTCTTCATCGCGGTGCACGGGCCTCTCACTATCGCAGCCTCTCTTGTTGCAGAGCACAGGCTCCAGACACACAGGCTCAGTAGTTGTGGCTCACGGGCCTAGCCGCTCCGCGGCATGTGGGATCCTCCCAGACCAGGGCCCGAACCCATGTCCCCTGCATTAGCAGGCAGACTCCCAACCACTGCACCACCAGGGAAGCCCTAGTTTATTTTTTAACGTCTTTATTGGAGTATAATTGCTTCACAATGTTGTGTTAGTTGCTGCTGTGTAACAAAGTGAATCAGCTATACGTATACATATATCCCCATATCCCCTCCCTCTTACGTCTCCCTCCCACCCTCCCCATCCCACCCCTCTAGGTGGTCACAAAGCACCGAGCTGATCTCCCTGTGCTATGCGGCTGCTTCCCACTAGCTATCTGTTTTACATTTGGTAGTGTATATATGTCCATGACACTCTCTCACTTCGTCCCAGCTTACCCTTCCCCCTCCCCGTGTCCTCAAGTCCGTTCTCTTAAAGTAGTGAAATTTTAAACTGCTGCTTTTTTAATACTTTATTTTATGGTTAAGTTTATGGTTTGACATTGGTTCAATTGACTTATCACAGGTAATTCAACAGGCATTGCACCGCCCTCCCAGCTCAGCTGCTCAGTATCTACAGCAAATGTATGCCGCCCAGCAACAGCACTTAATGCTGCACACGGCAGCTCTCCAGCAGCAGCACTTAAGCAGCTCCCAGCTTCAGAGCCTTGCTGCTGTTCAGGTGAGACGGAAATGAATTAAGAACTTAGGAGGCCAAAGTTGACATGACCTGCAGATAATTCCTGAAAATGAATATGTTGGGTATTATTTTAGAGTTTTCAGGTGTCCTGTGATTATTTTTTCTTAAGGAAATATAATAGGCTGCCAAATTGAGGTTAGTTTAAAAACAAATGAATGTGTTTTATGTGTTACTCTATTGCTAACTTTTGTCCCTCTGCTTTTTATCTACATTGCAGAAATGCTATACTAATGTCATGGCTTTGTGTGTAAAATTTTAGGTACAGCAGTGAATAGTTAGGGTTACATGAATCTTACCTACATTTTAACAAAAAAGGTTTTTTAAATTACATAAGTAATTTACACTCATTAAAAAAAAAACAAACAGTATAAAATTGACCATAAGAGGTAAAGTATAGAGGTATTCCTTTTCCACATCCCCTGCTATTTTCCACTCTTCAGAGGTGGCCACTAACAGTTTAATATGTATCCCTCCAGGAATGTTCTGTATAAAAATATGTATGTGCACTTTTCTAAAATCCACTCATATGATTCCTGCTGCTAACAGGATGATTTTATGATTAAATGCTTATGTTTTTAAAAAGATCTTCATTATTATTGCACTGTTTATTTAAATAAAACTATATGTGAGATTTAATCTTAAATGTCCTCACCGGAGGAGAATCTCAGTTGACTGAACCTGAAAAAAGGTTTATTTCTGTTATAAACACATCCCCAGCTGTTACTTCTTCTCGGTAGTGTAATTTTAAATAACGTCGTGTACATGATACGAGTAAGGAAACCGAAACCCACTGGTACTTGATATAGCTCCAATTTCTTTTTCATAACATGGGAGTAGTGATTTCACTTCAAAGAAGACTGAGACCTGTAGAGTAAAACTGACAATGACTGCGGCTATTAAAATAAGATTAGCCTTTGCGTCTTCTGTTTTCACTGTTCAGTGTTTTCTTTTGTTTTTTTAATCTGTTTGGCTAAAGCTTAATCCATGTTGACTGTAAAATAACTGTAAAATAGATGTTTTGACTTTTATTGTGGTTTTATGGTATCCTGGTACCAGAAAGTTTTTAACTTCAGGCTTTTATAGACATATTGTAAAGATTTTATTATTTTAGGCAAGTTTGTCCAGTGGAAGACCACCTACATCCCCCACAGGAAGTGTCACACAGCAGTCAAGTATGTCCCAGACATCTGTAAGTGCCCGAAATTTTTTCCTGGTTTTAAAATTTTAAATTATTGCTTTCCAGAAGTGAACTGTTAATATTTACAAAACTGTTACTGTTTATCTGTTGAATATTATTGAAATAACAAGTGTCTAGAAACAAGAATGGTACATTTCAAGAATTTGGAACTAATGTCAAACTTCTGAAAATCTGAGTCTTAAAAAAGTTTTTGTATTATTTCTTATGTATGTTTTCCCACTGACTGTGTTCACATCTTCTGTGATTCTGAATGATTGCAGTTTTCAGTGTGCATTGAAAGCATGAAATAGATAATTCAGGGAATTAAGTCATACTTTTACTGTGATATACTAAAGGATGTCATGTCCTTGGTAGACATCTAAATGTTTCTATCTCTTTCTGTGCAATTCACGTTTTAGAAATTTTACTTTTCAGTATATGCTTACTTGAGTTATGTGGGTCAAATTTACAAGTATCCATTCAAGATAGTGTTATTTATTTTGAGGAAGGAGTAAAAGAAAGGTGATTTGTTATATTGCACATATATACTGGGAAATTGTGCAGAGCATCCCAGTTAAAAGAAATTTACAGGTGTGGTAATACTTGTTTAACTTTTTATTTTGATATAATTTCAAATTGCAAGAAAAATAAAATAAATTTCTGTCTACCCTTTACTCAGATTCACCAGTTGTTAGCATTTTGGCTCATTGCTTTATCATGCATTCTTTCTATCTACATATATACAGTTACCTTTTTCTGAACCATTTGTGGGTAAGTTGAGACATGTTCCTTTACTCCTAAATAACTTTGATATGTACTTCCTAGGAACAAAGTCATTCTTTTATGAAGCCACATGAAGTGGATCGAATTCAGGAAATTTAGCATTGATACAGTGACGTTCATATACAGATTTCATCAGTTGTCCCATATTTCTCAGCCTCATCACTATAGACATTATGGACCAGATAATTCTTGTAGGGGGCTATCCTGTGCGTTATAGGACATTAAGCAGCATGCCTAGCTTAGATACCAGTAGGCTATGCCCTCCTCCTTTCCCCAGTGTGACAGCCAAAAATGTCTGCAGGTACTGCCAGATGTTTCCTGAGGGGCCAAATTGCCCCTTGTTGAGAACCATCGAGTTAACCTAATAACATCCTCTTTAGCTGTTTTTTCCTGATCCAGGATGGTAATACTTTGAAGCTGTGTAAAATTGACTCCAATGGAGTATAGTTTATAGATTGCTGAGGAATTGAAGATGAACTTGTGCTGTATTTCTTTAGCTAAGGTTGTGATCTTTACTAAGTACATGTATGATGAGCGTACAGTTATTTTTGGGCTATTGAGCTGATATTTTTAATTAAAAAATTACATTTTAGCATGGAAGTATCCTGGAATGTGAGTAAAATTAGTTAAGAAAGAAATTACTTAACGACTTGGAAATGTTAGACTGAAGAAAATGAAAAATTTAAGTAATGTAATTTAGCCCTAAGCATTAATGCTATAGTTTCGGATATTGATGTCAGATAATATCGTTAACTAATACGTTGGTAGTTATGGAAAGGACTGGTAAACTGGCTAAAAAAATTATAGATAAATTCTTTATTCTATGAAGTACTGGAATGGCATTAGGGTATATATGTGTAGAGATATGTGGTCTGAATTTTTTTCCCTTCGCATTATTAAAAGGTATCCTTTTAAACCATTTTTGTTTCATTATGATTTTATGTATGTGACTTTTACAATCACAGTTCCAGTGATTGTGCTTATTTTTTATGAAATTGCTAGTGCTACTTGTCATAAACCAGGTAGCCTTGTATGATGAAGAATGCCAGAACCTGTGACTGGCTGGTGGGGGAAAAGAAGTAGGGAGAATAGATGTCTAGAAAAAACAAGGGAATAATACATAGCATTTGTTTTGTTTTCTATCCCAGCTGAGCAGTAGATCAAGTGAGTGGGCTTGCAGTCCAAATTATGATACTCAAGGTAGCTTAGTAAATTTAGGTCAGTCTCCAAAAGAGGGGCAGAGCATGGTAGCAGAAATCTCTAGGTAGTGATAATAATGAGCCGTCAGGTGGCAGTCTGCTGGTTTTCAGAGTTTTGGTTATTTTGAAATAGGTTTCCGATAACAGTGAATGACATGAGGGAAGGGTCCAGCCTCCAGTAGATAAGAGGGCTACAAGGTAGGTTGTCAAGTCACCAGCCAGATAGGTTGGGGTTCAGAGTAGGAGTGGAATGCCAGTGGGGAAATGGAATATTGTATTTTAAAAAACGAAGTAAAAAGTCCAATCATACACCTGGGGAAACTGTGTATGTAGAGGAGACCATTGTTAATTGAATGTATAGATAAGTAGTGGTGCCAGCATCCTCTTCTTTACTGTCATGAGAACAGAAAGGCTAATTCTAGACTCTTACCAGTAGTGAGAGAGGTGGGTTTTTTTTGTTTTTGTTGTGTGTGTGTGTGTGTGTGTGTATGATTGATTGTCTCTAAAACTAGTTGGGACTGAGTCTTTAGGTTGATGTCTTTGTACTTCAATTTAGTGGGACTAAGATTTAGTTAAATTTGATTTGCTAAAATGAAATCTAAACCAGTTAAAAACTCTTATGCAAAAAAAAATCAACAAAGTTAAAAACCAGCAAAATGGTTGAAAATATATTTGCACCATATATGTCACCCAGCTTATATTTGTGAAATACCAAGGGCTCTGTTATATTAGTAAGATAAACAATGAGAATACACAAAAGACCTGCATTGGTAATTTTCAAAAGAAAGACTACTTTTGGCTTTTAAACGCATGAAAATAAATTAACCATATTAGTAATAAAGAAATGTATGTAAAAACAGCAATAATGTTCTATTTTCACTTGTCAAATTAGAAAACAGGGAAAAACATTGAGACAGTAACAGTTGTTGGCAAGTATGGTACACTCATACACTATTGGTGGGAATGTATAATAATTGGTACAACTTTTCTGGAGGGTTATTTGACAGTGTGTATGAAAATTTAAACTATGCGTGCCTTTTCACATAGCACTCTAATTTTTAGTGATGTCATTGACTAAATATGAGAGATAATTATGACATAGATAATTATGCAAGTATGCATGGTTTGTAATGGTGGAAAATTATAAACAATACAAATGTTCACTAATTGAGGATTAGTTAAAAGATAGTTAATTCATACAGTGGAATACTATAGCTGCTTAAAAATGTTATGTGTGTGTATATAAAGAGACTGAGGTTTTCATTAGTTATTAGGTGAATAAAGCAAGAATATATCATCTCGTTTAACTTATTTAATAGGTTATTCTGTTTTTCAGTTCTAAAATTGCCATTTGGTTTTTCTTTGTATCTTGTTTCTTTTGCTGAGAGTTTATCTTTTCATTTGTTTCAAGTGGGCTCATAATTGCTTGTTCAAAGCATTTTTATGACTACTGCTTTAAAATCTTTGTCAGATAATTAAAATACTTCTTTCATCTTGGTGTTGGCATCTATTTATGGATTGTCTTTTTCATTCAGCTTGAGGTCTTTCTGGTTCTTGGTACAATGAGTGATTTTTGATTGAAACCTGGACATATTGAGTATTATGAGACTGTGAATCTCATTTAAATTTTCTGTTTTGGCTGGCTTCTGAAAGAGAGCGTTTGCCACCTCCTTACTGCCATTTGGGGGTAGAAGTCCAGGTTCCCCATTTGGTTTCCATTGATACCTGAGGGATGCTCCTTGTGATTGCTGAGTGAGCATGAATTCTGGCTCACTAGGCCTCTACTGAGGTATCTCTGGCTAGGAGGGATAGGAATGCTGCGTTACTGCTCCCCACGTGGTCCCCACTGATACTACAGGGATGGGGTGGGTTGTTGTTCGTGGTCTTTTACTGCTTGGCTGTTATGAAAGTCTTGGCTCTCTACCTGGCCTTCTCTGACACTAACCTGTTGGAAGGATTTGTGGGATCGGGGTGCCTCATTACAGCCTGGCAAGGGTAGAAGCCTAGGCTTTTGCTGATGTGGATGGGGCCATAGTGTTTTCTGTGGCGTTTGGCTGGAGTAGAGCAATTATTGCCTAAAAGTTTTCTGTGTTGCTAGGCTGTCCCTTTTCTGATCCTTGGCTAGAAAGAGCAGCCCATTGGAGCTTTTTCTTTTGGTCTGTACCCATTGCTGTTTCTGGGTTATTGACTTGTTCACCTTTATGTTTGGGTTATATGAGATTTAAAAAGGAAACCCAGGGAGCTTGCAACCACATCATTCACTGGGCCCTGGAGTCTGCTTTTCTCCACCTTTTAGGATCCTCTTACGTTTATTTTATATGTAACATTCAGGATTTTTAGTTATACTTAGGGGGAGGAGTTGGGAAAAGCACGTCTATTCCACTTTCCTGGAAACAGAATTCCTATCATTTAACTTATTTTTTAAAATTGATGTCTATATATCTGTCTGGTTATGTAGGAAGAAAATCTGTAATACACAACAAACTTAATCAGTGGTTATCTTTGAGGAAGTAGGTTGAAGAGCTTCATTTTGTCTAAATAAAACGTGAATATACTCTTGTTGTCTAAGATACTGACAGTACAGACAATATAGAGGAAAAGTGACATCCCATTTCTGTAGTCCCTTTTGCCCTGACAGAGTTTTATGTGAGGCTTTCCTATCTTATCACTGTACATTTCTATACATAAATGTAAATAGATAGGCCTATGGTTAATTTTATTTGTTTGTTTTAATGTAAACCATCATTCTATATCTTTCTCTTCTGAGTCTTTGGGCATTTTCAGCTGGAAAGGATTATGTGGCTAGAAATTGCAGTCATAAGTCTATAAATGACTCAAGGGCTGTTTGTATCTCATTCCCTTTCCCTTTCTTTGTTGTTTTTTGGCCCTAGAATCTACATTAATCCCAGATGTTTTGACTTTCATTCACTGTACTATTCTGTCAAGAAGGAAAAACCTTATTTTTGATAGGTTGCTTTCTGGCTCTGGTGCCAGACAAAATGAGCTTGCTTTCTTTTTTTTTTTTTTTTGGGCCACGGCATGTGGGAACTTAGTTCCCCCACCAGGGATTGAACCCGTTCCCGCTGCTTGGGAGTGCAGAGTCTTAAACGCTGGACCACCAGGAAAGTCCCAGGATGAGCTTTTGAAGCCCAGTTAGTTTTATGACTTTATTCATTCATACATTCACTCATTTATTCAACAAATATTTATTGAGCATTTAAACACCGTTCTAGGTGCTGGGAATACAGCAACACAGCAGATAAAATCTCTTGTCTTTATGGAGCTAGGGATAGATAGATAGTAGGTAAACTAGTATATAATATGTCAGATGGTGGTAAGTTCTATAGAGAAAAATAAAGCAAGGAAGGGGAATGGGATGAGGGAATTTGCTCTTTTAATTAGGGTGGTAAGGGAAAGCATTGCTAATAAAAATGGCATTTGAAGGAGGGTGAGGGAGGCAAACATGCCTAAGGAACAGAAAGGAGGGTAGTGTGGCTAGAGTGGAATGAGAGAGTGGGAGTATGTTTAGAGATGACTTTAGAGAGGTAACTGTAATCTAATCACGAGGAGATTATTAAACCCTTGGGCTTTACTCTGCATGAGTTGGGAAGCTACTGGAAAGCTGTTTTAGTAGGGATGTGACATGATCTCACACAGGGTTTAACTTAGCTATAATGTTGAGAGTAAGTTCTAGGGGGCAGTGATAGAAGCAGGGAGACCAGTTAAGTGGTTCCTGTAATCCAAGAGAGAGATATTGGGGGCTTGGACCCTGATGGTGACAGTAGATGTGGTAAGAAGTGGTTAGCCAGATTCTGAATTTTTTTTTCTCCAATATTTTATTATAGAAATTTGGATGTTTGGGGACTTCCCTGGCGGTCCAGTGGTTAAGACTCTGCGCTCCCAATGCAGGGGGCATGGGTTCGATCGCTGGCTGGGAAACTAAGATTCCCACATGCCTCACGGTGTGGCCAAAAAAAACCAGAAATGAGGATGTTTTGAAAATAGACCCAACAGTATGTGCTGAGGGATTGAATAAAAGATATGAGGGAAGGTAGAGTCACCGATAACTGTAGTATTTTGGCCTGAACACCTGGAAGAATCTGCTAAAGCAGGTGTTGGAGAAGAAAATCAGGAGTTTGGTTTTCAACATGATGTATGTTAGACACCCACCTATAGATGTAGAGTAGACGTTGGATATATGAGTTTGGAGTTCATGTGGCAGGTCTGGTGATCAGTGATGTCTTGTGCATCTCATTGACAATTCAAGTCACAAAAGTACATGGTGACTTTACTACCAATTGTAGAATATTATGAGAGGAAGTTTGGTAGAAAGGAGGACATAAGGGACCTACCTGGCTTCTAGTCTTAGTTCTGTGACTGACTGGTGGTGTGACTTAGGGCAAGTCATTTACACCCCAGTTTTCTTTTATGTAAAATTAAGTTGTCTAATTAGATGGTTTTTAGTCTTTTCATCCATATGTCCCTGGGTCTAGATCAAGGAGAAGGTTCAATAGATGGTGCTATGCACTAAATTGCATCCCTCCCAAATTCATATGTTGAAGCCTTAAACCCGCACATGACTGTATTAGAAACAGGGCCTTTAAGGAGGTGGTTAAGGTTAAAAGAGGTCCTAAGTGTGGGGCTCTGATCCAGTAGACCTGGTGGCTTTATCAGAGGAGAGACACCAGAGATCTCCCTCTATCTGCTGAGAGGTGAGAAGGTGGCCATCTGCAAGCCAGCAGAGAGCTTGCACCAGAGACTGAATTGGCTGGCACCTTGGTCCTGGACTTCCTAGCCTCTAGAACTGTGGGAAATAAATTTCTGTTGTTTGAGCTACCCAGTCTGTGGCACCTTGTTACGGCAGCCTGAGCAGACTAAGATAGATAGGGCTCTGAGCCTTACCTTAAACTTTATTTATTTATTTAAAAAATTTTTTATTATTGGCTGCATTGGGTCTTCGTTGCTGCGCTTGGGCTTTCTCTAGTTGCGGCGAGCAGGGGCTACTCTTCGTTGCAGTGCTTGGGCTTCTCATTGCGGTGGCTTCTCTTGTTGTGGAGCACGGGCTCTAGGGCGCGCGGGCTTCAGTGGTTGTGGCGCACGGGCTTAGCTGCTCCGCAGCATGTGGGATCTTCCCAGACCAGGGATGGAACCCATGTCCCCTGCATTGGCAGGTGGATTCTTAAGCACTGTGCCACCAGGGAAGCCCCCTTACCTTAAACTTTAGACAGAACAGTTCTGTGATCTGTTTGAATCTGGGAGTTCTGAATAACACGGTGTGTGAAGAAAGGGTTCTATTAAAAAAAAATTTGAGAACCAGTGGTTTAGATGTTAATCTAAGATTCTGTCAGGGACTTAGCCTATCACATAGTAGGTGTGTAATAAATATTTGTTGAAAGATGAAATTTAATTATAATCATCAACTAGAATATGTAATACATCGTATTAATTTTAATTCTTGGTTATCTTGGTACCGAAAGTGGTTTATCTTCAGTGCAAAGAATCATTTTAGGATATATTCTGATTGCCTGAAATTGCATTATAGAAGAGAGTCTAAGTCCTGACCTCAGTGATGAGATTCATTTGTTGTTAGTTACGAGCAGGCAGCCAGTTAATCAGGTTTACCTATTGTCCCACACTGTGCTAGTTGCCCTGGGGGTACACATGAGTCAAAGTCCCTTCCCTCAGAGACAGTAATAGACATTTGAAGAACTGTGCCTAGACATATCAAACAGTGACCAACATAACAGTATATAATCAAGTGATAAATTCCATGGGAGTTAACAGAAAAGAGATCTTTGGGGATTGGAGTAGTTGAAGAAGGCTTTTTGTACGGGACTTAAGCTGAGCTTTAAAAAATACGTGGCGTTTGCAGAGAAGAGGACTCATCCTGAGCTCGTGATCCTGAAATAGCAGAGCTTAGTTTCAAGGATTCCTGAATGGGATTCTGTGCTAGTCTCCCACACTCCTGAGGATAATCTGTGCCAATATTTCCTTATTGAATGCCTCCTTGGTGCCAGGCTTGGTGTTAGGTGTCAAGAATCCAAAGTGAACAAAGGTCTTAGAGTACAGTGGATATAGTCTACAGACATGCAAATAGTCAAAGGACACTGTGATAGGAGTTTTGTTTTACTGGAGTTATCGTCTAATAACTTGCTTGTAAAGGGTACGTGGAAAATAAATTTGGAATCTATGTAGGCCTAAAAATTCCCTCCCCATATCTTTTTAATGATTATTTGTATGTAAATTCTATATTGAAAATGATTTTTCTTAGGAAACTTGAAACCATTGTTTTCAAAATTTTAGTATTACCAAAGAAAAGGCTGATTTTGTCTTATTATCACTAATTGGTACTTTTTCTCTTCAGTCTTTTAGGTTTGCCTGTTTTCTTTAGCTTTTCTGGAGTTTCATGAGGCTCTCTAGATGTCATTGAGCTCAGGACACTTTTTGGACTCTCTTAGTGTGAAACTTAGTGTTCATGTGTATGAAACTAAAAAAGTTTTAACAAAAATTTATTTCCTTCTATTCTTCTCTGTTCTCTTTTTCTGGAGCTCCTTAGTTGGATATTGGTCTTTCTGGACTGATCCTTTACTTCTTTTAGCTTTTTACTCATTTTCTGTCTTTATCTTTTTATTCTGTTGTGACATATTTCCTTGCCCTTTTTTTTTAACCCTTTCTTTTTACATTTAAAAGAAAATTTTAGTTCAGCCTTTGTATTTCCAATTTCTAAGAGAATTTTCTTATTCTTTTCCCTTGGAATCCTATTTTTCTGTTATGGCTGAAATATTTTAGATCTCTGTTGTGATACTTATCAGATTTTAAAACTTTTTTTTCTGTTTCCTAAATAATTTATGTTCCTTAGAAACTATCTTGGTCTTTTTTTTCATGCTGCTGGTTTTCCTCTTATAAGAGAAAGGAGTTTTCCCTTAAAATGCTTGGTTTTCTGCTTATATTTAAGAGTAAATGATTATATAAATTAATCAACATGGGTTTCTTCCATTGCTTTGAAGATAGGTTGTTCCCTAGCAGACCTCTTTCCTTAGTGGAAAGGCTGATTAAGATTTCTGTATTTGCATGTGGGAATAGTAGTGGTGATGACAGTGGTAAGGATATATCTTTGGCAGGTTTAGAATTGAAGGTGTGCAGGTTAGAAGCTGGCCGTTAGGCTGGTGAGCCAGCAGTTTCGGAATAAGGAGGGTTTTACTTCAAGGTACCAGTACCCACTCTAGAAGCCTAGCTTTTCCTTGGCAGTTTTTAGACTTTTAAAGAGAAGTGTCCTTTCTTTCTAGGTCTCGATACCGGTTCTGTGTGGGAGAGGGGTGGGGTTATGACTGGTGAGTCTGTTTTCTAGACAGACCTGTAGCTAATCCTTCAATTTTTAGCCCCACTTCTTACTTCTGCTTTCATACCTCTAAATTCTGAGTCTAACTAAATCCACTCTGGTCTGTTTCTTCCTGTATTCTGGACTACAGAGAGCTTCCTTCTCTGTTTTCTCCTTCAGTATGATCTCATCTTTAGGTCTTACAGAAATGCAGATGGTACCCTTATCTCTCTCTCTTTGCTGTATGCGTGTTTTCTTTTTGTTTAATGTTGTTCTTTTACTCCCCCAAGTTTTTTTGGAAAAAACATTTAAACCCACAGAAAAATGGAAAGAGTAAGCATTGACCCTTGTGTACCCTTCATGTAGCTATCTATAACAATTGTTAAGTTCCTCTCTATTTACACTGTTTTTCTGACCTTTTATTTTTATAAGTTGAAGGCATCGTGACACTTCAGTCCCAAGTACTTAGCATGTGTTATCCAAGAGGGAGATTGTCTTATATCACCACAGTAGCATGTCACACCTAAGAAATTTAATATGAACACAATATCTAATATATGCCCCATATTTGGATTCCCTCAGTAGTCTCCAAAATACCTTTTCCCAGGATTTAATTAAGGATCACACATTGCATGTGGATGTCCTATTTTCCTTTAATATAAAAAGATCTCCCCCCCACCCTTTTTTTTTTAAAGAGCTCAGGTCACTTATCTTATGGAATGTCCCACAGTCTAAATTTGTATGTTTGTTTCTCCCAGTCTTTTTTGTTATTGTATTAACTGCTATTTCAGTGAGTTTTAGTAGGAGGGGGAAGCAAATGGGTGTGCTCAGACCATTATCTTCAGTATTTATTGTTTTATAAACATGATTTTTAATGGCTACATAATATTCTACCTTTTAAAAAAAACCTGTTTTCCTCTTGCTGGCACTTTTAATTTTTCCCTTTTTTTGCTATTATAAGTAAACCTGCATTGAATGTTATGTATCTTTATATCTAGTAATTCTCTTTAAAAAAAATTTCCTAAGAGTATACTTATTAGGTCAGTGAGATTGTTTTTAGATCAAGAACCTTATAAATGATCAGTTTTCTCTAAAAATGTCTAAATCAGATCAACTACATATCAAATGAATTCATTATGAATTTATCTGAGGGAAAATTACTTGCTTAAAACCAAGGTACTTATCCTCTATTATTAATATTAGGATGTATTTTAAGTTTTAAAACTCATTGTTTTCAAGGATTGTTAGAAACCTATTTCAAAGCTTAATAGCAGTTTAAAATAAAACTGTAGCCTGCGTATTTCTCTGGTCATGAGCAGTTTTACTGCATTCTTATAAAATATTCCCATAGTACAGATAAAGTAAAAAAGTGTTGTCACCTTCAGCCTCCTTTCCCCTTCAGTCCTTCTGTCTTCTCAGTTTGCTGAATATCCCTTCAGATCTTTACCTGTGCATTAAGGACATACATAGTATAAAGAAATGTATGCCTATGTGTTTAATACACAATTTTTTTTTAACACACTATAAACACACATAGGTATTCTGCATTTTGTTTTTACACTTAACGGTGTGTCTTCAGAGCTTTCTATCTCACTCACTTGAGCTACTGTGCACAGTGTGACTGCAGTTTGTCTTATATAACTATCTTTGTTGCTGGACAGTTATTTCCAATATTTTAATTGTTTCTGCATTGCACCTTTTCTTTTTAGGGTGTCAATATCTGAACACAATTGGGAGGTTGTGAAGTTGTTTTTTGTTTGATTGTTTTGCTGTTGTTTTTACAGCTTGTATTGCAGAAAGTAGAAATAATGATTTTCTGTAATAAATAAGTTGGCATTTTATTTCATTTCATTGTTAAAAATATGTGGTCTCTTAAAAAGGACATCCTTCATGGTTAGATATTATTATTTGAAATTTCTATATAATATTTTACACTTCCAGATATTTGAATTACATAAATTCCCACTGAATAATGAGGCAAGAAAATTTATATGCTGCTTTAATGTGATAAAAACAAAACAATTTACTGAAGTAAATATAAAAAAAGGAAAATATCATTTCCTCTCTGATTCTAAAGTTAATACCTACATAGAAAAGACAAAAACTTTGAAAAAGAAAATATAAATCATTCCCAAATTTTACCTCTAGTAGGCATTATTCACCTTTAGCATTTTGGTGACTGTTCTTCCAGGTGTGTGTGTGTATGTATATATTTCTATATCAAATCTAATCAGATACAAATTTATGAGTATGCATTATTGTGTGTGTATACAGTGCAGACATCTTTCTCTCAACATGTTTTTCACATGTGTGGAATGTATATATACATACATGCAGATATTTGTATGTAATTGTATAAGTGGATTATATTCTACATGTTATTCTACAGTTTTTTCACTCAGCAGTGGGTCATAAAGATATTTTCATGCCATTGAATACAGATACAATCAGCCTTTTAATGTCTGTGTACCATGTCTCTCTGTAGATATACCTGATTGATTCTGATCAGTCAAATGGCAGCAGTGGGTCTCAAATGGGCTTTGGTTTTAGGGAGTACTCTGGGCCAGAGACCCTGTGTAACCTCCTAGTGGGGGCACTAAGGAGTGGTTGAGAGTTAAATGGCTTTTCTTGACAGATGTGGTTTTCTTTGGTGACTCTTAGTGTCAGTAGGGAGAGAGCTTCTGGTAATAGGGCTAAAGGAGTAAGTTCCTTTATGGAGTGTGGGGCTTGAGGTGTGAGACGACAGGATTGGCCAAGGCTTTAAAATGAAAGGGAATTACGCATGTTGAGATGGGATTGACAGAGAAGATAATGCAAACAGTTGAGGGCATCTGGTTCAGGTCAGCAGAGCAAAGCGGAAAATAGAGGAGAGACATATCAGTTGTGGAAAGGAAGGGACTTCTTGCAGAGTTGGCTACTGATTGCCTTGCCCTCGTGGGTTTGGCATTCGTTAGTAGACACTGTCTGAAATGGTACTTGCCATTTGAAACTTAAAAATAAACATGATATTTGTTCTTTGATCTCACAACTTAGACAAAGTGAAATGCAGGTGGCTAGGAGGCTACTATTTAGTTTTCTTACTTCCTTTTTAAGAAAAAAAAAGCATTCTGTTTGTAATTTTTGTTCTACTTCCTTATTCCTTACACAGCACTCTCAGGCACTTGGCTATCAGCCAGTCAGTTTTTAAAAAGACTTGTATGTTTTTGTTTAAAGAGTGTGTGGCCTATCCTTTACTAGAGTATCTTTCTTTCTTTCTTTCTTTCTTCCCCCCCCTTTATTTTTAAGAATCACTGACTGGAAAAACTGCCAAGGCATTATTACTGTAGAGTAACCCAAATTAACAAGCTCTCATGGTATAGGAAAGCACCCTGCATGCCAAAATATGAGTCAGAAAACCTGGTCCAATTTTACCCTGCTAAGTGGTTTAATCTTTGGAGCAAGGCTTTATCCAAAATATCCGTTTGTGGACTGGTGCGGAAAAAGAATATGTTTGGGGGGTGCTTATTAATAATTTATTATATAGCACATAAAAAGTAGAGTTGAACAAGTATCACCACACTATCTGCTATTTTACTCTGCTTTGTTAGGGGCTATACCAGAATTGTTTTCTGTTCTCACTGTTATACACACACACACGCTCACTCTTTGTGATAGGCTTATATATTACATTTAAAGTATGAAGTATGCCTTAAAATAACATGGCATTCATTAAGTTAATAAACGTATTGAGTGAAGGCGCTCTCATAGATATTGGTTATATGAAGATAAATAACACATGGTCCCCACCCTTAAAGAAATTATTGTTTAGACGAGTGAGACAGAGGTATATTCTAGAAGTATATGGAAATTATGGAAGATAACAGGCAAAAGAGGAGTAGTCAGTTCTACTGTGGGGTTGGGATGCCTGAAAAAGCTTAGCAGGTGATTTTTGAGAGAGAGTTGTACACTACATAGAGGGGGAAGAGGTGGGGTATGGGGGTAGGTGATGCTCAGTTCAGTTCAGAGTTGTTACCGGAGCCATAGAGGCCTGAGACATGATGACACTGCACATAGCTTCCTATGGCTAATGTGAAGGGTAGTATGGAGGAGTGGAAGGAGATGATACTGCAGAGGTAGTTAGGGGAGTTTGAATGTTATCTAGAAGATTTTTAAATGGCTAATTAATATTTATTAATTAAAATCAGGGAAAGATTATCCGGCAAGTCAGAGGAGACAATATTCCCAGCAGAGAGATCAGTTTGCAGCTGTTAAAGCAATGTAGCTGGAAGTGCTATGGGCTCAGCATCTCAAACTACGTGAGTCAAAATCAAAATGAAATTGAGGAAGATAAAGGTGTAGAAACAGTAAGACATGTGACTGATTTTGTGTATGAGTTATATGAGAGGGAGGCGTTAGGATGACTTCCAGATTAGTCTGTCTTGTGGGATTTTTAGAAGATGCCAGTGGCCATTTGAGGAGAAGCTGGTTTAAGAAAGAACGATAGGGAGGGCTTCCCTGGTGGCGCAGTGGTTAAGAATCCGCCTGCCAATGCAGGGGACACGGGTTTGAGCCCTGGTCTGGGAAGATCCCACATGCCGTGGAGCAACTAAGCCCGTGCGCCACAACTGCTGAGCCTGCACTCTAGAGCCTGCAAGCCACAACTACTGAGCCCGTGCACCACAACTAATGAAGCCCACGTGCCTAGCCCATGCTCCACAACAAGAGAAGCCACCGCAATGAAAAGCCGGTGCACCGCAACAAAGAGTAGCCCCTGCTCGCTGCAACTAGAGAAAGCCTGCATGCAGCCATGAAGACCCAACACAGCCAAAAATAAATACATAAAATAAAATAAAATAAAAAGAAGAAATGATAATGAGTTTGGTGTTTGAATATGTTGAGTTTGAGTTGGTAAGAGACATCCAGAAAGATGTGTTCTGTAAGTATTTGGACCTGGAGAGTAAGGGTTTGTCATCAAGGATTGAGACTATTCAGGATTGAATTGTTTGAAACTGTGGGAGTAGGTGTGATAATCTAGGAATTGAAAAGGAAAAGTGTTGAGGACAAAGGATGAACAGTTTGGGGGTGGGCTAGAAAGAAGAGCTGGTAAAGAAGATCGAGAGGGAATGGTCTAAAAAGAATCCACTGAATGTGTCAGAGGGTATTAGTGATTTTTGCTAATGGGATTTTAGTGGTGTGCTAGAATAAAAGCCAGATTGCAGAATAATTTTTTATATTTTATTAATTGTATTTATGCACTGAATTACAGATTTAAGTATTTTATTAAAATTAAGAAATACTTAAAAGATACAGATAAATATAGAGAATTAGTTAACCAACTTGTGTACCCACTATGCAGTTTTTTTAACTTTTTATTTTTAAATAATTATAGACTCAGGAGGCCTTCACTCAGCCTCCTCCAGTCACTTGTTCAGTTTAACAAATGTCCTGGACTGGTACAAATGCTAATGTTTTGGGATAGATTATGGAACTGTGCAGGTAGTGTGAATATGGATTCTGTACCCTTGTATGGCGCAAGCCTGGAGTTTTGATTCTCATAAGAGCCTCTCTCCTTCCACCTGGGGCAGGGCAGATAGCAAGCTTTCTTGCTGCTTCTCAGGACGCATGGGTGGAGCTTTTCCAGCTCCTTTTCACATATTGAGGAGCCCTTTTGAGGATCTTGGCTCAAAACAGGTTTTACTTCTAGGTCCCCCCTGAAATAGGCTCAAAATCAGGTCTTCTATCTCTGTGGGCCAATATCTCCCTAGATTGCCTTGGTGTCAGCTGGAGCTTACATCTTTGAGTTTCTTCCTTTCCGGTGCCTGGGAATTCCCTCTCCCTTCCCCTTTTTTGAGTTCAGTTATATATTTTTATAATTTTTCATGCTGATCTTGCATTTCAGTGAGTGCATTTGGGCACATGGATGTATTAGTTCAGTCTGTCTTGTTCCTTGAATCAGAAGTTTAATAACCTATTTCTTAATTTTATTCTCTGCATTGTCCATAAAAAGGATTTGAGGTTGGATTATGTTACTCTCGTTAAAAATATTATTTATTTTTATAATGGATAATACATGCATGTGGTAGTCTACATGTGTCCCTTTGTCCTGTTCCCACCCAGTTTGCCTTCACAGGTACAACCAGTTACCAGTCTCTTATATATCCTAGAGATAGACCATGCACTAGTTTATTCTTTAACAGCAGCTTTAGTGTTTATAATTTAATCTTGTAACCAATATTCAGGAGTTTTCCATCTGTTCGGCAAGTAACAATTCTATTTTCTTCTTTTCTGAGAGCTTTTGAAGGAGAATGTTATACTAGTTATATGTTACGTGTATGTTTTTATACATGTGAATGGATTATCTGTGTTTTAACTTTTGTTCATTTCAGAAATGCCTCCAAATGTGACAGAAAAATGACAAAATAATGTAGACTGTTGATTCAGATGTTTTAAGTCACTACATAGAATATTAAAATAATGGAACAATAGCCCTAATTTTTGGGAGGTAGTAGAAATGATATTTTAAGATGTTGGAATCTTATGAAACACAACGAGGATGTCCTTAAAAATTGTCCTAATTACTAACCAGTACATGCTATTGTTTGCATATGTGCAAATAATCGCCTACAGAAGTGATGGGTCTGTCAAAGATGAAGCCCTCTCTTAGGTTCCTCAGCCACAATATATACCATTGATTGCCTAACTGCAGCTTGGTGAAATTCAGTGACATGGAAGCAAGAAATGGAAGCCTATGACCTGATATGTTTTCTTCCTTAGATCAACCTCTCTACTTCTCCTACACCTGCACAGTTAATAAGCCGTTCCCAGGCTTCCAGTTCTACCAGTGGCAGTATTACCCAACAGACTATGTTACTAGGGAGTACCTCCCCTACCCTAACGGCAAGCCAAGCTCAAATGTATCTCCGAGCTCAAATGGTAAGATATGAGCTACCAGATTTTTTCAGTGTTTAAAGACTTGAGAGAGATCAAAATGTTTCTTGATTTGATGCAATAGGAGGCATTTTTAATATTTAAGAAATGTTTGACAAAATTTTTGTGTATGTGCCTAGCTCTTATACATTTATGTCATGAAAAATTCTACCTTTAATTGGTAGGCCTTCTTGGTGTATCAGATAGTAATTAGCAGCATTAGGGAGCTAACAGATTCTGTAACATAGGAGTGATTAATTTTTAATATCAAATTTCTTTGATTTCAAACTCTTTTTCATATTTTAACATCTCTGAAACTGAGATGCATTTTATATTGATGGCATCTTACGGTTGTAGTTGGTGCTTATAGTGATACATAAAATCACCGTATATCTTTGACATCTTAGATTGATGAAATTGTTAGAAACATAAAAAACTTGGTTAACTATAAATTAGAATTTATATTGTGGGATCTTCTGAAATCTGGATTGGAGTTCGTGTTAATTTACCAGATGAGTCTTAGCTTTGGTTATTCCCATCTTAAAATCTGCAAGGTGATTTGTGTTCCTATGCTCACTTTGATCTTTTGTTAATACAGGAATGTTAATTTGGCTATTGTGTGTTTGAGTATCTACTGATTTCCTAATTTACTTGTTGAGCCTTCTTTAAGGAATGTAAAAATTGGTTGACATTTACTTTATTTGATGTCTTTACAGGTAGCTAGAGAAGAACTTTGTCCCTGATATGTATTTATTTATATTCTTTTTTATCCAGTGAACTGAATATATATCTGGATCCCCAGTTCTCCACTAAAATTGCAAAGAAAGTTTCCATCATATTTCTAACAGGAAACAATAATATGACCCTCTTTTTATTTACAGACTGTTCAATAGACATTACCATATTTCTGGGTTTTTTCCCCATGAGATCTTATTTAATCAATAATATGCTTCAGAATTAGGGAGAACCATTTGAAATGGTTGCTACTGGACCGTTTTTGACCTCTAAAACTGGCAGTTTCATATGGTTCGCGCTAGATAGAACATCTTTTTAGGTATAGTGCTTTTAGCTGTTTGTACTGTAAATTACCTTCTTGTGAAAGTTATACCTGTTATTTAATTCACTTAAATTTAGTATGTAAAGAACTGAAGTTTAAATGATCCTTTAATTGGTAATTTTAATTTAAACAGAAATGGCTTTTGAGGAACTGTATAACTTGATGCAATTTTGAGATAGAGTATTCACAGGTTCTTTGAAACAACAGTCATAATTTACTAAATTGGATTGGATAATCTCTGAGTGGATTGTATTGCCTTTTTTAATTAATGGCATTCTGTTTCAGTATTGAAAAAAAATTTGAAAAGAGATGGTGATAATTAAATAAATCAAGTATGTCTTTCCTTTCTTTTTCTTTTCTTTTTTTTTTTTTTGATGTGAAGTTTTTTTGCAGGCTGCTTTGTTGTTGACTTTTAACATGTTGTGGCATTTACACTTAGAATGAATATTTCTTTACAAATAGTTTTAAAATCAAGAGCAACCTAGGTTTGTACTACACAGATCCTGTGTAGCTGAGTGAAATATTGTAATGTAGCATGTGGCATAGTTATCCTTTGGGGTAAAGAGGACTGAAAAGACTTTTTGGTGTTTCTTTTCATGTTTCTCACTGAAATTTAGTTTGCGTTCAAGAGCAGTGACTATGGTTGCATATTCTAACTTCCATTTTAGGAATCCTGCCACAATAGTTTTGAGCTAGGAAAAGTTTAATAGCTTATTCGGGGAAAAATTTGGTATGAGGATTTCATACTGCCAAAATACATTTTCTTTTTTGAGCACTGATTTATTTTCTACTCATCAGAATCATGAGCTGTTTCAAAAATGTTTCTGGTTTTTTTTTTTTCCTTTTGAGTTCTCTATTATCAAGAAGTTCTCCTTGTCATGTAAAACCTTTTGCTTAGGAGACAATCCTAAACTGCATTGTCTTTCTGTCACAAATTTCAGTCTCTCTTGCCTGCTATACATTGTGTGTGGGGCATGTTCTTTTGTCTTAGGGTATTTTTTTGGTTTTTCTGTCTGTACAGCTGATTTTCACACCCGCTACCACTGTGGCTGCTGTACAGTCTGACATTCCTGTTGTCTCGTCGTCATCGTCATCTTCCTGTCAGTCTGCAGCTACTCAGGTGAGCTTGTCTAGCTTCATAATGTGGTACTTAAGGTCTGGGTCTTCAGGTTAAAGGTAAACGTGCATTTGTGTTTAAGTTACCGATGGTTTCAGTGCTCGTTGTCACACATTTCAGATCAACATTTAATCCAGTGAGAACTTCAAGAAAATTTTTTGGTTTTATAGAAATTATAATGCCATTAAACACGGATATTTAGGTTATTTGACGTTAGTGAAAGTTAATGCGTTTTGCTATGACATTGTATGTTTAGTTTCATTGTAAAGCAGATTTATTATGTGAGATGTATTCTTTTCTTTAGATTCCTTTGTAAGCAGTTAGGTAATAACCGCGTCAAGGTGGTTTTTAAGTTTAAAAATGAGCTGGGTAAACTTTAAACTTAAAAAATTGAGCAGAATGTTACTCAGTTTTTTGTTTATACTTTGTTTGGTACCATGGAAAAAATGAACTTTAACTTTCTCCTTACACCATTCACAAAAATAAACCAGAAGTAATGTAGACCTACAGGCAAAAGACAGAACTATAAAACCTCTAGAAGAAAACATAGGGGATATCTCCACAACTCCAGGGTAGGCAAAGCTTTCTCACATAGGACACAAAAAGCATTAACTGTAAAAGAAAATAATGATAAATTGGACTTTATCAAAATTTAAAAACTGTTCTTCGAAAGACATTGCTACAAAAACAAAGAGGCAAAGCCACAGACTGAGGGAAAATGGTCACAATACATATATCTGACAAAGGACTTGTATTCAGAATATGTAAAGTGGGTTTACAACTCAGTAATAAGATCATGAATAAAAAATGGGCAGAAGATTTGAACACTTCACAAAAGATATGCAGAAGGCCAATAAGCACATGAAAAAATGCTCAACATGATTAATCTTCCTAGAAATATAAATCAAAACCACAATGAATATCACTACGCACTCACTAGAATGTCTGAAATGAAGGAGACTGAAAACGCCACCTGTTGGCGAGAATGTGGAGGAACCATACTATCATATGTTGCTGGTGAAATTGTAAAAGAGTACAACCACTCTGAAAAACAGTTTTCTTATAAAGTTAAACATATGCTTAACATGTGACCCAGGAATTCCACTTCTAGATGTTTACCCTGAGAGATTTGAAAACATATATCCACATGAAGATGTTTAAATGAATGTTCGTAGCAGCTCTATTCAGAATAGCCCCAAACTGGAAGTAACCACTGTCTTTTAACTGGTGAATGGATAAACGTATTGTGGAATATTACTCAGAAATAAAAAGGAACAAACTACTGTACATCTCAGAAACATTATAATTAGTAAAAGATGCCAGACATCACAGAGTGCAATACTCTGCGACTCTATTTATATGAAATTTCTGAACAGGCAGAACTAATCTATAGTGAAAAAAAATGGATTTGTGCTACCTGGGGCAGAAGGTGGGGGAGATTGACTGGGAAGGGGCATGAGTGATGGAAATGTTCTATATCTTGATTGGGGTGGTGGTAACATGGTATATACATAATGTCAAAACTTATTGAACTGGTTCATTCATTTTATTGTTTGTAAGTCACACCTCAGTAAAGTTAATAAAAATGAATGAAATTGAGTAAATTTTAAATTAAAACAGTTGAGTAGACTTTTTACATTGTATGATACCATTTTGATATTTTTCCATAGATAATGTTTTGGATTGCATATGGCAGAAATTGGTATATCTCAAGGTCATCCTTGGCTTTGAATTTTTAATTTAATAATCTCAATCATCTGGTAAAAAGTAAAAAATGAGATAGCAATAATATTCTTTGGTATTTTTCATAGAATCTCTATTTTATTTAATAACAAAGTCCAGTTTTCATATATCAGCATATAAAGATGGTGACCAATTAAACTCCGGTTTCTCATAATGTGCTCTGTGACCCTCTATAGTTCCTTAACTTATTTGGACTTCAGTTTCCATACTTACAAAATGAGACCTTTGTTAACTTTAAGGTTTTTTCAGCTCTAAACTTTAAGTGTCTCTTTGTGGAATGAATTTGTTGAAGTAATTATCTTCCTGTTTGTTTTGTTTTGTTTTGGTTTGGTTTCTTTTGGTTTGGTTTTATAAAACCTGTCAACTTCCAGAATGGTAAAGTGGCATGGAGCTAGGAGTGCGGTTGCCATTGAAATTACATGTATGAAGTCCTGCATGGGCTTAAGTTCAACTCCCACTGCAGTCATTTATTAGTTGTATGACTTTAGATAAGTTACCAAACATCTCTAATAGTCATACATACTTGCAGGGTAAGTTGAAGAGTGAGTAATATATGTTTAGTGTCTAGAATATTGTAGGTACTCATTAGTACTTTTTCTGCAAAGGGGAGAATAGGAAGACCTGGGTTTATATTCTGACTTCAGCAACAGTTGCTTTGTCACTTGCCAGTTGATTGATTTTGGATAGGTCCTAGTATAGCGTGGTGTTTATAAGTTTGGACTCTGGAGCCAGGTTCTCTGGATTCAGATACATGTTCTACCACCTTCTCATTGTATATCCTTAAACCTCAGTTTCAACAATATAAAATAAAATAAATGTAATGCTTCGTAGGGTTGTAATGAGGATTAAATAGGTTAATAAATGAAAAACAGAACAGTGTCTGTTACCTAGTTGGCACTCACTAAATGTTAGCTGTTGTTATTACTTATGCTAAGCCTCAGTTTCTTCACTGTGAACTGGAAGTAATAGCTCGGAGTTGTTACAAGGAATAAATGAGACAGTAATCATAAGTAAAGCACTCAGCATAGTGCCTGGCACGTAAGATATCACATGCTACTAATTACTGTTTTTGTTATGCACTGTCTAAAGATGAGTCATGAATTTGGTTCTTGGCTTTCACATAGCTAATGGTGAAGAGAGAAACTCAACCATTTAAAGGATTTGCAGTTTCCAAGGTAAAATAAACCAGTTATTAGGAAAATACAACTAACAAACTCTCTAGAGCACAGTCTGTTTTGTGGGTTCTCATGGTCAAAGTAATTTATAGAATTAGCTCTTTGGGGTCCAGTTTGATGTGTATAGGTATGTGGCTCTCTAATAATCTGACTCAATTCAAGGATAGATTGAGGAACTAGAGGGATGGATTGACCTTTAGGAACTTCTCTACTAACGTTTTTCTTTGCTGTGCTTTAGAAGTGGCAGTGAATGAGGCTGACAGTGGTAGGTGATGCTAATATTTTGAATATTCCAGTGGTAACTTTCCTCAAGTTCAGGGCCGTTAGTTTTGAAAAATTTGTGCTCTACTTTGTTAATTTTTAAACATATATTTGCAGTTTTTAAAACATTTAATTTGTTTGTAATTGAGAAATACCAAATTTGAAGTTTTATTTTAATACTCTTTAACTGACAAAAGTCAGTATAACAGTTAATTTTTCCTCAGTTTTAAAATTTATAGCATACTGTAAAAAAAATGAGAAATTTGGAATATCTTACCCTTACCATTTTAAATGCTCCATCTCTTCTCCTTATCATGAAAAAAAAAAATGTGACTTTCAGAAAGATATCATAAGACTAAAAGTATGTTACAGAAAAGTAAAAAATCTTACCAAGGCTCTCTGGGCAATTCTGTAAGAATTGAGGAGAAAACAGCCTTTTAGATTTAAAAGCTAGAAACAGTTCTACTGCCGGCAGTGTGACATGAACTCTTAACTTCCTTATCTACAAAGAAGAGATCCTACGATAATTCACACATTATTTGTTAGATCCAAATTAAAAAACTGAAGTGAGAGTATTTGGGTAATCCACTATAAAAATGTAAGGTGTGAAATTAGCAAAAATACTTTGTGGGAATTCTAGACGTTTTCAAAAGTCAGAAAGTTTCCACAAACTGATCATAGGAAAAGTTCAGATGAAATGAAAGTTGGGCATTAAATGCCATAATATTCTTTATCTTAGAAAGGGTGGGTTCTTTTTAAAAGTGAAGTTCTGTCAAGGAAATCTGAATATGTGATCTATTAACAGCTCAGTTAGCTCTGTATATGCTTTAGGAGTACAGTTTACATGTTTGAAATTTATTGTAAATATTTAAGCCAAGATGACCATAGATAGTAAAGCCATATTCTAAAATTTATCTATTCATATAAATAACATATAGTATATAATATGCACATACATACGTTTTCTTTCAGAATTCCAGAAAACAAAAGGAAAATTAGAAGAAAAAAGTATATTATTCTATAGAAATGGACTGCTACAGCTTAAGGGTTCACTGTGTCAGATCTTCATTTACTTTGAATATGCTTTTCCTTTGAAGGAAAGCTTTTGTTTTTCAGGTTATAGTTCAGACCTTGATTACCATCATTCTGTGGTCCACCTTATACATTATTTATGGCAGATGTTAAATTTCTTGCTGTTTTTCCGTTGCTTCCTGAGAGATTTTAATATTCCTCTGCTAGACATTTGTTGAGATTTCTTTTGGTAAAACATGAACAGATTTTAATGTTAGCTTAAGGAAACCATAAATAGAACAAGATATTTAACAACAACAAGAGCAACAAAATCCATGCAATACATTTTTCAGAATCAGATATAGGAGAATACCTCAGACTTGTGTAGTTTCTGTTATGTCTGCAGCCGGAATTGCGGGGAGTACAAAAGTGAACGTCAGAGATGAGAGCCTGCCAGTCGGAGTCTCAGTATTTCACAGACACAGACATCAGTAATTCTAAAACAAGCGAGATGTTTGTCATTGGTATAGGCCACTGTGATCCAAATTCTATGGGAAGAGCATAGAGGGGAGGAGAAATTATTTCTAACCAGAGACTTCGAGAGGTTTCTTTGGGAGAATGGGTAGGAATTTTACTGGTCTTGAGCACTGTGTTGGGCTTCAGGAGACAGCGTTGAGGAAAGAGGAATTTGAGCAAGGGCTCTAAATGAAGGCAGTGCAAGGTATGTTTGGAGAAGGGTGAGCAGAACAGTTTGGCTAGAGAATGCGGATTGTGAAATAGAATAGTGGAAAAAGGGGCTCAAAGCAGTTTGGGCCTAGACTGTGGAGGGCTTTGAGTGGCAAGCTGAGAAATCTGGATTTCAGCATATTTTATTTTTTCATTAAATTTCAGTAATACAGCAGTAATTAGTCCATTTACAATGCTGTGAAATATTTGACAAAAATCAGAGAAGATGCTCCATATGGTCTCACTTAGAAAATTCTTTCAGTAGCTTAGAATAGAACTGATTAAAACTTCAACTGCCCTGAAGTAAACATTTATTTAGCATCTGCTATTGGCTGAACACTGCATTGGCACTTGGAAAGAGAAGGTGTAGAGCATCAGTTAATGATACAGTTGTAGAGACAGAACACACATGAAACTGAAGAGCATTCATAAAGCAGCAATATATTTGTTACTTTAGAATCTCTTTTACTTCAGTTTCCCTCCCAGTGCCAGTGCTACCATAAATGTATTAGGTGCATTCATTTCTGAGGCAAAAGGTTAGGAAGCTATTGGAGAGGCATTTTCTGCCTTGCTGTTTGAAAATGTTATAGACCTCAGGTGAGAGTAATTGGGATAATCCTTGCCATCATCCGGACTGGCAGTGTGTTTAGAATAGCCCCGGTGTAGGTAGGAGTCATCACGTGAACCATTTCAAGGCCATGCACGATGTCTTTAGTTCATGAGATCTAGTTCTCAAAGGCAAATGAGTGTTTCATAACCACCACAACAAAATCTCACTAACTCTTTAAAATTAGTTAATAGGAAATGCTTTTCAGAATTATCACAATGGGGTAGGTGATTTCATGAATTTGTTTTCTTACTTAGAAGATTAGTGTTCCCTTATAATCTCTATTAACCTATTAACTTTCTTTTTTTGTTATCTTTCTGATCTTTATTAAGATAGCAATATTGTATCCACACTGTCCTAATTGTGTGTAGTAATTTCTCACAAGTTTATGAGGGACTTGTAGCCTTAAGATGTTTCACAATCCTGTCATGGAGAACTCAGAGTGAAGTAGAAGGAATTGCTCATTCTTCCCTCCACACCCTGGGCTCTCCCACCACTGTGGCTTTGCTCAAGTTTTCCTCTTTGCCTGGAATGCTCTTCCTCTTTCTCCTTCCTTTTGACTGTCTCTGACCTGGTAACTTTAAAATGCAGTATGTTGCAGAGTAATTTCCTCATATTGATAGTTCATTTGCAATATATATATAAATATTCTATTTTCATTTAGTTCTTAATGTTTCTTTTCCTTAATGTCTTTTTTAAAAAATTGCCACTTAATGTTTAAGATATGATTACTTAGAATAATAGCTCCCCTTGCCTTCAGGGTTAATTAGTTGTTTCAAGTGCTTGGAGCTTTATGCATAATATAAAGAGCATAATATAAATGTGCTGTCATTGTTGTTATAATGGTAATGATTACCACATCAATTAATACCATCTGTTTCATCCTTATTTTTTGTTATGTGGTTCTTAGGTTCAGAATTTAACATTACGCAGCCAGAAGTTGGGTGTATTATCTAGCTCACAAAATGGTCCGCCAAAAAGTACTAGTCAAACTCAGTCATTGACAATTTGTCATAACAAAACAACAGTGACCAGTTCTAAAATCAGCCAACGAGATCCTTCTCCAGAAAGTAATAAGAAAGGAGAAAGTCCAAGTCTGGAATCACGAAGCACAGCTGTCACCCGGACATCAAGTATTCACCAGTTAATAGCACCAGGTGGGATAAAGCTTTTGTTGAAAATAGTTGCATTATTCATTTTCTTAGCAGGCAGAGCAAAACAAAAGATGTCCATTACTTGAACGAGAATACTTTTAAAACATTTTAAAATGTGAATTTTATAAGTTAACAAAAGAACAGTAGTGTAGCTTGAAAAAAGAGAAATCAAAAGAGCCCAACAACTAAAACAAATTATAATAATAAAATAGATTTTTTGGGTCAGTTGACATTTGATTAACATCTTCATCATGTGGTGGTCTTCTGTTATGTAGATAGCTTTAAAAAATTTGCCTGTGGTTTGTTTAATGTGCTTTAGTGGAACAAAATTAAAAGCTTTTTAAAAAAAGCAAGTATATATTTTTCTTTAACATTGTCATTAGTGGGAGGAATTTATCAGTTTCCAAAAATAAGGATTATGCATAATTATTTACCTCACCATGTTGCTTTTGTTCCATCTTTGATTTCATCTCTGAGAGGCAAATGTCAGGGAATCAACTAAGTCGTTTTCATTTTCATCAGCCTTTGAATCCCATGTGTGCTCCCTCTGCCATCTACAGATAATGTCGCTTCATGGTTCCCATGCTGGAAATTCTGGGGCCGTGCAGACTGAGTTTCCTTACCATGTCTTCTGTTCATCTCAGAATTTCTCAGTGTTGAGCTTTCTTCACTTCTAATAGGATAAGGAATTATCTGCTTTCTTCTTCAAAGTTAGCACTATTTCCTTGTGTCGTTGATTGCATCTTTTTTTACTGGCTCCTGACCTTCTTTCATAGTTATTATAGCATCTTTTGTCTCCCTCATGCTGGATCCTTTCTTTTGCTTCTTAAGCATACTTAGATCTCTCCTATTCTTAATATATCTATATATGTTTTTATACCAGTTTAACTATTGTTTATTGGAAGTGTGTGTGTGTGTGTGTCTGTGTGTGTTTGTGTGAGATGCACTGGGCTAGATACCTCACATATGTTACATTAAAAAAAAAAAATCTTCCTTTGATCCAGCCTCATCAGGTAAGCATCTTCTTTCTATCCTTTTATAATTATGCATTACTTTTTTTTCTTTTTTTTGCATTACTTTTTAAAGATTCATTTTACACTGCTGAAGGTTGCCTTTTCTCTTTTTATGTTTCCTCTGTGCTGATATTGCCAACATTCTCTATATCACGCAATCTCAAGATCTTGGAGTTGTTTGATTCCCCTAGTTAGAAATCTCTCATCCCTCTGAACTTGTATAGCATTTTTAAAAAAAATATTTACTTAATTGTCTGCACTGGGTTTTAGTTGCAGCATGCGGGGATCTTTTAGTTGCGGCATGTGGGATCTTTAGGTGCGGCATGCGAACTCTTAGTTGTGTCATGTGGGATCTAGTTCCCTGACCAGGGATCAAACCTGGGCCCCCTGCATTGGGAGTGTGGAGTCTTAGCCACTGGACCACCAGGGAAGTCCCTTGTATAGTATTTTTATATTTCTTTGTGGTACTTTTTCTTTTATAGTTATTTATATACTTATTGATCTTAACTTTTCTATTAGACAGTAAGTAAGCTCTTTGAGGGTAGGGGACTAATATCAAGCACCTACGTGTCAGGTACTTTACATTTATTAAATCTTTTAATCCTTTTTCAGATTAACCTTTTCATTCTTTTATCTTGACAGCACCAAGTTGTGCCTTATATGTACTTATATCTATAATAGGTGGACAATAGTAAATATTTGTTGGATTAGTAGTTGATTTTTTTTTTCCATTTGAATTTTGGCAGTTATAGCACAGTTTTTTCCATTTGTACTAACTAGGTGTCACTGCTTAGAATTCTTCAGTCTGAATCTTAGATAAGTGAAGGGTTTGTTAGAATGTATAAATAATAAATCCACTCATAGTATGGTTAGGTGTGAATTCTTTTTTATAAACATCTGTGTGCAAGGTCCTGCTATCTATATGGCATGATAACAGGATTTTTGTACTGTGTTGTCCAGAGTATTCTTAGCCTCAAACCAGCCTCTGGTCAGTGTTTTTTTTCTTGTTTTGTTTTCTGTTTGGCTGTGCTCCGTGGCTTGTGGGATCTTAGTTACCCAACCAGAGGTTGAACCCATGCCCTCAGCAGCGAAAGCGCGGAGTCCTAACCACTGGAACGCCAGGGAATTCCCTGGCCAGTGTTGGTGGAAGGAGTTCGTGTGGAGAGGCAGTGACCCACTGTGCTTGGAATGACTGCTCAGGGGACAATTTATAGTGATTTCTACAGTTTTGATAGATTATAATGGAGGGTAGGTTAATTTACTTTCAAAGAGAAAGGTAGAACCTCTTTCAGGGTTAGTTCAAGCAAAGAGATATGCTTTTGGATTTTCATTCCCCCTGAACTCACAATATCTGGTTCTAAGTTAACACTTATTCTTCCCCTTTTCATTGATAGTGTGATAATATCTTTCTAGTTGCCTTCTTCTGATGGCCAATATTTTATGTAAGTATGGAGGAGAACAGTAAGCTAAAACCATCTAAGACTCTCAGACAATTGCAATTCCAGATTTAGAGCTTATGTGTATTAACCAAACTCCAGTTTTCTGTGGTGTTACTTTTTAGAAATAAAACCAAATGGAACACCCTAAGCCACATAAACCTTTGCAGCTTCCAAACTTAAAAATTCAATTTTAACTTAAAAATGCAGTTATTCAAAGCAATTTGTATCTTCTGGCAAGGCAGCAGTTATAATTTTTCTACCCTTTTAGTTTTTCTGCTCTTGTTGGTATGGAGTTAGTCTGAAGCTAAGATTTTTCTTTTTTTTTTTTTGAGATTCTTGAATTGGTAATTTGTCCTTTTCTTCAATTAGAAAAATGCTTGCTCCTGCAGGTCACTTTCAAGTATTAAAAAATCTGCTTGTATTCTAACATAGTATAGTCTAGTAATTATTATAATAGACATATAACAGACATGGTTATTATTTCCTTACATGTATTTCTAGGGTGCTAACATCATTTAGTTTTCTTCATCATTTCTTCTTGAGGGTGGAATTCCCACTTGACATTTATTAATCCTATTTTTAATATATAAAATAAAGGCAAACTTTAACCAAATGTCTGGAAATTATCATGAACTATATTAGAGCTCAGTCTTTAGAGCTTTTATGAAATTAGTTAGAAAAAATATGCATCTTTTTTTGCAGACGTTAATCCAGTATGTAGTGAAAAGCCTAATTAGTCTGCTTAGGCTATCATAAAAAAATACCATGGACTAGATAGCTTAAACCAGGGGTCCCCAACCCCTGGGCCACGGACCAGTAGCGGTCCTCGGCCTGTTAGAAATCGGGCCACACAGCAGGAGGTGAGCGGCAGGCGAGTGAGTAGTGAAGCTTCATCTCCCGCTCCCCATTCCTCATTGCTCACATTACGGCCTGAACCACCATATCTGCCCCCCTCCCCGTCCCTGGAAAAATTGTCTTCCATGAAACTGGCCCCTGGTGCCAAAATGGTTGGGGACCGCTGGCTTAAACTTATCTTCTCACAGTTCTGGAGGCTGGAAAGCTCAAGATCAAGAGCTGACAGTGTTTGGTTTTTGGTGAGCGCTCTCTTTCAGGCTTGCAGATGGCTGCCTTCTTGTTTGTCTTCATACAGTCTTTCATCTGAGTGCAAGAAGAGAGGATTCAAGTTCTTTTCTGTCTCATCCTGTTGGGTTAGGGCCTCATCCTTTTGACCTCATTTAACCATAATTACTTCCTTAGAGTCCCCCTTACCAAACACAGTCACATTAAGGGTTAGGGCTTCAACATGAATTTTGGGGGACACAAACATTCAGACCATAATAGGAACCTAGACTCAGCTAAGACTGTGGATTCTTTTATACCCAGCACTGCCCCTTAATAGCCAGGTGATTTTAGGCAAGTCACTTCACTACTGAAAGTTTCTTCACTTGAAATATACTGGATTAGTATAGTACCCTATGTACCGCATGGGGTTGTAGTAACTACTGAATGAAATAATATATTTAATAATTTACAATAATATATTTAATTATTTGCAATGATAAAAGGTTCTGCTGCATATGTGAGAGATGATGCCAATCATTAATTCTCATGTTATAAGGCCACCCTGACCATACTAAAGTGTTTATTAAAATCAGAGAAATGAACACACGTCGTATGATTCTCCAGAACACCAGGACTTTTCTTATACGGAAGTATTGCTTAAGATATCCTTACAGTTATTCTGTAGTATATGTGCTTGTCAGTTGGACTTATGGACTAATATAAAATATATAGACTCATTTTGATTTCTGATCAAAGAAAAATTTTATTTAGGTGAAAGGATAACTATTACTGTATTGAATTACCAGCTCTAGAAGGCAAAGATTGCTTACTTGCTAGAGCACAGAAAGACTTTTTATTCCCATGAATATAATCTCCATTGTACTTCAAGAATATGGTAAATTTTAATTATAACTTAAAAATTGAATTAAAATGGGCCTTTGCTAAACTTCTATTTCCTTATCTGTAAAAGGGTACCTACTCAACAGGCATTTTGTGAGTACAAAGGAGAGAGATGTGAAAGCATCTTAAGCCCCTTGGTGGAAAGGTACTCTATAGAAGTCCAAGATTTTTTTGAATACTCTATAATAGAGTCTTTATTAACACATTTATAAAGGGCTGACATAAAATTTTTGGTCTTAGTTTGAAATGCTAGTCTAGTTATATGAAAATTACTTTGTTAGATGAAATTTTAGATCTAATTTCCATTTTGTTTTTAACAATTCGTGGGTATTTGTTGCACCTTTTTTTTTTTTTTTAATTTTTTTTTTTTGTTGTTGCACCTTCTAAATGCTTCTTTCTTGAGATGTTAATCAGATGTTAATTTCCTTAAAGAATCTCCGGAATTTCAAATAATAACCAACCAAATACAGAAAGGTTGAAAAAAAGTTGTTAGAATTTTTTATAAGGTCTTTGTCACAAATAATGGTTGAATGTAAAAATAGATACAAGGCATTACAGTCTGAGATTAAGAAAAAATTTGTGCCTGTCTTTAGGTATATTTTAAATGTGATAATGTTACATGATATTAATATTAAGTAATCTTTTCAGTTTATCTTCTAGTGAACCCAGTTTCCATTCTTATTTAGACAGAGAGGATTTCACCAGCATCTCCCTCTGTGTGAACATATGCACCAGTCAGTGTGCAGAAGAGGCATAATGATGTGGAAACTACTTACTACTTGATTTTGCTAATTCTTACATATATATTTCCTGTTATGAGTGGCTCCCTTGTGGAGAAAACTGGTATTATAGATTACTGTAGGTTTTTTTTAGTGTATGTGGGAGAGAGAAGTAAAACAAGATCATTTGTCTAGACAGCATGGCTGATTGCGTCATTTTTTCTGCAAGCAAAACTATTGCTCTCCTGGATTTGCAATGGCCCCTGAAATTTCATTTCTTAGTTACTGTGATTATTTAACCATGCTGTAGGATTTACACATGTGTTTTGCTTAACTGAATTAACTTTTTATACAAAATATTTTCCTGGGTCAAATAGTACCAACTATTCATCTCGGTTCAAATTGGGGAACTTATTTGGGAAGCTTCATAGGTAATTACATTGACTGTTAGTTGGAAGAATGTTTAGACATGGATTAGAAAGGATGAGACCTTTATTTTATGATTTTGAAGTTATCTTTATTTATATTACACTTGTTCAGTTACACTCCTCTTCTTCCCAGAGAAGGAATTCAAGTGGATAAACTTTGTTAAAAGTTAATGGAAATATTCTGGTGACATATAAAATTTAATAAGAATAAATCATGTGTAAATTCAGATTTATGAATCAATTGTTTTAGGCAGTTTTCTTTCGGAACTTAACACAGTACAGTTTGTTTTATGAAATTATGTAGTTTTCCAAGGAAAAGTTGTTACTACATTTTTGAGCCATTCTTGTTGGGAAGACTTGTAATAGATTTCTGATGATTATGACCTTCTGATGCAAAAACGTTCCTCATTTAGATTTATTTTAAAATTTATGTGATTATTTTTGAAATAAATACTAATTGTCATTTTTTTCTCTCACAGCTTCATATCCTCCAATTCAGCCTCATCCTCTAATAAAACATCAGCAGATTCCTCTTCATTCACCACCTCCCAAAGTTTCCCACCATCAGCTGATGCTACAACAGCAGCAACAGCAAATTCAGCCAATCACACTTCAAAGTCCAACTCAAGACCCACCGCCATCCCAGCACTGTTTACCACTCCAAAACCACGGCCTGCCTCCAGCTCCCAGTAGTGCCCAATCACAGCATTGTTCCCCAATTCAGAGTCATCCCCCTCCTTTAACAGTGTCTCCTAGCCAGTCACAGTCAGCACAGCAGTCTGTAGTGGTGTCTCCTCCACCACCTCATTCACCAAGTCAGTCTCCTACTATAATTATTCATCCACAAGCACTTATTCAGCCACACCCACTTGTGTCATCAGCTCTCCAGCCAGGGTCAAACTTGCAGCAGTCCACTGCTAATCAGGTGCAACCTACAGCACAGCTGAATCTTCCATCCCATCTTCCACTTCCAGCTTCCCCTGTTGTACACATTGGCCCAGTTCAGCAGTCCGCCTTGGTGTCCCCAGGTCAGCAGATTGTGTCTCCAGCATCACACCAGCAATATTCAACCCTGCAGTCCTCTCCAATCCCAATTGCAACCCCTCCGCAGATGTCGACATCTCCTCCAGCTCAGATTCCACCACTGCCCTTGCAGTCTATGCAGTCTTTACAAGTGCAGCCTGAAATTCTGTCCCAGGGCCAGGTTTTGGTGCAGAATGCTTTGGTGTCAGAAGAGGAGCTTCCAGCTGCAGAAGCTTTGGTCCAGTTGCCATTTCAGACTCTTCCTCCTCCACAGACTGTTGCGGTAAACCTACAAGTACAACCACCAGCATCCGTTGATCCACCAGTGGTAAGCCCTTGGAAGCTCTTTGACTTTCTTGCCGAACTGAAAGTAAAAACAGTTTTCTCCCACGCTATGTTATATCATTAGATCTACATGCCAATGAATTTAAAAAGCTTGAAATTTCCGTCTGTCAGTGTCTGACATACATGCTGTATGGGCAAAAAAAAAAAAAATGCCTTTTGTTGTAGTATGGTTGCATGCTTGATAATTTGTGATGGTTATTAAAGTCCCTCGTTAATTTTATTACTATTTAAACAAATCCATCTGCTATCTTTACAGAGTTGATTTTTTTTCCCCAAGGGAATGCATTTGAACCAGTGTCATCTGCACAAAGTTTTTTCTCTTAAGGTGATTATCCTTCATAGATCCCTTCTGTTGGCTTGTATGTTCTTAAACGTATGGTTTATCTAGCTAACCTTTTTGGTTGTATGCATTCTGAAGTACTAGGCCTTTATGGGGCTTTTGCTTCAAGGTGGAGGTATGCTTGTATGATGTACTTTTTTGGTAAACTTGTATTTTGTAATTAAAACATTGGAAGAACCAGTTATTCTAGGAAAGAATCCAACTTTGCAAAAAAAACATTAACTGTAGGCCATCTTTTAGAATTATTAAACTTCTGATTTTTAAATTTCTACTAAGGGAGAATATATACTTAAAATATTTCTCATTTAAAAAGCTAAGAAAATCTCAGTGGATGAGTTGAATACTGAGGATGAAATAATCCACTGGGAGGAGTAAAAGTTTTGAATATCTGAGATTGTGGAGAAATTTATCAAAATAAACCTCTAGAAATGGTACATATTGCCTACAGAGGAAAATTATCCTGAAAAATGTTTTTCTTTTAAACATTCTATAAAGGTCTTTTAAAATTTATAAAATAATTTATAATAAAAATTGAAATAAGGTCTCTAAATGTTAGAATGATCAAATTCATAATTAATTTATAACTGAGGAAAACAGTATTCTCAAAAGAGGTTTTATTTTTTTTATTTTTACTTTTTTTGAATTTTATTTTATTTATTTTTATACAGCGGGTTCTTATTAGTTATCTATTTTATACATATTAGTGTATACATGTCAATCTCAATCTCCCAATTCATCCCACCACCACCACCGCCCCCCAAAGGAGGTTTTATATCAAACCTCACTAAAGAGATTTTATCACTTAAAGGCTAGTAACCATAAACTCAGAAAGGAAAGGAGTTTCAAAGTCTGTTCCTTAATGGGAAACATTTTGGTTCTCAGGATGCAAATTTATAGATTCTTTATTCTTGTCATTCTGACTGATCTTGATAGGCATGAAGAGATTGAATTCCACTTCCTACTCACTTTTATTAAGAACAGAACTTGACAAAGACAACAATGGGCATCTAGAAATAAGTTTGTATTTCGATTATTGTGTCTCTATATTTTCTTTTAATGGATTTTTGAAGAGTTTACAATGGATATTGTAATATAAAAACACAGGCTTAAAAGTGTACAGTACCTTCAAAGAAATCAAATTTAATTTGAATTTACATTCTCACTTTCTAGTTCAGTGAATTGGTTTTTAACAAGTAAAAAAATAAAATTTCTCTATATGCCTTATATTTTTCTAATTATTTTTGTTAGGGCAGACCTTGGAGGAACATGTTTGGGATAGAAATATCAAAAACATAGCAACACTTGAATTAAAGCTAAAAATATCTAGGATCTAATTATTTTCTGCCCTCTATTAATTTTGGGTTTTTTAAAATTTACGTTACCTAATTTTTGGAATTTTTTTTTTCATGCGAAGAATAACTTTCTCTACTATCACTTGTATGGTCATATTTGCTACAGATGTTTCCATGTTATCGTTCTTATCTTTTACCTTTCGTTGAGTACCATAACCTATTTATTAAATTGCTGTATTTTTCTTTTATTACCTTTATCAAATCTGTTTTTTTAACCATCACATTTCTTCGTGAATTACACATTCGTTCACAATTTCCTGGTTGTTTCAAATATTCAAAGGTAGAGAGAGGTTTACTTCTAAGAGATGTGAAATTTTCAAAGATAAGTGAATTTTCAAAGTAAAATCAGTATGTTTTTTTAAAAGATTTTTCATTGACATTTAGGTATGATAAGCAAGATATGGTTAAGTGTAGATAATTTAGAACTAATAAATGTTTTCCACAGTTTATTTAGGGAAAGGAGACAGATGGGACTAATGTACTTTTTATTGAGGTAAGTTTGGCAGCCAGTGTTAGTTTTAGAATAGTCATAGTTATGAACTAAAGAGAAATTGTGATGTACAGTTTCCAAACGATCTTGTGAGCAAAACCTTCACTTCTTTGCTTTATTCAGTCTTTTAGTTGTCTCACTTAGATTTTTTTTTTATGCTGATTGTGCCAGATGTCTGTGACAGATCTGCTTTTACCTACTTCTTTTATTCCTTAACTTATTTTGCCTTTACGTGGGAGATGTGGAAGAAAGTATGTATAGTTAGGCTTACCTGTAAAGAACGAAAAATATTTTACAGTATTCTTTGTTGGATTATTTCAGAATACGTTATTTGTGTTTGCCTCTTTTAATCCTTTAAAACTCTTTCATTATATTTTAAAAATCAGAATACTATGCATGATCATGCATGATCTTTGATTCCTTAAAAGGTACTGTAGTAGGTGTTTGAAAAACTTGTGACAGCATTAATATTAAAGAGAGAATTTCAGCATTTTATGAAAAGATGATTTTTGGAAGAAAAGTAATATCTAATAAAGGAATGCTGCATAGATACAGTTGAGCTGGTTGATAAAACCATTACTTGTCTAATTACCTCTGAATCAACATCCCCACTACTCTGCCAAATTAAGGTAATCACTACTACAGCAGGTGCCCCTCACTAGAAGTTTCTTGTTTTTTGTTTTTCCTTTAACCCCCAGGACATTTTTTTGGATGACTTTCCCTGTATTGGACATTATCATCATTTAAAAATTTATCATGAACAGATACTAGCAGCTATCATTGTTGCACTGTACAGTAATGAACGACTGCTTTCACTCCTGAGGATCCAGACATGAGGCAAGGACTCTCTCTTAGTGAAACAGGTTTCCAGATGCAGGGTCGTGAGCAAATAACTTTTAAAAATGTTGCCTACTTAGTAGCTGATTCAAATCACAGCTCTGGATATTATATTTGATATAAAATTATCAGTAACAAAGGGATTTTTTAATTTAAAAAAAAGGAAAGCTATTTTATTCTTAATAGAGTCTTGGAAAAATTAGGGGTCTTTTTTGTTTGTTTTGGTTTTTAAATTCTATTGCTGTTGTTAGATATGCCTTTGTAGGTAAAACATCATAGTCCTTTTTATCACACATTGTTTATGCTGGTTTCAGAAATATTGATTGTTTTTATATTTAATTTCAAATCAAACTTTTTCAATAGTTTGATTAAAAATATATGCAATATTAGATCATTTAAAAGCTTTTGTGAATGTTGAAGAAACATTCTTTGTTTTGATACTTATTAGAAATATTAATCAGTTTGGGTAAGTTATCTTAAAAACTCACAACTTTTATAAATGTAAGTAATAAGCTTTTTATTAAGAAGGGCGGTAAATTGCTTTGTGGCTTTGTTTTTAGTGACCTGTCATCTTTCAAAAATAATGGTTAAATAAAAAACGATGACAAATTAAAATACCTGTGTCAGTCTCTACAAGTGGACTTTGAAAATTCAGCCTTAAGTTTAATAAAAAATCAATAATAGGTTAGACTTTTTTAAGTTCTTTCTCAGAGTACTTTTGAGTCCATGTTTTCTTCTTAAGTATTATCTTTACCATTGGATAGTTAAAGATGTAACAACTTTCTTCTATAAGTATGGAACAATATGAGAGAACTAAAAGTAATATGTGAAATGGCTTAAGATGGGGGGTGTGTGTGTGTTATTTCAAGGACAGATGTTTTCTGTTTAACTGATACTAGCTTATAAAAATTCATTAGATTCTTGAGTAGATCAGAAGATTAAACATGTAATCACATACCTTTTTTGTGGGTACTCAGACATAGCTTTTCAAAATTTAATCTTTAATTCACATAAATATAATAAAGAAGAACCTGGGATGTAGTCCTTTAAACAGTGCATTTCCTTACATAATATGTGTCATTTTGGAGATTTACTTAACATGCTTGTGAAAAATATTAGTATCTATTTTGATTTATGACAATGGAAGTTAACAGAAACTATAGTAAATTCCCCAAATAGTTGTTTGAGTGTGTAAAATCAAAACATTTAAAAAAATTAACAAAATTAAAAATGTGTACTGACTTGACTATCACCTTTGGGAAACCTTAGTGATTTATAGCCTAGGTACTGATCCACAACTTGCTTTCAGTGAAATATCATCAAGTATTATGAATCATCAAGGATTATGAAAAACTTCATTTGAATGATTTTAAAGTTTTCCTTTCAATCTGTCAAATAGTCATTTTGCCTTTTAATTTTTAAAACACTCGGAATTTATTTTGTTAATTAAATTAAGAACACCTTAGGAAATGTATTTTAGAAACATTTTTAGGCAGCGTGGTTTGTCGTTGCAGGTTTATCAAGTAGAAGATGTATGTGAAGAAGAAATGCCAGAGGAGTCAGAAGAATGTGTCCGAATGGATAGAACTCCACCACCACCCACGTTGTCTCCAGCAGCTATAACTGTGGGGAGAGGAGAAGATTTGACTTCTGAGCATCCTTTGTTAGGTGAGGAAATGCCTGGATTTGGGGAAATTTTCTATTAGAGAAATGTTAGTAACAGAAAAAGTTTTTTTTCACTAGAGGTGGTATTAAACTAATTTTCTGTGTAATTAATTGCAGCAAAACATAGATTAGAATTCAAGACTTTTTTTAAAAAAATTAATTAATTTATGGCCGCATTGGGTCTTCATTGCGGTGCGCGGGCTTCCTCTAGTTGCGACGAGCGGGGGCTACTCTTTGCGGTGCGTGGGCTTCTCATCGCGGTGGCTTCTCTTGTTGCAGAGCACGGGCTCTAGGCACGCAAGCTTCAGTAGTTGTGGCACGCAGGCTCAGTAGTTGTGGCTCGTGGGCTCTACAGCACAGGCTCAGTAATTGTGGCTCACGGGCCTAGTTGCTCCGCGGCATGTGGGATCTTCCTGGACCAGGGCTCGAACCCGTGTCCCCTGAATTGGCAGGCGGATTCTTAACCATTGCGCCACCAGGGAATTCCCAAGATTTTTTGTTTTTTGATGAGGAATAATTAGAACAGTTGTTGAGGAACTACCCAAATCAAAAACGTATTTCAGCCTTTGAATTTTTAGTAGTTTGTACAGATGTGTTTCATGTGACCATTCAGATTTATGTGTCAAGCTATTTCTAGCTTAAAAACTAGAATAAATCAAAGTTGTATCAGAAGATTTCAATTATACTTTCCAAAAATCACAAAGCATTTGAAGTCATATCTGACATTCGTCATAATTGCTTGTGATCCAGACTGAGTAAATGCTTTTAAAAGTGTTCTTTCCCAGACAGTACTTAAATTAAGCCTCACTAATTCTTACTAAGGACGTGGATTAAAAAATTCTTGAGCTTAAGCATTCAAATTCTTATTCACTACTTCAGAACTACTTACGAGTTCAAGTAAATCTTCTCTATACTCCTCCTCATAATATCAAAGTGACTGTGAATCCTAGGTATTTTACTAAAACATTATAATCTATAGCCCGGTGTCTAAGTCCTAAAAAAGATATATTCCGTGTTAGGGTTTTTTTTTTTTTTTTAGTATTTTATTTAGATCAGGGGCTGGCAAATGATAGCTCATGCTTCAGATCCTTCCTGCTGCATGTTTTTATATGGCCCATGAGCTAAGTATGGTTTTAAAATTTTTAAATGTTTGAAAAAAAAATCAAAAGAAGAGTAATGTTTCATGTCATGTGAAGATTATGTGAAATTCAAATTTCATTGTCCATGAATAAAGTTCTGTGCAACACAGCCACGTTCATTTGTTCAGATATTATCTATGGCTACTTTTGCATTACTGCAGCAAAGATGAGTCATTGCAGAGACCATATGTCCTTTATAGAAAGTTTACTGACCGCTTATCCAGATAATACTAATCTTGGTTCAGGCTTTGTTGTAAGTATTTTGTTCTATTGAATATCTCATGGCTTTCATGATCACTTTCAGTTAAGAAGAACCACTATAACAGGCATGGAAACAGATTGTAATGGGGCACTGACTTTGCTACCAAAGCAGCCCTTGTCCTCTCTTTTCTTCAGCATGCCACATTTCTATCCCTTCTCTTCTTTCTAGCTTTTATCCCTTACTACCAATGTGAATCTCTGGAAAGCATGGAGAGGGAAGAACAATTTTCCTCCAACTTCTTCCCCCTCCTGAAAAATAGAAAACATTTAGTAAAATTCTATAAAATATTTAAGACAAGTTCAATATTATTGTCTTTGCTTATTCAAAATAATACCTCAAAAGATAGATTTAAGAAAATCTAACTGTAGTATTAAATCTTTGTAGTTTGTGTACACTGAAAATGGATTTATGTTGCTCCAGATTTCTTGGAGTTTTGATTTAAAGGCAGAAATATGTGTTTAATTGGATACTAACCTTGCATTGTGACTGTGATTTAATTACCTAATAAGCATTACTAATGATACTCAAGAAAATTTAAACATTTTTGAAATATTGAAACTCAAGAATATTTTCACATTATTTCCTCAGGAATGTAGTCTGAGATCCTGGCAGGCATATCCATCCCTCTGGCTAAATTGTCTAAGTACAATGTAGATTTTTGAATCTTCCTTTAATTTACTTCATACTTAACTAGTTTCTGTAGTATATGAGGGGGGAAAAGCAAGCACAGGTTGCTCATCAAATCATGTAATAAACTAACCTATAAAAATAGAGGGACTTGTTTCCACCGAGGATTTAGTCTTCATAAATCTATGAGAATTCTTAAAAAAGCATCCATAAAAAAGAGTAGAAAAAGCTCATATATCTTGCTCAGAAAATGAGACTGAATAGGCAGAGTAACCTGTGGCAAAGTCTTATTGCCACAAAGAAGAAGTTTCTTGTGGCAAAGAAACTTGGGGTTTCTCTCTCACAGTTGTCTTAAATCTAGAGAGTGTAGTAATTGTGTTTTTTTTGGTTTTTTTTAACCTAATTAATTAAATTTTGGCTGCATTGGGTCTTCGTTGCTGTGCGCGGGCTTTCTCTAGTTGTGGCGAGCGGGGGCTGCTCTTTGTTGCGGTGCGCGGGCTTCTCATTGCGGTGTCTTCTCTTGTTGCGGAGCACGGGCTCTAGGCACGTGGTCTTCAGTAATTGTGGCACGTGGGCTCAGTAGTTGTGGCTCACGGGCTCTAGAGTGCAGGCTCAGTAGTTGTGGCACACGGGCTTAGTTGCTCGGCGGCATGTGGGATCTTCCCAGATCGGATCGAACCCATGTCCCCTGCATTGGCAGGCGGATTCTTAACCACTGCGCCACCAGGGAAGTCCCCAATAATTGTGTTTTTGTTCTGCTATAATATGTCAATGTTTCTTGTGTTTTTGATTTTAACAGCTGATTATAAACTGGCAAGTCATAGCTATTAACTTTTTTAAGAGGTCAGTAACTTACAACTTTGTTTTCAACAAAATTTAGATCTATTTGTATGTATGATCCAAAAATTAGTTAGAACATATACTAAGCAGTATTTTCTGAATAAACCACAATATACTTAATGCGGCTTTATATTTCTAAAGTAACAAAGTATTTATAAATCTATACGGGATATTAAAATTTATCTTATTTTTCAGTTCTCCATAGATTTATATTTTCCTTCCAACAGAAAAATTGCTTTTTAGTCCCTGTTCAGAATTATATCTTTTATCCTTTTCCCCTAGGAGTATATGTGAAAATTGGGTATGTGGGGTAGGATTTTTATGGAGTTCTTCAGTCTGGTAATGCATGTGTACAATTGTGTATTTGTTCCTGGAAATCAGCAAACCAGTATTTCCTGCTGACTTTTTCTTTTTTTTTTTTTTTTTTTTTTTTTTTTTGGGCTGCGTTGGGTCTTCGTTGCTGCACGGGCTTTCTCTAGTTGCGGCGAGCGGGGACTACTCTTTGTGCTGTGCACGGGCTTCTCATTGCAGTGGCTTCTCTTGTTGCAGAGCATGGGCTCTAGGCGGGCAGGCTTCAGTAGTTGTGGAACGCAGTCTCAGTAGTTGTGGCTCACAGGCTCAGTGGTTGTGACGCACATGCTCTGCGGCATGTGGGATCTTCCCGGACCAGGGATCGAACCCGTGTCCCCTGAATTGGCAGGCAGATTCTTAACCACTGCGCCACCAGGGAAGTCCTCTGCTGACTTCTTTTGTAGTTTGTAATGAGGGATTGTGTGACTTTAAATAGGTTTTCCAGTACAGTTTATCCTGGTGGATTATTTGGTGGAACTAGGTTAATTTATGGCTGTAATCTTGCTGTGATAAGCTACATAGTGTTATTAATTATGTCACAGTTACTATGTCTGAACTGTTAGCTTTTCCATTTCTGGCACTATACTGATTATCACTACACTATTTTGTTAGCTGAAATTTTTATTCGATAGGGATTTCTTTTCTTTCTTCTCTACCTAATTGGGCTATATTTTGAGCATTTTTGATAGTGATATCAATCCTTTTCATACTGATGGTGGAGAGGAGTTACCGTAGCAATGAAAAAAGCATTGTCTCCGGAACCCAGAACCTGACTGCCTGGGTTAGTATCCCAGCTCCACTGCTTATTAGCTGTGCACCTCTAGGCAAGTTGCTTTATCTTTCTGTGTTTTGGTTTCCACATCTATAAAATGGAGATAATAACAGTACCTACCCATAGGCTAGTTTTGAGGACTAAATGTGTTATAACATGTAAGACATTTATACAGTACGTGGCACAAAAGTGCTCAGTAAGTAGTAGTATTATCTTTACCACACGTTCTTTTTTTGTTATTTTTCTCAGACATCTTGTACCCACTGGTATTCCTAGCTGTCAGCTGGTTCCGTCTCTCCACTTTGGTACAGCTTAGTAAAGGTTTATTGCTACCTAATGGGGAGGTAAAGTCTCCATTGTAGGCTGTGGGTCTGTCTTATTGTGGTCCTCAGAGTTTGAAGGGGAGGAATCACAGTGATCCAGCCCAACATTTTGCAGTTGCCTGGTATACAGTGTTCCCCCAAATTGACATGTACAGTGTCAATGAAGAGTTGTTAAAGATAACAACAACAACAAAGAACATTTGTGTGTGGATGTGGATTAGCTTGAAATAATGCCCTGTATAATTCATCAGAATTTCTACTTATTCTGTGGATTTCATGATTCTTTTTTTCTTAAGTGTGTTTCAGAGTACTTCCCCCCCCCCCGCATATCATTTGGAATATATAAACAGAAACATAGGGAATTTAATATCTGTATAGCTTAAAATTTAAAAAAATTTTTTTAGTAATTATTCTTAAATTGACATTCTAAAACATTTTCATGTCTTATGGGACAGTTCTTTGTAACCAAAGTTGGAATGACAACTTTGAGCAAGTCACCCCCTTCGTCTGTAAGTGGGAATAGTAGTATGTATCTCATAAGGTTATTGTGGAGATTAAATGAGATAATAAATATAAAGGTCTTAGAATGTCTTTTTAAAGCACCAGATATTAACTATTATTGTTACTAATATTTATTCTTGAATTTTCTTTCATATTTGCCTGGGCAGAATGCTAAAGATTAAAAAAATGACTTTTTTTTTTTTTTTTTGTTCCACAGAGCAAGTAGAATTACCTGTTGTGGCATCAGTCAGTGCTTCAGTAATTAAATCTCCATCAGATCCTTCACATGTGTCTGTTCCTCCACCTCCACTCTTACTTCCAGCTGCTACCACAAGGAGTAATAGTACATCTATGCCTAGTAGCATACCCAGTGTAGAAAACAAACCTCCACAGGCTATTGTTAAGCCACAGATCTTGACCCATGTTATTGAAGGCTTTGTGATTCAGGAGGGATTGGAGCCATTTCCTGTAAGTAGCAAGCAAATTTGTATTTTTACAATTATTCATGTAGCATTATCTTAAAATGTATAATCTGTTGTTATCTAATAAAAAGCTTGTAATTTTATCTCAAAAGTTGTTAATCTTTTATCTAGAATGTCTTTATATATATCCTTTATATATTACCAGATATACTTCTAGGATTTTATGCTAGCTATTTAAATGTATAAACTAAGAAGAAAAATTTCAGGATATAAGGATATCAGTTTTATAATTTTTAAAGAAGGCAATTATATGTTTACTCCAATGAAATAAACTTTCTATTTTTTTTTTAAGGGGATTGAAATGATACCTAAGGTGCACTAGTTTCTTTTTAATGGTGTTTCTTGTATAATGTGATACTTTGTGAACTTTAACTTGAATACAGAAAATAATAACTTCCCAGTGATCTAATACTTCTGATGTTACCCAGTTGATGCTTTAAAATTAGCAAATAGATTTTTTCATTATTCTTAAATCTCAGCCTTCAATCAGATTTCAAAAATGCTTCAAAATGTTCACCTCAAAATTGAGGTGCTATATCTGTCACTAAAAGTATTGTGATTTGAGACTAGCTGTACATTACAGCTACACTAGCTACATTACATACTAATATCTAGAGATGAACATTTTCCCTTAGAAAATATACCAAGACAAGTGGCCAAAATCAAAGCCCAAATCAAAGACAGGAAAACAAAATTATGTGTTTTGAAGGACTTTGAACTATCTGATTTTTCAGATTCACAAGTAGTGCATTGTGATTGCACTGTGATAGTTGACTGTCTAATCAGTTGCCTTTGCTTTCAGTTTACTGTGTGTATATTAAGCTTGGATCTAAGAATCTCTGATATATAGCGAGTGGAGGAACGGGTTTTTTCTCCCTGTTCCTCAGTGATTGGATCCTGGCTCTGCCACATATAGACTGTGTAACCTTTGTCAAGTCATTCAGCCTCTTTGAAATTCATTTGCTCACCCAGCAAATGGAGATGATACTTTGCTCCTAGGGTTACTGTGAGGACTACGTGCACATAAACTGTTCTGTGTAGTGCCTGGCGCTTAATGGCCATAGCTATGATTGTCGGTTATTACTAGTGACAGTTACAGCTTCTTTTTTCAGATTACAAAAGCAATACGTATTATTTTTTTTATGGAAAATTTGGAAAATGTAGAGAACAAATAATCCTCAGTAATACCACAGAGTATATTTTAATATATATATTTTTTCATATGATCAAGGTTATTATTACGTATACAGTTCAGCTTCTTTCACTTAGTATATCTTGAGCATTTATTTTCTCGTTTGATTAACAGTACTTAGGAAACATTTTGAAAGATTACATAATATTTCACTTCCTGGACAACTGTAATTTATGTAATCCTTCCATTACAGTTGGCCCCCCATATCCACAGGTTTCACATCAGGGAGTCAACCCAATCATAGATCAAGAATAAAAAAAAAAAAAAAATCTACAAAGTTCCAAAAAGCAAAACTTGAATTTGCCTTGCACGGGCAACTATTTACTTCGCATTTACATTGTATTCAATATTATAAGTAATCTAGAGATGATTTAAAGTATATGGGATGGGACTTCCCTGGCGGTCCAGTGGTTAAGACTCCGTGCTCCCAATGCATTGGGTTCGATCCCTGGTTGGGGAACTAAGATCCCGTATGCCATGTGGTGTGGCCAAAAAAAAAAAAAAGTACATGGGAGAATGTGCATAGGTTATATGCAAATAATACTCCATTTTACATAAGGGACTTGAGCATCTGCAGAATTTGTATCCTCTGGAGTCTTAGAACCAATCCCCTGCAAGTACTGAGGGACAACTGTGTTGTTGGACATTCAAGTTTCCATTTTTTTGCTGTTCAGAGAGCCCTGAAAGGAATATCTTTGTATGTAAATTATCCACATTTGAAATCCACATTTTAAATAATTTCTTTAGCATAAATTCCTAGAAGTATAGGTATTGGATCACATTACATATGTATTCAATGTATGTATTCATAAGACTCTTGATATATATTGCCAAATTATTTTCTGGAAGATTGTTTAAATTTATTCATATACCAGAAGTGTATACTCTTAGCAGCACTGAATATTACAGTTTTTTCAGCAGTGAGTTTTCCATTTTTTCTTTTTTTGATTATAATAGGTTGCTGAACTAGGAGTCAGGAGACTTGAGTTCCTGATTCTGCTTTTGTAAAGAAATCACCTGCATACTTTGTTTTTTTTTGGATAGGCATTCCTTTGTTTTATTTTATTTTTTTAACATCTTTATTGGAGTATAATTGCTTTACGATGGTGTGTTAGTTTCTGCTTTATAACAAAGTGAATCAGCTATACATATACATATATCCCCATATCTCCTCCCTCTTGCATCTGCTCCCACCCTCCCTATCCCACCCCTCTAGGTGGTCACAGAGCACCAAGCTGATCTCCCTGTGCTATGTGGCTGCTTCCCACTGGCTATCTGTTTTACATTTTGTAGTGTATATAAGTCCATGCTACTCTCTCACTTCGTCCCAGATTACCTTTCACCCTCTCCGTGTCCTCAAGTCCGTTCTCTACATCTGCGTCTTTATTCCTATCCTGCCCCTAGGTTCTTCAGAACCATTTTTTTTTTTTTTTTTAGATTCCATATATATGTGTTAGCATACGTTATTTTTCTCTTTCTGACTTACTTCACTCTGTATGACAGACTCTAGGTCCATCCACCTCCCTACAAATAACTCAATTTCGTTTCTTTTTATGGCTGAGTAATATTCCATTGTATATATGTGCCACATCTTCTTTATCCATTCATCTGTCGATGGACACTTAGGTTGCTTCCATGTCCTGGCTATTGTAAATACAGCTGTAGTGAACATGGTGGTACATGACTCTTTGAATTATGGTTTTCTCGGGGTATACGCCCAGTAGTGGGATTGCTGGGTCGTATGGTAGTTCTATATTTAGTTTTTAAAGGAACCTCCATACTGTTCTCCATAGTGGCTGTATCAATTTACATTCCCACCAACAGTGCAAGAGGGTTCCCTTTTCTCCACACCCTCTCCAGCATTTATCGTTTGTAGATTTTTTGATGATGGCCATTCTGACTGGTGTGAGGTGATACCTCATTGTAGTTTTGATTTGCGTTTCTCTAATGATTAATGATGTTGAGCATTCTTTCATGTGTTTGTTGGCAATCTGTATATCTTCTTTGGAGAAATGTCTATTTAGGTCTTCTGCCCATTTTTGGATTGGGTTGTTTGTTTTGTTGATATTGAGCTGCATGAGCTGCTTATAAATTTTGGAGATTAATCCTTTGTCAGTTGCTTCATTTGCACATATTTTCTCCCATTCTGAGGGTTGTCTTTCGTCTTGTTTATGGTTTCCTTTGCTGTGCAAAAGCTTTGAAGTTTCATTAGGTCCCATTTGTTTATTTTTGTTTTTATTTCCATTTCTCTAGGAGGTGGGTCAAAAAGGATCTTTCTGTACTTTATGTCATAGAGTGTTCTGCCTATGTTTTCCTCTAAGAGTTTTTTTTTTTTTTTTTTTAATTTATTTATTTATTTTTGGCTGTGTTGGGTCTCCGTTTCTATGCGAGGGCTTTCTCTAGTTGCTGCAAGTGGGGGCTGCTCTTCATTGCGGTGCGCGGGCCTCTCACTATTGCGGCCTCTCTTGTTGCGGAGCACAGGCTCCAGACGCGCAGGCTCAGTAGTTGTGGCTCACGGGCCTAGTTGCTCCGCGGCATGTGGGATCTTCCCAGACCAGGGCTCGAACCCGTGTCCTCTGCATTGGCAGGCGGATTCTTAACCACTGCGCCACCAGGGAAGCCCCTCTAAGAGTTTTATAGTGTCTGACCTTACATTTAGGTCTTTAATCCATTTTGAGTTTATTTTTCTGTATGCTGTTAGGGAGTGTTCTAATTTCATTCTTTTACATGTAGCTGTCCAGTTTTCCCAGCACCACTTATTGAAGAGACTGTCTTTTCTCCATTGTATATTCTTGTCTCCTTTATCAAAAATAAGGTGACCATATGTACGTGGGTTTATCTCTGGGCTTTCTATCCTGTTCCATTGATCTATATTTCTGTTGTTGTGCCAGTACCATACTGTCTTGATTACTGTAGCTTTGTAGTATAGTCTGAAGTCCAGGTGCCTGATTCCTCCAGCTCCGTTTTTGTTTCTCAAGATTGCTTTGGCTATTCGGGGTCTTTTGTGTTTCCATACCAATTGTGAAATTTTTTGTTCTAGTTCTGGGAAAAATGCCATTGGTACTTTGATAGGGATTGCATTGAATCTGTAGATTGCTTTGGGTAGTATAGTCATTTTCACATTGTTGATTCTTCCCATCCAAGAACATGGTATATCTCTCTCTCTGTTTGTATCATCTTTAATTTCTTTCATCAGTGTCTTATAGTTTTCTGCATACAGGTCTTTTGTCTCCTTAGGTGGGTTTATTCCTGGGTATTTTATTCTTTTTCTTGCAATGGTAAATGAGAGTGTTTCCTTAATTTCTCTTTCAGATTTTTCATCATTAGTGTATAGGAATGCAAGCGATTTCTGTGCATTAATTTTGTATCCTGCTACTTTACCAAATTCATTGATTAGCTCTAGTAGTTTTCTGGTAGCATTTTTTCGATTCTCTATGTACAGTATCATGTCATCTGCAAACAGTGACAGCTTTACTTCTTTTCCGATTTGGATTCCTTTTATTTCTTTTTCTTCTCTGATTCCTTTGGCTAACACTTCCAAAACTATGTTGAATAATAGTGGTTTGAGTGGACAACCTTGTCTTGTTCCTGATCGTAGAGGAAATGGTTTCAGTTTTTCCCCACTGAGGACAATGTTGGCTGTGGGTTTGTCATATATGGCCTTTATTATGTTGAGGTAAGTTCCCTCTATGCCTACTTTCTGGATGGCTTTTATCATAAACAGGTGTTGAATTTTGTAGAAAGCTTTTTCTGCATCTATTGAGATGATCATATGGTTTTTCTCCTTCAATTTGTTAATATGGTGTATCACATTGATTGATTTGCGTATATTGAAGAATCTTTGCATTCCTGGGATAAACCCCACTTGATCATGGTGTATGATCCTTTTAATGTGCTGTTGGATTCTGTTTGCTAGTATTTTGTTGAGGATTTTTGCATCTGTGTTCATCAGTGATATTGTCCTGTAGTTTTCTTTCTTTGTGACATCTTTGTCTGGTTTTGGTATCAGGGTGATGGTGGCCTCATAGAATGAGTTTGGGAGTGTTCCTCCCTCTGCTATATATTGGAAGAGTTTGAGAAGGATAGGTGTTAGCTCTTCCCTAAATGTTTGTTAGAATTCGCCTGTGAAGCCATCTGGTCCTGGGGTTTTGTTTGTTGGAAGATTTTTAATCACAGTCTCAATTTCAGTGCTTGTGATAGGTCTGTTTATATTTTCTATTTCTTCCTGGTTCAGTCTCAGAAGGTTGTGCTTTTTAAGAATTTGTCCATTTCTTGCAGGTTGTCCATGTTCTTGGCATATAGTTGTTTGTAGTAATCTCTCATGATCCTTTGTATTTCTGCAGTATCATTTGTTACTTCTCCTTTTTCATTTCATTTCAATTATATTGATTTGAGTCTTCTCCCTTTTTTTCTTGATGAGTCTGGCTAATGGTTTATCAATTTCGTTTATCTTCTCAAGAACCAGCTTTTAGTTTTATTGACCTTTGCTATTGTTTCCTTCATTTCTTTTTCATTTATTTCTGATCTGATCTTCCTGATTTTTTTCCTTCATTTTTTTTTTTTAATTTAATTTATGGCTGTGTTGGGTCTTCGTTTCTCTGTGAGGGCTTTCTCTAGTTGTGGCAAGTGGGGGCCACTCTTCATCGCGGTGTGCGGGCCTCTCACTATCGCGGCCTCTCTTGTTGCGGAGCACAGGCTCCAGATGCGCAGGCTCAGTAATTGTGGCTCATGGGCCCAGTTGCTCCGCAGCATGTGGTATCTTCCCAGACCAGGGCTCAAACCCGTGTCCCCTGCATTGGCAGGCAGATTCTCAACCACTGCGCCACCAGGGAAGCCCCCTTTCCTTCTGTTAACTTTGGGTTTTGTTTGTTCTTCTTTCTCTAGTTCCTTTAGGTTTAAGGTTAGATTGTTTATTTGAGATTTTTCTTGTTTCTTGAGGTAGGATTGTATTGCTATAAACTTCCCTCTTAGAACTGCTTTTGCTGCATCCCATAGGTTTTGGGTCGTTGTCTTTTCATTGTCATTTGTTTCTAGGTATTTTTTGATTTTCACTTTGATTTCTTCAATGATCTCTTGGTTATTTAGTAGTGTATGGTTTAGCCTCCATGTGTTTGTATTTTTTACAGATTTTTTCCTGTAATTGACATCGAGTCTCATAGCGTTGTGGTCAGAAAAGATACTTGGTATGATTTCAATTTTCTTAAATTTACCAAGGCTTGGTTTGTGGCCCAGGATATGATCTATCCTGGAGAATGTTCCATGAGCACTTGAGAAGAAAGTGTATTCTGTTGTTTTTGGATGGAATGTCCTATAAATATCAATTAAGTCCATCTTGTTTGATGTATCATTTAAAGCTTGTGTTTCCTTACATTCATTTTCATTTTGGATGATCTGTCCATTGGTGAAAGTGGAATGTTAAAGTCCCCTACTATGATTGTGTTACTGTTGATTTCCCCTTTTATGGCTGTTAGCATTTGCCTTCTGTATTGAGGTGCTCCTATGTTGGGTTCATAAATATTTACAATTGTTATATCTTCTTCTTGGATTGATCCCTTGATCATTATGTAGTGTCCTTCTTTGTCTCTTGTAATAGTCTTTATTTTAACGTCTGTTTTATCTGATACGAGAATTGCTACTCCAGCTTTCTTTTGATTTCCATTTGCATGGAATATCTTTTTCCATCCCCTCACTTTCAGTCTGTATGTGTCCCTAGGTCTGATGTGGCTCTCTTGTAGACAGCATATATATGGGTCTTGTTTTTGTATCCATTCAGCCAGTCTATGTCTTTTGGTTGGAGCATTTAATCCATTTACATTTAAGGCAGTTACCGATATGTATGTTCCTATTACCATTTTCTTAATTGTTTTGGGTTTGTTATTGTAGGTCTTTTCCTTGTCTTGTGTTTCCTGCTGAATTCTCTTAGCTTTTGCTTGTCTGTAAAGGTTTTAATTTCTCCGTCGAATCTGAATGAGATCCTTGCTGGATAGAGTAATCTTGGTTGTAGGTTTTTCCCTTTCATCGCTTTAAATATGTCCTGCCACTCCCTTCTGGCTGTCAGTGTTTCTGCTGAAAGATCAGCTGTTAATCTTATGGGGATTCCCTTGTATGTTATTTGTTGTTTTTCCCTTGCTGCTTTTAATATTTTTTCTTTGTATTTAATTTTTGATAGTTTGATTAATATGTGTCTTGGCGTGTTTCTCCTTGGATTTATCCTGTATGGGACTCTCTGCACTTCCTGGACTTGATTGACTATTTCCTTTCCCTTATTAGGGAAGTTTTCAACTATAATCTCATAAAATATTTTCTCAGTCCCTTTCTTTTTCTCTTCTTCTTCTGGGTCCCCCTATAATTCGAATGTTGATGCATTTAATGTTGTCCCAGAGGTCTCTAAGACTGTCCTCAATTCTTTTCATTCTTTTTTCTTTATTCTGCTCTGCAATAGTTATTTCCGCTGTTTTATCTTCCAGGTCAGTTATCCGTTCTTCTGCCTCAGTTATTCTGCCATTGATTCCTTCTAGAGAATTTTTAATTTCATTTATTGTGTTGTTCATCATTGTTTGTTTGCTCTTTAGTTCTTCTGGGTCCTTTTTAAACGTTTCTTGTATTTTCTCCATTCTGTTTCCAAGATTTTGGATCATCTTTACTATCATTACTCTGAATTCTTTTTCAGGTAGACTGCCTATTTCCTCTTCATTTTTTTGGTCTGTTGGGTTTTTACCTTGCTCCTTCATCTGCTGTGTGTTTCTCTGTCTTCTCATTTTGCTTAACTTACTGTGTTTGGGGTCTCCTTTTCACAGGCTCCGTGTTCATAGTTCCCGTTTTTTTGGTGTCTGCCCTCAGTGGCTATGGTTGGTTTAGTGGGTTGTGTAGGCTTCCTGATGGAGAGGACTGGTGCCTGTGTTCTGGTAGATGAGGCTGGATATTGTCTTTCTGGTCAGCAGGACTGCATCCAGTGATGTGTTTTGGGGTGTCTGTGACCTTATTATGATTTTAGGCAGCCTCTCTGCTAATGGGTAGGGTTGTGTTCCTGTCTTGGTAATTGTTTGGCATAGGGCGTCCAGCACTGTAGCTTGCTGGTTGTTGAGTTGAGCTGCATCTTAGCGTTGAGATGGAGATCTCTGGGAGAGCTTTCACTGTGTGATATTACGTGGAGCCGGGAGGTCTCTGGTGGACCAATGTCCTGAACTCAACTCTCCCACCTCAGAGGCACAGGCCTGACCCCCAGCCAGAGCTCCAAGACCCTGTCAGCCGCATGGCTCAGGAGAAAAGGGAGAAAAAAATAAAGAAAGAAAGAATAAATAAAATAAAATAAAGTTATTAAAATAAAAAATTTTTAAAATTATTAAAAATAAAAAATATTAAAAAGTAATAGAAAGAAAGAAGAGAGCAACGAAACCAAAAAAACAAATCCACCAATGATAACAAGCACTAAAAACTATACTAAAGAAAAAGAAGAAAGCAAATAACGGACAGACAGAGCTCTAGGACAAATGTTAAAAGCAAAGCTATACAGACAAAATCACACAAAGAAGCATACACATACACACTCCCAAAAAGAGAAGAAGGAAAAAAATACATATATCTATATGTATTCAAAATAAAAGGAAGCGAGCAGCCAAATCAATAAACAAATGTACCAATGGTAATAAACTCTGAATACTAAACTAAGATAAACATAAAACCAGGAACAAATTAGATGCAGAAAGCAAACCCCAAGTCTACAGCTGCTCCCAAAGTCCACTGCCTCAATTTTGGAATGATTCGTTGTCTATTCAGGTATTCCACAGATGCAGGTACATCAAGTTGATTGTGGAGATTCTATCCGCTGCTCCTGAGGCTGCTGGGAGAAATTTCCCTTTCTCTTCTTTGTTCGCATACCTCCTGGGGTTCAGCTTTGGATTTGGCCCTGCCTCTGCGTGTAGGTTACCTGAGGGCGTCTGTTCCCGCTCAGACAGGACGGAGTTAGAGGAGCAGCTGATCTGGGGGCTCTGGCTGACTCGGGCCCGGGGGAGGGAGGGGTACGGAATGCGGGGCGAGCCTGCGGGCAGCAGAGGCCGGCGTGACGTTGCACCAACCTGAGGCGCACCATGCATTCTCCCAGGGAAGTTGACCCTGGATCACGGGACCCTGGCAGTGGCGGGCTGCGCAGGCTCCCGGGAGGGGAGGTGTGAATAGTGACCTGTGCTCGCACACAGGCTTCTTGGTGGCGGCAGCAGCAGCCTTAGTGTGTCATGCCCGTCTCTGGTGTCCATCCTTATAGCTGCGGCTCGCGCCCGTCTCTGGAGCTCGTTTAGGTAGTGCTCTGAATCCCCTCTCCTCGTGCACCCCGAAACAATGGTCTCTTGCCTCTTAGGCACGTCTAGAGTTTTCCCCGGACTCCCTCCCGGCTAGCTGTGGTGCACTAACTCCCTTCAGGCTGTGTTCACGCAGCCAACCCCAGTTCTCTCCCTGGGATCTGACCTCCGAAGCCCGAGCCTCAGCTCCCAGCCCCTACCCGCCTCGGTGGGTGAGCAGACAAGCCTCTTGGGCTGGTGAGTGCTGGTCGGCAGCAGTCCTCTGTGCGGGAATCTCTCCGCTTTGCCCTTTGCCCCTATTTCTGTGTTAGTGTGTGGAAACTTTTCCTCCTTCACAGCTCCCTCCCGGAGGTGCAGGTCCTGTCCCTCTTCTTTTGTCTTTGTTTTTCCTTTTTTCTTTTGCCCTACCCAGGTACGTGGGGAGTTTCTTGCCTTTTGGGAAATCTGAGGTCTTCTGCCAGCATTCAGTAGGTGTTCTGTAGGAGTTGTTCCACATGTAGATGTATTTCTGATGTATTTGTGGGGAGGAAGGTGATCTCCACATCTTACTCCTCTGCGATCTTGAAGGTCTCCTCCTCCACCTGCATACTTTGAATGTTAGTTCCCTTATCTTTATTTTTTTTTATGTATGTATGTATTTATTTATTGATTTTTGGTTGCGTTGGATGTTCATTGCTGCGTGCAGGCTTTCTCTGTTTGCGGCGAGCAGGGGCTATTCTTCTTTGTGGTGCGTGGGCTTCTTATTGCGGTGGCTTCTCTTGTTGCGGAGCCCAGGCTCTCGGTGCACAGGCTTCAGTAGTTGTGGCACGTGGGCTCAGTAGTTGTGGCTTGCGGGCTCTAGAGCGCAGGCTCTGTAGTTGTGGTACGTGGGCTTAGTTGCTCTGCGGCATGTGGGATCTTCCTGGACCAGGGCTTGAACCCATGTCCCCTGCATTGGCAGGTGGATTCTTAACCACTGTGCCTCTAGGGAAGTCCACTTCCCTTATCTTTAAAATGCATATGATAATGATCTATCCTGAGGAGATAATCCTACAAATAAACAGCTTTGTGCATGAAAAATAAATCTTAAAGGTTATTGCAGGAAAAAAATATATTGAAGGTACTGGCTCATCAAAATTTATTGCTGATGTTTTAAAAAACTTTTTAGCCTACCTGCCTAAACTAGGACCCTTGGTTCCATTTGACTGAGACTTTGAAGCATCCATACTGCTCATGAACTGCAGTATAAAGCATTTATGTTCAGGTTGCCTAACCTTTTCTCAAGGAATAAAGCCCTTAATGAATGGATCTGATCAGTTGTACAAGTAAATTATCACAGGTACCATTCGTTTCAAGAGATTTTTAAACTAAGTTGTTTCTGAAAATCTTTTAAAAGATTATTTTATTTTGTTCTGTCTGTCTTTTAAAGGTGAGTCGTTCATCTCTGCTGATTGAACAGCCTGTGAAAAAAAGGCCTATTTTGGATAATCAGGTGATAAATTCTGTGTGTGTTCAGCCAGAGCTACAGAATAATGCAAAGCATGCAGATAATTCATCTGACACAGAGATGGAAGACATGATTGCTGAAGGTTTGTGGATTTTTCTTTAAGATACCCTTTAACTTTGACTTTTATTGTTTGAAACAAGACATGGGTATTTATTCCACACAGATTTTCACTTGGAAGTATTTACTTTTTTTCTCATATAATGCATTATTTGACTAAAATAGTGGGAAAGCTAATCAGACTCTTAATGGTCATATAATTAAAATAGCAAGATTGGTGTTAATTTGTATACTATCAGTTTGACATTTGAAGGAGTGTGGTTGGGAAAAGTTCCATTATATATGAAACTAATTCAGAATTTTAGGATCAAAACAACCAATTCTCTTTCTTAAGCAGACTTAAGTAAATGACTATTTTGCTTAAAAATTTAGAGCTTCTGGGTTGTTTGGTTTTAGACTTTATGTATTCAGATGTTTGATATCAGGTGGGTATTACAGTTGTGTTAAGGACACGTAGTCTTCAATCAAAAGGCGATTAAATTTGTTCATGGAGGAAAATATCACTAAATCTCAGTGTCAAAGAATTTTTTTTATAGACCTTATTCTAATAGTGAATATTCCATAAAAGTCTAAGTGGTAATGCAAAGTGACTTTAGGAAAACAAACACAAATAAATGCAAAAATGATATATTTTACTTTTTATTGATTCTGATCATGGATCTGCAGTTGGTACCGTTCAGTTTAATTAAATAGCATTTAATATAGTCAGAGCTCTATAATAGTGAATTAATTAACATCTGTGTCTAAGTAATTATCCTCAATATATTAATATATTTAATATATTAATATATGTCATCTAAAATTAATTTATTCATTTTATTCATTTTGTAAATATTTATTTAGCATATATTATGTGCCTGTACTTTGCTAAAATTAAGTAAAATAGCATGCTGGTAAGCAAAACAGATACTGACTTGGCTCGCAGTTTTCCTAATTCTTAAGAGGAAGGCACCTCTGTCATTGTGGTAATTTATGAACTGTTGCAATGTATTTATCACTGTTTTACTTCTTATTTGAATAGCAAGGAGTATGATAGTAGTATAAAATTTTTTTACTGCTAACTTATGTTGAGTTCAATTTGATTTTTTTTTAATTTAAAAGAATGTTAAACATGAAAATTTTCAAACATACATACAATTAGAGAGAACTGTATAATGAATCCCGACTCACCCAGACGCAACATTACCCAATTTTAAACATTATTTTGCCACACCAGCTTCATCCATCCCTTTTGATTTTTCTCCCTACATTCCCCCCTTCTCTCTTTCTCTGTTGCTTTTTCTCTTTCCCTTTTCTCCCTTTATTCCTCTGTTTAAAAAAAGATCATGGTTCTTATTGTATTTTGCTAGTACATGCTTCAGTGTGCATCTATAAAAAGTGTACATTTTAATGCTGTGTCACACAAAACAACATTAATAACTCTTTGGTGTCATCTAGTACCTGGTCCATATTCAGATTTCCTCAATTGTATAATTGCTTAAATTGTATAAATGTTCTTTTATAGTTATTTTGTTCAAATCAGGATCCAAACAGTGTCTACATTTTGCCTTTTGTTGTTATGAATTTAATTTCATTTAATTCCTAAATACTTGCTTTTAGTTATGCATACTATTTACCTGAGAAAATTTTTCATTTGAGATAAAGAGTAGTAAAGATGAATGTGCAGGGTTTTTTTTTTTTCTTGTCTGTATCTATAAGAATAAGAAGTGTATAAACAAAAGTTTTCTAGGCTAATAAGCATATGTAATGTGCTCTCTTGTGTGCACGTACTGGAGAAAAATAGAAAACTGCTTAGGAAGCTTCACAGCATATTTTGTGATGCTCATGGTTTATAATATAATACAATTAAAACATATGCTGGACTATGCTAGAACCTAGAGGAGCTTTTGATCTAGTAGGAAGTAGCAATCTCCACAACAGAAAGATAACTAAGGAGCAACATATGGTAGGTATTAAATGAATTATTATAGACAGTAAGAACTTGGCACTTTAAAACTGGGTGAGATTATTGCCAGTTTGGTGAGTTTTCTGTAGAGATGGGATTTGACCTGGGTCTTGGCTGGTAAAGCATAGATTTAAGATAACAGGAATAACCTTTCAGGTTAGCATACCATGAATAAATGCACAAAAGATGTGCAAGTGCTAGGTAACTTCAGGAGGGGGCAGTGAAGAGTAGACAGTTGGGTTAGAGAAGTAGTGGGTAGGTAGTAAGGCAGTCAGAGTCTAGCATACTTTGATATTCGACTATGGAGTTAGGAGTTATCTTGCTGTCAAGAGGATGGTTACTGAAGATTTTTTAGGCAGGTGACACGAAAAAGAGTGTTTTTGGAAACTCTGCTGGTCACATGTAGGTGCAGTGTAGAGGTTTGGCATGTTATTGATACCTGTAGTCATGGTGGGAAGAGGAAGGAAGACAAGGCAAAGGGTGGTTTTAAAGGACAAGATACCAGAGTAAGGAAAAGGGAGATTAAAGATGATTAATCTACGCAATGAATAATAAATAAGCCGTAGAGATCTAATGCATGGTATAATGAGTATAGACAACAATATTGTACTATAGTCATCAACCTTGCTAAGAGACTTAAACTTAATTATCCCAGTGACTAAAATGAAAGGATAAAAATGTAATGTGATAGAAGTGCTCAATATTGCTACAAAGGCAGTCATATTATAATATACAAATGTATCAAGTTAATGTATTTTACACCTTAAATTTACACGCTGTTTTATGTTAACTATATTCAGTTAAAAAAAAAGAAAGAAAGATTAATCTATTTCATAGTGGAGATATATTTACTGAAAATGTGTCAAATTTTAAAACACTTCATAATTTCCCAAGGTAATTTTATAAAGTGTTTCTGTTACTGTATACTTTGGTGTTTATGGGAAGTATTACAGGGTGAAATGGTGAGGTCACTTATTTAGTGGCTTTGGTTGTAGTAGTATATACAGTTTAATTCAGTATGAAAAACAATGTAAGGATTATTCTTTTTTTAAAGGATAAACTATGTCTCTATTTGGACTGGTTCTGTAACCAGAATCTCCAACCAAAATGTGATTTACCAGAATATCTTATGTCTTCCCTGGTAAATGATCACACTGATCATGGTTTCTATCTCCTCGCCTCTCTTTGCCGCTGATCGTCACATGATCTCAAGTCTTCAGGGAAATTGAAAAGTAACTCCTCCTTGCGCAAAAAAATTGGGGATCTCTATTAGTTAGGATATGTGTTTGGCCACTCCATTAGAGACCCAGAATAATACCTGATGAAATAAAAAAGTTTCATTTTCTCTGACATAGTCTAAAGGTGAGCAGCGCAGGGCCCCATGGTGTTGGGCAACTAAGCTCTCAGCGGCTCTGCCATCCCTAGGATGCTGCTCACATTTCCAAGGTAGCTGATCTTCATGATCACGTACTAACTGTAAGATGGGAGAAAGGGCACCACCTGGAATTTGGTCAGAAATTGGCCACACATGGGGCAGAAACTGTACTTTTTATTCTCAGTGGCCATATTCCTAGCTAAAAATTAGGATTTTGTTACTGTGGGAGAAAAGTGAAGAATGGATATGAGGGAATTGCCAGCCGTCTCTGCCATAGAATCCCACCTTTATTAGCTAAAGCAATAGTTTTTTAAACTTATTTGGCTCTGTAATTTTTTATTTACAAATGTGAAAAAGTAGCCTTGGTAACATTACCAGGTTTGTTGAAATTTTGACCAAATATTAGAACTGGACTTTTTTGAATCTGTTAATATTCCTCTCTTCTTTATGAGAAATAAAACTGATGTTCTATTTTTGTCAGGTTGTTAACCCTTAGACCATACCTGTTTGGGATCTCCCCTCTCTCACCAGCAAAAACATTTCCTTCTCCTTCATAAGGTATTCTAACCTATTATCAAGTGTTGCATATTATTATGTTAATTAATACAAACTTTTGAAATAAAGCTTTCAGTATAGTCGAAATGGAACAAGTTGACAGATGGGCTCTTTGGGGCTGGATTGGTGGCAGTGGTGGTCGAATGAGAGGTTCTGTCTCCAGTGCAGGCTTTTCAAGGTCAGATCTGGTTACAAGCATGACAGCATAAAAACAATACTCCTGGAAGTATGACACTAGGTCCCAGGGATGTGTTGAGGGGCACAACTGTGTGAAAGCCTTCATTGGAAGGAGCAGTTTTTACTTTACTTGCTTTGAGACTCTTTGTTCCTCATTGCTACTTAATAGATGAGTTTTGTTTATTAAGACAGTCTTGAGAATTTCCTTGAGATGATCACTTGCTAGTTTATGATTTGATTGGTCATGACAGTGTATTTGGATGTCCCTTGGAACTTCAAATATTTCACAGTGTGTTTTTTAGTTCTTGCTGCCTTCACTTAATTTAGCACTTTGCTGTTTGCTTCTCCAGTAACGCTGGGATAAGGTGATGCTTCAATGTACTGAGTCCATGTCATCCGTGTCTACATTTCAGAGCCCCTTTCTTCATCTTAACAAGTCTTGCTTAAATGAATAGCATAGAAAAGCACATATGGAGCTCATAGCTAAAGGCTTTAGTTAGTGGAGTTCTTTTTTTGTATGTTTTATATGACTTGGCACAGGAATTATGATGATGCATGAAAATGGCAAAATATGGTGGATTTAAGAATTTAACAGTTTTCATTGAAGTATTTCTTAAGCACTTATTACAGGTCTTAGTACTCTTAGTTCTTATGTGGAAAATAGGAAATGGAACTGTCACTTTTTTATGCCTGCTACCTATTGGGCGTTCATGTAATCTTCACTGCAATTCTTTGGGAAAGGTATTTTAAACTCCATTTTACAGATGAGAAAACTGTGGGTCCTGAAGATTAAGTTGCTTACTTACAGGTGACTGCTGCTGCTGCTGAATACTTGAGGATTTAGGTGGGAAGTTTCTTTGGGTCCTGTGGTATGACTTGAAAGTTATGGATATAGAGGTGGAGGGAAGGACATTCTCATTTAACAGAGAAGCACCCTGACAAAAAGGAGCAGAGGTTAGAAGTTACAAAACCAATGGTGATTTTGAAGGTAAATGTAAATTACTTTGTTTTAATATGCTAAAACTAAAAGGGACTGTTTTATAATTAGATAAATACATCTTTATATATTCTGTTGTACATTGCAGATCTTTGAGAGTGTTAACTGTTTTAAATGCTCTTCTGAAATCAGACATCAAAATTTTACCTTCATTTTGGATTCATCCTCATTTTCTCCAGTTAGAAGTGTGTTCTTTGCTGTATATATTGTACATAGCACAGTGTATCAACATTCATATACTACATGATGCTTTTTGAAAGGTAGTGACTTTGTTTTATTTTGCACATTTTAGGTAGGTTGGATTCTTAGCAAAATGAACCTTTAAAAATGTATTGCTTACTTATATAGAGAAAAATCCATAAAATATTTTTATGCAGGAGCAAGAGGGAATTGGTGGAAGTGGTTGTTTTGTGGGGCTTTGCCTTGCCGAAGTGGCTATGGATTGAGAAGTTAAAAGACCGTTCCTTCTGTTTCCTGGAGGGTCTGAACACTAGCAGCGTCCAACCAAAGTAGAAGCTAAAAGAAAATTTGCCACGATTAAATTTTTGGAAGTTTTTTCTTTGTTTTCTTCTTTTAGAGGCATTAGAAGAAATGGACAGTGAGTTGCTCAAGTGTGAATTCTGTGGAAAGATGGGGTATGCTAATGAATTTCTGCGGTCAAAACGATTCTGCACTATGTCGTGTGCCAAAAGGTATTTCTGTTCTCTTGAATTTCCTAGAGCACAAGCCAACAACTGCTGTAACAAAACCAAAAAACTTGTAGAGTTTGCCATTAGTCAAAACTAGATATTACAGAGGAGTGATATCAAATAGGCATTATTTGGAGCTACTTTGCTATTTAGCTGTTAACATTTGCTCCGTGAAAACTGCATATTCATAACACATACAGCATAATCTGATATTGAAGTGGCAATCTTCTGGTGGTAAGAATATGCTTAGGAGAACCCCTCCTGTGAATAGACTACTAGTCCTTAAGGTGTCAAAACAATATTTGTTTTATCAATATTGAAATAACCTGGATTTACTTTGTTACATTTTAAAATGTTTCATTTCTTTTAACCATATCCTATTTATTTTAGGTTTCTAAGTGGGACAGCTATAGCATAAGTTCCCCACATTGTTATATTATCTGACAACAAAATGGCCTGTCTTCTAAACCTGTCTTTTCAATAGTAATATTATAGGTGAATAGTATTACTATCAAAAAAATTTTTAGTATCTTCATTGATCTAGTCGCAAGTTTAGTTTACATTAAAGAACACCCCTCTAATTCTGATTATAAATCCTAATTATAGGTATTTCCCACTAAAGGTGAAGTGTATGCACAGGTTGATTATTTTGAAATTTGTTTTCTATTCCAAAAGTTATTATTCTCTCAAAGAATTTAAGATCTTAAAGATACATCCAGGGAATTTCTTGCTTGAATACATTATTTAGTATGGTGCCCCTAAAATATACTTAGTAAAACTTAAGTTAAATAACTAGTAGAAGTATTTTCCTCTAAAAATGGGTTATTGGTTTTTCAATTGTCAATCTGTTATTCAGATATTCTTTCATGTTATTGATAGTCCTAATCAAATTATGTAACTCCTGTTTTAACTTAGGAGTTTTTCCAGTTTGCATGTACCACAAGAAAGAATATTGGCTCTCTGATTCTAAGGGATTAAAAACTGAGGGAGAAGGATTGCCTTTCAGAATATTTTAAACTTCTTGACTATTTAGAAATATTTCAGGACATTTAACACACTACGATCACTCTTCTCCCAGAGGTGATTGCTCAGTTGTCCTGTTATTATACCTTTAGGCGAAGCTCTTTAGAGGTTTAGGGGTCCTAATGTAGGAAAATGCAGACGAGAGAAGAGCAAGGAGGAGAGGATAAAGTAGGTCTCACCTGAGAACTGCTGTTTACATGTCTGCCTAGGGATCTGTCTTAGATATCTAAATATTTAGGGACTAAATAGCAAGTGTAAAGTTAGTCTCTCTTCTCTGTTCTGTAGTCAGCTAGGAAAGAAGTTTTGTCAGTTGATGTGAATGGAAATCAGAAACCTTTAGAGCTGAGCCCACAGATGAGCATAATGAACACGGGAGGAGCTTGTTGAATTGTCTTAGGGTAAAATGAAGTGACCATCAGGACACTTTTCTTTTTTATATTTTTAGTGGAAAAATAGCCTTTTCACTCTCATAGTACTCCTTACTTCTACCTCCTGATATTTTCATAAAACATAGGTGAGGAAATTCTTGTCATTTCCCTGAAAAATCATCTTAAAGCAAAAGAGTTTTGAAAATAAGAAATTACAGTGGCAGTTTTATGTGTAAAAAAAGAGGAACTGTGTATATTTTTCTTAGCCTTTGTGTAGCTTTTCAGACATTTGTCTTAGATCATCTCTTTTCACTCTTCTTTCTAGGGAAGGGGTTGGCAAACTATGCCCAGGCTGAGTCCTTTTTGGAGCCTATTTTTGTATGGTCCCTGAACTAAGAATAGTATTTAAATTTTTAGGTGGTTGAAAAAGAATCAAAAGAATAACATTTTGTGACACCTGAAAATTACATAAAATTCAAATTTAAATGTTATTAAAGTTTTATTGGAACACATCCATACTCATTCATTTTTTTTAAAAAATTTTATTTATTTATTTTTGGCTGCGTTGGGTCTTTGTTGCTGCTCACGGGCTTCCTCTAGTTGCGAGAGCGGGGACTGCTTTTCATTGCGGTGCGCGGGCTTCTCATTGTGGTGCGTGGGCTTCTCATTGTGGTGGCTTCTCTTTGCTGCAGAGCACAGGCTATAGGCGTGCAGGCTTCAGTAGTTGTGGCGCGCAGGCTCAGTAATTGTGGCATGCAGGCTCTAGAGCACAGGCTCAGTAGTTGTGGCGCACGGGCCTAGTTGCTCTGTGGCATGTGGGATCTTCCCAGACCAGGGCTCGAACCTGTGTCTCCTGCATTGGCAGGCGGATTCTCAACCACTGCGCCACCAGGGAAGCCCCCATGCTCATTCATTATTGTCTATGGCTGCTTTCATGTTACAGTTGCAGAGTTGAGTAGTTGTGCCAGAAACTTGTGTGGCTTACAAAGCCTAAAATATTTAATATCTGGCCCTTTATAGAGGAAGTTTGCCAGCCCCTGTTCTAGGGTGTTGGAACTCAGTAAATGGCATAGGACTCTTTTAAGCTGTCATCATGCTTTATAAAGGTCTACATTAAAAAATTTTAGAGTGTTCACTTCGACAGCACATATTCTAAAATTGGAATGCTACAGAGAAGATAAGCATGGCCCCTGCACAAAGATGATAGGCAAATACATAAAGTGTTCCATATTTTAAATATATATATGTTAAAAATGTATATTTAAAAATATTAGACAGTCTATTTTGATAAAATAAAAATAATCTTTCAGCCAATTTTAAAGAATTATATATATTTGAATTTCCTGAATTCCTGAGAGCCATGAATTCCTTGTGGAACTTTGAAATCTCAACTTTACCTTTTCATTCCTTGATTTTAGTTATATTTGAAAAATATTTTGCTAGCCATTTGAGATTTCCCCCTCTCTACTATATTAACCTCTTTTTATTAATCTCTCTTCAGAAATGATTACCTGGAAAAATAACAATTTGAACGTTTAAATAATTAATTCATAATTTCTTTTCTCCTGGAACCTTGAATTATTTTGCAGCTGGAAAAATGAGTTATCCTCTGTATTTTGCAGAGAGTTTCTATCATGCTGTTATTAGGAGAAAATATCAATACCTTGTTATAGGTGTCCAGTATTCTATTGAGAGCTATATTATGATGTAAAACGAGGCCACTTTTTTTTTTTTTTTTTACTGTTAGCATAATTAAATCTATTGAACACTATGGTTTACTTTCTGAGGTATTACAGACCATAATGAAATAAATGGCACTTACTGATTCACAGCTGCACTTTAAGGTCATAATTAATTACTAAATGGAGTGTCCCATACATCATTTAATTTTTTTCTTACTTGAATTTCTTAGGTACAATGTTAGCTGTTCTAAAAAATTTGCACTTAGTCGTTGGAATCGTAAGCCTGATAATCAAAGTCTTGGGCATCGTGGCCGTCGTCCAAGTGGCCCTGATGGGGCAGCAAGAGAACATATCCTTAGGCAGGTCTGTAGAAACTTTGATTCAATGTACAATACCCTTTTCAGAAATACAAGGAAAGTGCAATGCTGTATTTTACCTGTACTACATTTTCCAGCTTCCAATTACTTATCCATCTGCAGAAGAAGACTTGGCTTCTCATGAAGATTCTGTGCCGTCTGCTATGACAACACGCCTGCGCAGGCAGAGTGAGCGGGAAAGAGAGCGTGAGCTTCGGGATGTGAGAATGAGGAAAATGCCTGAGAACAGTGACTTGCTACCAGTTGCACAAACGGAGCCATCTGTATGGACAGTTGATGACGTCTGGGCCTTCATCCATTCTTTGCCTGGTATGTGATTGACCACTTTAGCCTTAATATTTGTCTTGTGCACACACAGAGGAATGACGTTAGATCCATCCACACCTATTGCACAAAAGGGTTAGACAAGTTCTATGTATATGTACTCATTAAATGGCATTTGGTATTGAAATGTGATCTGTCTCCTCTTGCTTATTCCCTCAGCACAACTGGGTATTTTCTCATACCCCCCAAGTCGATAAAAACTGACTAGTCCTGCTTCTGCTGTGACACCTCAGCCGGTGAAGAGATTAAAGGTGCTCTCTTCTCTTCAGTCTGATTTCTCTCGAGAGGTCAGTAGAGAGATTGAGTCAGACACTTCTTCCCTTCTGCGCTTCCAGTTTTCTATTCTATTTCCTCCTTATTTCCTAATTTAACCTTTTTTAAATGAAGTAAGAGAGACTATAATTTTTTTTTTTTACTTTTTTGAAAGCTAATCAGCACCTTTTAGAATATAAAATTTTGGCTTCTTTAAACAAAAACAAGCTGTTTCTTTTAAAGGAGGCTGCATTCTTTGATTCTTTGCAGTAAATAGACATCAAGAATACTTATGAAACTAAGTAGACAACTGAAATTCAGTTATGATATTCCATTCCAGTATTGAGGGTTACTTTCTTATTTATGTTTTCTGCTCTCTCATTTGGTACTCTTTCCATCAGCTTAAGTCATTATGTTCTTTATCTTTTTTCTTTACTACAGCAATAATCTTTTATTTCCACTTTCTCTAAGGGGCTGGCTACTGAAGACAGCTGCACCTTTGCTCATCATGAGACCCACACTGCTATATATGTTAAGACAATATATATTTTTTTAATCAGCAAACCTTTATCATTCACTTTGACCTTATAAATATAGAAAATAAGGTTTTAAAAATATTTGTTCCATTTTGGTTTTTCGGTGAATCTATCATTTCTCTTGACACAAGCTTTCCAGAAAAATACATCCCCTTTGAACTTGTCTACAGACTTATTAAAATTAATCCAGCCATTTTTGCTAATTAATCTTTCTATGAAGGTGACCACTGTCTCAGAAGCAAACTTACAGCTAAAGTGTTGGGAGTTCCCTGGTGACCTAGACATTAGGATTCATCGCTTTCACTGCAGAGGCCCGGGTTCAGTCCCTGGTTGGGGAACCATCCCACATGTCGTGTGGTGCGGCCAAAATACAAAAAAAAATAATAATAATAAAAATTAAAATAAATAAATAAAGTGTTGTATGAGTGAAGAAAGTATATTCAGAAGTATTCTGCTTTTTAAAAAAATCCTGACTTGTGATGGGTCGACTTAGTGAACTTTCGATTTTATGGTGGTACAGAAACAATACACATGCAATAGAAACTGTGCTTCAGTTTTGAATTTTGATCTTTTGCTGGTGATATGAAGCACAGCACTCTCTCCTCAGGTTGGGTAGGGCAGCTCCCAGTCAGCCACGCTGTCACGAGGGTAAACAGCTGATAGAACCATTCTGCACCCATGCAACTCTGGTTTTCACTTTCAGCACAGTATTCAATAAATTACATGAGACATTTAACACTTTATTATAAAATAGGCTTTGTGTTAGAAAATTTTACCCAACTTACAGTAGGCTAATGTAAGTGTTCTGAGGACGTTTAAGGTAGGCTAGGCTAAACTACGACGTTCAGAAGGTTAGGTGTATTAAATGCATTTTCGACTTGATGTTTTCAACTTATGATGGGTTTATCAGGATGTAAGTTGAGGAAGATATATGTACAGAACTCTGAAATTTTATTAAATTATTTTTTCAATAGCTTGTTTTAGAAATGTTAAATAAGTTTTTCTTTTTTTTTAAACAAGGTATGGTCACTTTTAAAGAAAGATGAAATTGTTTAAAGAAGGGATACATTTTTCATGGGAAGATTTTTAAGTATGCACCTAGGAAAACTTAGGTGTGATTTAAGTGCTGACCGTGTGGGTTTAGAATCTGCTTTAAAAAGCTGACATATTAGAGTAATGGTGAGTCTTCACTGGGTGTGGTTTTAATACTTAGTGCAAAAAATTTTAAGTTTTATACCAGTCTAGATATCTTGAGAATTAGCATTGGAATTGACACTAATCCCTGAGGCTGGACTTTGATTCTGTCATCTTCAGACGTAGTCTCAGTCTTCCAAATGGGGTACATGAGCTGTTAGCCTGATTTCTCATTTGGTGGAAAATATTTCTTTTCCTTTGGGGAGGAGGAAAATAGTTGGCCAAATAATTAACAAATAATAGATACTGCTGATTCTTCTATGACTTCATATGCTTTTTTTTTTTAGGGCTAGTTTTCTAATTTTCCCCAGCATCCATTTGCCACGAGACTACTCTTGGCTGCTTTATTAGAACAAAGGCTAACTCCTTTGTCTTACTCTTGCTTCATTTGAATTGAAAAAAATTATTTCTTATAACTTGAGATGCTTGTCTTATTGAGTTCATCAGGACACTTAATTTTGTTGCTAATTGTTTAGAGAACATTATATATAAAGCAGACTGCTTTATAATTTAGAATTGCTTGGTACTGTTTAAGAGTTTGCTGAATACAACTCTGCTTTTCTTTTACCTGATTAAATGGGAGTATTTCTAAACTGCTTTGACAGGCTAAATAACAGGCTTATCTGTGTGATCAGTTAACATCTTCTTTCTCAAAGTTTTTCTCTGAATAATGCCTGTAGCTTAAGGTAAATCTCAGCCAGAAAATCTTTATTTCTCTATGTTCCTCTGGCCTTTGTAAACTTCCTTTTGAGCCGCTTTCAGCTCATTCAGGGCTGGATTTTTTTTTTTTTTCCCCCTGAGCTTTTCTCATGGAGTGAACAAACTTGTAAATTTTGTAATCTCTTGTATTTTGTTTCTTTCCAGTTGAGGCTAGGTTTCCCTCTTTCATCAGGGCACCTATATTTATTCCTAAAGTTTTCTCTTCTCATTGTGTAATGTCATCTTGTGAACCATCTTGGTGGGACCATGTTAGAGCTGGTATGCAGACCAGTCTCAGAGCTGTTACCAGAGTGAAAAATTATTTTCTTCTAAATTTTTATACATTAAAAAGTTCTCTATAGGAATGGTTCTTTTTATTCTCAGTTTACTGCAGTTATCTTCTTTAACTCTTCCTTGATATAGTGAACTGCCTTTTGCAAAGATCACTTTAGTCTTTATTTGTTGATCTGTGAATCTGCAGTACATTTGGTTTCCCTGTAGGCATATAAAGTAGGTATTGTCTAAAAACATATGACTGTTTACTGGTTTTCATAATACTGATATTGAGACTTTTTATTCTGTAGTATTGAGTGCAGGTAATATCTTTTCATCATCCTTACTGATGTTAGTTTTGGGGTGGGGTGTTTTTGTTTTAGGTTTAGCTGGAAAAGTGACTGGACATTTGTAAGGTTCATTTGGGACCCATGTCCGTGTGCAGAGGTCCATGCCCATTCTGGTGGCTGCTTGTGGTGAGGTAAAGCCAGCTGAGCCGACTGGTTGCTGCAGTTGGGATATGTTCTGTAATGTTCCTGGGGTGCCAGCTGTTGTACAGAAGTAGATTCTAAATATGTCAGAAATTCATAGAACTATAGCTCAGTATACCTTGAGCATCTAGGTTTTTTTAAAAAATTCATCTTTCTCTAATATGTTTCAGGAAAGCATATTTGCTTCTGCCTTTTTTTTTTCCATTTTTCTTCTTTAAGTCACTTTATTTTTTCATTTCTATACTAATGTATGGTATAAATACCCTTTTTGTGGTTGGCTTAAGAAAGTTGTGACCTAAAATTCTGAAGATAATTCATTCCTGTTTGATCATGCTCTTTCCCAACTTTTTGTTCTTTATATTTTGCTAATACATTTACCGTCTGTCTACAAGAAGACATTTGAAGAGCGCTCTGATAATACCAAGGAACAAGCACATGCTATGAATTTCTTCATGGAGAACTCCTTGTTTCTATTCCCAAATGTAGCTCTTACGGTCCTCATTACTTCTCATTGCTTCTGTTTTCTGAATCTAAGTAAGTCCTACGCTATCTTTCTCTCTCTTCTTTTCTTTCCTGTGTTCTTGTAAGTAAGACTGAAGAGAGAAGAACATTTAGTTCTTTCATAAAAAGAAGGATGAAGTCACAACTAGATGCAAGATTAGTCAGTTTTGTCTGCCCAGTTTTGAGAGCTACCTCTGGGAAAAGAAAAGGGGCTTTTCTATGGTGAGTAATCCCATTTTAACTATATAGTTTCTTTTATATGGTAAGTGGCCAAAAGCATAAAAATTTTGCATAGGGTACTTTTGAAATGTCAGTTTTTAAAAATCTGAGAAATTATTAAAATAGAGAAATTGTAAAGCTGATTGCTATATAGGAAACAGGAAGGATACAACCAACAGAGAAGATGGAAAAGAAATAACCAAGAGAAAAGCTGGCCACACAGCTGAATACAGAAAAAAAAGTTTGTGTTACTCTTACAGACAGCTCCTTTTTAGCAGATTCTGTTTTTGTTCATTATCCATTCAGTCAGTCCTTCACTTATCCAAAAATATGTGTATTTAGCACCTACAATGTTTTGTGCTTGGTGCTGGGGTTATAGGGATGACATTATATAAGAGGGTGGCATCCTCTTATATAAACAAGAGGATGATACATTTGTGGTAGAAAGAATAATCATTCCAGCAAAATTGTATCCAAAGGTATAATGTAACCATTTCCATTATCTTTTTCTTTGTGTTCTCCCTTAGAATGCTAATTTGAATAGAAAAGAAAGACTTTAAGCTGTTAGTTTTTATTCTTAAATTCACTTTTATAATTTTGTCTTTTATAAGGAAGCTTCCACATTTTTGCATTGTCTCCTCTCATGGTTCCTTAATTCATTACCTTCCCTGCTGGTTTCTTTACCCTTAGTGGGGAAGTTTATTAGCCTGGCTGTGCAAAATTTGGTAGATAATAGAAACGTTTGAGGTTCAAGTAGAGTGCTCACGTTGTTACTTGCTCTAAAGCACTTGGTTTACACAGAGAGGTAAAATATTGGTTATTTGTCAAGAGATTAGCCAGCAAGCTCAAAATTTCAATGAGAATTTATGTTTTCTTACCAGAAGTGGAGATTAGTCCAGTGATATTAAGATTTGAAGTTGAAAGTACAAGTTGATCATTGTAATACATTTCAGCAATAGATTGATACTATAATTTTGATGGATTGTTTCTGTCCTGAGTGAATAATAAAAATGTTTTGGATGTGCCTGGCACATTGAAGGTTGTAAATCAGAATGAAGGTACAAATGATAATGAAAGTGGTACTTGAGAAAATATTTCTAAATTATTATTTAAATGGCAGAACATTATATCTTATTCTTTTGTACCTGTATGTGAAGGATATGTTATACAAAGTAAAGTTCTTGAGGTATAATGACTAGTTAATCCAAACTTGCTGTATGTGTGGCATGCTTTCAGGTGACAGCATTGTCCTTTTCATGAAGGTTATATCTGGACTGAACAGTCTGTACATTTTACCTGACTTATAATTATTTCTGCAATATTATTTTTAGAACAAGAATTCCAAGTAAATTGCTTTACCTGGATTTCGAATTCTTACATTTTAGAATGTCAGGAAATACTCTCTTCTTCAAGAGTGAACCCAAGACTACCATCAATAAATTTCATTTGTTTCTCAGCCTGTATTTCAGATACTCAGACCCAGGGAGAGCATAATTGTGACTGTTAGGAGTAACCTCTGATTGTTGTGTATTAATTCTAACATCCTTCCTCTGATCAAATTCTAGGCTGCCAGGATATCGCAGATGAGTTCAGAGCACAGGAGATTGATGGACAGGCTCTTCTCTTGCTAAAAGAAGACCATCTTATGAGTGCAATGAATATCAAGCTAGGCCCGGCCCTAAAGATCTGTGCACGCATCAACTCTCTGAAGGAATCTTAATGGGATCATGAGGCTTTGAGATAACAGCAGTTTTATTCTTAAACAAACTTGTAAGGTAAAGGCTCAAGTTGGCCTACAATATTATCACTTATTGTGATGGATAGCCAAGCACATTGGGATCTCTGCATTAAGGCTGACATTTCTTCTACAGATATAATAATTCATTATATTGATACATTTTCATAATTAGCTAACATTGGTGAATTAATTTTACAGGTTACACACAACATTGAAAGACTTGTTATAGAGGGCCATGATATTTTTCAAAGTGTTTTACTAGATAATTTTTTTAAAGGTGATGTTTATCATTAATATAAAAAATCTTTTGAGAGTAATTTAATGATTTACATTTCTCCTCTTTTGATTCGGTTTTCTTATACATTTTTCTACCCTATAATTTTTCTATGGGTTGTTGTGAGAGATATAATTTAAGAGTGATTTAGGAATAATTTTGGAGTCCAGTGACCAGAATTGTATGCAGTGAGATATCACTGTATGTTTTAAAAAACATATCTTTCAGGCAATTGCTTTGTTTATAAAAAGGATTGCATTCTAGCATGAATAATACTGATCTAGACGTTAGAAGATTTGGTTTCTATTCCAAACTTGACCAAGAATTTGGTGTGACTGAGGAAGTTAGTTTTCCTCTTAGTTTTTGTTCTTTTAGAGCAGTGGTTCTCAACAGAGGTCAGTTTTGTTCCCCAGGGGACATTTGAAAATGTCAAGGGACATTTTGGTTGTCATAGCTTAGGGGTTGGGGGGGGTGGGTTGCTATTGGTAGCTGACATGTGGACAGGGATGTCGCTAAATATCCTACAACGCACAGGACAGCCGTCTACAACGAAGAGCTATCTGGTCCAAAATGTCAGTAGTGCCAAGGGTGAGAAACCATAACGTAGGAGTGATAAATATTGCTCTTTTTCACCCAGAGGGATATTTTGAGAAAAAAAATTTAAAAAGGGATGTAACAAGGAATACATTGTACAATGGAAGTATTTCAGATAGCATTAATGTTCTGCTAGAGTATTTTTCCCAGTTTTATGCATTCTAGAAAAAGGGGGGAAATCGGCCTGTAAAATGAGGACTAGCATACTTAGAATTTTGACTCTCAGTATTGAGTCATAATAACAATTATCTTTCATATCTCTCTGCACTGATGAAGGCATAATATGATTATGCCTTATGAACCAGTACACAGCCTTTGCTGGCAGGGCAATACTTTGTAGTGGCTATGTGGTTGGTCTTTGGATTTTTCTAGTGTTGAACAAGCTGGATCTAGCTAGAATGCACATTCCTTTTTCCTTGACTAAATCCTTGTATGCTTCCTGCAAAGCAGTTATCCAACTGATCTCTCTTGGATAATTGGATCTAATTTTGTATGTACATGTTTTAGGGGAAAAAATTTTAAAGCAAAACCTTTCATTGAACAGTTAGTGTTCTGTTAGAATTATGGCACTAAAAATTGTGGCAGGCCTGTGAACTTTATAGTCCTGGACATCAAAAAGGTTTTAATCTTTTTTTTATCTTATCTTTACCATACAGTGGAAATGTTTTAATAATTGAAGGAACATACACAGATATTTGGCAGAAGTTCAGTAAGTGAGGAAGAGTCCATGGGTTTCAGTCATTGTCACTGATCTTTTAAAAAAGATTGTGTTACGCTAGTAGAAGACTAAAGATGTCATTAAAGACATCACAGATATTTATCTTTTGGCTTTGTGTACATTAGAGAATGTTGATTATTTTTATACAAAAATACAGCGGGTAATTTTTTTAACCTTTAGATGCCTCTTGTTTGAATGTATGCTTTGTGGGATTCTTTGTGTAGTAATGTTTTAAAAAAAAGACATTTACTGATAGTTACGTGTAGGATTAGAATATGTAATATAGTGTAAGGCTCATGTTCCAGACCTACAATAGCTTGTAGTCTATGTCACATATTTCTGTATATCACATTTTTAATTATTGGATTACAGTTTCAAGGAAAGGTAGGTACTCTACAGTTAATTTTCATTTATTAGCAGTAAATCATTATGACAGAGTTGTCATATGCTTTGACTTTTCCCCTCATCTTGTAATTTCAGAACACAAGTATAGGTTAAGCATTAGTAGGAGATGGTCCACTGTATGAGGGCTGAAGGGCACAATGGAAAATCTCCCCTGGAATTAAAACTTTGTCACAGATGATCCACAAACAATTCATACAGAATTGATTCTTTGGGGATGGATAGACTCCCCTGGCAATAATGATTACCTCCCATAACTATATTATCTATATATAGCCTTTAAGGTATTAACTTGGAACTGTGGTCCCTCTTCTGATATCAGTCGTTATGTACTTACTGAAAGCCCCTGTGCGTAGCGCTGTGTTAAGTATCCCAGAAAGCTTACAAGAGGGGTTTCCATTGGAGAGCACCTTATAATCCTAAATCTTATAATAATCTTAAGAATAGTCCAGATCTTCTGCTGTCCCTACTCAAAACATACCCAGAAAATATACTTGCTTTTTTCAAGTTATTTTATTTAGAAATGGCTCATTGGCTTTTAACTAGTAGTTTTCCCATTGATGCAGCTGTTTCTTTCTGGGTGATTTAACTATCTGAATTTCAAAATTTCAGTTATGTATAATGGATATAGACGATAACACTGGGTGTCCACCTCTCTCCTGAGCTTAAAGCACAGTTTTAGTATGAAATAGGTGGGGAGAGTGCTGTCATTTTTGTTTTCCTTCATATTACTAGTTGTTTTAGGATTTTGATTGAGGAGAGGGAATGACAAGCAGAAAGAGTACATGGGAAGTTCTTCTTACTTTTGCTACCTAAGTTTGCATTTTCTGACTTCTTTATACTGATGCACTCTTTTCCCGTTGAGGAAGAAAATCCCTACAAGTTTGAAATTTTATTTGCTTTAAGCCACGTGTTCCTAAGAAAGTACACAGAGAGCTGGTTTATAAAAGTTGTTTCTTACATGATGTGCATTTTCATCAAGCCTTGTGTAGGCATGTGTCTGACACAGCTGTGCAGCTGTGATATATAATCCGTGTAAGAGTGCTGTCCCACAACCTGGCACTTTTTAAGTGGCTGGTAATTTTTCCATGATGGTACTTTTAAATTTGCTGGCGCATCCTCTAAACAGACATTTTTTAAAGTCCCAGTTTAAGGGCCGTCCCCTCAGAATAGAGAATGTGGACTAGAAGGAAAGAAATATTAGTGAAGGAGCTTGAGAATGGTGGAGAAGCAGACAAGAGACCTGGCACTTTGTTAGTTTATCCCACTTCAGCGCTGAACAAATTTCTGCACTTTTGAAGTTAATATTCATGTTTTACCTAGTTCTAAATAGAAATTATTTTTTGTAGGTAGCCCACTTTATTTTAATTTTTGACATAGCTTATCTTCCCATATCCAGTGTAATATTATAGTCAGACATTTATTCAAATACCAGTCTTGGACTGAAATCTGTCCGAGTGCCCCATATCACTGGCTTGTTCAATTAAATGTTATAAAGTCCCATTATTTGCATTTGCAGGGTTTTGGTAGCACCATGGCACAAGTATGGTAAGGAGGCAATATATAGATTGAGTATAGTCTTAGGCTGTGCTTGCATGTGTGTAAACAATCTTGGAAAGAATAAACTATTGCACATACATGGGAATGATGCTATCCTCATAGCCATATCGAGTGGAAGAAATCCCTGGCTGGACACACTGTTAAAACATTTCAAAGATATATTTTCAACCAGAACAGCCTGGTTATATTTTGTGGTTTGAAGATCCTCACCCTTAGTGAATGGCAGGAACTCATGCTGCCTCTGGGCAATGGGCATTGAGCATTACTGCCTAATAGGATGAAAGAGCCTCACTCCCCTTACCTCCTCAAGCCCCAAGGAAACTGTGTGAAAACTTTCTTCTTAGAGAGACCTTTGCCTGAAAATCCCTACAGAGGACTTTGTAGTAGGGTTAATTTTAGGGAGGTAACTGGGGCAGGAATTTCTAATACCTAACAGTCATGTCTTCGTAAACCCTCTGGGCAGTGGAAACTGGCCATTTATGTACAATGTTTGCTCAGCCTGTTTCCTTTGCAGGACATGTAACTATAACGGGGCCTTGGGGAAGGTTTTCTAGGGGAAAGGACAGGGAAGTGGAGGAGGAGACAAATGGGGAAAAGCATTCCAGACCCAAGAGGGTAATATGGTTAACTGAGTGAGGTTGTGTAGTATAGATATGGCCATCAGTAGTTCAGAATAATAAATTGTAATGGTTGGGTCCCAGTTATAGCAATAAACAGAGTATAGTTTTCTTTATGTCAAGATTTACCTGTAATCAAACTCATTCTTTTACTCTCTTTATCAAGAGATTCTGCCCTTAGGAGCATATTAATAGTTCCAATGATACATAAATTGGTGATTTTTGACTTCTGAAAAAGGTGACAGTTATTATAGTTGGAGAATATTTGTCAAGAACTCAAAGGTTAATTGTTATAATTGAGTTATCAGAATTATATAGAGGAGAGAGAGTATCCATTGTCAGATACTACAGTTGAATCAACCTTGTGGATTGTTACAAAGAAAGGCATTTTTAAGATTTTTAAGATAGTGTTTTGTTAGGTTGTGTCTCAGTCTAAGAGTTGGATGACTGAGAGCTATAGGGTTCTGTTTATTAGCGTGGATTTCAGTAAACACAAGCCTACCTCTATTTCTTTGATGCACAGTAGTGTGGGTCATGAAATGAACTGTTTAATCTACATTCATCAATATTGGTATTTTCTGAATCTGTCTAGAGCATTTGATTTCATCTTAACAATTGTGATTCAATTAAATAAGCACAAATACAATATTAGGGAAAGTAAATATGCAATCTTATTAAGATTTAATTTCAACCTATTATAAGCTGTACATCTTAAAAAAATTCTTTGGGAAGATATTCCTGTTTTGTTAGAAGTTCATAAAATGTATCATTATATAGTTTCCCTCATAGCACTAATATAAGCCATTTCTTCAATAAAAAAAGTGTTGAAAATTATATTATCTTCTTTGGAAAAAGTTTCCTAAATTTTTAAAAATTATAAAGTTTTACATATTATTTTTCAGAGCTTATTTAATCTACTTTAAAATAATACTATGGTAAAGGTGCTTTTTTGGAAGTTGTAAAGCACTAACACAAATATAATTTTTACCATCATATTCCAGAGCAAAACGTCTGGCTTTTCCTGAACTTTCACTTTAGTACAAGTACATGAGAGGGAGACGTGCCCTCCTTCTCAGATCCGAAGCTCAGCTTCTCTAATGAAAACTCTCCCATTCTGCTCTACCACATGAACGCACACCTCTGAAGTGCCATGTTCATGGGAGCTTTGGGAAATGTTTTCCACAAATGTTTCTTTTTTTTCCCTTTGTATAGCTTGTGAACATTTAATTTTACTTAAAGGTGACAATTTCAACCTCCGACATTAGAGAAGAGGTACATTTAAAAAGTATTTTTTTCTACTGCCTTTGAAAAGTACAGTTGCTCTCAGTGATATTGGTGGCGTCAGTATGAATCCATAGAAAAAGAAAACCTGTGCAAAGGTCTTAAAATGTATTGTTTAAAAGAAATAATAAATGAATTTTAATTTGGAAAAAAGAAATCTATATAAATTTAAAGCACTATTATGCTAACATGGTATAGTTTTAAATGTAAGAGTAATAAAAGTAAGTCCTTTTAGACCACCTATTTAAATTCACTCCACTAATCTTAAGGATGGATAGTAGCCGTCTTATTGACTTAAAAGTTATACTTTAGGGACTGTTATCAGTGTTAAATCCTTGATTTTGTGGAGCTTTAACTGATGGAGGTGAAAAAGTTGGGGTTTATAAGAGCGGTGGGGAATGGTAGTGAAATGAACATCAACGTATGCTAGAAAAAGGAACTTTTTTAGTCTTGCCTCAAGCAAACCAGATGTATCCATTGCTTAAAATCTTTTAGAATGCTTATGTTAAAGCCATAATTTTGTTTTAGGTAGTACTAAATAATTACTTCAATAGTAAATAATAGATGCACATAATCATTAAATTAACATGATAAATGAAGATAAAACACTGGCTGGGAGACTGGGGTTTTACTTCTAGTTGGTGAATTAGCTGTGTGACACCTTAGGCCATTACTTAGCTTTTAAGCTGTTTTCCTCTTCTGAATATATAGCATGGAGCCTGTACTACTCAAAATGTTGATTTTGTTTAAAATCATCTTTAAGCTATATAAAACTACAATTCTAGGCCACATAATGGGGTATTTTTTAAAGTTGCTCCTACCTAATTCTCTTTTATCTTAATTCTCTTAATTTCCTTTCTTAATGGTTCATTTCACACTTAAGAGCTTTTGCTAAAAGATAATTATTTATTAAGCATCCGTTTCCTGGGTCACCCACAGTCTTTGTTCTCCTAAGGATTAAGGTAGAAAATTCACACAGATGAGCAAATGAGGACGTTTTTCTAAACGCTTCTTGCTGAACCACTGAACATGTGAACACATCTGAACATTGTCGTTCATTCATTTATCCGTTCATTTAGCAAACCATTTGAACATTGACTGTGCAGTGTGTGGTATACTTAAGGAACTAGTATTAAGTAAACAAAATCCTCTCTTCCCCCCATTTTTGATTGTGGCTTGAATAAACATGGATGTAATTATTATTACTTAATGTACTGAATGTAAAGTTGGAACTGAGAGGGAATTTTTATGCATTGGGTAAAGGATTAGGCTAGGTGATATCTAAGGGATCTGAGTGAATCACATCATAATTCCTATAACACACTTTGCATACTAATCCATATACCTGATTAGGTTACAAAATTAAAGGTACCTAATATTAGGTATTTACATTTTGAAACTGTTGTGACAGCCCATATTTCTCAGAATTATTTTGACACTTGAATCTATTCCAGAGGTGTTGCTATATGCAGGGTGTGTGACAGAACAATACAAAGAAGCTGGTGCTGATTTACTATACATTTTGAACTACACCCAGTATTGACAGTGCAGTAACTTTTGAAAACTGAAAAATCTCAGAAGAGCTTGCTGAACAGGTTTGGTTTTTATTTTGTTTTTGTCTTTTTAAAGCAAGAAAGATTACATAAAATTTTACTATTACCACAAATATCTACTTTCTGGAAAGTACTCATATATTGCATAGTAAAAGGGTTTCCTTTAAAATGCAGAACTGGTAAGCACTGAAACAGTTTTGTGCTTGGAGCTTGAATTTACAAGTATTTGGGGAGTAAATATAGAATGGGAGAATTGATTAATTGGGAAGAAGGTCCCTTACCACCGGAGGATTCTGTGAATTACATTGTGATTTCCTATTGACACTTTACATATTAATATCACTTGATACTAACATTCTCCATAAAGATACAAAATGAAAATAAATTAAAAAGATCTTTTATGTATCATAGTTACAGCTTTTCAAAGCAGGAAAATGTCCAAATACGTGTTAGACTAGAATCTATAATAAAGTGTTTGTAAACAGGAACACTAACATCCAAGTGACCAGATAGTCTGGGTTTAAAAAAATTTTTCCATGGTACTGGTTAAAACTTTTAAAATATTTTAACTCATATAGTTTTCCAAATATTTTTGCTGTTAAAATATCTGTTACATAAATACTTTTTGTATGTGTATTCTAAATTTTTTAAAACTCAGTGGGAGTGTGCAAAGATGGTATAATTTTGGACATCTAATTTCTAAGACGTTTAACTAGATTCCCAATCACCTCATTCAAAAGCTTGGTCTTTCTGTTTTTTCCATAGGAAAAAAAAGTCAAAGTAAGCTCCAAAAAACTATCCTCAAAGTAAGGGGTCAGCTTGTGGTGCAGGTTGGAGCTGTAGGCAGCAGCGTGCAGGATGGATACTGACAGTGGTGTCAGGCATTTCAAGCCTCTTTGTTGAATTAGTGCTTCTTGTCTGCTGGCTTGTTGAAAACATTTTTTGCTGTCGACTTAACAAAGGCAAATTGTGATAAACTTTTTAAAATTTTTATTTTTGATGCCTTATGCACATGGTTAACTGATTTTTTAATTCCTCCTTTTGCTTCCTCCCATTGTTCTAATTAAATAGGACTTAAATATTATTAAAACCTCAAACACTGACCCAACCAGGATGAACAAAGCATCACCAAGGGGAAAGAAAACATTTTTTTATCTTTACAAAAAACAAATGTTAAGATTATATATAGACGTATTCTTTATGTTGGATATTGTACTAGAGTCCTCCTTGCAGGGAATGAGATAGTTTTAGCACTCTTAGCATTAGCGTTCCTAGCTTGGTGTCTGTAGCTACAGTTTTAAAATGTATAACCTGACAATGAAGTTAATTTTGCATTATAAGAGCACACCATGATCTATGTAAAAAGATTGTCCATTTGGTGTATTTTTTTAAAAAAGAGAAAGCACTTTCATATTAACAGTAGCATGTGTATGAATTTTAGATTTTCATATTTGTTGTGTCTGTATTCAGTGAAGTAAAATTGAACATTTCAAATGTTTGTTGATGGCAACATTAACTGTTAAATTAAAGCACCTTATACTCTGCTGCTTAAACTTGCTTGTAATTGCACCTTTGTTACCTGCACATTTTCACATAGAATATTGTTGTAACATTGCTTCATGTGGGTCTGGATGGAAGGTTAGTGGGCCTACAGGATCATTTATTTATATTGTTTATATTACAATAATATATTGTAGACCAGTTGTAAGTTCATTTCTTTACAAATAAAAGCCTCTTCCATTTGGCTGGTCAACTGAATAATTTCTTTTTTTCCTTTAAGCTTGTGAGGCATGGGGCATCTTCTAAGTAAACAAACAGCTTAGAGGGGCTTGAAATAGTTATACATTATCCAGATTTAAAATCTGCAGAGAGGATAAGTCTTTACTAATTAAGTAAAATATATTCTTAAGTATCTCAGTTCCACATATGGCCAATTAGAAAGCCAATACATTCAGAAGGAAAGTAACACAGAGAAGTTGAGCAGGTTTATACATTGACAAATTAGACGGTATCTGTGTAGCTTAACTCACAGAGTGATTGATTTCAGATTTTTCAGATTTTTCTGCCGTTTAGATTGCTTCACTCCAGTAGTTCTCAACCGGGAACAGTTTTGCCCACTGAGGGGAGTATGGCAGTCTCTGGAGACACTGTGATTGTAGTGACTGGGAAAGGAGGTTCTGCTGGCACCTAGTGGACAGAAGGCAGAGATGCTGCCATACATGCTGCAGCGCACAGCACGGCTCCCCCAACGAAGGGTTATCCAACAACAGACAACGTCAGCAGTGCTGAGGGTGAGAAACCCTACCTTCACACGTGGTATGTCGCCAGTGTGATTACGGGGTCTCATGCAAATGTATGAGATAAGTTACAACTGAAGATGATGGATCTGTTATGTCAGGGAAGAGACCTAGTCACCACTCCCAGTTCTGTAAGGTGAGCAACCAAAACTTTTCTTTTAGGAATATTATTTGCACTAAGAACAGAGATTTTTTTTTTTTTAATTAGCTGAATTTTTTTTTTTTCATTTACCATTTTAACCACTTTATTTTTTTAAAAAAATTTATTTATTTATTTATTTATTTATTTATTGGCTGCATTGGGTCTTCGTTGCGGCACGCGGGCTTTCTCTCTAGCTGCGGCAAGCAGGAGCTACTCTTCGTTGCGGTGCGCGGGCTTCTCATTGCGGTGGCTTCTCTTGCTGCGGAGCACGGGCTTTAGGCGCGCAGGCTTCAGTAGCTGCCTCACGTGGGCTCAGTAGTTGCGGCACGCGGGCCCTAGAGTGCACAGGCTGCAGTAGTTGCAGCCCACGGGCTCTAAGGTGCGTGGGCTTCAGTAGTTGTGGCTCGCGGGCTCTAGAGCGCAGGCTCGGTAGTTGTGGCGCGCGGGCTTAGTTGCTCCGCGGCACGTGGGATCTTCCCGGACCAGGGCTCAAACCCATGTCCCCTGCAATTGGCAGGCGGATTCTTAACCACTGCACCACCAGGGAAGTCCTAAAATTAGCTAAATTGAAATTGCACTAATCATCTTTCCCCTTATGTTAAAGAATATTTACACCAAATTATTTAAAGAAAACAATCTTGATTTTCTTGCTCTAAGTAAGTGTAATAAAATGTTTATTTAAATCTGAAAAGTTGGCAGTGAATCACAGATTTACCTAACAGTTTGTATCCAGTAGTTTTCTGGGTAACACAAATATCAGTATGGTCAACAGGTATAAATATTTCTTATTGGAAATATTTTGTTAAAAAAAAAAAAAAAACCTAATAAATAATATCACCATCCCAAAAAGACACATTCTGAAAAGGTATGAAAGTTTGGGATGCGGGCGAGAGCTTTCAGTTCAGTTCATTCTTTATATGTCCCAAGTCATCATTCTTTCCCATTTGTAAAATTGTAATTCTTGTAGCTGTTAGTTTTAGTTTTAACATGGCAACACGTCAACAAATTATTACTGATATAGGCTTTTCGATTTGCTCAAGATTATGAATTGTAAGTGGAATGAAGCAGCATTTCCAGTTGACAAATGGATCCGCAGGTAATGCCATGTTTCTAAAATTAAGTTTGTGACAATTAAACCAAAAAACTGTAGCAATGAGAAAACTATTGACAAAGTACAACCACGGAATGTTCATCTCGATGTACGCCGGAATCTGTACTTTAAGTAAAAGGATAATTATTTGAAGTAGTACAAATGGTAACCAGGTACCAAGAAAACAGACTATCAACTTGGGCAAGAGTGTTTTTTTAGAGCTCACAGTATAACTAGAGTGGGATGAAAAGGGAAAATACAGGATAGTCTCATTCATATAGGAAGTTATCCTAACAGCCTGTACCAAGGTAATAACTTCTGACCAAGAGGTTATAAAAGCCATAAATAAAATCATCACCATGGAAAATGACAGCCAGTAACTCTGAATGCTAATGTAGAAAGGACACTGATGATAAGAATAAACATTCTGTGCCTTCAGGCTTTGGTAGATAGCTGGATCTCCCAAAACATAAGTAAGGACTGAAATCCAAATTAAAATAACTGCAAAGAAATAAAATACTTTTTGACACTTAAATGGAAGCTTGGTGGCTTTAGAGAAATTCAGGTAATAATCTATACAAGCTGTCAGAAAAACTGGATAATGCAAAAAGCCGTAAGTAAAAGAAATAATTTGAGTAAATAGGCAGATGTGGTATTTAGTAAACCTAATGCCTAAAAGTACAAAATCCCTGAAATAGGATATAATGGAAATATTCACCAAAAGTAGAAGATCAGTAAATGCTAGTGAAATGCAAAAATATTCCATAAAATTTTGATGGGTGTTTTTTCTTCTCATTCCTAGTGTGAGGATATTTAATAATATTTTCCCAAGTGTAATCAAGAATAACAGACAGTTACCATCTAGGGGCTGATTGGTTTGATGTAGCTGGTACTGAAAAGAGCAGTTCTCTGAAGTAAGAGCAGTCATTTTTTTTCAGTTCAATTTCAAAGGCCTGCTGCTATAGTAAAACAGTGCTTCACTTTATTTTCCATCCCTGCAAAGTGAAAAGAAAACCTTGATGTTATCTTGATGCTATCACTGTTTTAAAACTTTACAAAGCAAGCACCTCATCTCAAAAATCTATTTTAATCCAATCAATTCCCCAAATAAACATATTTCTCATACTTATAGAATACAGAATATGATCAAGAAGAATTAATGTGTATACTCTCATCATTCTTTGAGACCCAGATGGTCCAGAACTCTCAGATCTATAACCAAACTGTTTTATATAAATTACTAACTTCTACATTAATAACTTGTTGAAAAAAGGTAGAAAAAACACTTATCTACCAGAGCCAAAATATAGGCTTCATATAACTGATTCACTTTGCTGTACGGCAGAAACTAACACAACATTATAAAGCAACTATATACTCCAATAAAAATTTTAAAAAATGACTGAAACACTCTTAGAAATACATCTACTATAAAAACAATCCATGTTTTATGTCATCCAATTTTATAACTGAAGAACTGGGAATAATTCAGAAAAAAGGCATAGAAACTCTGTGTAGCTCTAGAAAGAGGCTCTAGGATACCTGATTTTCACTCCCTTACTCTCCTAGAAAGAGAATAGTTCCCTGGAAATAAAAACTGAGATCCTTCTTTCCAAAAAACTGGAAGGTTCCTGCATTAAGTCATGACATAATCATGAGATCATTCTACTATTAACTATGTTGTGAATAAGATATCACAGTGATGGTTTGAATTTTCTCCTTTGGAAAAAAAACATTAGCAAGTTTGACTTCTAAAAATAAAATACATTCCAAGAAAATACAAAAATATATATATATATTATATATATATATATAGGCTTCAAATAGCAGCCTGATAGGAATACTCAGAACAATCCACTGATAGCTGTTGACTCAGTCCCACTCTGACACCAGACAACATTACCCGTTTTTGTCTTTCTGTCCATGAAATTTAGATAATGCTTATGAGGCCCCTTTAGTATAGCTGGTTTCAAAGCTTTTTAGCTGCAGGATCATCATTCAAATAAATCTCTGAAGCTCAAAGATATAAAACAGATGGTTCAGCTGAAAATCATGAAAATATTGGTTAAGGAAAAAGAAAGATTCATCAGGTGTGGCACCCGGAGAGATGAAAGAATATAGGGAAGGAGTAGGGTTACCTGAGAACGTTAAGAATTGCTAGGTAAGGGCAAAGGAACAGGAGCTGAGCTTGAGTGATAAATGCATTCAAAGCAGGAAAAAGATGATGAAAGGGAAAGTTCAAAGAGGAAGAACTCAGGAAAGGATGGAAGAAAAGGAAGGAAATTCAAGAAATTTAGCCTAAAAAAAAAAAAAACCCACACAAATTTATCCTTAAAAAAAACACACACACACAGTTGACCCAAAGTTGTTTCTGCAAGACTGTTCAACCAGTGTTTATAACAGCAAAACAAAACCCAAACAATAACAAAACCTACCCATGAATGTCAACAATTAGGGATGCATTAAAAGTGATACATCCGTACGATGTACTGATGTACTATTATGCAGCCATTAAAAATGTTTCTCAGGGGGCTTCCCTGGTGGTGCAGTGGTTGAGAATCTGCCTGCCAATGCAGGGGACACGGGTTCGAGCCCTGGTCTGGGAGGATCTCACATGCCGCGGAGCAAGTAGGCCCGTGTGCCAAAACTACTGAGCCTGCACGTCTGGAGCCTGTGCTCCGCAACAAGAGAGACCGCGATAGTGAGAGGCCCGCGCACCGCGATGAAGAGTGGCCCCTGCTTGCTGCAACTAGAGAAAGCCCTCGCACAGAAACGAAGACTCAACACAGCCAAAAATAAATATTCAAAAAAAAAAAAAAATGTTTCTCGGGGTAGGAAGACTTAGTTTTCACTCTACCTTTTCTATACTTGTTAAATGTTGTTATGCCTTGTGATTTTGTTACATGTTAAAAAAAAAAAAAATACCATGATAAATTTCCACAGTATGTTAAGTGAAATGCAGGATAAAAAATTATGCAGCAACATGTCATCTAATTTTTTACAGATATTATACATGTATAGAAAAAGACTGAAAAGATACATATCAAGTTATTAATATGGTAGTATTAGAGGTTTTTCTGATTTTCTCAAACTTTACAGAAAAAAAGGGAGTATCAAGTCTGAAAAGTAAGAAAACAATTTGCCTACAGATAACTGATGATTAATTTCAAGGAAGTAGTGAGGATACTGTCTGAGGGTAAAGAAAAGAGAGGGAGAGGGCCACCCGTTCTGTTGACAGAATGAACCCTCAGTTGACAAAGAGTCTCTCCTAGTTGAGAAGAGAATTCAGCTCTCTTCAACTAGGCCAACTTTTGAGCTTCTGTATTTGTCTTTTCATTGTCCAGTTTTAGCAAGAATATTGCTAAGTCGGTTTAGGCAGAATCTCTCACTCTCAATATCTGACCACATTCCTCATCCCCATCATCCTTTAGTTTAGGTGATGTCTAATCACCTTGACCTGCCTTCAGCAAGAATTCTGGTAGGTCAGTTTCACCAGAATCCCCTCTTAACCCCTGATGTTTCCTTGGTAACAGTCCATTCACTGACCTGACCCCCACCTTCTTCCTTGGGTATAAATTCCCCCCTTTTCCTTGTTGTACTTGGAGTTGAGTCCAGTCTCTATACCCCCCCGACCCCAACTGCAAAATCCCATTATTGTGGTCCCCACACCTATTGCAGTCATCTTGAATAAACTCTTCCTCATTGTTCTTTAACAAGGATCATAAATAATTTTTTCTTTAACATATTCTCATGGCCATCAATCTACCTTGTCATTAACTAAGTTATTAAGACACACAAATAATGTATCTATTTACACACACATATGTAAAGACAGTTATAAAAAATCATCCAATACCTATTTTCATAACTATAGGTTATAAAAGAACAAATGAAACAAGTTCTTTTGTACGCTCACTTTTTTTCGTATACTCAAATATACTATATAGTTTAACTTTACCCTCTCAGAAAAAGTTCCATTCCAGATTTGATATACAGGGGCACAGAATCATGGCTGCTACCTTGACAAACACTACTGGCCTTGGATAAGGAAACCTGGGTGGAATGGTAAGACCATATGAAGTCCTCCTTGTGCCAACAAAAAAAAAACAGGCTTAGTTTTAAATAGCAAATGTTGGTTCAGAATGGGGGTGGGGAAGGGAAACGATGTGGGTTCATATTTATAAAGACCCACTTATTAAAAAGCATGTTTAGGATAAAAGAAAGAATTATCAGTATAAAATGACTGTACCCTTTACAGTCCTATCCAAAATTAAAGCTAAGGAATCGTACTTAAGTAGGCGACATCCAAGGGATGTTTCCTCAGTTTCCATTTCACCACTGACTCTCCAAGGGGAGCTGATTGGAAGGCCAGGACAGCAGGCCTGTCCCTGCAGGAGGGAAGCAACCCTGAGTGTCTCCTAGGGGCCAAGGAAGTGGGGCGGGGGCGGGGGGTCAGCCACAGCCACCGAGGCACTAACCAAGGACCTCTTCAGAAGAAGATGGGGAGAAAGAAGACAACAAATCTGAAATGGAATATGTAAGAGAATCATAAAGCTGGAAGAAACTTCAGAGACAAGAAAGATAAGGCCTAGGGGAGATATGCAACTTGAGGCAATAAAAAGCAGTCAAAGGGACTGTATGGAAAAATGTGTGTTGGAAAATGAGGTTTTGGTCGTTTTACAATGGTTCCTGAACACCATAATCATGGAAACCAATGAAAACTTTCTTAGATGAAAATGTTAAACCCTACTTACTCCATAGACCACTGAAAGTATTCAAAATTCCATTATTTTGTTCTTTAAAAAAACCTCCCCATAGAAGACAAAAAGCCTTTGATGGGCTACCCATCCCCCAATTTTCCCTTGAAAAATGTTCACATTAACTACTGGGATGCAAAGATTTATGAAGATATCCTTTTCCTGCACGATGTTTTAAACTACTTATGAATCAAGTCATGCTTCACATACAATTTAAGAAGTTAATGTGCAAGTCCTTTTCAAGGCATCTTTGGGCTTGCTGTGTGATCTGGCCAGTTTAGAAGTATTAGTAGGGCCTGAGGGAAACAAACCATGACTTCTTTTCACTGACCCAGTCTCTGCTTTTCCGCTTATAACCCAATTAATTCTTAACAACACACCATACTTACTCTGCTTTCTCCAGTAGGTCTTTCTTGGCTGATCTTCCTATTTTACTTCAGTTTTACTGCCTTTAATTATCTCACTTTTGGTTCCTGGCATACCAAAATGCCATGTGAATAAGCTCTGTGTGAAAGATAGAAAATAAAATAACTGTCATTAATAGCCACCTAAATAACTGGAGTTCAGTGTAACTGCCTCCAGATCTCTGCTTAGAGAAACTGTTAACTATTTGTAGGATTACGACAAGTAACTTCTTTTTTCCAGCAAAAGGAAAAAGATTAAAAGTCACCAAAGACCCTGAGATATGGGTGCAGATAACATGGTATCTGTTTAAGGAAATACTGCTTACATTGCAGTTTTCACCCACAGGTTCAGAGTCTAAACTAGCAGCTCTCAAACTTTCATTTCAGGACCTTTTGACACTTGTTGCATGTTAACGTAAGTAACATTTTTTAAAGTGAAAAATTACTGTGTTTTCCCAAACAGAACAATTGAGTGAGCAGAGTGCCACTGTTTCACATTTTGCAAATTACTTTAGTATCTGGCTCAACGGCAGACAGCTGGATTCTCATCTATAAAATCAGCTGTGATATCACACATGTAGCTTTTGGAAAATCCACTGTACATTCATGAGAGTTTGAGAGTAAAAAAGAGGTGTATAACTTCATAGCATAATTACAATCAAATAGTTGTGTTATGCAATCACAGAAAAGTTTCCTAACAAAACCATCTGCATTAAACAATAGGATGGGAAGATGAGCACAGTTAATTAACGTTCTGGTCTACTATTATACAGAAAACGGGATTCGCACTGTAGCTGGATTTGCTGAGCCTCACAAGTGAAGAAAGCCTCTGGGAGAAATAATGTATTGAGCCTTGTCCAGGGATTTTACATACCTTTTATCTAATCCTTACAACAATCATGAAGGGTAGATATTATTTTTTTGCACGAGGAAATGCTCGGGGGTTAACAAGCTCATTTCCTTAGATGTGTGACTGCTAAGTGTTGAAACTTGAAGTTCAACCTCAGGTTTGATTTCAAAGTTCTTCAGTAAGCCACAATTATGGCTCAACTCACAACTGGAAATGTAGAAAGGGATCCAATTTATGTATGTGAAAGAGCTTTCCAAATAAGAGTGACTGTGTAGATTATTGGCACCCAAAGGATCAGATGAGAGCCCCTTCAGTGTTCTCTTCCCCTGCCACAGGGAATAAACAGGATGTGTTCCAGATAGTATAGCTCAAGACAGTGGGGCCTCTGTCAATCTGGGTCCTTGAGTGACTGTGTGGGGCAGTGGAGCAAAGCCCCAGGTGATTCAGAATGGATGCACAGCGTAAGCAAGAAATGAAGTTTGTTGTATCAAGCTGGAAGGATTTTGTGATTATATGTTATGGCCTATCCTGACACATAAAATTCCTTATAATTCTCTGTACCCTTAACATTTCTTTAAGAATTAGCATGTATTATTTATATTATCAGAATTTATAAATCTACAGTAGAAAAAAGAACTTTGAAAAGCAGGAAGGCAAATATAAGAAAACCAGCAAAATCAAAATTCAGTTTTAATTTCCACTACATTAATTGCTTTTGCACTGTATCGTTCTGAGATTCTTATATTTGCCTGTATTGGAAAATAAGGTCTTGATTCAGTGACCTAAATTTCCACCTTAAGAAAAAGAAGAGTAAGGGAATTCCCTCATAGTCCAGTGGTTAGGACTCCACGCTTTCACTGCTGAGGGCTCGGGTTCAATACCTGTCAGGGAACTAAGATCCCACAAGCTGCGTGGTGTGGCCAAAAAAAAAAAAAAAAGAAAAATAAGAGTAAATTAAACCCCAAAGTAAGCTAAAGGAAAGATATAATAAAGAACAGAAAACAATGAAATTTTAAAAACAAACAAAAATAACAAAAAAACAATGAACCAAAAGCTGGTTCTTTCTAAAAACCAATAAAATTGTAAACCTCCAACCAAACTGAGAAAGACCTTAGCAAAATTAGGAGAGAGAGGACCTCAGCACAGATCCTATAAACATTAAAAAGATAATAGGGGGCTATTAAGAATAATTTTATTCCGGGACTTCCCTGGTGGTGCAGTGGTTAAGAATCCACCTGCCAATGCAGGGGACATGGGTTCAAGCCCTGGTCCGGGAAGATCCCACATGCCGTGAAGCAACTAAGCCTGCACTCTAGAGCCTGCGAGCCACAACTACTGAAGCCCGTGTGCCTGTTACAGCCCGTGCTCTGCAACAAGAGAAGCCACTGCAATGAGAAGCCCGCACACCCCAACGAAGAGTAGCCCCTGCTCGCTCCAACTAGAGAAAGCCCGCCCACAGCAACAAAGACCCAATGCAGCCAAAAATAAACAAATAAATATTTTTTAAAAAGAATTTTATTCCAATAAATGAGACAACTATGATGACACACAAATTTCTGGAAAGACATGAACTACCAAAACTCAAACAAAAAGATCCCTAAAAATCTCTATTAAAGAAATTGATTTTGTACTTAAAAACCTTCCCACAAAGAAAATTCTAGGCTCAGATGTCTTCACTGATGTATTTTGCCAAACATTTAAGGAAGAAATACCAAGCTTAAAGAGAACAGAAGAGAGAAACACATTCCAACTCAGTTTACAAGACCAGAATTACCCTTATAACAAAACCAAAGACATTTCAAGAAAACTAAATTACAAAGCATCATCCCTCAAGAATATAGAGGCAAAAATCCTTAAAGAAAAAATTAAATTCATTAATATATGAAAATAATAATATAACCTAATACATCACAGTTTATGCAATCTTGGTTTAACATTAGAAAATCGACGTAATTCATCGTGTTAACAGAATAAAGGAGAAAAACTATATGATCATCTAATAGATGTAGAAAAAGCATTTAACAAAATCCAACATGATAATAACTCTCATGAAAACAAATAATAGAAGGGAACTTCCCAACCAGATAAAAAGCATCTACGAAAAACCCACATCTAACCTCAAATGCTGAAAGAGTGGGCTTTTTCCTCCCAAGATCAGGAACAATGCAAGGATGTCCACCCTCCAACCCTCATCAACATTTTATTAGACGTCCTAGCCAGTGCGGTAAGTAATTAACAAGAAATAAAAGGCATGTAGACTGGAAAGAAAGAAGTAAAGCTGTCTTTAATCATGGGTGACATGATCATGTACTCAGAAAGTCTGCAACAAGAGCTACAAAAGGTAACAAGTGAATTTAGCAAGGCTGCGGGTTAGTTTTTTAAAAGTTGTATTTCTATATACCAGTGATAAATAATTGGAAATGAAATAACATTTGCCATAGCATCAAAAATATGGAACATTTAGGGATAAATTTGACAAAGCACAGGCAAGCACAGTATTCTGAATATTTTAAACATTGCAGAAATGGCACTTGTGTTGCTTTTGTGTAATTCGTGGACAAAGACTTACAGACAGATGCAAAAATAAATCCTCCTTTGCAACCCAGAACTCATTCTTCAGTGTGAGTTTTGATACAGAAGAAGGAACATGATACCTAAAACAGGTTCAAGTGATGGGGTATTTATACACATAAAGGTTGCTTCCAGGACTATAAAATTGATAATTTAAAAGCATAAAATATGAGGGAAATTATCAGCTATACTGATTTAGTACTCTAATTTTAATGTTGACATGAAACAAGGATGGCTTCTTTTTTAAGGCTTGTATCTTGAGAACACAGTGTCTGGACTTTAAAAAGGTACTGGCATAAAGGAAACACTCCCATTTACCACTGCAACAAAAAGAATAAAATACCTAGGAATAAACCTACCTAAGGAGAGAAAAGACCTGTATGCAGAAAACTATAAGACACTGGTGAAAGAAATTAAAGATGATACAAACAGATAGAGAGATATACCATGTTCTTGGATTGGAAGAATCAACATTGTGAAAATGACTATACTACCCAGAGCAATCTACGGATTCAATGCAATCCCTATCAAACTACCAATGGCATTTTTCCCAGAACTAGAACAAAAAATTTCACAATTTGTATGGAAACACAAAAGACCCTGAATAGCCAAAGCAATCTTAAGAAAGAAAAACATAGCCGGAGGAATCAGGCTCCCTGACTTCAGACTATATTACAAAGCTATAGTAATCAAGACAGTATGGTACTGGCACAAAAACAGAAATATAGATCAATGGAACAGGATAGAAAGCCCAGAGATAAACCCACGCACCTATGGTCACCTTATCTTTGATAAAGGAGGCAAGAATATACAATGGAGAAAAGACAGTCTCTTCAATAAGTGGTGCTGGGAAAACTGGACAACTACATGTAAAAGAATGAAATTGGAACACTCCCTAACACCATACACAAAAATAAACTCAAAATGGATTAAAGACCTAAATGTAAGGCCAGACACTATAAAACTCTTAGAGGAATACACAGGCAGAACACTCTATGACATAAATCACAGCAAGATCCTTTTTGACCCACCTCCTAGAGAAATGGAAATAAAAACAAAAATAAACAAATGGGGCCTAATGAAACTTAAAACTTTTGCACAGCAAAGGAAACCATAAACAAGATGAAAAGACAACCCTCAGAATGGGAGAAAATATTTGCAAATGAAGCAACTGACAAAGGATTAATCTCTAAAATATACAAGCAGCTCATGCAGCTCAATATCAAAAAAACAAACAACCCAATCCAAAAATGGGCAGAAGACCTAAATAGACATTTCTCCAAAGAAGATATACAGATTGCTAACAAACACATGAAAGGATGCTCAACACCACTAATCATTAGAGAAATGCAAATCAAAACTACAGTGAGGTATCACCTCACACCAGTCAGAATGGCCATCGTCAAAAAATCTACAAACAATAAATGCTGGAGAGGGTGTGGAGAAAAGGGAACCCTCCTGCACTGTTGGTGGGAATGTAAATTGACACAGCCACTATGGAGAACAAGTATGGAGGTTCCTTAAAAAACTAAAAATAGAATTACCATATGACCCAGCAATCCCACTACCAGGCATATACCCTGAGAAAACCATAATTCAAAAAGAGTCATGTACCACAATGTTCATTGCAGCACTATTTACAATAGCCAGGACATGGAAGCAACCTAAGTGTCCATCAACAGATGAATGGATAAGGAAGATGTGGCACATACATACAATGGAATATTACTCAGCCATAAAAAGAAACAAAATTGAGTTATTTGTAGTGAGGTAGATGGACCCAGAGTCTGTCATACAGAGTGAAGTAAGTCAGAAAGAGAAAAACAAATACCGTACGCTAACACATATATATATGGAATCTAAAAAAAAAAAAAAAGGTTCTGAAGAACTAGGGGCAGGACAGGAATAAAGACACAGAGGTAGAGAATGGACTTGAGGACACGGGGAGGGGGAAGGGTAGGCTGGGACGAAGTGAGAGTGGCATGGACACATATACACTACTAAATGTAAAATAGATAGCTAGTGGGAAGCAGCTGCATGGCACAGGGAGATCAGCTCGGTGCTTTGTGTCCACCTAGAGGGGTGGGATAGGGAGGGTGAGAGGGAGAGGCAAGAGGGAGGAGAAATGGGGATATACGTATATGTATAGCTGATTCACTTTGTTATACAGCAGAAACTAACATACCATTGTAAAGCAATTATACTCCAATAAAGATGTTAAAAAAAAAAAAAGGTACTGGCATAGCCCAATGATACGTACTGTTCTAGGGTGTGATAGCTTAGGAGTAATCTGATTTCAACTTAATGCATGTTTGGGTGTCTAAAATTCAGAACCAGTCAGATCCATCTCCTCTGACCCTAAACATGGTCCTAAAGTAAATTGCTTGAGAAAATTGGATCCCAAAGATTACAGGTGGGGAATTTATTTAAAGTGTGTCCATATTCTACGGGAGATCAAAGAAGCTGACCTAGAAGAACTGTGGACTGACTGACATGACAACTGTGGACTGAGCAAAAGTTCTTTTTGAAAGGGCTATCTTATCTTGAAGATTATGACTCAAACCTTGGAGGAACTAAGTGACTGGCAGTGGAAGGAATCAGAACACGTGAAATTCCTTTAAAATGTATTGACCTAAATAATTTTGCCTGTTTTATACAATTTAAAAAAATCCTTTACACTTACAAATAAATAAACAAAATATTTAATAAAACAGAAATTAAAGAAGATCTAAATCCATGGAGACATATATGATGGATTGTAAGACTCAGCCAGTTTTTTTGTAGAAATTGGCAAGCTGATTATACAATTCATATGGAAATGTAAAGGACCTAGCAGAGCCAAAATAATTTTTAAGAACAACAAATTTGGTGAACTTACACTACCTGATTTTAAGACTTGCTATAAAGGTATAGAAATAAAGAGGGGGTATTAGCATAAGGATAGTCCTATAAATCAATTGAACAGAAGAGAATCCAGAAGTAGACCCACATATTTATGGTCAATTGATTCTCAACAAAAGTACAAGATAATTAATGGGGGAAAGGATAGTCTTTTCTAAAAATGGTGCTGGAAACCATATATCCATATGGGAAAAATTAACCTTAACCCTTACCTCACACCATACACAAAGTAAACTCAAAATGGATCATAAGGCTAAATGTAAAAGTGAAACTGAAATTTTTAGAAGAAAACAGGAGAAAATCGTTGTGGTCCTAGCTAGATATATTAGTTCCCTAGGGCTGCCATAACAAATTACCACCGGGTAGTCAAAACAACAGAAATTAATTTTCTCACAGTTCTGGAGGCCAGAAATCTGAAATCAAGGTCTCAACAGAGCCATGCTCCCTTTGAAGGCTCTAGAGGAGCATCCTTCCTTGCTTCTTCCAGCTTCTGGAGGCTCCTGGCATTCCTTGGCTTGTGACAGCATAACACTTATCTCTGCCTCCATCTTTACACAGCCTTCTCCCTTGTGTGTGTCTGTGTGTGTCCTCTCCTCTTTTTGTAAGAACCTAAATCACTGGATTTAGGGCCCACCCTATTCTGTTATTACCTTCATTACATCTGCAAAAACTTATTTCCAAATAAGTCACATTCCAGATAGACAAGAATTGTGGGGGGACACTAGGCACCCACTATAGTGGGCATAACTTTCTCAGGATGTGCACGTGTGCTCGTGCACATACACAAGTTGATAAACTGGACTCTGTTAAAGAGCAAATACTTACTTCTCTTTGAAAGCACAGTTAAGAAAATGAAAAGGCAAGCTACAGACTGGGAGAAGATATTCACAATAAATATCTTACCAATGACTTGGTCTCAGAACATGAATGGACTCTTAAAACTCTAAGACAATTAGCCCATTAGAAAAATGGGCAGAAAATTTGAAGAGACATGTTGGGGAAATGAAAACCACAATGAGATACTGCTGCAACACCCACTAGAAGAGCTAAAATCTAAAAGACTGATAATACATGTGTTGACAAGGAAGGAGAACAACCTGACATTGCTTAAACTGTTTTGAGATTTCTTACAATGTTAACATTCAATTATCATTTTATCCAGTAATCCTACTCCTAGGTATTTACCCAAGAAAAATGAAGACATATATCCACAAAAAGACTTGTACACAAATGTGTGGCAGCTTGATTTACCATGGCTACAAACCCCATATATCCACCAACAGGAGAATGGATAAATAAACTAATATATCCATATGGTGGAATACTTTTCAGCAATAAAAAGGAATACATGCTACACAGGGATACATGCTACACAGGGATAAATTGAAAAAACACGCTGAACAAAAGCATCCTGACACAAGAAAGTGTGGAATTCCATAATTCCAATTATGTGGAATTCTAGAACAGCAGAACTAATCTGTAGGGCCAGACAAACAATCAGTGGAAACCCAGGGTCAGGATGGGGCAGAGGCACCAGGGAACTTTTTGTAGAGATGAAAATGTTCTAAAAAAAAAAACCAAAATGTTCTTTATTTGGATTGGGGTGGTGGTTCAACAAGTGTATATACATCTTTCAAAATTCAAACAGAACGTGGAAATGGGTGTGTTTTATTAATTAATTTTTATATATTATTTATTTATTTATTTATTTTTGGCTACGTTGGGTCTTTGTTGCTGCGCACAGGCTTTCTCTAGTTGCGGCGAGCAGGGGCCGCTCTTCATTGTGGGCTTCTCACTGGGGTGGCTTCTCTTGTTGAAGAGCACGGGCTCTAGGCGTGTGGGCTTCAGTAGTTGTGGCACGTGGGCTCAGTAGTTGTGGCACGTGGGCTCAGTAGTTGTGGCTCACGGGCTCTAGAGCGCAGGCTCAGTAGTTGTGGCACACGGGCTTAGTTGCTCCGCGGCATGTGAGATCTTCCCGGACCAGGGCTTGAACCCGTGTCCCCTGCATTGGCAGGAGGATTCTTAACCACTGCGCCACCACGGAAGCCCTATTAATTTATTTTTAAGGCTGTTCATCTCATAATATTGCATTTAAAAGTAAAAACCTGGAATTACTTTAAATATCCAGCAATAGGAAATTGGCTACATAAATTATGATACAACTTCCAATGAAGCTGCTTCTTTTCTTTCCAAGAAAACAGGAGCAGGAACATAAGCATCACCTAGGAGCTTGTTATAAATACAGAATCTCAGGCTCCAACTTGGACCTACTGAATCAATCTGCATTTTTAATAAAATCTTCAGATGAATTGTATATACTGATAATAGACTGAAGAATGCCAGCAATGGAGAAAGCACAGTGGCAATCTAATTTACACGTCAGGGCCCTCAAAAGGCTCAGGAATTGTTGGTCTAAATAACTTTGAAAAGGAATGCAAAGATGGGGCTAAAAACAAGAGGATTAGTTGCAAATGAAATAAACAGATCCCAGATCCCTTCCGCGACTCAGTGCAACAGGTAACTCTCTCTCCCCAGCTATGGAATGAGAATGGAGGTCTTCTCCTCTGGCAAGGGTAAAAGAGAGAGTCTCTAGAGTGTGGCCAAGATTTGAGGATGAAGGGGTACCGTGCTGAAAATGGAGACTGAGTAAAACTACACATATTAAAATCTGAGACCTCTCCAGCCATATATCCCCACTTGGATTTCAGGAATACCATTATCACAAAAGATAAAGATCCAAAAATCCTTCTCGAGGGATCAGCCCAAGAAGAAATATCTAAAGAAAGTGAAATTGAGTCTTCCCTAAGGAAACATCCCAGATGCCCTACTCATATGCATGACTAGACATCCACAGAGCCCCAGACATTCGAAGAAAATCTCTACAATGAAAAGTCAAACCCAAAAGCAGAAAAAAGATAACTTCGAGGAAAGAGACACAGTGCTAAAAGAAAACATTATTCAGAAACTCATTGTTTTCAGGGAGAAAGTATTGCATCCATGAAACAAGAAGAGGAGGCTATTTAAAACAACAATCACAGAAATCACTCTTGGAAAATAAAAGTCTGACGGCAGAAATGATAAGCTGAACTGAAGAGTTAGAAAATAAAGTTCAGGAAATTTCCCAGAAAATGTAGAACAAGAAGATAAAGGATAATAAAATAGAGAACAAATTTAGCAGGTGCAAAATCTGAATAACAGGAGTCACAGAAAGAGAATAAACTGGAGGGGAAGACATCAAGGAAGAAGAGGATGAACATTTTCTAGAACTGAAGGTTTTTCAAGATTGAAAACCTTCCACCTTGATGGAAGAAAACAGACCCATGCTGAGATACATCAGAAATTTCAAAACAGTGATAACAAAGAGAAGAGATAACCAGTTTCCCAAGAGAAAACAACAAGAGGAAGTTTTATACAAAGAATTAAGGGATGGAATGGATATCTTGAAAACCAATAAATTAAAGGAAAAAATAAAGCATTTACCCTGCCATATATGAGATGTACCACTTGGTAACCAAGTAGTAGATGAGGGGAAGCATCTTTTTAAAGAGTGTTCCAACTTATAAATGAAAAATAAGTTGTAGACCTGGAATTCCACCCATGAATTAACAGATGTAGGCATTAAGCACCTATGGCTCTGATCTTCACAACAGGAGAGTAACCAGACATTCTGTGCCTCCTATAGGCTGAACCTGAGTCTGATCAAATCTCTGGATCCAGCTGCCAATTTGCAAGAAAGGCAGAGGACACAAAACTGGAAACAATCCAGATTTCTATCAACGAGTCAATGGATAAACAAAAGAGTGGTATATCCATGCAACGGAACACTACTCAGCAGTAGAAAGGAAGAACTATCAATACATGCAACAACACAGATGAGTCTCAAAATAACTATGCTGAGTGAGAGAGGCCAGGCAAAACACAGAATGCACGCTGCATGATTCCATTTATATAAAATCTTAGAAAATACAAACTCACTTAGAATGACAGAAAGCAAATAATCAATTGTTGAGAAGATAGGGAGGGGTAGGAGGGAGAAATTACAAAGGGGCACAGGGAACTTTGGGGGTGATAAATATGTTTACTCTCCTGATGCTGGTGGTGTTTTCATTGGTGTAGACATATGGCAAAAGGCATCAAACTGTACACATTAAATATGTGCAGTTTACTGTATGTCAGTTATACTTCAATACAGCTGTTTTTAAACAAGGAAATAAATACAGAGGGACATACTGAGCTGCACCATGAGTGTGCAATCAGCAAAAGTCACAGTGGAAAACCCTAAAGGTCAAGTGGTCCAGTTCTTCAATAGAAGGAATGGAGAAGCGATCTATAGATTAAAAGAGAGACTTGAAAGATATCTCAAATACTTTTTAGAGAAACGGTAAGACTAAACTAAAGTCTCCAGGGACACACACTTGGGTGATAAAACTATTTTTTAGAAATGCAAGAAAGGGGGCTTCCCTGGTGGCGCAGTGGTTAAGAATCCTCCTGCCAACGCAGGGGACACAGGTTCAAGCCCTGGTCCGGGAAGATCCCACATGCCACGGAGCAACTAAGCCCGTGTGCCACAACTACTGAGCCCATGCGCCACAACTACTGAAGCCCACGCGCCTAGAGCCCATGCTCCACAACAAGAGAAGCCACTGCAATGACAAGCCTGTGCACCACAATGAAGAGTAGCCCCCACTCGCCACAACTAGAGAAAGCCCACGTGCAGCAATCAAGACCCAACACAGCCAAAAATTTAAAACTAAATAAAATAAATTTTTTAAAAAATGGAAGAAAGGCTACTCAGCCGTAAAAAAGAATGAAATAATGCTATTTCCAGCAACATGGATGGACCTAGAGATTATCATACTAAGTGAAGTAAGTCAGAAAGAGAAAGACAAATATCATAAGATATCACTTATATGTGGAATCTAAAATATGCCATAAATGAACTTATCCATGAAACAGAAATAGACTCACAGACATAGAGAGCAGACTTGTGGTTGCCAAGGGGAAGGGGGGGGGTGGGGGAGGGATGGATTGGGAGTTTGGGGTTAGCAGATGCAAACTAGTATATATAAGATGGATAAACAACAAGGTCCTACTGTATAGCAGAGAGAACTATATTCAATATCCTGTGATAAACCATAATGGAAAAGAGCATGAAAAAGAATATATACGTGTTTAACTGAATCACTTTGCTGTACAGCAGAAACTAACAAAACATTATAAATCAACTACGATAAAATAAATTTAAAAAAAAAAAGAGGGCTTCCCTGGTGGCGCAGTGGTTGAGAGTCTGCCTGCCAATGCAGGGGACACGGGTTCGAGCCCTGGTCTGGGAAGATCCCACATGCCGCGGAGCAACTCACATGCCGTGAGCCACAACTACTGAGCCTGCGCGTCTGGAGCCTGTGCCCCGCAACAAGAGAGGCCGCAACAGTGAGAGGCCCGCGCACCGCGATGAAGAGTGGCCCCCGCTCGCGGCAACTAGTGAAAGCCCTCGCACAGAAACGAGGACCCAACGCAGCCATAAATAAATAAATAAATAAACAAATTTATAAAAAAAAGAAAAGCAAGAAAGGGATTACTCTGAGTCAAGTTATTTGGGGGAAGGGGCTCATGGAACAGAAGTCTAGCTCTTTATCTGAGTGGTAGTTACCAGGGTGTTTGCCTTATGATAATTCATTAAGCTATATATTTTTGTGTATGGCTTTCTGTATCTGTATTTTATTTTTCAGTAAAAAGATATTTGTGTGTGTGTATAATCAGAATGGGGTCAGGCTCCTCAGCAACACCAGAAGCCAGAGATACCTTTGCTCTAAGGGATTGTTAACGTCAACCAAATAATAACACTTTTCTGCAATAAAAACCACAGGCAAAATGAAAAGAAAATGAACTGGGAAATAAAATTATAAAATATAATCTCTTAGAAATCAAACAGGGAAAAGGTCAAAAGTCCAATAGTGAAATAGTAAAATGAGCAAAGGATTGGAAGAGACAATTCACAAAAAAGGAAAATGAGCTATTAAACATATGAAAAGATGGTCAACATCATTCATAAAGAAAACCAGAAACTTAAACTATACTGTCTGCCTCTTAAAAAGATAGGCAACACCCGCACCCCCAAATTCATCAAGAGAGTTTCTCTGTGAGACTGCAGGAGTATAGAAAAACTCCTTTGAAAAGCAATTCAACAATATCTATCGAAATTGCAAACATACGTGTGTATGTCCTTTGAGCCAACAATTCCACTCCTAAGGGTTTATCCTATAGATTCACTTGCATGCATGAAAAATTAAGTGTTTATAAGATTATTCATGGAAGCACTGTTCAGAATAACAAAGGAATGGAAATAACCTAAATATTCAACAATAAGGAAACAGTTAAATAAATTATGACACATCTATCCAATGCAATACTATGCAGTTATTTTTTCAAAGGGAAGAAACTCTCCATATACTGACATGGACATGTCTCTGACACACATTATTAAGGAAAAAAGCAAGATACAGAATAGTGCATAGAATATACCACCATTTGTGTAAAAAGGGTGAGAAAAAAAACATAGTTCCATATATGCATAAAGAAACCCTGGAAAGACACTTAAGTCAGAAAACAATGATAACATGGGCAGGAATTTGGCAGATGGGGTCATGGATGGAATGGAGACTTCAATACCCTTTTCCTACTATTAAAATTCTCTTAACCATGTGAATGTATTAATTATTCAAAAAAATTAAATACACTGAATAAGGAAAAAAACTAAAGTTATCTACAAATTGGTACAACTCCCAACTATACAAACTAAGTATCTGATTTACTTTTAAAAGCTTTTAAGTCTTTAATGGAATTAAGTCTTTAATTCAAAGTCAATTAAGTGTAGATATAAATCAAAGCTATTTTTAGATATGTGAAGACTCAAAAATGTCTGCATCACACAAAGTTCTTAGGAAGCAAACGGAAGGCATATTTCATCAAACCGAAGGAATAAACTAAGAAAGAGAAAGACATGGGATCCAGGAAACAGGGGATTCATTAGCAAAGAGGAAGAAGGGTCCCTTGGTGCGAGAAGATTAGATACACCAGGTGTAGAGCACACAATCTAAATTAGAGTAGCACCTGTGGCTACAAGAAGATGAAAATTCCAAATACCTTCGAGCATACTTAAAGAGATCTACAGAATAAGGAAGAGTTTGCAGTTGAATTACTGTGAAGTATAAAGAAACAAAAAAGAAGAAAGACCACTCAAAGGAAAACAAAAGTTGTTCAGGAAAGGAAACATAATATACAACATTGGTTAGCTGTTTTTGCAGTCATTATAACGTTAACATTATGAATGTGTACTGATCTAACCCTAACTGTAACATAGTTATATTGATAGCATGGGATCTGGAAAGTGTTCATGGGTATAGTGATGGTGGAAGTGGGGCTTGTCAGCAAGGCAGAAGAGCCCTAAATAATCATCTTCCCTTTAGGAAGTCAACAGGTGAGACTTAAACTAAAAACTGTGGTATAAGCATGTTACCAGAGGTACAGAGGTAAATACTATCAGCTAAAGGAGTTGAAGTTGCCTGTGGGGAGCAGGCAGAGAAACAGCTTTTTTTTTTTCCCCTCTGTAATAAGCCTTGTGACCCAACTAGACAATCCTTTGAATAATGTATTTTTGTTACTTGGGTAAATATTAAAATTATATTTTTTAATGAAAATAAGGAAATTTTATTTTAAAAGAAAAGACTGTATTTCATCTACTTTAGGGCACACTGTTCCCCAACATTTTTTTTTTTTCTAGTTGCGGTGAGCGGGGGCTACTCTTCGTTGTGATGCGTGGGTTTCTCACTGTGGTGGCTTCTCGTTGTGGAACACGGGCTCTAGGTGTGCGGGCTTCATTAGTTGTGGCACGCAGGCTCAGTAGTTGTGGCTCGCGGGCTCCAGAGCGCAGGCTCAGTAGTTGTGGTGCACGGGCTTAGTTGCTCCGTGGCATGTGGGATCTTCCCGGACCAGGGCTCGAACCCGTGTCCCCTGCATTGGCAGGCGGATTCTTAACCACTCTGCCACCAGGGAAGTCTCTCCCAACATTTTTTATATCTCCTAAGTTGGGATGCTGATGGCATCTTACAATCACTGTTAGCCAGCTTGTGGCTTGTTACTGCCCATGCAGGAATGAACTCAGGGGTTATTCCAGGTGGCATGTCTGGGCAAATACAGTCACTCAATGTTTTGGTCAACTACCATTTAAAGACCATTTCAGAAGTCCCAGTTGCTATTTGAAACAATCTCTGTTGACACCTGGTAAGATCAGGAAGCATCAGCATTTGCAGACATAATAATGGAACACTTTTTTCTTTTTTAAACAGCTTTATTGGAATATAATTCACATATCATACAATTCATCCAATTAAAGTGTAAAATTCAAAGAGAGTGGAGCACTACTAAATGGTGTAGCATCCAGTGCTTTTCGTGGTGATACTGGGGGGAAAACACAGGTACTGAAGACTAAATTGACATGTAATTTAGAAAAGTTGGACACTCAATGCGAAGAAGTTCTAGGAAGACCTTAACCAATTAATTTTGCTTATAACTTCCTAATTAGACATATACAAAAAAGGTATGACCAAAAAAAAAAAAAACCTATGGCTAATAAGTCTAAAGGAGCTCTTTCAATAAATATAAGAATTTAAAACAAACAACAAAAAAACCCCACTGCATCATAATTTGGCAGGATATTCTTTTTAGTGGTACATAAAATAATAATGTCTTACAATTGATGGAATGTTCGAATGGATGAAATATGGTAATAAATCTCATTTAATAAAAAATATATTTTAAATTAAAGAAAACATACAGAGATATTATATAACCATTTAAAATAATGTCTTTGGGGGCTTCCCTGGTGGCGCAGTGGTTGAGAATCTGCCTGCTAATGCAGGGGACACGGGTTCGAGCCCTGGTCTGGGAAGATCCCACATGCCGCGGAGCAACTGGGCCCGTGAGCCACAATTACTGAGCCTGCGCGTCTGGAGCCTGTGCTCCGCAACAAGAGGCCGCGATAGTGAGAGGCCCGCGCACCGCGATGAAGAGTGGCCCCCGCTCGCCGCAACTAGAGAAAGCCCTCGCACAGAAACGAAGACCCAACACAGCTAAAAAAATAAATAAATAAATAAAATAAATTTATAAAATAATGTCTTTGAGGTCTATTTAATGAAATGGAGAATTGTCAATAATATAGAACAAAAAGAAGCAATATTAAAAACTATGTATGGTACAATTCAATTTTGTTTAAATATATGTAGACTGGATGAAAATATACCAAATTTTAACAATGGTTATCCTAGGTTATTCTTATATAGGTTAGCCCTATATTTTTCCTCTTTTCCTACAATGATTTTTTATTTTGTGATCAGATAGCCACTTTCTTAAATAGCTACAATACCATTATTTTACCCAGGACATTAGTTAGTAACATAATAATACTATCTAATACACAGTACATATTAAAATTTCCCCAATTGTCCCAATATTATCCTTTATAGCTTTTTTTAAAAAGTCCAAGATCCAATCAAGGATAACACATTGCATTTACTTGTTATGTCATTTCAGTCTCTTTTAATTTAGAACAGTTCCCTGCCATTTTTTTCTTTTTGATCCTTTATGACATTGACATTTTTGAAGACTCTAAGCCAATCATCTTATAGAATATTATACAACCTGTATTTGTCTAATTGTTTCCTCCGTATTAGATAAGCATTTTCCGTAAGAACACTAGATTATACATCTCATTGTGTCAGTCTGTCTCATTACTGGTCATGTGAAGTTAGAGCATTTGATGAAGGAGGGGTCTGCCCTATTTCTCTACTGTAGGGTACCTTTTCCCTTTTGTAATCAATAAGTAATCTCTAGGGTGATAGCCTGAGACTGTTAGACTCTGCTGTTCCCCAACAAAGTCTGACCTAATAGTTCCAGCATCCATTGCCTGAATCAATCACCATACTGGGAACTGCAAAACAGTGATTTTTCTAATTCTATGACTTATTGTGCTTTTACAAACTGGCAATTTTTCCCTCCCTGGAAATATATTATACATTCATGGATTTGTTTTTATTCAATATGTTATAATCCACTGCCATCATCATTCTTTTGAATGTTTAAACTTTCCCGCATTCATCCTGTCAGAGCTCCCTCCTCCCGGCACTCTGTGTCCTCCTGACATGTCCAGTCGTTAAGCATTTGTTTGCTTTTGGGCACCTTATACTTCTGCAGACCCAGAGTCATTTTTTTCAAGGCGCTCTAGTTCCTTTTAGTAAAAAACATTATTTAGAAAGCAAACCCTGGGTAAGAGGTGTGCACATTGTTATTGGAGCATCTTTGTGTCTAAGCCCTTTTAGTGGGCAGGACTAGAATTTTTTTTTTTTTTTTTTAAATCAAGAGTTGATACTGATAACCTCCAATTCAAAGCTAACATCACAGGAGTCTTTCTTATCTCATTCCTTATTTTTATTTCCTTCTCCCACAGTGATAACCTGGTTCCCAGTTACATTAAGATATTGATTGATTTATTCTAACTACAATACATACTAAATAGTTTCTGAGTTACTACACTGATACCATTGCCAACAACTAACCATATAAATAACTGTCACTCTTTTTTGCCCTAGACTATATCCTACTACGGTTACAGAGTCTGAGCACTACGTTAAAAAGTTACCTGAATTCTTTTTTTTTCTTTATAGTTATATAATCAATTTGATGTACTGCTTTTTATTATTAGTTGTTCTTTGTATATTCAATTACAGGATTTGCTGTTTTCATTTTTATTTAATTTTATGTAATTGAATATGTAAAATATTTACTTAGTTCAAAGTCAAAGCTACATATATAAAAACAGATACTCAGAAAAGCCCCGTTTCCATCCTTATCCCTCCACCCATATCCACCCAACCCTTATCACTTGTTTCTGGTTTATAAGTTATAAGTTTATAAGTTACTAAGTACTTTCTGGAAAAATGATTTGTGGAGGTGTTTCCTCTGGAATAATTACTATAAACGGGACTGCTAGGTCAAAGGGTAAACGCTTACTTATATACTTTTGTCAGATATTGCCAAATTCTCCTCCATAGGGACTGCTGACCATTCTTGAATGATGGTTTAACAAGTATTAAATTCTAAGTTGAAGGTATGTACTCTTTTGTATTCTAAATGTTATTGTTAATGAGAAATCTGTTGTCAACTTCTGTTTCTTAGAGGTATGGCAGAAACGGTTAGTGGTTTTCAAAATCTGTGCTCCCTTCTCTCCCTGAAGCCCACAGGGGACCTATATTTCCCAGACTCTCTTGCAGTGAGCTATGGTCACATGACTGACTTCTAGCCAATGGGGTGTGAGCAGACATGATAGTAGCCATTTCTGGGCAAAGCTCGTTCCGCCTTCCTACTGGGCAACCAGAGCAACTCTACAGGACACCTGGTGAAGGCAGCCGCGCTACCATCAGCTGGGTCCCTGAGTATAGAGGGCCCCCCAATGACCTGAAATATCCGCCCAGGACTGTTATATGAGAGCAATAAACTTGTACTGAATTTGAGCCACTGTATTTTTTACCTATTTTTACAGCATTTTAGCCTATCCTACTTAATACAAAATACTTCTAATTGCTTCTTTTTCATATCCCTCCCATCTTGCTGCATGTATGTCCCTGCTTCTATTTCAGAATTTTTATCCACTGTAAGCCTTCACTGTATCTTCTGCCTGCTCCTCAGCCTCCTATAAGTATCCTTAGCCAGAGCACTGACTTACGTAGGAGATTCGGTACTCTGCACATACCCATATTATAGTCATTGATGGCTCAACTACCTTGTGATTCACCATGGCCCAGGGGCTTGTTCTGCCAGAATAGGCACAAAGCCAATCATTCTCCAATCTGAACTTCCTGCTTACAAAATTAGCCTTCATTTGATATTGTCCAGTTTGTAAGTACCTAATTTATCCAGGTTATTTTGACTTCCGTTTCCAGTATTTCTGGCACACAAACAAATATATACACAATACATCAGTAGTCATAAAGTTTATTTAATGGGACTGGGTCCCAGAGTGACCTCTGAAGGGTTAACTGGTAAGTGCTATCCTGCACCAGCACCATACCCTTGATGTCTCTGACCTTCCCACCATCTGACTGTGGTATCATATAAGCTAAACTATGTTTCCCTGGGTTGTTGCTGATTATGTTATTCATAATTAAATCAACAGCATGAGAAAGTCAAGATATATGTGCCCTGTTTCCTCCAGATCCTTACAATGTTCTTGAAAAAATTAGGTTACATTGATGAGATTCGGTTTTCCATACAGCTGTCATTAATTTTTACCCAATGCCCTAGGTTCGCTTATAAATTAATATTCTGGTGATGTATATTTTCACATATCCCTCCCTCACAGTGTGACTGTGTCTTCTTATTTATTGCAAATTCCACACATATATATTCATCTCTTCATCATTTTGGTGGGAACACACAGATTAATACAAGTACAGTGTTCAGAATTAAGGAGAAAGGAGTTCCATACCTTGTATTAATTGCTTTTGCCACCAAATTTTAAGAAAGATAGCAATAAATAGGAATATAACTAAAGAAGTCAACACATAGGGGAAAGGGATTCATAAGAGTAATAGTTAAAGGGTTGTCAGATTGGGAATTGTTCAAAAGGAGGATATGTTAGTAGCTAGTGTTTGCACCACCACCAGAAATGTCCAAATACATATGGGACAACTGCTTAGTAAACATGTTTATAGAGGTTTAGTCTTCAAAGGACATTTGAACTAGAGACTGCTTCCTAGTTCTCAATGATTATCATCAACTTTAGTCCTGCTCTCAAGCAAAGGAAGGGGTTTAAGCATACAGTGATCTGGAAAGTACCAATCAGAAACCCCTGCTCAATGAGACCTCACTGGCAGTCCCAAGCTACTGAACATGGCTCCTGGGATGACTCAACAATCAGAGAGATGACGACACTGCTCAAGTTCAGTTGTCCATAGTTTCTAAAACTATGGCTCTGTTGGTCATTGCTGAGAAAGTGAACCAGGCCAATCACCTAAGGGAGATCCTTTTTTCAACTTCACACAACATGGGATAGCCTCCCCAATCAACCAAGGTCAAGCTGTCCTATAAGTCATCGATAACAGCATCCCAGACCTATGCCAGCTTACACTACTACCATAAACACCCACCTGTTTTTTCCATTCTCTCAGGATTCAGAAAATATAACATACACATCCCCTTATATTAAATAATTTCATTATTTTTATTGAAGTATAGTTGATTTACAATATTATATTGGTTTCAGGTATATAGCACAGTGATTCAGTATTTTTGCAGATTATTCTCCATTAAAAGTTATTACAAGACAATGGCTATAATTCCCAGTGCTATCAATATATCCTTGTTGCTTATCTATTTTATACATAGTAGTTTGTGTCTCTTAATCCCATACCCCTATCTTGCCCCTCCCTCCTTCCCTCTTCCTACTGGTAACCACTAGTTTGCTTTTTAATCTGTGAAAATGTTTCTGTTTTGGTCTATACATTTGCTTGTTTTATTTTTTAGATTCCACATATACATCATATCATATAGTATTTGTCTTTCTCTGACTTATTTCACTAAGCACCTTATTTCACTAGGTCCATCCACATTGCTGCAAATGGCAGAATTTCATTCTTTTTTATGGCTGAGTAATATTCCATTGTATACATATACAATATCTTCTTTATCCGTTCATCTGCTGATGGATACTTGGGTTGCTTCCATATCTTGGCTATTGTAAATAGTGCTGCTATGAACACTGGGTTGCATGTATCTTTTTGAATTCATGTTTTTGTTTTTTTTCAGATATAAACCCAGGAGTGGAACTGCTGGATCATATGGTAGCTCTACTTTTAGTTTTTTTGAGGAACCTCCATACTTTTCTCCATAGTGGTTGCACCAATTTACATTCCCATCAAAAGTGTACAAGGGTTCCCTTTTCTCCACACCCTCGCCAACATTTGTTATTTGTGTTCTTTTTGACAATAGCCATTCTGCCAGGTCTGAGGTGATATCTCATTGTGATTTTGATTTGCATTTCTGTACAAATTAGTGATGTTGAGCCATCTGTATGTCTTCTTTGGAAAAATGTCTATTCAAGTGTTCTGCCCATTTTTGATTGGGTTTGATTGTTTGTTTTTGGATATTGAGTTGTAGGAGCTCTTTATTTTGGATATTAACCCCTTGTCAGCCATATCATTTGCAAATACTTTCCCCCATTCAGTAAGTTGTCTTTTTGTTTTGTGGATGGTTTCCTTTGCTGTGCAAAAGCTTTTAGGTTTAATTAGGTCCCATTGTTTATTTCTGTTTTTATTCCTTTGCCTTAGGAGACAGATCCAAAAAAAGTATTTCTACAGTTTATGTCAAAGAATGTTCTGCCAATGTTCTCTTTTAGGAGTTTTACGGTTTCAGGTCTTACATTTAGGTCTTTAATCCATTTTAAGTTTATTTTTGTATATGGTGAGAGGAAATATTCTAATCTCATTGTTTTACATGTAGCTGTCCAGTTTTCCCAGCACCACTTATTGAAGAGACTGTCTTTTCTCCATTGTATATTCTTGACTACTTTGTCATAGATTAATTGACCATAGGTGTGTGGGTTTATTTCTGGGCTTTCTAGTCTGTTCCATTAATCTATGTGTCTGTTTTTTGTGCCAGTACTGTGCTGTTTTGATTACTGTAACTTTGTAGTATAGTCTGAAGTCTGGGAGGGTGATAGCTCCACCCCAAATCATCTGAAATTCCTTTTAAGTCACTGATTTCTCCAGTGCTTAGACCAAGGACCATAGACTTCTTAGTCCCCCAGGATTTTCAGGTCAGTGAAGAATTGGGACATAGGCAACGAGTATACAGATTTTTATGAGAATTTTTTTTTTTGAGAAATATTACTGGACACTTAAATGGAAGGACTTTGTCATATCCAAAAGTTAGGTCTCCCAAGCTCAGAAAGTAGGAAGTAAGACCTTTTAAGGTCAAAATCTCATTGTGTACAGTTCTGTTATTTTCATACTGATTTTTTAAAATTTATTATTTATTTATTTTATTTATAGCTGTGTTGGGTCTTCGTTTCTGTGCGAGGGCTTTCTCTAGTTGTGGCAAGCAGGGGTCACTCTTCATCGCGGTGTGCGGGCCTCTCACTGTCGCGGCCTCTCTTGTTGCGGAGCACAGGCTCCAGATGCGCAGGCTCAGTAATTGTGGCTCACGGGCCTAGCTGCTCTGCAGTATGTGGGATCTTCCCAGACCAGGGCTCGAACCCGTGTCCCCTGCATTAGCAGGCAGACTCTCAACCACTGCGCCACCAGGGAAGCCCCATACTGATTTTTTTAGGCATGAGACTAACAGCAGAAGTTTCAGAGATTAAGAGAAGTTTTGGGGGACAGGTAGGCCTCTTAAGTCAAATAATTCTACCTAAATATATATGGTGCTTTTTAGTTTATAAAGTATTTTATGGAGATTATCAGATTCAAATTGTCTAAATCATGCTCCTGAACCTACATTCAATGAATCATGCCAAGATGTTTGAGTGTTAGAAGTAGTAACGGTGGTCTTTTCCCTAATTTGACATGACGAAAAAGTGCCAAAAGATGAAAAAGAGACACATTCACATGAACAGAATAAAGGAAAACAAACCATATGATCATCTTGAGAAGTGCAGAAAAAAGCTTTTGACAAAATTCAACATCCATTCATGATAAAAACCTCTCAGCAAAGTAGGAATCGAGGGAAATTTCCTCAACCTGATAAAGGACATTTTTAAAAAATCTACAGCTATCATCATGCTTAACTGTGAAAAACTGACCACTTTTCCCTTAAAGGAACAAGGCAAGGAAAAAAAAAGGCATAGAGATTAGAAAGAATAAAGTAAAACTCTTTGTAGATGATGTTTATACATACAGAAAATCCTAAGGCATCTACCCAAAACTTACTGGAGTTACTAAGTTACTTTAGTAAGGTTGCAGATGAATTTTTTAAATTGCATATATATGTGTATATATATATATATATATATATATGTGTATATATATATATATATATGTATGTGTGTGTGTGTGTATATATATATATATATATATATATAGCATATATATAAAACAAAATTTGAAAATGTAAAAATTGCCATTTACAGTAGACTTTAAAATGTAAAATACATAGGAATAAATCTTTTAAAATGTGTACAAATCATCAGGGACTTCCCTGGTGGTCCAGTGGGTAAGACTCCGCACTTCCAACGCAGGGGGCCTGGGTTCAATCTCTGGTCAGGGAACTAGATCCCACATTCATGCTGCAACTAAGAAGCCTGCATGCCGCAACTAAGAGTCCGCATGCCGCAACTAAGAGTCCACACACCACAACTAAGGCCTGGAACAGGCAAAATAATAAATAAATTAATTTAAAAAAATATGTACAAATCATCAATGCTAAAAGCTATAAAACACTGCTGAGAAGATAACAACAACACTGCTGAGAGAAACTAAAGACCTAAATAAATGGCAAGATATACCATGTCTATGGAAGATTAATATTGTTAAGATGACAGTGCTCTCTAGATTGGTAGATTCAATATTGTCCTGATCAAAATCCAACCAGGCTTTTTGGTAGAAACTGACAAGTTGATTCTAAAGTGTATACGAAAAATGCAAAAGATTCACTTTGCTGTACAGCAGAAACTAACACAACATTGTAAAGCAACTATACTCCAATAAAACTTAATTAAAAAAAAAGAAAGAAAATGCAAAGGGCCAGAATAGTTGAAAATTTTTGAAAAAGAACAAAGTTGAAGGGCTTACACTACCTGATCTCAAGACTGATAAACTACAGAACTGAAGATAGTGTGGTACTAGCTTAAGAACAGACAAACAGATAGAACAGAGTAGAGAGTTCCAACAGTCCACTTGATTTACAAGAAAGTACCAAGGCAATTCAATGGAGGAAAGGAAAGTCTTTTCAATAAATGGTGCTGCAGTAAATGGATAACTGTATGAAAAAGAAGGAGCTCAATCCCATCTCACACCGTACTCACAAATTAATTCAGGATTGATCACAGGCCTAAATGTAAAAGCTAAGACTAAAGCATCTAGAAGGATAACAAAGAAGAAAATCTTTGCAACCTTGGGGGTAGGTAGAGAATTATTAAGCAAAACATAAAAGCAGGCTTCCCTGGTGGCGTAGTGGTTAAGAATCTGCCTGCCAATGCAGGGGACAGGGGTTCGAGCCCTGGTCTGGGAAGATCCCACATGCCACGGAGCGACTAAGCCCGTGAGCCACAACTACTGAGCCTGCGCGGCTGGAGCCTGTGCTCCGCAAAGAGAGAGGCCGTGACGGTGAGAGGCCCGCGCACCGTGATGAAGAGTGGCCCCCGCTCTCTGCAACTGGAGAAAGCCCTCGCACAGAAACAAAGACCCAACACAGCCAAAAATAAATATAAATAAATAAATAAATTTATTAAAAAAAAAAACATAAAAGCACCAACCATGAAGAAAAAGTTATAAAGTAGACTCATTAAAATTAAAATCTTCTATTTATAAGAAAATGAAAAAGCAAGAGATACACTGGGGGAAGATATTCACTACACATATATCTAACAAATGATTTGTGCTCAGACTATCTATCTATCTATCTACCTACTTATCTACCTTCCTACCTTCCTACCTATCTTATCTATAATGTCTACAAATCAATAGTAAAAAGACAACTCAAAACAAAAATGGGCAATATACTTGAAAAGACAGTTCAAAAGGAAAATGAACAAATGGTCAACAGCATGTGAAAAGGTGCTCAACATCATTAGTCATCAGGAAAAAGCTAATTAAAAGCACATAGCCATACAATTTCACATCCATCAGGATGGCTAAAATTAAAAAGACCACGGGACTTCCCTGGCAATCCAGTGGTTAAGACTTCGCCTTCCAATGCAGGGGGTGCAGGTTCAATCCCTGGTCAGGGAGCTAAGATCCCACATGCCTCGGGGCCAAAAAAACAAAACATAAAGCAGCAGCAATGGTGTAACAAATTCAATAAGGACTTTAAAAATGGTCCACATCAAATGTAAATTGATACAGCCACTATGGAGAACAGTATGGAGGTTCCTTAAAAAACTAAAAATAGAATTACCATATGATCCAGCAATCCCACTACTGGGCATATACCCAGAGAAAACCGTAATTCAAAAAGACACATGCACCCCAATGTTCATTGCAGCACTATTTACAATAGCCAGGACATGGAAGCAACATAAATGCCCATCAACAGACGAATGGATAAAGAAGTTGTGGTACATATATACAATGGAATATTACTCAGCCATAAAAAGGAACGAAATTGAGTCATTTGTTGAGACATGGATGGATCTAGAGACTGTCATACAGAGTGAAGTAAGTCAGAGAGAGAAAAACAAATATCGTATATTAACGCATGTATGTGGAACCTAGAAAAACTGGTACAGATGAACCGGTTTGCAGGGCAGAAGTTGAGACACAGATGTAGAGAACAAACGTATGGACACCAAGGGGGGAAAACCGCAGTGGGGTGGGGATGGTGGTGTGCTGAATTGGGCGATTGGGACTGACATGTATACACTGATGTGTATAAAACTGATGACTGATTAAAAAAAAAAAAAAAGATAAGTGGTTGCCAGGAGATGTGGGGGAGGGGAACGAACAGGCAGAGCACAGAGGATTTTTAGGGCAGTGAAATTACTCTGTAGGATTCTGTAATGGTGGATACATGTCACTATACATTTGTCCAAAGCCACAGAATGCACACCACCGAGAGTGTACACTAACATAAATAATGGACTTTGGGTGATAATGATGTGTCAATATAGGTTCATCAAATGTATCACTGTAGTAATAAATGTAAAGTATGTACAATGTTAAAAAAAAAAAAAAGAAGAATTAATACCAGTCCTTCTTAAACTCTTGCAAAAAAGTGAAGAGGGGAAAATACTGCCAAACTCATTTTGTAAGGCTAGTATGACCCTGATACCAAAGCCAGACAAGGACACTACAAGAAAAAAAAAAATTATACCTAATATCCCTGATGAACACACATGGAAAAATCTTCAAAAAAGTTTAGCAAACTGCATTTAACAGTACATTAAAAGGATCATACACCATGATGAAGTGAATTTATTCCATGGATGCAAGATGGTTCAACATCCACAAATCAAGAAATGCGATACACCACATTAACAAAATGAAGGATAAAAATCAAATGATTGGGACTTCCCTGGTGGTCCAACAGTTAAGACTCTGCACTCCCAATGCAGGGGGCCGGGGTTCGATCCCTGGTCAGGGAACTAGATCCCGCATGCCGCAACTAAAGATCCTGCATGCCGCAACGAAGATCCTGCACACTGCAATGAAGATCCCACGTGCCGCAACTAAGACCCAGCGCAGCCAAATAAATAAATAAATAAATAAATATTTTTAAAAATCAAAAAAAAAAAAGGTCCACACCAAAAAATAAATAAATAAATAAACCCTAAAATACCATTAAAAAAAAAAGACCAATACCAAGTATTGGGAAAGACGTAGGAGTATAAAATGGTACAACCCCTTGGAAAAGTCTGGCATTTAAACATACATCTATCCTATGATCCAGTACTTCCACTCCTAGGTATTTATGCAGGAGAAATTAAAATACATGTCCACAAAAAGACCTGTATGATAACACCATATGCTAGCGAGCATGTAGAGCAAGAGGAACTCTCACTGCTAGTGGAAATACAAAATGGTACAGCCACTTGGGAAGACAGTTTAGATTGGTGGTTTCTTACAAAATTAAACATATTCTTATCATACGATCCAGTAATCGCCCTCCTTGGTATTTACCCATAGGAGTTTAAGACTTACGTCCACACAAAACCCTATACACAAGTCTTTATAACAGCTTTATTGATAATTGCCAAAAGTTGGAAGGAACCAAGATGTCCTTCAGAAAGTGACTGGATAAACTGTGATTACTTAGCATTAAAAAAAAAAAAAAAAAAGCTATCAAGCCATGAAAAGACATGGAGGAACCTTAAAAAATGCATTTACTAGGTGAAAGAAGCCAATCTGAAAAAGCTATATACTGTATGATATACAGAGTGTCATACACTCTGAAAAAGGCAAAACTATGGAGACAGTAAAAAGATGAGTAGTTGCCAAGGGTTAGAGGGGAGGAAGGGATGAACAGGCGGAGCACAGAGGATTTTTAGTGTTACTCTGTATGCTACTGTAATGGTGAATACATGTCACTATACATTTGTCCAAACCCACAGAATGCACACCACCGAGAGAGAACTGTAATGTAACCTATGGACTTTGGATGATTATGATGCGTCAGTGTAAGGTCAACAACTGTAACAAATGTACCACTGATTGGGGATGTTGATAATAGGGGAGGCTATGCATACGTGGACGCAGGAAATACATGAGAAATCTCTTTGGGAAACTGTACCTTCTCCTTAATTTTGTTGTGAATCTAAAATTGCTCTAAAAGGTAAAGTGTATTAAAAAAAAAAAAGGCTTGTACACAGTTAGGAAATATTTCTTAGATATGTAATTAGAAGTGCAAACCATAAAAGAAAAGAAATTGATATCTTAGACTTCATCAAAATTTAAAACTTTTTTCTTTAAAAGGTGCCATTAAGAAAATAAAAAAATAAGTCAAAGATTCATAGAAAATATTTGCATGTCATATATCTGATAAAGCCCTTGCCTCAGAATTTAAAAAAATATTTGAATATTTTATTTCAAATATTTTTATTTGAATATTTTAAAGAATATTAACAATTTTTTGAAACTCCATATGACGATGGTGACAACCCAATTAAAAAAATGGGCAAAAGATTTAACTAGATATTTCACCAAAGCAGATATATGAATGACTAATAATAATAAGCACATGAAAAGGTGCTAATCATCATTAGTCATTAGGGAAATGTAAATTTAAACTGTAATAAGGGAATTCCCTGGTGGTCCAGTGGTTAGGACTCCGAGCTTCCACTGCAGGGGGCACGGGTTCAATTCCCAATCAGGGAACTAATCTCGAAAGTGGCATGGCCAAAAAAAAAAAAACCAAACAAAAAAAACACATAAACTGTAATAAGATACACTCATACAGCCATTAGGATGGCTATAATAAAAAAAACTAACAATATTGAGTGTTGGCAAGAATGTGGAGAAGTCAAAACCATCATACATTGTCAGTGGGATTCTAACATTGTACAGCCACTTTCGGAAAACAGTTTACCAGTTTCTTAAAAAGTTAAACATAAACTTACCATATAATCTGGTAATTACACTCCTTAGAATCTACCCAAGAGAAATAAAAATATAGGCCCACACACACCTGTACATGAATGTGCACAGAAACATTATTTATAACAGCCAAAAACCAGAAACAATTCAAATGTCCATCAACTAGCGAAGAAATAAATGAAATGTGGTTACATCTGTAAAACTGAACTATTCAACAATACAAAGGAACAAGCTACTGATACATGCTGCAAATGGATGAACTTCAAAAATATGATGCTAAGTGAAAGAAGCTAGACACAAAAAACCTACATATTCTAGGATTCCATTTATAGGAAATATCTAGAAAAGGCAAGAGACAGAAAGTAGGTCAATGGCTGCCTGGGCTTAGGAGTGGGGACTTAAGCTGGCATGAGGGACCTTTCGGGATGATAGAAATGTTCAAAAATTAGATTGTGGTGATGGCGTACAAATCTATAAAAATCATAGAATCGTACACTTACAATGGGTGGATTTTATGGCATGTAAATTGCACCTCAAGAAAACCGCGTTTTTAAAAAAGGACTTGTAAAAGAATGTTCACTGTTTTATGAAGCAGTTTCCTTCATAAAAGCCCCAAACTGAAAACAACCCAAATGGTCTTCCAGGCAGAATGGACAAATTAATGGTGGTATAATCAAAGAGTGGAATATTAGCTATTAATAAAAAAGAACAAACTACTGAAATATACAACATGCATGAATCTCAAAAACATGTTGACAAAAGAAGCCACTTTTGTTTTCCTATTGTATACTGTATTCCATTCATAAAAGAGTCTGCTGTTTGCTGTAGACAACCTCTGAATCAATCACACTTATTTCCAGAAAGTATGGTGTGTGTGTGTGTCTATTTGGAAGTCATAACATGTCAAATACTTAATATAAATGAATGGCTAATGATTTAATATTTAGTTTAAAATGTTTTAATTATGTCATGTGATACACACAAATATATCTAATATATGTATGTTATTTAACATAATCAAACTCATTCTTTCTGTGCATATTCATTCACTCATTTACTCCAAACATATTTATAGAGGGCCAAGAATATATTTCTGGCATCCAAGTTCAAACTATGACTCAATCACAAATACAATGTTGATATTTCACTTTTTCTTCACGACAGAATCTGAGTGTACCTTTCAGAATACAGTTTATTTAACATGAGTTTCCTGGTCTGCTCCTGGGAGGAAAAAGTGTTACGAACCTAACAGTCACAGACTTATGGAGCAAAAACAAGTGTGGGGCCCGACAGGAACAGCAGATTCAGGACTAGTAAGTGAGGCTGTCATTTCAGGCCTCCACGAACTCCCCGTCCTGCCTGCGCCTGCCGCTGGAAGGCAAGCTAAAACATGCAAACACACCCTGAAGGAAGCTGCAGCCTGGTCAGTGGACTCAGGACTCAGGCCAGGAGGAAGAAATGCCACCATCACAGGCAGCTACCCACCCTTCAGGTAACTTCCCTCTCACTCCCCAATCCCCCTGGGAGTCACACCTTAGAATCTGCTCTAAGCTGGGCCTTGACGTGTGTGATGATGAACAAGGCGTGATTGCTGCTCCCCAGAGAATCTGTCTAGAGACCACACTACCCAGTGCCCGGGAGGGTATATGTCAGGGTACTTCCTATACTCCTCCTGCATTTTAAAGAGTGTTTAGAATGTTCATGCCTTTTGATCCAGTATCTCCACTCCAGGAATTCATCATAAGGGAATAATCAGAGCTGAAGGAAGTAATTACGGCCTGAGCAGCTCACTTCAGCATACTTATAATAGCCTCCAGAACACTCTCCCACCCCAAAAGGATCAGAACAATTTAAATGCCTCACAGTAAGGAAGTAGTCAAATGATTTATGACAGTCATAAGAAGGATACTATCTGTAGCCATGAAAGACAAGCTCTTCAGAAAGATTAAAGAACGAGAAAATGCTGACAATACAATGTAAGATGACAGAATTGAGATAAAAGCTGTACATATCAGGGTTTCTCACGGGAGAGATACTGTAAAGGAATTCCTCATGCCTCCCAGAGATTCTGCTGAACCCTGAGAATCAGTGTAACCGAGAGGAGTGAGCTGTCATCCTCAGACAGTCTAACGGTAGGGGCTGGGAGGCTGAAAACCAGTGGTACATAGAGTATTATTCCCATATTGGGTAAACCCGAAAAATGTATGAATATACACAGATCAGAGGTAATTAATGCCAGGCCACCTGTGACTGGTAAGGTCATGGCCTTGCAGACCAATACTTCTGAAGCTCGAATGTGGATCTCGTTAAAAGCTGGATTCTGATTCACTGTGTCTGGGGTGGGCCTGAGCTTCTGCACTTCTAACAAGCACCCATTGCTGCTGGTCTGCAGGACACACGGGATTAGCAGGCCGCAGAGGCAAGGACAGCAATGGGAAATGGCAGGGGCTGTGGAGGGAAACCCCGTCCAGAACAGTCAGAAGGGAGCAGCTCTGTGGGCTGTGAGCTGGGGTGGCGAGGGCCATGAAGGCAGTTCAGCATCTCACTGGAACACCTGGCTGGGAGCGGAGGAGGAGAAAAAAAAGGAGGAGGAAGGCAACAGTTCCATGAAGGAGGAGGAGGGAGCCCACCAGTCCAGTGCCCCGCCTCCCCCTGAGCCCCGCTGGCACCTCCGTGAATGGGTCTGGGCAGGAGCTGTCAGCCGGGCGACCTCTGCCTCGGCTGCTGGCGGGGGACTCTGGGGGGGAGGGGCTACCCCTCTGTTCAGCCTCCCTGGACACAGGGATGCTTTCAGCTTCCCAAGAACACCTCAGCTCTCACTGTCCCCCCTCCCCTCCCCAGATGTCACCACTCCCTATGACTCCTTAAGGGCATAAGGAATAGGAACACAGGTTACTTCTCTGCTAAAGTAGAATGCACAGCCCACTCCTCTGTTCCCACTTCTGGGCTCACCTCTGGCCTGAAGCTCAGTTCACTTGTGTACCTCTCCTGACAGAGAGCAAAAGGCAAGAGAAACAGATGCAAACAAATAACCCCGCGCCACTGGTCAAAGATCAAATTGGACAGCCCTGTTAAAAGTACAAAATGCTCTGCAAATACAGGTTAACAGCACCTCTCTTATTTCTCCAAGTTAAAGGTAAACCCCCTGGGGTACCTGGTCTTTGATTTCGCCACTAAAGGGCAGGTCGGACACCGTACTTCACGGGGCCTGGGTCAGGACTTCGTATTTCTGTTAGCTCCTGCCAGCCTGCCTGTGAGGAGGGCACGTCCCCAGCCGACAGAAGCGGCACCGGAGAGGACTCAGGGGCCGCGAGCCCTGCCGCCGAGACAGGGGCATCTGCCCCATCTGCCCCCCCCCCATCAGGGGCAGGCCGGGGACCCATCTCCCTTCCAGGGTCACCGCGCATTTCAATCCCCAGACGACAGGGCCAAGCCCCAGTTCCCGGCCCGTCCTCGCCATCAGTTCCAAAGCTGCGCCTCCAGCAAAGCCCCTGCTGGCACCCGTCACGGAGGGCGCTTCCTCAGGCCACGAGGCAGGCCGGGCTGCCTCTGAAAACAGGCAGGTCAGAGCTGGACAGCGTTTCTACCCTGCAGCCTGCCTTCTAAAATTCTCGGGGGGGGGGTCCCCCAAATAAAGGCAAAAGCGAAGGAAGGCAGGGCTCCAGCGACGGCAATAGCAACGCCCAGGGAACCCCTACTCCGCGCCGGGCCCTCCGCGCGCCGCTTCGTCCTCGCAGCCCTGTGAGGTAGGTGTGAGCAGGACTTCCATTTGACACGGGAGAAAACTGAAGGGCAGAGTGGTTAGGAAAACAGGTCAAGGTCACACTGCGAGGTGGTGGGAGAACCAGGAAGACATCAGCCGCCTGGCGAGGGTCCACGCTCAGGGGCGCCACGCTTCACCCGTGTTTGCCGCGGCCGGTCATCAGCCTAGTCCCCTTGCGGGCCGCCTGTTTGACCAGGGAGTAGTCATCAGCTACCCGAGAGCGCGCCCACACCCCTGAGCCCCAGAGCGCCCCAGAAAGGCCCCGACCAACCCGCCGGCCTGGCCCTTCGGAAAGCCCTCAGCCTCTAGCGTCCTTCTTCCAACCACACAAGGCAGCCCGCCTGCAGCGCCCCCCACCCCGTGCCACGTCGCTTCTCACACTGGGGTACGCACACACCTAGACCGACAGCTCTAGTGACAAAGGTCTCAAAACAACACCTGACGTTACCTCAAAACCGCACGGCAAGGTTCCATCTGCACTTCCTCCTCTCCGCCTCCGCCTCACCCATGCCCACACCTCCACACAGAAGCCACGAGGACTCAGGACTCGGGGAGAGGAAACAAAGACCTAAACAGCAGCCTCCACTGCAACGGAACTCCACAGACAGGCAGAGGCGGGAACATCTGTCCCACGGCCCTTAAGTGAAAGTTTCAAGATGAGGAATCAGGCCACTCTTGGACTTGCACCCCAGGAACCTCTCAAAGGCTGGACTAGGGCGCCTCAGTCCCTCCTGCCTGCGGAGCTTTCCGACGGGGCCATGCCTCAGTGGTGTGTAGGACAGATCTGTCACCAGCTGGAGAGGGGCGGGCAGAGGAGGGGGAGGGGAGTACCTTCTGGGCCCCTCAGAGCAGAGAGCCAGGGCACAAGCTCAGGATCCCTCTGGATCCCGAAGTAAGGCTGCTTAAAGACGGAGGGTTTCTTGGTGGCCCACCCCTACAGGACCCTGGGGAACCCCCCAGGTACACAAGACCCATCTTCCTACTCACAAAGAGTCAGTGGTTTGGGGTTTGGGAGGCACTCCTTTTCTCTGCTGCAGCGTACCCACACATGTACTCCATTTTTATTGTACTGCAGGGGTAGTAAGCTCTAAAGTTCTATGTAAATGAGTAACACAGACAGGGTGTGAGAAAAATGATGACATACCTTGTATTTTCTGTCATAGAATCACTGCAGAGTAAACACAAGAGTCTTCATTCTCTCAAAGGAATATGCTCTTTCCCTTTTTCTTGGGACAAGAGCCCTCAAGCTCTCTTGGGTTATTCCATTTTGGGGAGATGCACACGTAGGAAGACCTCTTACTGTAAGAAACAATGGTGCAAGTGCGATGGTCCCCTGTCTCAAAGATGGGGACCACTATAGGGAGTGGTGGGGACCAGGGGGAAATGGAGTACACTACCCTTCTCTAGAGAGAAGCCTGCTCCAGTACCGCCTTCAGGAATTCTTGGGGGCAGAATATTTGAAATCTCCCAATTGTCAACATTGGCTCAGCTTTGTCTTTGATTTTCCCAAACTCTGCGCTGGCCTGATAAAACATCCTTGTTGGCTGAATGTGGCACATGGCCCCAGTTTGTAACCAGGGAAGTTGAGGGTGGCAAAAAGATAGCTTGCCTAAACTAACTAAAGAACTCTTGGGTGTGGTAGCTCTGCTGTCTGCTAGAGTTTGGACCAGCACAGAGGCTGGAAATAACGTAAACTCTAAGGTCCAACAGATCTGAATTTGAATCCTGGCTCTATTTTTACTAGCTGCCAGACCTCAAGTGAACTACTAACCTCTCTTAGCTACAATTTCATCCACAAAATGGGTTGAAAATACCCAATTTAGAGAGCTTTGTGAGAATTAAAAACATGTGTGTGAAGTTGACTTGAACTCTTAATGGATGTTAAATTTCCTTCCCCCATATCTCCAAAGAAACCACCTGGCAAGCCTTCGCTTCTTTAGATTTTCAAAGTTCTCATCTGCTAAAAACTAAAATAATCCTCCAGCACCACTGCTGAACCCCACAGGATGGGATGAAGTGATGTAGATGAGAGCAGAGTGCTTACAAATTAGAAGAGGATTATTGACTGGATTGCCAACGCCCTTTCCTCTCATTTCCAGGCCAACAAAGCAGTATGTAATTTGCTTTTCTAACGTGTTTATACCCTTCCATAACATGATGTGGGAGAAGACGGTGTCACATCTGTGGTAATTCCTTAAAATGGCTATTAACAATCAACTCTCGAGAGCCCACCCAAATCTACCATCCTCTCACAGAGGAGAGCAAACATGAGGTCACTGCCTGTTCACTTAAGAGCCTGGCAAGTTTCTTTCCTCTCTCCATGTTCTTGTCTCAGAGAACGAGGTAGAAAATAAAGTCACTTAACAGTTGCATCTTTCTTTGATTCACACAAAGAAAACTGTCACAAGCCAAACAATTTCACTTAAGTACCATCATGAATTCACTATGATATTTTCCAACAGTAAGGGGATTTTTGTTGGTTCTCTCATTTTCCCATGCACTATGAGGAAACCAGGACATGCTTTGGCGTTTCCTCAACTGAATCTGACTTAAAGCATCTTTACAACTTTTTTTATTCTAGTTAATCTACATGGGCAAGGTCTAGGCTGAGGGGATTCATCTAACACTTCAACTTTCAGCTATCACTGATATAATTTACTTGACTTGTTTTCTCTTAAAAGCAAGGAGGCATTAAAATCAGTTCCACGGTATCTACTAAGAAATGTGGGTTTATCTTTCAGGATTATGCCTCCCTTTCCTCCCTCTATTGAACTTTAATAGCTCCCTCATAAGATCATCACTTTTCCAAATTACTAATCAGGCATGATATAATGAGTAGGAATTATAAGATAAATCCAGAGGGGGCAAAAATAAGCAAGTTGGATGAATATATAGATATAAGTTCCCAGGTCCCTCCTCTTGAAAGCAGGGTTCTTGGAAAAGAATGCACAGAAATTTCAGGAGCCAGTTCTTTGCTAAATATTTACACTGCATGATACCTGAAACAAACAAGGTAAGGACAGGAAACAGGCCACACACACAGATAAGATCTCTCTCGGGTAATAAGTAGAGCTCCACTCACCTTGTGATTCATTTTCATAATGTTGACTTTGTATTGATGTATACAGTGCTTCCAAAAGTGTACACAAAACCTAAGTGTGTACGGGAGTGTTCACTACTCTGAGCTCTGTTTTTTGATGAGCATAACTTAGAAAGGATTTGGGCAGTTCAGAAAAATTGCTAACACATTTTACACAACCTGTCCATTTGGAGACAACTCAACCCCTATGCTCGCTAATACCCTTTGTATAAAAAAAAGCTGACCCAGCATCCACCTGCATCAACTTGATCCTCTCAGCTTTGTCACACTCAGCAAATACTCTATGCCTTCGCAACAAAATAAAGCGGCACCCCTGGGAGGGAGAAAAAGACTTGTTATGAGTCTGCAGACGCAGCCTTTATAACCAGCTAACAAAGAGTGAGGATCTGTGGAAGGCTTTGAATCTAGAACCACTAGTGTTACCTTCCAAATCTACCTTCTGCAAAAAAGCTCCACAAGTGGTGTTAACGTTGAAAGGAAAATGCCAAACATACAAAAGCGGAGTCAAGAGTACAAGGCAGTCCATACCCCAATACCCTTCATCCATCTTCAACTATTAACAATTCATGGCCAATCTCCCTTCACCTTGTTCCCCCTCACTTCTCCACTAGCAGCCCTCCCCAAAACTGGCTTATTTTGAAGCAAATCCTCAACCTGTATTTCAAGTTTAGAATGTATTTCTAACAGATAAGGGTTTAAAAAAAACCCTAATCATGATACAGTTACCAAAAGTAACTAAACAAAACTAATATTCTTAATACTAAAAAACAACCAGTACAAATTACCTCTATTGGCACAACTTTAAAAAAAACTATTTTCATCAAATCAGGACCCAACCAAGGTTTACACATAGCATTGCCGCCTTCTGTCTCTTAAATAGTTTTTAAACCACAGGTTCCCTCTATCCCTGTGATTCTCATAGCAGCCAGGCGGATCCTCACCTGCAATGCCCAACAATTCTGTTCTAGAGATAACCACAAAGAAACTCCAGTCTTAGGGGCTGTCAAGAAAAACTGTGTATGTTAGTCGTTTTATAGTTAAAGAAGTTTAAAAGTAACCTGAAAAGCACAAACGAAATTGATCTGACTTGAAGCCATGAACAATTCTGAGATCCGAACACTCATTCAAGTGTCCTTTGCAATTCTGGTCTGTGGTGGATTTATCTCCGGGGTTTGAGCGACCCCCCCGCCCCCGCCCCGGCCCTTACCCGAGTCATTTGCACAAGCAAAGCAATGGGGCGAAGCAAGTGCGTTTCCTCCCAGCTGGACCTTCCTCCGCAAGCCGGGTCCTCGCGGTCGCCTCCGGAATGCGGGGGGCGGGGGACCCTGCTGCCACCTCCCGAGGCCACCTGCCCAGGTGAAAAGAGGAGTTTCATTGAGCCAACAAGTTCCGGAGGGCGGTCCCAAGTTATTTAGAGAGAATTTTGAGCCATCCAGGCTGGGCACAGAGGAACCACCCAGAACGCCACGGTCTCAGAGAACAACCAACCTGAAAAGCCCTCGGGCTTAATCCCAATGCCCGGCGCAGGCGGGGGCACCGTCCCCAACGCCCGAGGGCCAAGAGAGGGGACGCAAAGTCCGCCCCAACGAATACACGAGCATGTGTGTCCATGACTGTATGCCCACCTGTGTGTGCCAGGAAGGAAAGTTGCACACACTGTTTCTAAAACATCACCTGTTTTACAATGTTTAATAGCTCTCTCCCCTGGAAAGGGGGTGCGAGTGTCTGGATGTGAGTATACACCCAACCTAGGCCACCAGTTCCATCCCCGCACCCCACCCCCGGGTCCAAACCCGGGACGGACCCATGGCGCGAAGGCTACGATCACCCCCCAGCCGGAGCGCGGCGTCCTCGGCTTTCAGTCCAGGGCCACCACCCACTCCAGGATCTCTGAAGTAATAGAGAACCCCAGCCCCTGAATCCCCGGGAGTGAAATTCCTCTCCCTTCCCGACGCGCAGAGCACAGCCAGGGAAGCGGGGAGCGGCGCGGTGCCATCGGCCCCCCCACCCACCCCGGAGCTCCGGGTGGGGAGGGAAGCAGCGGCAAGACGCCAGGCGCGGGTCCCCGCAACTCACCCGAGGCGCGGCGGCTCCCAGCTCCTGGCTCGCGCTCCGCGTCCGCGGCGCTGGGCGCCCAAACAGACCCGCGGCGAGCTCGCCGCCCGGGCACCTGCCGCGCCCGGCCCCAGGTGACCGGGGACAGGCCGGGGCTGAGAGCACGGCCCCGGGGACCCCGCAGCAACCCCGTGGCGGCCCCGCGCGCTGCTACCAGGAAGTGCGGATGCAATCCTTTGAGCGCGCACGCCCCGTCGCGACCCCAGCGGGAGACTGGCCGGAGGGCGCCGCCTGCGGGCGGGGCGGCGAGAGGCGTCCAGGCCGCCACCCAGGCGCGCGGGAGAGGGGCCGGAGTCGAGGCTAGCACAGGGGACGCCCCGAGGGTGTAGGATGGAAGATGAGAGCCCCCCGCCCCCCCTTTTGCGTGCCGGGCCTTCAGATACTCCCACCCCCAGCCCTGCCCAAGGAGCTCCCATCTCCTCAGCAGGGTGGGCACGGGGCCATTGCAGTTTCCTCCAGATGAGGGTATACATAGGGCGACAGAACCTGATATAAACAACCACCTGTAATGCACTATGAATTCACATTTAAAATAAAAATCCGCAAATTGCATATTTGGAAATAGCACACTTATACTGCATTGCCTTTCTTTGTGTCAACATTACTAATTTGTTATATTCAACAGGTATTTGTTGAGCACCTACGACTTGCCAATCATTTAAACATTTAAAATATAGCGCAGGGAACTCCCTGGAAGTCCAGTGGTTAGGACTCTGCGCTTCCACTGCAAGGGCCACGGGTTCGATCCCCGGTTGGGTAAATAAGTGCCGCATGCCCAGCGGCGCGGCCAAAAACAAGAAAGAAGAAAAGAAAAACCCAGCACAGTTTCCTCCTCCTCCTTTTCCTGAAGAGGGTTCAATAAGTGGAGTGGGCTGGCCCTTTCTTAACCTCCCAGAAAGCTTTTACTGGTCTTGCAAGGAACTTAGCAACAGCCTGCCCAAAGGTGCAGTAAGAACTGAACCGTGATAGAAATAAGTGTGGGCTGCTAGAGGGCCTGAGGAGCCGCTTGACCCAACCTGGGGAGGTCAGAGGAATTTCTGGAGAAGGGGACATGTGTACTGAGTCCTGAAGGACTACAGGATTCCCCAGGATGTGAAGTGTTTCAGCCAAGATTCCACTGTGAGCAAAGCCAGGAGCCAAAAGCTGGCCAGAGAGTGCATGTTCTGACAGAGGAAGAGCAAGTGAGTCAGTATAGCTGAGAAGAAGAGGATGTGAACTGAGTTAGAGCAGGGGGTGTGGGGACCAGATCATGTTCCTATCAAAAATAACAGCTGCTGACATGTATACACTGACGTGTATAAAATGGATGACTAATAAGAACTTGCTGTATAAAAAATAATAATAATAACAGCTGCCGTCTATGGAGTGTATAGCATAAAACAGGAACTGGACATGCATCACTTCAAACTATATGGTAGGGTTATTATTCCCCTTTAAAGAAGAGGAAAACGAGGACCAGGAATGTGAGGTGTCTTGCTACTGACAGGGCTGGAGGAGGTGACTCTGAGGAGACAGCCTGCACTTTTAATGGCTCTTTCCAGGCCAATCCAGGAGGCTGAATTATCTTCAAATGTTCTCAGCATCCTCAAGTATCCCCAGGTGCCCACTGCTGTCTCTCCATTCCAAAGCCTGTGTCAACAACTGCCCTCAGACCCCCGCCCGTCTAGAACAGATGCCAGAGTATACGGCTGTGTACACCAGACTCTTTCCCAAGGGGAACTCGGTTTCAGGGGCTGGTGGAGGGACTGTGGAAGAGCCCTTTCTTGTTCCCTAATAGCCATTCTCTCCTTCTTCCATAATAATAGAATTGAAGCTGAGCCCAAGCCTGCTTAGAACAAAGACTACATTTCCCTTCCTCTCTTGCAGCAAAATATCAACACATCAACAGTGGTGCCCAGAGCCCCTAGAATCCATTTGATCCAGCAGTACTTCTGAGGCAGCTGTTTCCTCCCCAACATCTTTGATCTGTCAGATATTTTTCATGGGGCAGACACTGCTTACTGTCTCCTCAATATCCAATCCCCCTTCTTCCTTTCGAAGAGAACTCGGATTTTGTTCCAGGAGGCGATGCGCCGGGCTGAAATGCTCACCTTCCCAGAAGTCCTTGCGGGACAGTCACATGGCTCGACTGCTGAGGTGGAGGGGGAAGTTAGTTGCTTAGAGAGTCCTGAGAAGGTTTTTGCTTTCCTGAAGCGGTCACCACCGCTTTTCTCCTCCTGTTTTATTCTGGCTGTGAGGTTGCTGTGAGCTTGGAGGGCGAGCAACCATTTGATGACCACAGGACAACACACAAGAGAAAAGGAGGAAAAGCACCTGCTGCAGACTGCTGAGCTCCAGACTTCTTATTACATGAGAAAAATAATCCCCTTACTTTTTTTTAATATAAATTTATTTATTTTATTTATTTTTGGCTGCGTTGGGTCTTCATTGCTGCGCCTGGGCTTTTTCTAGTTGTGGTGAGCAGGGGCTACTCTTCGTTGTGGTGCGCGGGCTTCTTATTGCGGTGGCTTCTCCTGTTGAAGAGCATGGGCTCTAGGCTCATGGGCGTCAGTAATTGTGTGGTGTGGGCTTCAGTAGTTGTGGCGCACAGGCTTACTTGCTCCGCGGCATGTGCGATCTTCCCGGACCAGGGATCCATCCCTTGTCCCCTGCATTGGCAGGTGGATTCTTAACCACTGCACCACCAGGGAAGTCCCCCCTTACTTGTTTAAAGCACTGTCGGTTAAGGTTTGTTGCAAACAGTTGAATGCAATCCTAATGGATACGCTATTCTTTCCAAAGAAAAGCCTCAAAAATCAATCCGCCAACCCTACCTAATACAGTGTGATAGCAGAAAGAGGGTGGGATTTGGCATGAGACAATCTATGAGTTTCAGCTCTTCCACTTATTTAGCTAATGACCTTGGGCAATTTTGTAAAATTAGATTACGTATTGTAAAATTAGAAATTGTCATCAAAATACAAGGCATAGTGCTTCCTGGTATATGGTGAGTGATTAATAAATGATCAGTTTAGAGCCTCCACCAAATGGATGTCTGGCCAATATGTAGATTCAGAATCATATATCTACTTACCAGTTTCACCCCTTAGACAAATCTTTTGTCTATTCAGCTCTTAGATGCTTTGTAATAGCAAAGTCAATCTTAAAGTTTCAGTAAAAACCAGCCCTTGCCTAGCATCTGGTTTCCTCATCTCCTAGACAATATACACTCTACCAAAAATTTTTAAAAGGAAAAGAATAGAAGCATAGACTTTGTAGTGACCAGCCAGGAATTACTGGTACACTAGTTTAGCAGGTACATATGCATATTTCTGTTTGACTCTCTTTTTTTAAATAAGAAACTCTAATTTCAATGCTTTGAGGTTTGTATTTTTAATTACCAAGCAAGATGTTTTAATGGTCCAAAAAATATGCATTTGTTGAAACTACAACTTATCCCTTTATGCTGAAATTGAATAACATTAAAAATTACTATCATTCACTTTGGCTTTTAATTTTTTTTTTAATTTATTTATTTTTGTCCGCGTTGGGTCTTTTGTTGCTGCGCGTGGGCTTTCTCTAGTTGCAGCAAGCGGGGTCTACTCTTCGTTGCCGTGCTTGGGCTTCTCATTGCGGTGGCTTCTCTTGTTGCGGAGCACGGGCTCCAGGCGCCCGGGCTTCAGCAGTTGTGCCTCATGGGCTCCAGAGCGCAGGCTCAGTAGTTGTGGTGCATGGGCCCAGTTGTTCTGCGGCATGTGGGATCCTCCCGGACCTGGGATCGAACCGGTGTCCCCTGCATTGGCAGGTTGACTCCTAACCACTGCGCCACCAGGGAAGCCCTTGGCTTTTAATTTTAAAAATAATACATTCTTTCAATCACTACAGAAGTTTTTAAGTTAAAAAAAAAAAGTACCATAATTTATTTAACCTGCCTTCTGTTAATGGACATTTAGGTTATCTCTAGTTTATCTCAGTTACAAATGACATTGCCTTGAACATCTTTGACCCTACACTTTTGCGCATTTGTGTAATCTGACCACATCTCCCCACTTCACAGCTTGCTCCCCAGGTCCAAGCCCCGATCCATCTCTTGACTGGATTGTTGGAATAGCCTCCTGAATGGTTCCCGTTTTTGTCCATGTCCTCCTTCAACCCATCTGCAACGCAGCAGCTGGAATAGTCTTTTTTTTTTTTGGCCGCGCTGCACGACTTGCGGGATCTTAGTTCCTCGACCAGGGATTGACCCACAGCAGTGAAAGTGCGGAGTCCTAACCACCAGACTGCCAGGGAATTCCCTGGAATAGTCATTTTAGAATGTAGGTCAGATGTTGTCCCTCTCTGGTCAAAAGTTTCCAGTGGCTTCCCTCTCATTCAGAGTCAAAGTCAAAGTCCTTCATATACCCTGAGAAAACCATAATTCAAAAAGAATCATGTAGCAAAATGTTCATTGCAGCTCTATTTACAATAACCAGGACATGGAAGCAACCTAAGTGTCCATCAACAGATGAATGGATAAAGAAGATGTGGCACATATATACAATGGAATATTACTCAGCCATAAAAAGGAATGAAACTGAGTTATTTGTAGTGAGGTGGATGGACCTAGAGTCTGTCATACAGAGTGAAGTAAATCAGAAAGAGATAAACAAATACCATATGCTAACACATATATGTGGAATCTAAAAAAAGAGAAAGAAAATAAAATGGTCAGAAGAACCTAGGGTCAAGACGGGAATAAAGATGCAGACCTACTAGAGAATGGACTTGAGGACACGGGGAGGGGGAAGGTAAGCTGGGACAAAGTGAGAGAGTGGCATGGACATATATACACTACCAAACATAAAATAGATAGCTAGTGGGAAGCAGCCGCATAGCACAGGGAGATCAGCTCGGTGCTTTGTGACCACCTAGAGGGGTGGGATAGGGAGTGTGGGAGGGAGGGAGATGTAAGAGGGAAGAGATATGGGGACATATGTATATGTATAACTGATTCACTTTGTTATAAAGCAGAAACTAACACACCACTGTAAAGCAATTATACTCCAATAAAGATGTTAAAAAAACCCCACAAAACCAAAGTCCTTACAATGGCCTATAGAGCTACACTGTCGGCCCCCATTGCCGTTACCTCTCTGTACCATCCCCTTCCATACTCCCCTCTCTGCTACAGCCAGATCAGGAGCTTCCTTGGTGGTTTGTTTTTCTGTTTTAATATGCCAGGTAGACTTCTGCCTCAGGGTCTTTACACTTGCTATCTCTTTTTGGAACTCTCTTCCTCCAAATAACACATGACTTAATCCTTCACCTTTTTCAGGTCTTTACTTATTTTTGTTTTTAATAGTTAACAATTATGGAGAGGTTAACATGGAGAGGCATCTGGTCCTAAGTGTTTTACATGTATTACTTCATTTAATCATTACAACCACCCTAAATTTTATGATCCCCATTTTATAGATGAGGAACTTGAGGCACAGAGAGATGAAAGAATTTGTCCAAGACACACAGCTCGTAAAGAACAGAACCAGGATTTGAGTATTCAAAGCCACTACACTTTACCATACTTGTGGTAAACGGAGAACCTCTCAGGAGCTGCTAACATCCTTTCTGCTCAAGAATCTTGCTCAAGCAGGGCTTCCCTGGCGGCACAGTGGTTGAGAGTCTGCCTGCCAATGCAAGAGACACGGGTTCGAGCCCTGGTCTGGGAAGATCCCACATGCTGCGGAGCAACTGGGCCCGTGAGCCACAACTACTGAGCCTGCGCGTCTGGAGCCTGTGCCCCGCAACAAGAGAGGCCGCGATAGTGAGAGGCCCGCGCACCGCGATGAAGAGTGGCCCCCACTTGCCACAACTAGAGAAAGCCCTTGCACAGAAAAACGAAGACCCAACACAGCCATAAATAAATAAATAAATAAATAAAAATAAAAAATGACTAATACTCTTAAAAAAAAAAAAAAAAAAGAATCTTGCTCAAGATCTGAAGAGCCACATTTCTTGGTAGCCTGGGTTTTGGAGGTTGTAGTTATTTCCTTGCTTATATAGATGGACTTGTCTAAGCTTTTATTGTTGTTTTCTCTCGTTCATTTCAGTATATTTCCTGGAGAAGCCCAGCATTACACACTGTACTTCAACTTTACCAGAAATCTTTAGTAGCATTATTTTCAAGAAAATTGCAAAGTAGCTACTGACTCCCCTACCCTGGGCCCTGTCCAATTCAGTAGCCACTAGTCACTTATGACTATGAATTAAGTCCTTAAAATATTAGTAGTCCAAATTGAGATATGCTGGAACTATAAAATACACATTGTATTTCAAAGACTTAGCACAAAAGAAAGAATGTAAAATATCTGGATAATAATTGTTTATATTGATAACCTTGTTGGAATGATAATATTTTATATACACTAGGTTAAATGAAATATAATATTAAAATTAATTTCATTTGTTTCTTCTTTTTATAAGGTGGCTACTAAAAAAATGTAAAATTAATACGTGTGGCTCACATTATATTTCGATTGGGCATTGCTGCTCTAGGGTTTCCTTTCCTACAGCTATGGTTTAGGCAAGCAGGGGGAGGGCAGCATAGACGCACAAAAAAGTGATTTAATTATACTGGCGGAGAACTTGCTGAGAGGGAAACAAAAGGCAGAGGTAGTATGCTCGAGACACAGGACAGACCCATCACATTCCCTCAAAACTTTCCCCACGTGGGCGCTTTGCTTGCCTGTGCCAATGCCGGCCGTAGTCCATGCTAGTCCTCCTGTCTTTTCTGTGGTCAAACCACACAGCCTATTCTTTCTGGTTCCTGTGTCCCCAGGGACCTTGCTAACCAAGTCATAGTTATTTATTCTATTGATTCCATATATTCTTTACCAACAGAACACAACATTCAAAATATCCCCAAACATGTTAGCTTCAAAGTAAAACCGGGGTGGGGGAGGGGAGGGGGTAGAAGTCGATGGCAATATAAATGAAACAGATTGGCTATGAGTTGATCATTGTGGAAGCAAGGAGATGGGTACATGGGGGTTTGTTGTTACACTATTTGGTCTACTTTGGTATATGACTGAAATTTTCCTTAATAAAAAGTTGAAAACAAATTCCCAAATATGCATAATTAATACAAAATCTCTTTTCATGGTTCAGGGTCCACACATGCAATTTACCCTAACAATTTCTCCCTTTTAAAATGTAATAAATTTCCTTTTGGTTGGAAACCATCTGCAGGAGGTAAGCAGACAAGATACGGTGTACAATGAAGAGAGCAATGCAGAGCTTTCAGTTTGGCTGAGAAGACAGACTAAGTTCATGGCAGGCAATAGCTTCACAACTTGAAAGTTTCCTGTTTATATTTTTTAAAGGAAATCTTTGGTACAAAGTCCAGATTCAGTGGCTAGTGCCTTGGGCCCAGGTTCCTGATAAGGAACCTGGCCTTATCAGTAACAGGTTTTACAACAGCTGCTGTTTTCCCATGAAAGTGTGCCCACATCGCTTCTGAAACCAGGACATCAAGTGGAAAGCACTGATGAATTGGAAAGCGTTCTTTACTGTATGTTTCCTGCAGCACCACTCAGCCCCAGCATAGAGTGTAGGGGTGTTCCCTCTGAAGTTAGACTCCCCGGTTTCAAATCCTGGGTGACTGAGGGTTGCCTAAGTTTTTAATGCCTTGGTGGTTTTTAAGGTAAATCTGTAAAATGGGAATAATAAGGCATATCTCAAAGGGTGTTGTAAGGATTAAATGAAATCATGTGTGAAATAATGCTTTATACCATACCTGGCCCAAAGGAAGGACCCAATAAATGGTAGCTGTTGTTTTTACAGGAAACTCCTGTTTATTCTTAGCTGTTTGACACTTTACAAATTGTCTAACTAATTAAATATTCTGGTTCCTATATATAAAACATGAGAAATTACCAATTTTTAAATAGTTAAATGACTGTCTTTTCCACTAGACTCGGCTCTCTGAGGGTAGGATCCATGTATTATTCAGTTTGAACCCTCAGTGTCTAGCATAATGCAGCTCATAATCTTTGAAAGACATAACATTGAATATAACAAAATACACTTACAATTTAAGGTCTAAGCATTGCTCTTACGGTTATAAAATGTTTAGGACACTGGTTTATAAGCAATTTATAACATGAAGTGGATGTGGCTTTTGTGTTTACTTTTCTTGGGGACCTCATTCAACAAATATTTATTGAGTGCCTCCTGTAAGGAAGGGATCATGTGCCAGGTGCCTCATTAAGGAAGAAGGCAGACACAACTCTTATGCCCGGAATTCATTTTTAACAGGGGAGACACCTTTGCATGACCACTTACAAAATTACGTATGTATAATTGGAGGAGAAGCACAGGGGACTGAGAGAGCAGACAAGGGGGCACTGAGCCTTAGCGTGGGGACCTCTTGAGAAGTGATGTGCAGGGTGATGGCAGAGCAGGAGTAGCTGAAGCTGAGCAAAGAGGGTGAAAGAGGATAAAGAACGGACTTTCTGGGCCCTGAATACAGTCCAGCCTGAAGGCCTCAGGGTCATAAGGAGACAACATAAAATGCTGGAGGAACTGAGAGAGGCTGGTATGACTGGGTCTGAGGAGGGGGAATAGCAAATTGTGATCTGAATTTGGAGGAGTCAGCAGGGATCAGATCATGGCAGTTCACTGGAAGATTTAGAATTTCCTTCTGAATGCATGAAAAGATCCTCCCTAAAAGCTATGACTTCTGGAATTCGCTTCAAATAACCCAAGAACATTGGAGAAAGTAGGTGGGGTATATATGAAATGAAATTGGCCATTCATTGATTTGTTGAAACTGTGTGATGGGTATATGGAAGTTTATTATACTCTATTTTTGTGAATATTTAAATTTTTCTATAATTAAAAAAAAAAAAAAGAAATCCCTCCAGCTACAATAAAGAGAAAGGATTAAGAACAGATGTGAGGAGACCTGACTTTGCTATAGACCAGGTGAAAAAGAAGACAGTCTTGAACTAAGGTGGTAGCAGTAGGATTTGAGGGAAGTGAATAGATTCTAGTGATAATCGAGAACTCTAATAGATGGAGTTTGGTGATTGATTAGATGTGAGGGAGGGAGAGTGGGAGCTATCATGAATGGGTCCTTGTTTTCTGCTTTGGGCAATTAGGTAGAGAAGCTCTCCTGAGGATGAGTTGCCTGCAAAGGGAAGATTCTGGTAGAGTGTTAATATTTCCTCCCATTAACTCCATCTACCTTCTCAAGGTTTAATGTAATTCAACAAACATTTGCTGCATTCCACGTGTTAGGCACTATACTGGGAGGTGTGGAGTGGGGTAAAGAGGAATATGCAATTATAAAAACAATAAGCTACCATTAACTGAGTATCTGTGATGAGAGAGGCATTTTACACACATATCCCATAATCCTCCCAGCATCCCTGCAAAGCAGATATTATTAGGCCCATTGTACAGATGAGGAAACTGAGGTCTGGAGAGCTTATATAACTTGCCCAAATTCACAGCAGGAGTGAGATGGAAGTCAAGTCAACTTTTTTGGGTCCAAAGCCTGTGGTCTTTCCACTACATAATACTGCCTCATGGGAGTGCTGAAAAGGCAGGTGGAGACGTTCCAAAGACAATTCTATCCACATCACAGTTGTTTTTCTCAGACTTGTACAGTTTCATGATTCAAAGGGATTACAATGCTAATATGCTGCCTGGAAATTAGTGTATGAAAATTCTGAGATAGGTCAAGCCAGTTCATCACCTCCATCATAAAGAATCCACAATGATCTCTTAATCAAGTTCCACTATCTTTTCCCAGATGATATCTTTAGCCCTTTGAATCCAGTTACTAGAATAATGTTCCAGAGTTTTATGTGTTTCTTCCCTGGGGGACGGGACAATTATTGTTTCAAGATGAGCAGCAGGCAAGATATCTAGTACTTTCTCTTCCCTGCTGTGACTTCAGAGACTGTACAAAATGTTTGTCAAATGTTCCTATGCCTGCATTTATTTATTTTTTAAGTCTAGGCAATTATTTAGGCAGCAAAATATATGCAAAAGTTAAGTTTGTTTCAGTGACATAAGGCAAAATGTGGAGCCTTTTTACCTCTTAACTTTTTTTTATTATGGAAAATTTTAAACAGGCCAAAAAATAGAAGATTATAGTGAACCCCCATGTTCCCGTCACCCAGCTTCAACAATGATTAACTCACGGCCACGCTTGTTTCATCCGTACCCACCCACTTCCTCCCACATGCTTGTTCAGAAGCAAATCCCTGACTTGGTATCATTTCATCTGTAGATGTTTCAGTATGTACCTTTAGGAGATAAGAACTCTTTGGGGGCTGAGTGTTTTGTCGAGCATTTCCTGAGACTGGTTTGTGGGAACATTTGCCAAGAAAGGGCTCAGATGTTTTCCAGAAAGCTGCACCGGGAGAGGTGGGGAGCGAGGTCAGAGGAGATGGCTGGTGGGCAGGGAGGCTTCGGGGGAACGCGGGAGCAGCTAGGGCAGCACCGGGGCCCCCTCAGGGAGAGTCACTTCTTCAGCTCTCGGCCTCCACTCTTCATTGTTAGCCCTCACCATGTTTGGTGAATTTATTGATGTTTCCTCCTGAGTCTTAGTTAGTGTTTTAATGACTCCCATGGGAGAAACTCAACAGAGGTGACAATTCAGTAACTGCCTTTTGAAGTACCTGTCTCATCTGCATTGTCCTTTCTGTATGGCCAGCTTGCTTTAATGGGACCAGTAACATGGCTCTCCAGGAAAGCCGACTGTAAACTCCCTGAGGGTAGAGTCTGGATACACAGTTTTCTCGCCATAGTACCTGGCAGACTGTTTAGCACGTAGTAAGTGCACAGAAAATGGTTCGCCCATAAAGGAAGGGAGGAAGGAAGGCCTGAACAACTAACTGAAAGAATGCCAAAGTTTTAGAAATGGCTAAAGGTGACAATAAACCAAGCAGCAAGAAAAAAAAAAAAGAAAATCTATGGACAGTGTGGTAGGCAGAATCATGGTCCCCTCAAAGGTGTCCACATCCCAATCCCCAGAACCTGGGAATACGTTGCCTTATTCAGCAAGAGGGACTGTGTAGACGTGAAAGGTTAAGGATCTCAAGGTGGGGAGATTATCTTGGATTATCTGGGTGGGCCCCATGTAATCACCAGGGTCCTTAAAAGGAAAGAAGGAGGCAAGAGAGTCAGAGGAGATGTGACAACGGAAGCAGAAGTTGGAGTGAGGTGAGTACTGGCTTTGAAGATGGAGGAGACAGGCAGCCTCTGGAAGCTGGAAAAGGCAAGGAAACAGATGCTCCCCCAGAACCTCCAGAAAACAGCCCTGCTGACCCCTTGATTTTAGCCCCCAAGGCCCATGTCAGACTTCCGACCTCCAGAACTGTGACCTGTTTAGAATATGTTCCTAAGGCAATCCTGTTGTCTCTACATTAAAAACATATTCTGAATCTGCCCCGTTTCCCGTCTCCACGCTGTCCCCTAATGCACACCACCCTCCTCTCCTGTGCTACAGCCTCCTGACCGCAGTCCACTCTCCACAGAGCTGCTGGGGTGAGGGTGAGGCTTTCCACCAGCGCATAGACTCGTTTGCACCTGGCATACAGAGCCCTTCGCCGGCCTCTCCCACCTCACCCATACCACGCTCACCTCACTCACAATGCCGCATTCTGAGCAAAGTTCCTTCCTGCCTGCGGGCCTTGGCACTGCTGGTCCCCTGTCTGGAGCCATTTCCCAGGATCTTTGCATGACTGGACCCGATTAGGTGTCTATTTAAATGTCACTTCCTCCAAGGGACCTTCCCGAAGCCTGATCTGAAGTACTGGCCTCGCCCTCCTCCTGCTCTCTGTGCAATCTTAATTTCTTCAAGAACACATTGCTCTCTAAAATCATTGTTTGTATGCTTGTTTACTGTCTATTTCACCTCACTGAAAAATAGGCTTCTAAGGGCCTGGGGGCCTTGTCTGTCTTGTACTCGCTGTACCCACAGTTCTTGGAATTGCCTGTCTCATTTGTATTTATCAGCGATTTATATTGACTGAACAATGGACAGATGGATGGATGGATGGATGGATGGATGGATGGATGGATGGATGGATAGATGACTGGCTAGTAGGGCTGAAGGTGGACCAGAGATGAAGATCCTCATGTGACTGGGTAGCCTTTTGAGGGTACCTGATGAGCAAGGAACTCATCATGCACACAATACCTGGGTGGACACTGGTGTCAGGGAGAGTGTTGGATGCGTCCCTGCCAGCGCCGCTCACCTCACCTTCCAGACCAACCTACCGGGTGCCTGGTGTCCCCTTCCTGTAAAAAGAAGGAGATGGCTTATGAAACAGAGTCTGTTGGTGACAACTGACTGAACCGGAGAGAAGGAGGCTCCCAGGGGTGGAGCAGTGACAGCTGGAGCCAGGCAGAAGGGCAGCCAGGGCAAGACCACGTGACATCAGGAGGGCGACGACGGCGGCAGGAACTATGGCAGGAAGGGTGACAGCTGCATAGCAAGGAAGGGATGGGTATAGAGCGTGGGTGGTCCCTGAGCACGGGTGAGGGGTGCAGGGAGCATGTCAGGGTCACAGAAGGACCACTGTGGCCACTGGGGAGCATTTGTGAGCTACCTTAGGGAGTCCCTGAACAAAAATGAAGGATCCGGGGTTGGGGTCCAGGTAGTTTTGGTGATTGAGTCTGCAGCAGACCCTATCTGCACTATGATTGTGATTTTAGCCCTGGAATGAGAAATGGGGTGGAAGAGGGGGTCCAAAAACCAAGCACAAAGGCTTTTGTAGTGGGGTTATTTGTCATGTCAGAAGTCTAATCTGGTTCTGAGCTTTTGGTTACTGAAGTGGATGCTGTAATTTTGTGAGCTAGGACTGTTTGATCAGGAGGGTTGTGATCTCTTATTGCTTGGAGGAGAGGGTGACTTTAAAACAACAAATCCTTCAATGTGGGACATGTCGTAAGCCAGCTTGTCTTCCATCTGAACATCCAAAGTCTTAGAGGTGACTACGTGTTTTTTCCCCCCAAAGACAGGAAGTTACTATTTCAGAGTGAGAGACCCAGCTGTTTGAATTTTCTGCAGCAATTAAAGACACTGGCTTGGGACAACACCAGTTCAACCCAAGTCACCTCCAGGATACTTGCTTTTGCTGGCAGCAACCCTGGAGGAATCATCTCTGGCTTACAAGAAACCAGTTTACTTGAGATCTGAGCTACTATCCAAAACCGCACTAAGGCGGCTAATTCAGGCCAGCTACGCTAAGGAATCCTGCAGCTAGGCAGCTCTTCAAACATTGATCCTGTCATTTTGGAGAAGTCTCATAGCTGGTGCTCTCAGACCTCCACCTGAGTTGAGCAGCAGGCCCTGTGGATATCAGTCATTTCCTTATTAATTAGGTACTTCCTATGTGCTCAGGACTGTGCTAGATGCTTTGGATAGAAGTATAGTGAAAAAAGCATTAGAATGGGAGTTGCGTAATCTGGGTACTATCCCTCTGGCTCCCCCATTAGCTAGTAGCATGACCTTTGGGAAATCCATGTAACCTGTCTGTGCAAATGTTTCTTCACGTGTAAAATGAGAGAAGCAGACTCTGTCCCTTTAAAATCTCCTCCAGTTCTTCAATTCTATATTCTAAGAAGTAGACAAATCATATCTAGAGATTTTAATTGAATACCCACTAAGTGCAGGAGACTGTGAAAATGTTAGATTCCTCAAATTCCTTGGTTAAAACAGTAGGTAATATTGTTTGTGAGGTTATAACATAAAAGGGACTTCCAAATTATGTGACTTAATTAACAAAATGTTCCACCCGGAAGAGACTTGACACAGGAGTTAGGTGTTGTGTCATTCTAGGACCCCTGCTAAAGTGAAGCAGAGGGCTGAGAGTCCCCACAGCTGTCCTGCCCATGTCTTGGAAGTCATATCTCATGGATAATTCAGTCTTAAATCTCTGGATTCATTTAAAAAAATCAATAACCAACTCAAGTTGAGTTAAGCAAGAAGGTGAAATACTTTGGCACATGACACTGAAATGTCAAAGGATTGGCAGGGTCTGGCATAGTTTGATCCAGGAATTCAGTGATGTCCCCAGGACTTGGCTTCTCTCTATCTCTCTTGTCTGCTTCTCTCCACGTTGGCGTCATTTTCAGGCTCCATATGTTGGCAAGATGGTGCCAGGAGCTCCAGCCTCAGCCAATCTGCACTAATAGCTGCCACACAGGTCCTGGAATTCACCCTGGTTAGACTAAGTTGGGAATGACTTAAAATAAGAAGTGACATTTGAGCTGGAACTTAAGTGAACTGTGAGAACTTATGAGTCATTGTTGGGACAGAGGAAACAGTCCAGGCAAAGGCAGAAGAATATATGAAAGCTTGGTGTGTTTAGGGAAATCCAAAACTCCAGTTCATCAGAAGCATGTGTGGTGGGCCGTAGGGGAAGTGAACAGTGACGTGCCCAATTTTTATCCAGAATTTTAGACAGCATCCATACTCAATTCCTTTCCTTCTGATCTACCTACATCACTTGAATTATTTTTATGAGTTGAAAATGTCACCAAATAAACTACAAAAGCTTGACTGAAAAAGACTGCCACCCCCAGGGTTAACAAGTTATATTAAGTTTTTAGGAAAAGTAGGCAATGAGTTCACATTTCCAGTCCAAACCCTTGGTCCTTTTTGAAAGGGAGAGTTTCATTGGAAGTTTCCATCCTGTTGGACCTGGGAGTGATATTTGCCTTTAAACCTACTAAGGCCCTGATTGATTTTCTGTCTTGTCTTTGGCTCCCCTGGAAGCAGGCCCTGAGATAAGGACTTGAGTGTATGTAGTTCATTGGGCAGTGAGCTCAGGAAACACCAACTGGGGAGTAGGAAAGACAAGGAAGGTGCTATGGGTTGAATTGTATTTCCCCAAAATTCATATGTTGAAGTCCTAACCCCTCCGTACCTCAAAATGCGACCTTATTTGGGAACAGGATATTGCACATGTAATTAGTTAAGTTAGGGTGAGGTCATATGAGGTAGAGTGGGCCCTAATCCAATATAACTGATGTCTTTATCAAAAGGGGAAATTTGGACACAGACATGCACACAGGTAGAACACCATGTGAACATGAAAGCAGAGATTGGGGTGATGCTTCTACAAGCCAAGGAACACCAAAGATTTCATGCAAACCACCAGAATATAGGTTAAAGGGATGGAACAAATTTTTTTTTTTTTTTCTTACAGCCTTCAGAAGGAACCAACACTGTTGACATTTTGATCTTGGACTTCTAGCCTCCAGAACTGTGAGACAATACATTTCTGTTGTTTAATCCACCCAATCTGTGGAACTTTATTATGGCAGTCCTAGCAGACTAATACAGAAGGCAAGGTGCCAATAAAGGATGTGTTATCAGGCAAGTTACCAGTGTGACCAAATGGAGAAAGAACTCTGCAGACAGTGTAGAACTCAAAATTATCCTGCCAGATACAACTCAACAATAAAAGGACAACCCAATTTAAAAATGGGCAAGGATAGATATTTCTCCAAAAAATACATGCAAATGGCCAGTAAAGTACAAGAAAAGATGTTTAACATCTGTCTTAGTCTGTTCCAGCTGCTATGACAGAATACTATAGACTGGGTGGCTTAAATAACAGACATTTATTTTTCACAGGTCTAGAGGCTAGAAGCCCAAGATCAGGGTGCCGGCATGATCAGGTTCTTGGAGAGGACCCTCTTCCTGGTTTACAGAGGACTGTCTTCTTGTATCTCATATGGAGGAGAGAGAGGGGGCTAGCTCTCTTCCTCTTCTAATAAGGGCGTTAATCCCATCATGGGACCCCACCCTCATGACCTAATTACCTCTCAAAGTCCCCACCTCCAAATACCATCATACTAAGGCTTCAGTATATGGATTCCGGGGAACACAAACATTCAGTCCAAAGCAACATCATTAGTCATTAAGGAAATGCAAATCAAAACAGCAATGAGATACCACTTCACACCCACTAGGATGGCTAATGATAAAAAACATGGCAAGGACTTCCCTGGTGGCGCAGTGGTTGAGAAGCTGCCTGCCAATGCAGGGGACACGGGTTCGAGCCCTGGTCTGGGAAGATCCCACATGCCGCGGAGCAACTAGGCCCGTGAGCCACAACTACTGAGCCTGCGCATCTGGAGCCTGTGCTCCGCAACAAGAGAGGCCACGATAATGAGAGGCCCGCGCACCACGATGAAGAGTGGCCCCCGCTCGCCGCAACTAGAGAAAGCCCTCGCACAGAAACGAAGACCCAACACAGCCATAAATAAATAAATAAATAAATAATCTGCCTGCCAATGCAGGGGACACAGTTTCGATCCCTGGTCCGGGAAGATCCCACATGCCTCGGAGCAACTAAGCCTGTGTGCCACAACTACTGAGCCTGCGCTCTAGGGCCCGCGAACCACAACTACTGAAGCCCGTGCGCCTAGAGCCCGTGCTCTTCAACAAGAGAAGCCACCGCAATGAGAAGCCTGTGCATCGCAACGAAGAGTAGTCCCCGCTTGCTGCAACTAGAGAAAGCCCGCGTGCAGCAACGAAGACCCAATGCAGCCAAAAATAAATAAATAAATAAATAAAAATTAAAAAAAAAAAAAGAATCTGCCTGCCAATGCAGGGGACACGGGTTCGAGCCCTGGTCCAGGAAGATCCCACATGCCATGGAGCAACTAAACCCGTGTGCCACAACTACTGAGCCTGCACTCTAGAGCCCATGAGCTACAACTACTGAGCCTGCGTGCCACAACTCCTGAAGCCCACGTGCCTAGAGCTTGTGTTCTGCAACAAGAGAAGCCACCGCAATGAGAAGCCTGTGCATCGCAACGAAGAGTAGTCCCTGCTTGCCGCAACTAGAGAAAGCCTGCACACAGCAACGAAGACCCAACACAGCCATAAATAAATAAATAAATAAATAAATAAAATTTATTTTAAGAAAAGTTTATTCTTAAAAAAATATGGCAATAACAAGTGTTAGGATATAGAGAAATTGGAATCCTCATATATTGCTGGTGAAACTTTTAGTGCAGCTGCTTTGGAAAACCAGTTTACCAGTTTCTCAAAAAGTTAAACACAGAGTTATCATATGACCCAGCCATTCCACTCCTAGGTATTTACCCAAGAGAATCAAAAACATATGTCCACACAAAAACACGAATGCTTATAGCAGCATTATTCATAATAGCCAAAAGTGAAAACAACCCAAATGTCCATCAATTGATAAATGGATAAACATAATGTGGTGTATTCATAAAATGGAATATTATTGAGCAATAAAAAGAATGAAATACTAGTATGTGCTCAACATGAATGAATCTTGAAAAAACGTTAAGTGAAGGAAGCCAGGCGCAAAAGGCTTCATACTGTATGATTCCATTTATATGAAATTCCCCAAAAGACAAATCCATAGAGACCAAAAGTAGATTAGTGATTGCTAGGGGCTGGAGAGAGGATGGGATGAGGAATGAGTGCTACCAGGTACTGAGTTTCTTTTTGGAGTGATGAAAATGTTCTGGAATTAAATAAGAGTAATGGTTGCACAACTGTATGATTATACTAAAAACTACTAAATTGTACACTTTAAAGTATGAGTTTTGGGACTTCCCTGGTGGCGCAGTGGTTAAGAATCTGCCTGCCAATGCAGGAGACACAGGTTAGAGCCCTGGTCCCTGAAGATCCCACATGCCGCAGAGCAACTAAGACGGCAAGCCACAACTACTGAGCCTTCATGCCACAACTACTGAAACCCGCACGCTTAGAGCCCGAGCTCTGCAAAAAGAGAAGCCACCGCAATGAGAAGCCCACACACCGCAACGAAGAGTAGCCCCCACTTGCCGCAACTAGAGAAAAGCCCGCGCTCAGCAACAAAGACCCAACGCGCGCAAAAATAAATAAATAAATAAAATTTTAAAAGAAGTATGAGTTTTATGATGTGTAATTTATATCTTGATTAAAAAAATGAGAGATAAGATCTTTAAAAATACCGTCCTGCCTGAGGGAGGAGGGAGCTGGAATATTTATCTACCTGCTCCCAGGAGTCATTGGTTGAAGTCTGCTCCTGGGATGTATTTAACTCCCTGAAACTTGTGGCCTGATTCGTATGTGGACTCCAGGAGCCAGAGAGAGCCTGTGCAAGAGTTGCCACTTGGAAGCTGGGCCTAAATATTTTTAGGAACTATCCATTCCGAAAGTGTGGAGAGTTCCCTATGGGCTCACCGGCCAATGCTACTTGCCTTCCAGGGTTATACAGTATTGACTTCTTCCTGCTCTGTCCTCACACAAGTCAAAAGTAGTCCCTCAACTTGGAAGATGAAGTGTTATGTAGTGAGGGCTTTCCATGAAGTATTTACGATTTAATTCATTTTGAGATCATCCACAGTCGTTTTAGCTGCGAACAATGGAAACCAACCCAGGCTAGGATGGCTGTACAGCAGTAACAACAGATGAACAGCAGCAAGTGTTAAGGAGGTCATGGAAGGTTGGAACCCTCATTTGTAAAAGAAGACGAAGTGATTGTTAAAGTCTGAGTGGCTCTGAGACTTACTGGAAACACTGGAGGATAAGGCTCAAGCAGTGAGCTGCAGCCAGAGAAGGCACGCGTTGGAGCCAGGGCCAAAGTCACGGAATTTTGCTCTGCTTCCAAGGCACACACTTTCAGCAGGTCAAGCTTGAAATGGTTAAGATCACACAGCGATTTCTAGAGGAAGGCAGGATTAGACAGGATTGTGAGTCCAGGGCTCCCTGAATCCAAAGTCCCCCGTTCTTCCTCCTGCAAGTTTGCAATTTCTTCATAAGTAAAAGGACTGATGATGGCAGAAAGGTAGCCGTGAATAATGATGCCACCGGGACCTGGGCAGTGTCCCTCTGTGCCAGATGCAATTTAAATGGGATTGTTATTAAATGCAGCCACAATCTGCACTCATACATGTGTCTCAAACAACTAATTGCTGAAGGTGCCTGGCAGTTTTGTTTGCTGGGTGCAACTGGTCCACGCCGAGCAGGTAAATGATTTACACCCCAGAGACAATCTCCTCAGGGCTTTTAACCCTCCTCCATTTTGTGTAAATCTCCAGCTTGGATTTTCTGGTCCTATTCTGTTTGCCTCCATTTCTAAAGCCCTTCCTTCATCCTTTTTTTTTTTTTTTAAAACCCACATGATTCTGTGTGTCATCAAACCCTCTTTATTTTCAGTCATGTTTGTCCAAGGCCTTTAAATGCTAAGCTGCTCTGGAACAGCAGCTCTCACACCTATTGGTCTCTAGAGTCCTTAAATACTCTTTTCACAATTATTGAGGATGCTAAAAAGCTTTTTTTGTGAATTATTTGTCAGTATTTTACTACATTAGAAATTTAAAAAACAAAAATTTAAAAAATAGCTATTAATTAATTTAAAAATAACGATGAAAGAGATTACAGGTTAACATAAAATGTTATCATGAAAAATATATTTTTCAAAACAAAAAATTTGTGAGGAGTGACTATTTTACATTTTAAACAAACCTCTTGAATGTCTGGGTTAATAGAAGAAAGCTTGGTTCTTATATCTGCCTCTGCATTTATTCTGTTGCCAAATCACACTGGAAAATTCCACTATACACTGTGAGAGAACGGGCATGAAAAGGCAATAACTTCTTACTTAGCATTATTATGAAAATAATTTGACTTCGCAGATCTCCTGGAAGGGGACAACCAGGAGTTCCCCTGGACCATACGTTGAGAACTGCTGCCATTTTTGGAGCTCATCATTCCTTTGTGTAGATCCATACTTCCATCTGGCATCTTTTCATCCCATGTGAATAATAACTTCCTTTTACATTTCTTGCAGTGTGGGTTTATTGGTAATGAATCCTTTCAACTTTTTGTATGTTTGAAAAAGTGTATTTTGTCTTAGTTTTTGAAAAATATTTTCACTGGGGTAGTAGAATTCTAAGTTGACAGTGTTTTATTTCAGTATTGTAAAGATGTTGCCCTACTGTCTTTTCACTAGCATTGTTTCTTTTTTTAATTAAGGTATGTTTGACATGGATCATTACATTAGTTTCAGGTGTACAAATTAATGATTTGATATTTGTATATATTGTGAAATGATCACCACAATAAGTCTAGTTAATGTCCATCATCATACATAGCCACATTTTTTTTTCTTGTGATAAGAACTTTTAAGATCTACTCACCTAGCAACATTCAAATATTCACTACAGTGTTATTAACTATACTCATCATGCTGTTTGATAATAGCCATTCCAACAGGTGTGAGATGATCTCTCACTGTGGTTTTTTTTTTTTCACTGTGGTTGTGATTTGCATTTCCCTGATGATTGGTGATGTTGAACACCTTTTCATGTACCTGTTGGCCATCTGTATGTCTTCTCTGGAAAAATGGCTATTCCGATTCTCTGCCCATTTTTAATCGGATTGTTTATTTATTTATTTATTTTTTCTATTGAGTTGTAATCGTTCTTTGTATATTTTGGATACTAACCCCTTATTAGATATATTATTTGCAAATATTTTCTCCCATTTGGTGGGTTGCCTTTTCATTTTATTGATGGTTTCCTTTCCTGTGCAGAAGCTTTTTAGCTTGATATAGTTCCACTTGTTTATTTTTGTTTTTGTCTTCATTTTCATTGTTTCTGATGAGAAATCCGATGTCACCTTTATCTTTGTTTCTCTGTATGCAATGTGTCTTTTTCTCTTTCTACATTTACGATTTTCTCTTTATCCCAGGTTTTGAGCAATTTGATTATGTTGCACCTTGGTGTAATTTGTGTTTTCATGTTTCTTGTGCTTGGTGTTTGTTGGAATTTTTGGATCTGTAAGTTTAAAGTTTTCATCAAATTGGGAAAAATTTGGTCATTATTTCTTCTAATGCTTTCAGTTCTCCCTCTGCAGTCCCATTCAGGGATTCCAATTGCACATATATTTGGCTCCCTGAGGTTGTTCCACAGCTCGCTAGTGCTCAGTTCATTTTTTAAAAAATTATTTTAAAATAAGTATAGTCTCATGGGAAGTTCAAAAACATACATAGAGTCCCTGTACTCTTCCTCCAGTTTCTCCCAGTGGTATAACTGTAGAGCAGTGTCAAATCCAAGAAAGTAACATTGGTACAATTCTGTTAATTTACCAATTATCTGTATCTGTTAAAATACAGATAAGGTTTCATTTTCACCATTTTTAACATACATTCATTTGTGTTTGTGTGTATAGTTCTATGTATTTTATCTTATGCATAGATTCATGTAACCACCACCACAATAAAGATATAAAACTGTTTCATCACCACAAAAGAACTCCCTTGTGCTACCCTTTTATATTCAACCACCATCCCTGTCTCCTGGTAACCATTAAACCATTCTCCATTTCTGTACTTTTGCATTTTGAGAATATCACATAAATGGAATCATTATGTAGATAACATTTTCAAATTTACCAGTGAAACCATCTGAACCTGGAATTTTCTTTGTGAGAAGGTTTTAAAATACAAATTTAGTTTTTAAAAATGGATATAACAGTATTCAGGTTATCTATTTCTTCTTTTTTTTAAATAGATCTTTATTGGAGTATAATTGCTTCACAATACCATTTAGTTTCTTTTGCACAACAAAGTGAATCAGCCATATGCATACACATGTCCCCATATCCCCTCCCTCTTGAGCCTCCCTCCCATCCTCACTATCCCACCCATCTAGGTCATCGCAAAGGACCGAGCCGATCTCCCTGTGCTATGCTGCTGCTTCCCACCAGCCAACTATTTTACATTCGGTAGTGTATATATGTCAATGCTACTCTCACTTCGCCCCAGCTTTGCCCTCCCACCCCATGTCATCATGTCCATTCTCTGTGCCTACCTCTTTATTCCTGCCCTGCAACTAGGTTCATCAGTACCATTTTTTTGTTGTTAGATTCCATATATACGTGTTAGCATACGGTATTTGTTTTTCTCTTTCTGACTTACTTCACTCTGTATGACAGACTCTAGGTCCATCCACCTCACTACAAATAACTCAATTTCATTTCTTTTTATGGCTGAGTAATATTCCATTGTATATATGTGCCACATCTTCTTTATCCATTCATCTCTCAGTGGACAGTTTGGCTGCTTCCATGTCCTGGCTATTGTAAATAGTGCTGCAATGAACATTGTGGTGGACGTCTCTTTTTGAATTATGGTTTTCTCAGGGTGTATGCCCAGGAGTGGGATTGCTGGGTCATATGGTAGTTCTAATTTTAGTTTTTTAAGGAACATCCATACTGTTTTCCATAGTGGTTGTATCAATTTACATTCCCACCAAGAGTGTGGGAGGGTTCCCTTTTCACCACACCCTTTCCAGCATTTATTGTTTCTAGCTTTTTTGATAATGGCCATTCTGACTGGCGTGAGGTGATACCTCATTGTAGTTTTGATTTGCATTTCTCTAATAATTAGTGATGTTGAGCATCTTTTCATGTGCCTCTTGGCCATCTGTATGTCTTCCTTGGTGAAATGTCTATTTAGGTCTTCTGCCCATTTTTTAACTGGATTGTTTGTTTTTTTGATATTGAACCCCATGAGCTGTTCGTATATTTTGGAGACTAATCCTTTGTCTGTTGTTTCATTTGCAAATATTTTCTCCCATTCTGAGGGTTGTCTTTTTGTCTTGTTTATGGTTTCCTCTGCTGTGCAAAAGCTTTTAAGTTTAGTTAAATCCCATTTGTTTACCTTTGTTTTTATTTCTGTTACTGTAGGAGGTGGGTCAAAAAAGATCTTGCTGTGGTTTATGTCAAAGAGTGTTTTTCCTATGTTTTCCTCTAAAAGTTGTATAGTGTCTGGTCTTACATTTAAGTCTTTAATCCACTTAGAGTTTATCTTTGTGTATGGTGTTAGGTAGTGTTCTAATTTCATTCTTTTACATGTAGCTGTCCAGTTTTCCCAGCACCACTTATTGAAGAGGCTGTCTTTTCTCCATTGTATGTTCTTGCCTCCTTTGTTGTAAATTAGGTGCCCATATGTGCATGGATTTATCCCTGGGCATTCTATCCTGTATCATTAATCTATATTTCTGTTTTTGTGCCAGTACTATATTGTCTTGATTACTGTAGCTTTGTGGTATAGTTTGAAGTCAGGGAGCCTGATTCCTCCAACTCTGTTTTTCTTTCTCAAGATTGCTTTGGCTATTCATGGTCTTCTGTGTTTCCATATGAATTGTAAGATTTTTTGTTCTAATTCTGTGAAGAAACCCATTGGTAGTTTGATAGGGATTGCATTGAATCTGTAGATTGCTTTGGGTAGTGTAGTCATTTTTCACAATATTGATTCTTCCAATCCAAGAACATGGTATATTTCTCTGTCTGTTTATGTCATCTTTGATTTCTTTCATCAGTGTTTTACAGTTTTCTGAGTACAACTCTTTCGCCTCCTTAGGCAGGTTAATTCCTAGGTATTTTATTCTTTTTGTTGCAGTGGTAAATGGGAGTGTTTCCTTAATTTCTTTTTCTGATTTTTCGTTGTTGGTGTATAGGCATGCCAGAGATTTCTGTGCATTAATTTTGTATCCTGCAACCTAACAAAATTCATTGTTTAGTTCTAGTAGTTTTCTGGTGGCATCTTTAGGATTTTCTATGTATAGTATCATGTCATTGGCAAATAGTGACAGTTTTACTTCTTCTTTTCCAATTTGTATTCCTTTCATTTCTTTTTCTTCTCTGATTGCTGTGGCTAGGACTTCCAAAACTATGTTGAATAAGAATAGTGAGAGTGGACATCCTTGCCTTGTTCCTGGTCCTAGTGGAAATGCTTTCAGTTTTTCACCATTGAGTATGATGCTTGCTGTGGGTTTGTCATATATGGCCTTTATTATGTTGAGGTAGGTTCCCTCTGTGCCCATTTTCTGGAGAGTTTTTATCATAAATGGGTGTTGAATTTTGTCAAAAGCTTTTTCTGCATCTATTGAGATGATCATATGGTTTTTATTCCTTGATTTGTTAATGTGGTGTATCACATTTATTGATTTGTGTATACTGAAGAATGCTTGCATCCCTGGGATAAATCCCACTTGATCATGGTGTATGATCCTTTTAATGTGCTGCTGGATTCTGTTTGCTAGTATTTTGTTGAGGATTTTTGCATCTATGGTCATCAGTGATATTGGTCTATAATTTTTTTGTGATATCTTTTTCTGGTTTTGGTATCAGGGTGATGGTGGCTATGTAGAATGAATTTGGGAGTGTTTCTCTCTCTGCAATTTTTTGGAAGAGTTTGAGAAGGATCGGTGTTAGCTCTTCTCTAAATGTTTGATAGAATTCGCCTGTGAAGCCATCTAGTCCTGGACTTTTGTTTATTGGAAGATTTTAAGATATGGTGTCAATTTCATTACTTGTGATAGGTCTGTTTATATTTTCTAATTCTTCCTCGTTCAGTCTTGGAAAATTGTACCTTTCTAAGAATTTGTTCATTTCTTCGTGGTTGTCCATTTTATTGTCATATAGTTGTTTGTACCAGTCTCTTATAATCCTTTGTATTTCTGCAGTGTCAGTTGTGATTTCTCCTTTTTCATTTCTAATTTTATTGATTTGCATCCTCTCCCTTTTTTTCTTGATGAGTCTGGCTAAGGGTTTATCAATTTTGTTTATCTTCTCAAAGAACCACCTTTTAGTTTTATTGATCTTTGCTACTGTTTTCTTTGTTTCTATTTCATTTATTTCTGCTCTGATCTTTATGATTTCTTTCCTTCTACTGACTTTGGGTTTTGTTCTTCTTTCTCTAGTTGTTTTAAGTGTTGGGTTAGATTGTTTATTTGAGATTTTTCTTGTTTCTTGAGGTGAGATTGAATTGCTATAAACTTCCCTCTTAGAACTGCTTTTGCTGTGTCCCATAGGTTTTGGGTCATAGTATTTTCATTGTCATTTGTTTCTATGCATTTTTAAATTTCTTCTTTGATTCCTTCAGTGATTTCTTGGTTATTTAGTAGTGCACTGTTTAGCCTCCATATATTTTTGTTTTTTACAGTTTTTTTCCTGTAATTGATTTCCAATCTCATAGCATTGTGGTCAGAAAAGATGCTTGATATGATTTCAATTTTCTTAAGTTTTCAGAGGCTTGATTTGTGACCCAAGATGTGATCTATCCTGGAGAATGTTCCATGTGCACTTGAGAAGAAAGTGTATTCTGCCACTTTTGGGTGGAATGTTCTATAAATATCAGTTAGATCTATCTGACCTATTGTGTCATTTAAAGCTTGTGTTTCCTTATTTATTTTCTGTTTGGATGATCTGCCCATTGGTGTAAGAGGGGTGTTTTAAAGTCCCCTACTATTATTGTGTTACTGTCGATTTCTCCTTTCATGGTTGTTAGCATTTGCCTTATGTATTGAGGTGCTCCTATGTTGGGTGCATGAACATTTATAATTGTTATATTTTCTTCTTGAATTGATTCTTTGATCATTATGTAGTGTCCCTCCTTATCTCTTGAAACAGTCTTTAATTTAAAGTTTATTTTATCTGACATGAGTATTGCTACTCCAGCTTTCTTTGATTTGCATGGAATATCTTTTTCCATCCCTTCACTTTCAGTCTGTATGTGTCCCTAGGTCTGAAGTGGGTCTCTTGTAGACAGCATATATATGGGTCTTGTTTTTGTATCCATTCAGCCAGTCTGTGTCTTTTGGTTGGGGCATTTAATCCATTTACATTCAAGGTTATTATTGATATGTATGTTCCTATTACCATCTTCTTAATTGTTTTGGGTTTGTGTTTTTGTGTCTTTTTCTTCTCTTGTGTTTCCCCGCTTAGAGAAGTTTCTTTAGCATTTGTTGTAAAGCTGGTTTGGTGGCGCTGAATTCTCTTAGCTTTTGTTTGTCTGAAAAGCTTTTGTCTTCTCCATTGAATCTGAATGAGATCCTTGCTGGGTAGAGTAATCTTGGTTGTAGGTTTTTTCTCTTTCATCACTTTAAGTATATACTGCCACTGCCTTCTGGCCTGCAGAGTTTCCACTGAAAAATCAGCTGATAACCTTATGGGGATTCCTTTGTATGTTATTTTTTGTTTTTCCCTTGCTGCTTTTAATATTTTTTCTTTGAATTTAATTTTTTTTAGTTTGATTAATATGTGTCTTGGTGTGTTTTTCCTAGGATTTATCCTGTATGGGACTCTGTGCTTCCTGGACTTGGGTGACAATTTCCTTTCCCATGTTAGGGAAGTTTGCCACCATAATCTCTTCAAATATTTTCGCAGACCCTTTCTTGTTCTCTTTGTCTTCCGGGACCCCTATAATTCAAATGTTGGTGCATTTAGTGTTGTCCCAGAGGTCTCTGAGATTGTCTTCTTTTCATTCTTTTTTCTTTATTCTGCTTCTTGGCAGTTATTTCCACCATTTTGTCTTCCAGCTCACTTATTCGTTCTTCTGCCTCCGTTATTCTGTTATGGGTTCCTTCTAGTGTATTTTTCATTTCAGTTATTATGTTGTTCACTTCTGTTTGTTTGTGCTTTAGTTCTTCTAGATCTTTGTTAAACATTTCTTTTATTTCCTCAGTCTGTGCTTCCATTCTATTTCTGAGATTCTGGATCATCTTTACTATCATTACTCTGAATTCTTTTTCAGGAAGATTGCCTATTTCCTCTTCATTTATTTGGTCTTGTAGGTTTTTACCTTGCTCCTTCATCTGTGACATATTTTTTGTTGTCTCATTTTTTTTTTTAATGAGTGGGAATGTGTTCCTGTTTTACTGGTTGTTTGGCCTGAGGCTTCCAACACTGGAGTTTGTAGACTATTGTGTAGAGCTGGGTCTTGGTGCTGAGATGAGGAACTCTGTGAGACCTCACTCCAATGAATATTCCCTGGGGTCTGAGGTTCTCTGTTAGTCCAGTGGTTCAGACTCAGAGCTCCCACTGCAGGAACTTCCACACGACCCCAGGATTGCAAATCAAGATCCCACAAGCCACGTGGGGTGGCAAAAAAAAACAAAGTAAAAAATAAAATTAGACTAGGAAACTAACAGATATGTTAGAAAGAATGTAAAAATAAAAATATAGATGAATCAACAACTGCAAGGTACATTGGTGCCACAGTAGTAAAAAAGAGGAAGGAAAAAAAAACGGGGTTGGGGGGAAGGCCTTGGCTGTGGAGAGCAGGGCCTAAGCAAGGGTGAGGTTTGGGCAGTGGGCTGGGCCAGTGCTCAGGACCCACAGGGCTGGAAAAGGCCATGGGGGCTGTGGGGGTGGGGCTTAGGCTCAAGGAACAGAAGGGGCCCAGGCGTGCCCCCCACCCCTGGTCTCAGAGGGCAGGGAACCTCACCTGGGAGCCCAGCAGGCTTCCTGGGCTCGAGTGGGTGGGCCAAACACCCTCCTCTCCTGCTCCTCGGGTCTGGGGTCTGGGAGGGCCCCTCCCTCCTGCCTCTCCTGATCTCCCTGGCCTCCCTCCTATGCCCCCAGGACCAATGTGGGTGGGGGTGGGGTGGGAGGGGGCACCTTGGAGGGCAGGGGACTAACTTGGGAGCTCAGCAGGCTCCCCGGGCTGAGTGGGTGGGGCAATCACCCTCCATTCCTCTCCCACTCCTCCCCGAGGGCCCCTCCCACCTGCATCTCCTGATCTCCCCTGCTTCAGGGGAGATCCTTGGTGGTGAGAGTTCGCCACCAGTCAGTGGCAGTTGTGGGGAGACGCTAACTCCACGTCTTCCCACACCGCCATCTTGACTCCTCCCTATCTATTTCTTTTTGAGTGGGCTTTGATCATTTGCATCTTTCAAAGAATCTGTCCATTTCATCTAATTTATCCAATTTATTATATAAAACAATTTAAAAATTACTATCTGTTTAATGTCTGTAGGCTCTCATATTTGTAATTTGTGTCTTTTTTCTTTTTCTTGATGAGTTTGGCTAGAGGTATACCCTTTTAAAGTATTTTCAGAGAACTTTGGTTTCATTGATTTTGCTCTGTCCTTTTCATTGATATCACTTTTTCTATTTATGGTTTCCTTCTGCTTGCTTTGGACTTAGTTTATTTGTTTGTTTCTAGTTTCTTAAGGTAGCAGCTTAGGTTCTTAATTTGAAAACCTTCTCTTTTTCTAATGTAAACATTTAGTGCTATAAATTTCTCTCTAAGCACTGCTTTGGCTATATGCCCAAATTTCCCATATGTTTTGTCTTTATTTTCATTTGATTCAAAATACTTTCTGATTGTCTATTTGACACCCTCTTAGGCCCATAGGTTATTTAGAAGCATGTTGTTTAATTTCCAAACATTTGGGGATTGATCAGATACCTTCTATTTTATATTTATGTTTTAACTGTTGTGATCAGAAAATTTTGTACAATTTCAATTCTTTAAAACATTTTTTACGGCCTAGGATATGGTGTATCTTGGCGAATGTTTCATGTGCACTTGAAAAGAATATGTACTCTGATGTGATTGGGTAGCATGTTCTATAAATGGAAATTAGGTCAAAAAGATTGATAGTGTAATTCACTTTTATATCCTTTTTGATTTTTCTGTCTACTTGTCCTGAGACAATAGTGTTAAAGTCTCTAATTGTGTTTGTAGAACAGTCTATTTCTCCTATCAGTTCTAATAGTTTTTGCTTCTTGTATTTTGAAACTGTGTTCTTAGGTGCACACACATTTGGGATTATGTTTTCTTGATGAATTAATGCCTCTATCATCATGTAATGTCCCTCTTTATTGTTGTCCACTTTGTTATAATAAAGCCACTACAGCTTTCTTTTGATTTTCACTCACATGGTATATCTTTTTCCATCCTTTTCTTTTTAGCCTATCTATACCTTTATTTTTATCCAATTTGGCAACCTCTGACTTTTACTTGGGGGTGGTTCTTAGACCACTTACTCTTAGTGTTAACCTTAAACATACCATCTTTCTAGTTGCTTTCTGTTTGTCTGATCTGTTCTTAATTCATTTCCCCTTCTTTCCCTGCCTTTTAATTTAATCAATTGAGTATTTATTATGTTTTTATTTAATCTTCACTAGACTTATTAATCATGCATTTAAAATTTTTTTTTGGTGGATGCCCTAAAGTTTACAATATAGATCTTTAACTTAACACAGTGTACTTTCAAATAATATTATGGCTTTTTTGTTGCTGCTGCTATTGGTCTGCAATCAGATGAGGTTTGCAACAGAATATAAATCAACTGTATCACTAAGCACATTGTTCAGTACCTGACTTTTTTTCAGATCAAGACTTTCTTGATGAAGTAAGCAGTATGTTGACTACATTCTTGCACAAGCTTTCTTTGTTTTTGTGGTCTAGTAATAAAACCGTCACAGCCCAGCACCACTCCTAAGACCACACTTTGAGTAGCACACTGGTCTAAGCCATAGGCAAGAGTATCTTTAAGGATAAGGAGGCATATGTCTTCTTCTACCAGTGCCTGATGCATGATCTAGAGCCCAGTACCTTCAAGGAAGGAGCAGTCCATTCTTTTCTCAATTATCTCAAAGTACATAAAAGATATCAAAGTAAATAGCCCATAGTACCTTTGACTAAAGACTTCTTTTCTCAGATACGTGCACCCCTATGTTCACTGCAGCACTATTCACAATAGCCAAGACATGGAAAAAACCTAAATGTCCATCAACAGATGAATGGATAAAGAAGATGTGGTACATATATACAATGGAATACTACTCAGACATAAAAAAGAACAAAATAATGCCATTTGCAGCAACATGGATGCAGCTAGAGATGGATAAACAACAAGATCCTACTGCATAACACAGAGAAATATATTCAGCATCCTATGATAAACCATAATGGAAAAGAATATAAAAATAGAATGTGTATATATATATATATATATATATGTATATATATATATATATATATATATATATATATAAAACTCAATCTCTTTGCTGTACAGCAGAAATTAACATAACATTGTAAATCAACTACACTTCAATTAAAAAAAAAGACTTCTTTTCTCATATTCTCTAACACTCCACAATTTTTGTTTTTGCTTTACTTTTTATTGAAGTATAATCTACATATAGAAAAGTGCACATATCATAAATGTACAGCTCAATGAATTTTCAGAAACTGATTATACTAGGGTAACCAGCACACAGATTGAAAAACAGAACACCACCAGCACCAAAGAAGACCTTGAGCCCCCCGCCCTTTCAGTCACTGTCCCCTCATCAAGGGTACCACTATTCTGACCTCTAACAGTGTACCTTAGTGTTGCTTGTTTTGGATACTTATATGAATGGAACTGTACTCTTTTGTGTCTGGTTTCTTTTGCTCAACCATTATGTTCATGAGATTTATCCATATTGCTGCCTGTAGTTTTAGTTCATTCATTCTCACTGCTGCACAGTGTTCCATTGTGTGAATATCTCACAATGTGTATATCCAATCCACTGTTGATGGACATTTGTATTGGTTCCAGTTTTTAGCTATCACAAATAATGCTGCTTGGATTCATCTTAAAAAAGAATTTGTAAACATCTTCTGATGCATTTCTGTTTGGTATATTCCTAGGAGTGGAATGGTTATGTCATAGAATTGGCATGTGTTCGGCTTTAGAAGATATTGCCAAACAGCTTTCTGAAATTATTATATCTATTTATTCTCCTGCTGACAAGGCATGAAAATTCCATTTGCTTCACATCTTCACCAGCACTTGAATTTTCTGTCTTTTATCTTAGCCATTCTAGTGGTTATGTAGTGGTGTCACACTGTGGTTTTAATTTGATGACTACTGATATTGAGGATGTTTGCACATGTTTATTTGAGAAACATTTCATATGCTTACTTGAGAAATGCTTGTTCAAATCTTTTGCTTACTTTTTATTTGGGTTATCTGCTTTTTTCTTACTGATTCATAAGAGTTCCTTATATATTCTGGATATAAGTCAGATATAAGTACTATATATATCTTCACTTACTCTGTGTCTTATTTTTTCACCTTCTTAATAGTATCTTTTGATAAACAGAAGTTTTTACTTTTACTGTAGTTAAATTTATCATTTTTTTTTCCCTTTATGGTCTGCATGCTTTTGGTGACCTGTTTAAGAAATTTTTACATACCCAAGGTCATGAAGATATACTCCTCTCTTTTCTTCATAAACCTTTATTATTCTACTTTTCATATTTAGACCTTTAGTCATCTGGTATTCATTTTTGTGTATGACATGATGTAGGGGGTCAATATATTTTTTTCCATATAGATATCCAATTGACTCACATTCACTCCCCACCAGACTAAAGTATCATCTTTATTGTAAATCAAGTGAATATAAACATGAGTATTAATCTTTTTCAAGGATGTCTTGGCTATTTTTGGCCCTTATATTTCCATCTACATTTTAGACTCAGCCTATCAATTTGTATTTAAAAAATCCCTGTTGGGATACCGATTAGAACTTAACACATAAATCAATTTGAGGAGAACTGAAATCTTTATAATATTGTCATAATTCAGGAACATGTTATATATTAATCCATTTGTGTCTTCTTAATGTCTTAGTTCATCTTAATATTTTCAGTTTTCAGTGTAGAGAAGTGTTATTTCAGCACAGTAACATTTTGTGCACATTTTGTTAGATTTAATCCTAGATAATTTACATTTTTTGATGCTATTGTAAATGGTATCATTTAAATCAATTTCTACTTGTTTGTTGTTTGTATATAGAAATTCCATTGAGTTTTTAATCTATGTTAACCTTTATCCAGTAGCTTTCCTAGTTCCAGTGGCTTGTCTGTAAATTCTTTTGTATTTTCTTTGTATATAATCATGTCATACAATTTCTTTCTTTCCAATTCTTATGCCCTTTATTCCTTTTTCTTTCCTTATTGCATCAGCTGGTACTTCTAGTATGATATTGAATAGGAGGCCCTCTTGTTTCATTCCCAGTCTTAGTGGCAAAGTTTTCAGTAATTCATCTTTAAATGTGATGTTTGTAACAGACTTTTGTAGGTACTCTTTATCGGATTTAGAAAAATTTCTTCTATTTGTAGTTTGCTTCTGCTGATTATATTTCAAGTCAATCACTTCAAGTCATCAGTCTAGGAAGTGAGAGAGAGTTAATGTCTAGAGCTCAGCTCTGCACTTCTGGAGGACACCAGATCCACCTCTGCATTTGCCTTTAGCCAATGGTGACATTTTCCTTTTGCTACACCTGAATCAGCCATTCCATCCCAGTCCTCCAAACTCCCAAGTTTCTGACCACTATCAGTTTTGTAGGTCTGCTGATTTCCTGCTGTTAACCCCCAAACAGATTTTTCTACACTTTTGCCACTCTACCCCCAACAGGCATTTATTCTGAAAAGTGGCAGCATCCTGTTTTCTCATGTGGAATAATAATCTTTGATGTGCGTTTAAATTTCAGTTATTCTTATACCTGATTTGGAATAGAGAAAAGATGAGAACTGGTTAATATTTCCAGCAAATTGCTCTCAAACCTGCTGTACTCAAAAAATGAAGCGCCTAAAGAATATACAATGGAGAAAAGACATCTCTTCAGCAAGAGGTGCTGGGAAAGTTGGACAGCTGCAGTAAATCAATGAGGTTAGAACACACCCTCACACCATATGCAAAAATAAACTCAAAATGGCTTAAAGACTTAAACATAAGACATGACACCATAAAACTCCTAGAAGAGAACATAGGCAAAACATTCTCTGACATAAATCATACCGATGTTTTCTTAGGTCAGTCTCCCAAGGCGATAGAAATAAAAGCAAAAATAAACAAATGGGACCTAATCAAACTTACAAGCTTTTGTACAGCAAAGGAAACCATAAACAAAATGAAAAGACAATTTACAGAATGGGAGAAAATATTTGCAAATGATGCAACCAACAAGGGCTTAATTTCCAAAATATACAAATAGCTCATACAACTCAACAATAAAAAAACAAACAACCCAATAGGAAATGGGCAGAAGACCTAAATAAACATTTCTCCAAAGATGACATACAGATGGCCAACAGGCACATGAAAAGATGCTCAATATCACTAATTATTAGAGAAATGCAAATCAAAATTACAATGAGGTACCACCTCACACCAGTCAGAATGGCCATCATTAAAAAGTCTACAAATAACAAATGCTGGAGAGGGTGTGGAGAAAAAGTAACCCTCCTACTTGTTGGTGGGAATGTAAGTTGGTAAAGGCACTATTGAAAACAGTATAGAGGTTCCTCAAAAAACTAAAAATAGAGTTGCCAATATGATCCAGTGATCCCACTCCTGTGCATATATCTGGACAAAACTATAATTCAAAAGATACATGAACCCCTATGTTCATAGCAGCACTATTCACAATAGCCAAGACATGGAAACAACCTAAATGTCCATTGACAGATGAATGGATAAAGAAGATGTGGCACATATATATTATACAATGAAACATTACTCAGCCATAAAAAGAATGAAATGATGCCCTCTGCAGCAACATGGATGGACCTAGAGATTGTCATACTAAGTGAAGTAAGTCAGACAAAGACAAATACCATATGATATCACTTGTATGTGGAATCTAAAATATTAACAAATGAACTTATCTACGAAACAGAAACAGACTCACAGACACAGAGAACAGACTTGTGGTTGCCAAGGGGAAGGGGGGGTGGGGGAGGGATGGACTGGGAATTTGGGGTTAGCAGATGCAAACTATTATATATAGAATGGATAAACAACAAGGTCCTACTGTATAGTACAGGAAACTATATTCAATATCCTGTGATAAGGCATAGTGGAAAAGAATATAAGAAAGAATGTGTATATATATATATAAATATATATATATATATATATATATATATAAATAACTGAATCACTTTGCTGTAGAGCAGAAATTAACACAACATTGTAAATCATCTATACTTCAATTAAAAAAATGTAGTGCCTAAATATTATGGTTGATGGGCAATTCAACCAGACTGAATGAAAAGACACGTATAATAAACTTTTCAGGCATTTATGACACCAGCATGTTAGGAAAATACTCTTAAAATAAGGCAACTCTCTTATCATATGATCCAGCAATCCCACTCCTGGGCATATATCCGGAGAAAACCATAATTCAAAAAGATACATGCATGGGACTTTCCTGGTGGCGCAGTGGTTAAGAAAACGTCTCCCAGTGCAGGGGGCATGGGTTCGAGCCCTGGTCTGGGAAGATCCCACATGCCGCGGAGCAACGAAGCCTGTGCGCCACAACTCCTGAGCCTGAGCTCTAGAGCCCATGATCCACAACTACTGAGCCCATGTGCTGCAACTACTGAAGCCCGCGTGCCTAGAGCCCGTGCTCCGCAACGAGAAGCCACCGCAATGAGAAGCCTGCTCACTGCAACGAAGAGTAGCCCCCGCTTGCCACAACTAGAGAAAGCCCACCTGCAGCAACGAAGACCCAACACAGCCATAAATAAATAAACAAACAAACAAATAAATAAATAAATTTATTTTTTTAAAAAAGGTACATGCACCCCAATGTTCATTGCAGCACTGTTTACAGTAGCCAAGACATGGAAACAACCTAAATGTCCACTGACAGATGAATGGATAAAGATGTGGTACAAATATACAATGGAATATTAGCCATTAAAAAGAATGAAATAATGCCATTTGTAGCAACGTGGATGGACCTGGAGATTATCATACTAAGTGAAGTAATTCAGACAGAGAAAGACAAATATATGATATCACTTATATGGGGAATCTAAAAAATTTGATACAAACGAACTTATTTACAAAACAGAAACAGACTCACAGACTTAGAAAACAAACTTATGGTTACCAAAGGGGAAAGGTTGGGGGAGGGATAAATTGGGAGATTGGGATTCACACATACACACTACTGTATATAAAATAGATAACCAACCAGGACCTACTGTATAGCACAGGGAACTCTGCTCAATACTCTGTAATAACCTATATGGGAAAAGAATCTGAAAAAGAATAGATACATGTATATGTATAAATGAATCACTTTGCTGTATACCTGAAGCTAATATAACATTGTAAATCAACTATACTCCTATATAAAATAAAAATTAAAAAAAATAAGGCAGCTCTCTACTTTCAATGATATGGAAAGTTTTACCAGCACATGTTTGTTAAGTGACAAAAAGTAAGATACAGAAGAGAGGATATAGTGTGTGCCTTTAGGGTAAAAACAAAGGGTGGGAGGGAGTGAAAATAAGAAATTTTATTCATACTTTATTATAAATGCATAAAGAAACTCTGGAAGGATATCTATAGGGGAGGGGGTGGAGTGGGACGAGAAACTGGGCAGATGCAAAGTTAAGAGAGAGATTTTGTATACCCTTTATAACTTATGATTTTCTAACCAGGTGAATATAATACAAAATTAAACTTTAAAAAGAGAGAAGAAAAAGAAGATGCTCTTGAAGACCCTGAAGTATAGAAGCTGGTGAGCTCCCACATAGGGCTCCCTTTTCCCCTTCTGTCTCTCTAGGCTGTGGCTCCAGCAGTCAAACCCAGTCCAGATCTTCGATGCTAATCAGGAAGCAGAATGGCAGTCAAGAGACCTTTTAAATATTTCAGTAAGTAAAGAGACACTTTTGAAATAGAATGGACAGAATTTGGTGGCTGACTATATATGGGGACTGTGGATGACTGGATTTCCAGTTGGGCCAATTGTGACTTGAGGCCAGTAAGGCGTGCAGCCCTGAAGTTCCATTTGGGACACACTGATATTGAGGTGTCTATGGGACTTAAGCCCAGAATGAGAATCAAGGCTGGAGCAAAAAATTTAGGGTCACATTTGGAGCCAAGGATATAAATGTAATTTCCCGAGGGAGTCTATATAAGGAGCGAGGACAAGGAAGGGATTTTGGGAACCTCAACACTGAAGAGGGGGATAGAGGAGTAGTGGCCAGAAGCAGAGAAGAACCAGGAAAAAGCCATATCCTGGATGCTGAAGGAAGAGGGAAGTTTAAGAAGGTGGGAGGTGGAGGAATGGTGGCTGATGGTGATGAATGATGCAGAGATAAAGTGGAATGAACGCTCAAAAGAGGCTGTTTGGCTTAGCAGTTGGGAGAGGTTGCACTTATTCAAATAGCTTACTATTTTGGAAACTCTGCCTCTCACTAAAAAGCTGATAAGGGTAAATAGTTCTCCTCCCTGACCCCTGGGTGAGAGGCCAGACCCCTGACCCAAGGTCAGCCAGAAGGATGCTCCCACCCAGGACCTTGACCCTTGAAAGAGTGATGCAAAGAGTTGGGGCAGTCAGATCAATCAAGCAGAGGTGTGATAGGAGGATTCAATGGCATGGAGACCTGAGTAGCCTGTTCTGGTGGCTGGGTTCTAGGTTGCCAGATATTTCTTTGTTCCTTCTTGTTTTCTAAGCGTACTTTTCCAGTTTTCTCTTCAATCTTGGGAGCCACTCAATATCCTTCCCCGTAAATCCCATTTCTCCTTCCTCTAGCCAGAGCTGGTTCAGTTCTTTACAACCAAGAACTCTGAGACATACAAAGATCTCAGCAATAGTAATTTTGGAAGAATGTTCGGTATAGAAACCAGCTGGCAGTGGGTTAAACTGAAATGGAGAATAAGATTCTTAAAAAGGACAAGGAGGAAGGGAGGAATAAAGATACTTAGGAGAGAGGAAAAGTGGACAGAAGTTGTTAGAAAAGGGAGGTCTGAGCACCCTTGTAGGCTGAAGGGCAGAAGCCAGTGGAAAAAGCCACTGGAATAAATTCCTTCCTTACCTTGACATCTAAGGCCTCCTGCAAAATGATTTCCTCCTGGCTTTCAAGACTCAATTCCTGATAAACAACAAGGTCCTACCGTATAGCACAGAGAACTATATTCAATAAACCATAATGTAAAAGAATATTAAAAAAGAATGTGTATATATATGTATAACTGAATCACTTTGCTGTACAGCAGTAATTAACACAACATTGTAAATCAACTATACTTCTAAAAAAACCCCTCAATTCCCAATATTCCCTACGATTAAGACAACTGGGTCACTTACTACTCTCCACAAAGTGATCCTTACTTGTCTTTGTTTTTTGTTTTTACTCAGCATATAGCCTTGGCCTGGAGTCTTTCCACAGATCATCCTATTGATCCCATTGGGCCTCCAAGTCTTGAACACCATTGCCAAGTCTTTTTCTGATCCCTGAGTGTGATTTCCTCCGACTTTAAAACTCCCAAAGTACCTTGTATTTCTCTTATCACCTCTAATCAGATTGAGCCCTTGAATGATAGTTATTGGTGTACTGTCTCATTGCTCCCATTGCATCTTCTTGGGATTGTTATCCCTGCAGCATTCACACAGCACAGGGATTTACACATGGGGTGGGGGGGCTCAGCAAATACTAGTTGAACTCACAGTGAAGGGAACAGAAGAATTCTTAATAGGGAGGTTTAATGGTCAGAGGGTTCTCAGGAAACTGCTCTCCCAGCCAGGAATCCACCCGCAGTGGATAGTGGTGGCTCTGTGCATCCAGTGTTAGACTGCGGAGACAAGGCAATGGCACAGCACTTGGAGTCCCAGTCTGAGGGAAACCTCCACTCGTCTGTGTGGTTCTCTCTCCCATCCAGGAGGTGACTAATCATCTGTGCAAAGTGACGCAACTGTTGCTACATACAATATGGATCTCCCAACGTTGAAAAGTCCAGCATAAAAGAGTACATAAGATAGTTCCATTTTATATGATGTTAAAAACAGGCAGAAGTGAGCATGGTGGGGAAGGGAAGAGTCAGGTGGCTGGGGGCGGCACGGGGGTTTCTGGGTGCTGGTGTCCTACTTCTTGGTCTGACTGATGTCACGTGGGTGTGTTCATTGTGACAATTCACTGAGCCATACACTTAGGATTTGTATACTTTTCTTTAGGTATGTTACACTTTATTTCAAAATTTTATTTAAAAAGATTTCCTGTGCATGTGTGCATTTCTTAATTATCCAATTGAGCTGTTCCAGCAAGAGAACGTTAAAAGGCAACAGGAAGTTGGTCACACACAACATTAAAGCAAACCCCTTTCTCTAAATGCACCATTCTTGGCTGCCTTGATCTGCAGGAGGATCTTATGTTGCTGCAGTAGAGACTGAATTTTATAGTACACATCTGTTTGAAAAAAATGCCCCTAATTACATGTTGCATCAAGAAAAATAAAATCAGCCAACAGGAAGGAAATGGAATTGTTCTCAGCAGCACAGAACAATGTCTTGGGTTGCTTCCTCTTTGTAGTGCAGCATAGGGTAAACAAAATGAGCATCCTGGTGGATTTTATTTTAAGCAGGTTTAACTATGATAAGCACAAGATACTTAAGAAATAAGTGGAATGCTTGTTTGACATTGTCCCAGATGTTAAGGCTGTGTACTGGAAGCCTCCATCACAGAGGCCCAAGGAGTTATTCTTTTGTTCCTTTCCTTTCTACTCCAACAGTTTGCGGTTATTTTTCACTTGGATTTGTAAACTCCTGGAGGGCAATATTCCCAATTCTGGAAAACATCTGTTGATGGTAAAAAGGAAGCACAGGGAATGAGTGATTGCAGCGGTAAAACCCTTGCTTGTTGCAGAAGCGCTACCCCAACCGTCTTCCTTTTTTGCCTCCCCAGTCTTTCCTTCATGATCTAAGCCCCACAGCACCAATGTTTTGTCTCCATGGCACACAGGGTTTGACTCTGTATTTGCCTTATCTTCCCCCACAAGGCTGGAAACTTTCAGGTGGCAGAGACTGTGCTCTTAGGGTAGAGGATGGATCTCCTTCTGCACCGTGTTTGTTCTTGTATGGGCAGAGGCTTGCTGCATGCTCCTTCCCTGGGCTGTGAGCTGCTTGGGGGCAGGGACTACAGGTTCCTCATGTTGTATCTTCCTTGTTTGGTACATAGTAGGGGCTCAGTTGGCCGAACGAAGAAAAGAAGGGAAGGTGGATCGGGTCTCCCAGTTTCAAGATTCTTCAGATGACCAACTTCCTGAGTGCTACAGAAAACTGTAATTGCCTCGTGGAAAAGCAGTCTATGGTCTATATTGGGAGTCTAAACGGCATTCCTTCTGTCCCTACTGGTCACCACACTCCACTTAATCTGTATAGGGTGGAATAAAGACTGTGAGTTGGGGGAATTCCCTGGCGGTCCAGTGGTTAGGACTCAGCACTTTCACTGCCTGGTAGGGGAACTAAGATCTCGCAAGCCATGCAGCATGGCCAGAAAAAAAAAAGAATGTGAGTAGGCAATGGGGCTGAAAATTTGAGCTTATTTTCCAGGAATTGGTCCCCTTGCTATAGGGAAACTGTTTATAATTGTGCCTTGGCATTGATGGAAACTTTAAAACAAACATTCCATGCTGCCTTCCAGTACTGTTATTTAATAAGTCGCTTTGGTTGGAGCCTGAGGGAATCACTAGACATCTTCAGAGTCCTTGCATATGCTGTTTTTAAGAAATAAAATTTACAATCTGTCCTTAGGAAAGAGACTGAATTGGAGGCAGGCTGGAAGATGAGGTAGAAGCAAATGTATAGGAGTTTGAGAAGTGGAGAACTCTGAGGGTTCTATTAAACAGTGAGAACAAAGTTATTAAGAATAAGAGTTTCAATCTTGTAAACCTTGCAGAGTATATGCAACTAGAGAGCAGGGATGGAGATGTGATCTGTCTTACTTATGTAGCATCTAATAGCTCTTTCTAGTCGTGAAGTCTGACAGATATTGTATAGACTATATATTCAATAAATGCAGACCAGTTTCTACATACTCATTGCTATTTTCTTCAGTTGTAGACTAATTTGTTTGTTAGTAATCTTTACTTTTTCTTTGCAGTACAAACTGCTATAATTGTAAGAGGTAAAGATATGGGTAAGTTAACCATTAAATCTTCCTCATCTAAATCCCTCTTATGTTCATCATCAAACACATCCTAATGTGAAATCTTTGTAACATGTATTCGGCATATACTTAGTCTCAGGTTAACATTAAGTTCACAATTTGAAGATTGAAGTTGATGAACAGAAATACAATTTAAAATCATAAGCTGGTCAATGATTTGTTCTTCTGGAAAAAATGTTAAGTCTGTAGTTTCGCACATATTCTTTTTCCAGATCAGCAATTTTTGCATATTCTAAGTGCAAGGTACTTGCACTTATTTAATACATTTTCCCACCTCAGTGAACTCACAGTTACACAGGTTAAGAGTTTAGAAGTATAAACGTTAAGTTTTAACAGTGGTTGTCCCTGCAGGGTAGATTTGGGGGTTTTCTGTTTCCTTATTTTTGCTTTTAAGTATTTTCTGAGTTTTCTGTAATAAGAAAATAATCTCTATTTTAAAACAAGAGGGAAGTTTTGGTTAGAACACGTAAATTTAAGAACTATTAGAAATATTCAGAGAATCTGATGGTCGCTCCAAGAGCCACATCTTCTCCTTCCCTCTAGACTTGCCCCTCATGAGCCTATTTCCATGTGGTTAGTATAGTCTTAAATGCAAATTTGATTGTGGCATTTCCCCACTTTGAGTTAATTCCCTCCAACAGAACTTCAGTGTCACTGTTCATACTTATTATCCCGTGTAAGTCGGTCATCTTTCAGTTCCAAGGGACAGAGCCCCACAAAATAGTTTAAGCAAAAATGAGGAATTCACTCACTCATGTAACTGAAAAATCCAGGCAGGGCTAGATCTAGGAGTTCCAAGGTGGCATTATGTCTTGTCTTTCCTGGTTCTGCTTTTTTCACGTTGGTTTTATTTCTAGGCAGGCTTGGTCCACCTGAAGGAAACACAGCCATTGGTGCCTCCAGGCCCATTTGGTCCTTAGAACTCTAGATCCTGAAGAGAGGACTTGGATTGGTCTGGGTTAGGTCATGTGCTCTTCCATGGGGCCAGTCACCCTAGAATGGAATGAGGAGACTACAGAAGAGGAAGGAGTGTTCCCCAAAGGAAGAGATTTTAAGCAAACCATGACCGGGCTCCAGAACCATCACTTCTGCAGGGGTGCATAATTGAGCAGCTTCTCGGTCAGGTCCGTGTGGGCCAGCGGCACGCAGCACTGCAGGGAGTCCTCCTGGGTGTACTCGGCTTGCAGCAGCCCCAGGCAGGCCGCCCACTTGTTGCTGACGATCCTGCTACACGTGAAGCAGTGCACAGGTGTGATCATGGCAACAGCACAGCATCTGGCTGGTCCCGAAGGCTGTCCCACCATGGAACTTGCTAAATATGTGTTAATGAAGTAGACATGAGCTGTGAATCACATTAAATACTAAATTATGCTCAATTAAGCATCACTGGCCTTTGAATATAATGTTGTAGTCTCACTTGATATTGGTGTATCAGATTAGCTAGGTAAAGGGGTCTTACCTTGGAGTCCACAGACCTCTAAGGGATTTGATAGAATTCAGAGGATATGTGAACTTGGATGGGAAAAAAATTACTTTTTTTTCACTAGACTGTAACTGAAATTTAGTATTTCCTTTGATTATAAATGCATACAACAATCCAGAGTTGTTTTAGGCAGTAACGTGACTTCGTCACTAACAGAAATCAGGTCTTTTCATATCACATTCCAGTTGCAGAGATCTCAATATATTGTTCATGCTACTTCAATGTCATAGCAGTTATTAAACTCTCTGCTAGATCTGGCTATTAAATGAACATATATTACTGTATCACACATGTACATATTTTGATAACTTACACTTCAACATAATTGGTTTTGTAATGCTATGCATTTTATTTTCTGCACTTAAAAACATTATTCTGAGAAAGGATCCATGGCACAAAAAGTTGAAGTGATCTAGGTATTCACTTAAAACAAGATGAGACCAAAGTGTGATGATTTGACTCCAGAGAACCTTAGCCCACTCTACTCTTTCAACTGCCACGCTGAAATAGAGATGACGAGCCTTTTGGACAATCCAAAAACTACAGACCTATGTGTGATTTACTTTAGTTTCAGAGGGTCTCTGGGCTAGGTTAGAAGAGTGGAGTAAATGCATTTGGACCTACTCAAAAACTTATAACTAAATGCTGCAGACATTGGCTTAGGAGCTTGCTAAAGAAGACAAATTTGTTTCTTTGTGTGGTTATCTGCATAGGTATCTACCAGAATAGGATTTTGGTTATCAAAACTCTTAGGGCAGAAAATCTACAAACAACAAATGCTGGAGAGCGTGTGGAGAAAAGGGAACCCTCTTGCACTGTTGGTGGGAAAGTAAATTGATACAGCCACTATGGCGAACAGTATGGAGGTTCCTTAAAAAACTAAAAATAGAATTACCATATGACCCAGCAATCCCACTACTGGGCATATACCCAGAGAAAACCATAATTCAAAAAGACACATGCACCCCAATGTTCATTGCAGCACTATTTACAATAGCCAGGTCATGGAAACAACCTAAATGCCCATCGACAGACGAATGGGTAAAGAAGATGTGGTACATATATACATGGAATATTACTCAGCCATAAAAAGGAACGAAATTGGGTCATTTGTAGAGACGTGGATGGACCTAGTGATTGTCATACAGAGTGAAGTAAGTCAGAAAAACAAATATCGTATATTAACTCATATATGTGGAATCTAGAAAAATGGTACAGATGAACCGGTTTGCAAGGCAGAAATAGAGACACAGATGTAGAGAACAAACGTATGGACACCAAGGGGGGAAAGGGGGGGCGGGGGTGGTGGTGGTGGGATGAATTGGGAGGTTGGGATTGACATATAGACACTAATATGTATAAAATAGATATCTAATAAGAACCTGCTGTATAAAAAATAAATAAAATAAAATTCAAAAAAATCCCCCCAGAAAACAAAAACAAAAACAAAACTCTTAGGGCATGCTCTGTAAGGTTGTGAGATACTTTCTAATAATGTTTGGGGACAAGGACCCATCCAAGAGGTAAACTCTTCATCAGAATTGTTCTCTAGGAATTTCTCTGGTTTACTGGTCTTGGTTCCCAATAGGAAGCAGATGGTTCTTAAATTAAGATACTCTGAGGAGATACTAACAAAGATGTGGGGTGTAGGGGAGCCACAAGAGGAGGCACAATAGCTTCAACAGCTCCAGGCTAGTATCAGCAGAGCTGACATCACCCCTTGGCCAGAAGGGAAGAGAACAGGAAGTGGCAACTCGAAGGAAAGGAGTGAAGAAAAGTTTACAGGAAGTGGTAACCTTTGACTATTGAGGCAGCCCATAGTGGGAGAGCAGAGAGGTTACCCTGACCATCCTCAGATCTCCAGCTAGGACACTCCTTAGCCACACCCACCCAGAAGCCAGGAGGTGAAGCAGCCCACTGCCGTGGTCCACTCATAAGTCTCTTGAGGGCAGAGAGCAGAGTGGAACTGGAGAGACAGAGATATCCAGCACATTTGGCAAATCCCTACCATAGCACTTTTCACACTATCTGATGGTCCAAGAGGGCAAAACTTTTTTAAAAATTCATGGCTACACCTAAAATTCTGGCACGTTGTGTTTGGTATTACTGAACAAATGGACAAAGACCTGAAATACTGCTAAAACAAAGAGTAAAGGGAAACTACTACATACAATTAGGAACTAAGTATTTACTTTCAGACAGAATGGATATTTAAAATGTTATGGAAATACTGGAGCATGATTCAGCAATAAATCCTATTCTGTAGATCAGACAGATATGTCACAGCTTTATAATACAGTTAAGTACAGTTGATCCTTATTTGTGGATTCTGTATTTGTAAATTTGCCTGTTGTTTAAAACTTTTGTGGTGCTTTCACAATCATGCATAGAGAGGTGAAAAATTTGACTTGCCCAATGCATATGTTCCCAGTTGAGGGTGACAAGTTGACATGCTGTGTCCTTGGTTCAGCTCTCTTAAACAAGCATCCTTTGCTCTATTTAGTGCATTGTTTTTTGCATTTTTGTGCTTTTTTACTGGTGATTTTACTGTTTAAAATGGCCCTCAAATATAGTGCTGAAATGCTGTCTAGTGTTCCTAAGTACTAGAAGGCTGTAATAGACCATATGGAGAAAGCACGTGTGTTAGATAAGCTTGGGTCGGGTATGAAGTTATGGTGCTGTTGACCATGAGTTCAATGTTAGTTAACTCAACAAAACAGAAAGACACCTAAAACAAATTTATGTATTGATTAGTTGGTGAAAATGTGGCCAGAAGCTCACACAATAACCCCAGTATTTCCCCTAGGAGCAATGATTCAGTATTTGTTAATTCCGTGTTGGTGGTGACTTTACAGAACCTAACTACACGAATAATGATGATCAACTGTACTTATTGTTTTCCAATTCCTCATAAAGATTCAAAAAAGAAAATTCAATTTACAAAAGACACAAGATGATTTTTCTATAGTTAGCAGCTAATTGGTACTCAATATAAAACCAGAAGGGGGGAAAACATTAAAACCCATCACCACTGCATAATTTTAATGTGATATATTAAAATTTATTACTTTTTGATAGTATTTGGCTAAATCCAAATTATTTCAATTAAAGTCATCTAGAAGGCCATATAGTTTGAAAATTAAAGAAATCAGTGGGAGGGAAAAGGAGAAACAACCTATTTAATACATTGACTTTACAATCACAAATGCATTATTATTATTATCTGGACTCAGTTCATTAATTCAATCCTGCTTATTAGTTAAGTCAATTTATACCCACTCCACAATAAATTCTACATTATCCAAAAGCTTCATGCTTCTATTTACAGTAGCATAGCAAACCTGAAGTTTTTTTTTTTAAATCACGATTCCAATGACTAACGTAAACAATTTTCCATGCTCTGGCATAAGAATATTTAATGTTAGTCAACAAAGACAGCCATCTATTATTCTGAGAAATATAACAGTGGCAGTCTTTTGATTTTTTGTTTAAAGTATACAACCTTGAATAGTAAAAGAGCTGAAATTTCGAACTTGCTTTCTAACCATAGTAAGAATGACATTTTCCCCCAGGGACCACCAAATATTTATAAAAATTTGTACTAACATTCTTTAAGAATCCACACATATCGATAAGAAGCTGACTTTCCTGCCATGCTCCAAATGTCTTAAAGGTTAGACATAGTACATATATTATAAAGAGCTTAAGGATAAATATTGAGTGCCTGGGCATTATCACAACAGTAAAGGTTAAATCATTTTTATTTCTGAAAGACACTTTTGGTACCATTATCATATCCCAAAACAGGTATTAATGCTACTGGTGATTAAGAAGCTCAGAAGTTATAATTATGCATCCCTTTTGGGGAAATAAAGCAGAAGAGCTCTGAAAATGTGAGGGGAAATCACCCAGGCACTTAAACCAATGAACATTTGCTAGGAGGAAACTTAAACTGATTGACTGCAGCCTTGATAGAGTTGCATTAACATCAAATAGCCACATTTCTGTCCACTTAACAAGGAATACTATAAAGAAGCAAACGAGCCATGTATTAACAAAATGTGTCAGTATACAGACAGTGTACTTTTTCACAATTAGGAAAATTTAACATCTTTAGTCTAACACTTAGGTGGGAAACTGCCTAAAGAAAAATGAAGACCTATACACACCACCTATTTCAACTACAAAGCAAAATGCTTTCACTGCAACTGAAGGAAAATAATTTATCATTTTATAAGAGTATAACTCCAAGGAATGATTATGCTCATAGGTAAACACATGATTTTTCCTAAAGATTCGTAACTAAGGTTTGCAAGACATGAAATCAAACTGCAAAACTAGTTTAAAGCAATTAGAGTCCAATGGTTCTCTTATGTTTTCTTTTATGTTCTTTATTTTAAATTGATATTTTAGAACAGTAAATTATCTTTCATAGCAGTCCTCCTGGTCTGATAATACAGCACCCCATTTCTGAATGTAGAGATTTAAGATAAATCAAAATGAACATTAAGGCATACAAACAGCTACTTTAAGTCTGCTCTTATTTAGTAAGGATCGTTTTAATTCATATTCAAATACATGGAATGTTGGCACAAAACTGAAGCTGCTGCAGAAAGATCACAGATGTTTTCTGGGTTATTGAAACTTCCGTTTCTCTAAAAACATACGCTTAAATGGTCTTAATTTTACAAATTTAAGTGTTGAGAAAATGTCTAAATAAGAAGTCAATTAAAATAAAATGTTTATTTGTAAATTATGTACAGAATACATTTTACTTTATGACAAGGAAATGGGAAGAAGAGCCATCACCTTCCAACCAATGCTGCTTGCTTCCTCTGTTGGAGATGACCACCTTACTCTGACTCAGTCGTACAAATCAGTTTGGATTTCCTAAGTTGGAAAAGGAGAATTTGTAGTTAAACTAAAAGTGTTGCTGCATTATTACTAGTTGGCTTGTTTCCACAAAATGCTTTTGAACCCTGCTAACTCAGAATCTTGGAAATTTTCTGGTATAATTTTATAATCAATAAAAGCTAAACTATCAAGAACAATAATTTAAGCATTTCACCTTAAAGAAACTGTGAAATGGCTACATAACTATGCATAATCTGAAACGTTGGTGTTTGTTTTTATCCCTTTTAGTTATTTTGATTAGTCTAACAGTAAAAAGCCATACAACTATCAAAAAATGTCATTAATGTAAATGTCACTGTGGAAAGTGCATCTTTGATAACTATCAAAATAAATGAGACCTATTTACTGTAAAATTATCAAATAGATAAAACTTACAAATGGCTTTAGACTGTACCAATAATAGTATTACATGAAATGAGGGGCTGAATATAACTGCTTGGATGTCAAATCCACTTCAGTAAATGGATTTAAAGAATGCTACAAATGTCATGTGTACATTATGATGATCAGCCAACCTAGAAAATCCAACCTCTTGCACTTATTTAGTCCCCACATTAGTCAGATTATGATTTTTCATGTGAAGATTTAGTTGTTTCTCCATCATTGTCTTCTTCTTCCTCCTCTTCACAATCCCCATCTGTTTGCTGTTCCAGTTCCTCTTTTGTGATCATTTCAAAATCATTCCCATTTCCACTACTGTGTTGGGATCGGTCATCTTCTCGCCTGTCACTGTCTGTGTCTGAATGCCGTTCTCCACCTGAGCCTTCTGTTCCGTGATTTCCTGGTCCTACTTTTCCTTCCTCATCTTCCTTTTTCTCACTGTCTGACTTTTCCTCACTGTCGGACTTCTGCTGCTTTTTGGTTTCAGACTTCTCATCTTTCTTTAAGTCTGCTTTTGGTCCTTTATATTCATGTGTGTACAGAGGCCTGAAGGAGTCAATGAAGCCCACGTCAGCAGTCAGATTTGGCAAGAACCAAAAATGGTGCCTTCCTCCAGTTATGAGCCAAATGATGAGAAACAGAATGCAACGAGCTGTGGGAGAAAAATTTCTCTAATTGAATAATTCAAGCATTGACTCAGAAAGCACGGAATATTTGTTAATGAAAAAGTGGGAAAACATTCAGAGTTTTATTATTTGCATATTACATGCACCTTAAGTATAAACAATTAAATCCTAGTTTAGCAGCTATCAACAGTATTCTAGGCACAGAGCATTCTTCTCTGATCTTGAGGGCATAATGCTACAATGCCATTCAAAAAATTGCTTTTATAATTTTTTAATTCGGGTGCTGTTTCATGGATATACTTATGATTTATGCACTTTGGTATGTTATAGTTCAATAAGCACAGCTGCCAGTTGGACCCTGAAGTACACATGAGACCACGGTAGAAAAAAAAGGAAACAAATGCAGGATGAAGGATACCTTAAGCAGCCTTAAAAAGGAGAAAGCAGGGCTGCACCATGACTTCCCTAGACCCCAGACACTTTTGCCTTTGTAAGGCAATTCCTTCATTAAAAAATATTAAAAATGCTGCTTTTCCGACCATACTGGTACAAATACAAATATAATCCTGTGCAGGTTCACTATGATATACATGTGTATATATTATTACTTTTGATTTTAAAAGAAATGAAAATGAAACAATTTCCGTGGGCCCCTAAATGTATCCTGAGTTCAAGGCATGTGCCTACCCTGCCTAAAGGATAAGTCTTCTAAGAAAAAATACTTTTGAACAATAAGATAATGTTTTACTAAAAGTTATGAGTTTCTTAAATAAGTATATAATTTCTGTTTATTTTGAGGACCAACTTTCTCTCAATATTAGGAAACATACAATGCTAATGAAAGCCAAATTGCTTCAACAAATAGGTTTGAAGTTACTCTTTTAGAGCAATATATGACAAAACTGTGGTTTAGATAATGGAAGAAATTGAGAATTTTAAAGTTTATAGTAATGAGCTATCACAAACACAAACCCCAATATTTCATATAGTTTTCTCTTATTTATCAAACATATAGAAGAGCTGAGTGAGTGATTTGCCTGGTTTTTCTTTTTCTTTTTTTTTAAGGTCATGATTATGTGAATGTTATGCACTAATCAATTATGACAGGTTTTTTGGTTTTATTTTAGTTCTTGTTTTCTTTACTGATAATTATATCATTGTTTTCAAATAAGACCTGAGAAAAGCTCATCTATGTTTCTTCCATTATATTGCTTTGGACAAATAAAATGGTTATAGCTCCCTTGACTTTTATAAAGCAGTAATTTCTATTTTCACAAAAGAACATAAATATTCTGAAAGACTGTGTGTGTATACATCAGTATCTTTTGTGGTACAAACAGAAAAGGCAAATATGCTTTGAAATTACGGAATAATCAGTGAATAAACCCCACTGATAAAAATAAATAATGAACATCTCTTAAGGAGGCTGCATATTTTTCCCTCCAAATAGAATTATGATGTTATGATAGGCTTTGAAGGGTTGTAAGACAGACAGTTCATAATATGAAATCTTGCCTCAAATCCAAGAAAGAGCAATATCGAAATGGCAAATAAAATCTAAATTCTAATGTCATATATAAACTGGGTGTAGCAGAATTCTAACATTTTTTACAGTTTTTCTCTATGTGGCAGTAGATTATCAGGGGCAAAAGGAGAGGACTGCTGTGATATGTATTGTCATACCATTTCTATACTAAAAGTGACATATTTAGAAAATCGGCAAAGATCTTATTTTAAATGGCAATACTAAGAATATCTATTCAAAGTAGCACCAAATATAATTTTGACCAATATATAATACTTCATGAGATAATATTAAAAAAGTCTCCAATTTATAAGTGGGGTACAGATCAAAACCATCTGAAAGTATATTTGGAATCTTCCAAGAGAAACAACATTTTCTAAGAGAAGCAACGAAACGTTGAGTTTATTTTCTGATTTGATTCACAAGACTATTTAATGCACAATGCTACTTAAATCCATGGTGTACTTAAAATGAAAAATTATAGAAAACATTACTGAAGAAACAATACTTTAAAAAGCAAAACAAGATAATAACCATAAATTACTGTGAATATTGGTTTAAATAAAAGATAACCAAGTGGGTTAATTCTATTCAGTGGAGTTAAACCTTTGCTGAAAAATTTCAAAGCGCTTCTAAATTTTCAGAGATTTGGGAACCAGAAGACACCAACTTGATTAGTATATCTAACGGCAGATAAAAGTTTATGGCTTCTCATTCTTGATGCAGGTAGTACACTACCACGAATTACCTGCTTCACACTCTTAGATATTATTTCTTGGCCTACAAGTGTGCTGTTACATGCAGAAACTTCAGGGGCTATTTTCAAGGTGACTAAGCTAGAGGAAGGAAAAACTGAAAGGTGGATGAAAAAGGCTTCACACACAGTCAGAGATCCCAGAAAAAAATGGAGGCCCATAAACAAGATGAATTGAATGAAAATACTCAATGAATTCCTGGGTCCATGGGTGGTGGCACCAACTCAGGACACTTTGATGTCCAGGGTGAAGGGATGTGCAGAGGGGAACTGCTTAGGGCTATAGCAGTAATGTTTTATAAACATAAGAATCTATTACGTTATATATCATAGAATCTCAGAATAACACACACCCTCCTCAGATAATCTTGGTCAAATCATGTCCTCTAAAAACAGATATTAAATCATTAATGTGGATATTTAAAAACATTTCTATAAAGAAGTACTCCTATATGTCATAGTGGAAAAGCTTATTTGTCATTTGAGGAAAACGATCAGAACTTAGTACCATATACCAACATAAACTCTCGATGGTTCAAAGAATTATATATAACGTTAAAAAAAAAAAATCACTAAAGAGCTTTAGACAAGCATAAAAAAATTCCTATTTCTTTCCCAAAATGAAAAACTAAATTAGACCAGTTTACCCTATACAGGAAAATCTTCAAAGACTAGAATTTTAAGCAAAATAATACTTGTTTTTTTCTCATAGTAACATGTTCATTGTAAAAAATACAGACAAGTGTAAAGAAGAACATTAAAATCATTCAAAACTACCACCACCATTTATATTTAGGCATATTTCCTTATAGTCAAACCCTCCTTGGCACTATTTCCATTTCAAACAAAACAAAACAACAAAACAAAAAAAAAGTTCCTAATTATATAAGCAAAAAATACCTCATTATCTTAATTTTATCATTTGATAACTAGTGATGAGCATTTTTCACGTATTTATTAATCAATTGTTTTGAATTTCCTCTTTTGAATTGGGTTATTTTTAGCTATGAAAGACCCCAATCAACCAGAAACATAAAATAACATTATTTACATTTTCTTGTTGATTTTTAAACAGCATTTTACAACCTGTTAATCCATCAAGAATTTATCTTGGTACATGGTACAAACTGATTTTTACTAAAAATGGCAAATCAACTGTTTACAATCATTTACTGTATAAAATGTAAATGTTTAAAATAAATTTCATTTGTCTTAAGTAAAAAAAAAAAGTGTTTACTGAAAGTATTATGTCTAATAAATGATCAACCACTGTAAAAATATTGAAGTCCTTGTGGTAGTTAAATCTTAAAGCATAACTATTTGCAGATTGAGACATATTAAATCCTTTCATCACAACAGACCAAATCTAATCAAGCACATATACTACTTCAAGCCTGAGTCAGTTTTGGGATATGACCCAAAAAGTAGGCCCATATACTTCTTGATTCACTTACATTAATTTCGCTGTTAAACTTTACTGAAGCTCCAGATTACAGTCCAAACTGCTCAATATCTACCTCTTACCGAGGTCAGTCTTACTAATAACAATACTTACCAACAGCAAGGAGAAGAATGCTGGCTACAAAACAGCCTGCACCCACGCTGAGGTAATAAACACCTACTCTCATTTCTGCTGGCCAAAGAGGGAAGAGGGTGGCTGCTATCACTGCAATCACTGGAACAAGAAATGAAAAAGTTACATACATAACCTTTAGGTTAAAATTTTAAATGGCTTAGTTGCCATAACAGTGAATATACTCCTAGGGGGAGAAATAAAACATAACCATATTGAAACATATAAAATTGCCATTTTTATAGGTAAAAAATGGTCGATTATCAACCATTTCATAGTTCAACCTAATAGTTTAACTACTATTTTTAAATCAGACTAGGATTTTTCTACTATAAATTATATATAATTAGAAAAAAGTGTTGTCTAAAAATGTGAGACTGTTAGCTCCTTAAATAATCAACTGCTGCTGCTGTCAACCTTATTTATTTATTTATTTTTTTAAAGCACTTTTCTTTTTTATAGCTACTTTATTTATTTATTTTATTTTATTTTTGGCTGTGTTGGGTCTTCGGTTCATGCGAGGGCTTTCTCTAGTTGAGGCAAGTGGGGGCCACTCTTCATCGCGGTGCGGGGACCGCTCTTCATTGCGGTGCGCGGGCCTTTCACTATCGCGGCCCCTCCCGTTGCGGGGCACAGGCTCCAGACGCGCAGGCTCAGTAGTTGTGGCTCACGGGCCCAGCTGCTCCGCGGCATGTGGGATCTTCCCAGACCAGGGCTCGAACCCGTGTCCCCTGCATTAGCAGGCAGATTCTCAACCACTGCGCCACCAGGGAAGCCCAACCTTATTTTTGACTATAAGATATCTGTCTATCAAATAGGGAAGCTTGAAGAAACAACAACCAAACAATAGAAATAACCAAAAATGATTCCAAAGATCCCTCCCTGCAGATTGGTTCTGGGGTGAAGCTCTGACATCTACCAAATGAAACGCTCACCAGGAAATTCTGATACAGATCATTTTTGGTAGTTAGGGAAGCTGTATACAAGCATCTCCAGTTTTTTTCTAAGTACAGTGGGACCACATGGAACAATCAAAAGAAAGACCTGGTTTTTAGGTACTTACAGCAAAAGAGATCAGGATTCAAATTCAAATTCTAGCTATTTCATTTATAAGCTAAGGATTGGATTTATTATTTTGAATGGGATCCTATGATCATATTGATCAAACTTGTTTAAATATTTTTTCTACTTGTTAAATCATTCCCTCCCTCTACTCTATACCCTCCCCTCCCCCCCACCAAATTTACAGGAATAACACATACCTATGGTAACAAAACAAGCAAAAAAACCCCAAAACAAACAAACAAACAAAAACCCAAAACAGTAAAGAAAAAACAATAAAAAACCAAAAGGTATAACGTGAAGTCTTCATCCAATTCTTGGTCCATTCCCCAGAGGTTAATTACTATGATTTATTTGTACTCCCAGAGACTGCCTATATACAATTAAAACTAGCTACATAGAATTTTTTTTTTTTTTACAAAAATGAGCTTATAATACTCTTACTCTTTTACAGTGTTCATTTAATCTATTCTAGATATCTTTCTGTGAGTACTAATAAGAATTAGTCTTATCTAATTCTTTAAAAGCTGCATGATATTCTGGCACGCAGTTGTACTGTAATTTATTTCACCATACTCCTACTGAGGGACTTGGTCTGTTTCCAGTTTTATCCTATTATAGACAAGAGGGCAACAAATACCAATGTACATGTACATGTGTGCAATTGTGATTACAGCACAGGATAAATTCCTTGAAGTGTAACTATTAGGTCAAAGGGTAAAGGCATTTAAAACTTGAAAGATGTTTGCAGATGACATGATACTATACATAGAGAATCCTAAAAATGCCACCAGAAAACTACTAGAGCTAATCAATTAATTTGGTAAAGTTGCAGGATATAAAATTAATGCACAGAAATCTCTTGCATTCCTATACACTAATGATGAAAAATCTGAAAGAGAAATTAAGGAAACACTCCCATTTACCATTGCAACAAAAAGAATAAAATACCTAGGAATAAACCTACCTAGGGAGACAAAAGACCTGTATGCAGAAAACTGTAAGACACTGATGAAAGAAGTTAAAGATGATACCAACAGATAGAGAGATATACCATGTTCTTGGATTGGAAGAATCAATATTGTGAAAATGACTATGCTACCCAAAGCAATTTACAGATTCAATGCAATCCCTATCAAATTACCAATGGCATTTTTTATGGAACTAGAACAAAAAAATCTTAAAATTTGTATGGAGACACAAAAGACCCTGAACAGCCAAAGCAGCCTTGAGGGAAAAAAACGGAGCTGGAGGAATCAGACTCCCTGACTTCAGACTATACTACAAAGCTACAGGAATCAAGACAATATGGTACTGGCACAAAAACAGAAACATAGATCAATGGAACAAGATAGAAAGCCCAGAGATAAACCCACGCACCTATGGTCAACTAATCTATGACAAAGGAGGCAAGGATATACAATGGAGAAAAGACAGTCTCTTCAATAAGTGGTGCTGGGAAAACTGGACAGCTACATGTAAAAGAATGAAATTAGAACACTCCCTAACACCATACACTAAAATAAACTCAAAATGGATTCGAGACCGAAATGTAAGACCAGACACTATAAAACTCTTAGAGGAAAACATAGGAAGAACACTCTTGGACATAAATCACAGCAAGATCTTTTTTGATCCACCTCCTAGAGGAATGGAAATAAAAACAAAAATAAACAAATGGGACCTAATGAAACTTCAAAGCTTTTGCACAGCAAAGGAAACCATAAGCAAGATGAAAAGACAACCCTCAGAATGGGAGAAAATATTTGCAAACAAATCAACGGACAAAGGATTAACCTCCAAACTACATAAACAGCTCATGCAGCTCAATATTAAAGAAACAAACAACCCAATCCAAAAATAGGCAGAAGACCTAAATAGACATTTCTCCAAAGAAGACATACAGATGGCCAAGAAGCACATGAAAAGCTGCTCAACATCACTAATTATTAGAAAAATGCAAATCAAAACTACAATGAGGTATCACCTCACACCAGTTAGAATGGGCATCATCAGAAAATCTACAAACAACAAATGCTGGAGAGGGTGTGGAGAAAAGGGAACCCTCTTGCACCGTTGGCTGGGAATGTAAATTGATACAGCCACTATGGAGAACAGTATGGAGGTTCCTTAAAAAACTAAAAATAGAATTACCATATGACCCAGCAATCCCACTACTGGGCATATACCCAGAGAAAACCATAATTCAAAAAGACACATGCACCCCAATGTTCACTGCAGCACTATTTACAATAGCCAGGTCATGGAAGCAACCTAAATGCCCATCGACAGACGAATGGATAAAGAAGTTGTGGTACATATATACAATGGAATATTACTCAGCCATAAAAAGGAACGAAATTGAGTCATTTGTTGAGACGTGGATGGATCTAGAGACTGTCATACAGAGTGAAGTAAGTCAGAAAGAGAAAAACAAATATCGTATATTAACGCATGTACGTTCAACCTAGAAAAATGGTACAGATGAACTGGTTTGCAGGGCAGAAATAGAGACACAGATGTAGAGAACAAACGTATGGATACCAAGGGGGGAAAGCCGCGGCGGGGTGGGGATGGTGGTGTGCTGAATTGGGCAATTGGGATTGACATGTATACACTGATGTGTATAAAATTGATGACTAATAACCTGCTGTATAAAAAATAAAATAAAATAAAATTTAAAAATTAAAAAAAGAAAAAAAACTTGAAAGATATTTGCTAATGGCCCTCCTAAATATAGTCTGAGGGATATGGATTAGAATAAAGTGTCAATGCATATTTCTGAATAGATACTTTGTGCAACTGTATTAGGAACAGCCATGAGATAAATTCCTAGAAGTAGAATAGTTGAGTCAGTGTGTACACATTTAAAATTTGGAAGATATTGCCAAACTGTCCTCCATAAAAAATAAAACAACGGACATATCATCAATTATTGGAGAGTATTGGTTTTTCTTAAGTGTTGGACCTTCACTAAGAGTAGGTACTATTAAACTTTATAATTCTCTTGATAATCACTGTTACTTTAATTTGTATCTAATATGAGTGTGATTAAGTATCACTCACAATTATTGGTCACTGTATTTCTTTTTTTAAAATAAATTTATTTATATTTTATTTTTGGCTGCGTAGGGTCTTCGTTGCTGCATGCGGCTTTCTCTGGTCGTGGTGAACAGGGGTTACTCTTCGTGTGGTGAGTGGGCTTCTCATTGCGGTGGCTTCTCTTGTTGTGGAGCATGGGCTCTAGGCGTGTGGGCTCAGTAGTTGTGGCTCACAGGCCCCAGAGCACAGGCTCAGCAGTTGTGGCGCACAGGCTTAGTTGCTCCGCGGCATGTGGGATCTTCCCGGACCAGGGCTTGAACCCATGTTCCCTGCATTAGCAGGCGGATTCTTAACCACTGCGCCACCAGGGAAGTCCGGTCACTGTATTTCTTTATCTGTGAGTTACCTTTAGCATTTTTCTAGCAGGTTGTTAATCTCTTAAAGATGTAGTGCAAATATTCTCCTCAGTTTATCATTTATCTTCTGGCTTTATTTAAAATGTACTTTAAAAAAATAACTATTTTATGTTAAACATTTTCTTTCTGGCTTCTGCATTGTTTATATTCCTTTCTAAATTTTAGAGATTGTACTTACCAAGAATTAATCCCATGACAAATGTTTTAAAGTGAACTGGGTCATAGATCCACACAAATACCTAGAAGAATCAAGAAACCTCAGTGCTTAAAGTTCTAAGGTTACATTAGAACAACAGTTACTTCCAACCTCTTAACATATAAGAACTACTTTTAAAGGTAAACAAATTCCAAAGACTGTTCCTTTAGTAGCAGTGTTTCATTTGGTATCCATTCAGTTAGAAAATTATTTTAAAAACTATAAATTACCTAACGCAGTTAAGTACATTTCTATGTACCTGCATGCTTTTAACAGTTTACTCCTGTGTGCAAACCATTACTTAACCATTACTTATTCAACCTAAAGACCAGCAATCGTACAGCCTTTCTGCCCCTAATGTAATGATGTATACTGGCATGAGTAGAGTAGAACCAACCAGTCTAAGAGCACAGTTATGATAGATTCCAGTCAGGCCCTATTTAAGATCCAGCAGCTCTCAATTCCACCCAACTGATGAGAAGCAAAGAACCATTATTAAAGATCTTGCTCAGTGAACATAAAGATTCTATGACTCCCTGCAATAATTTCATTGCCAGCTCCCCACGGAGGGTCTGTAGCCGCAAAGCTGGGAACCACTGCTTTAAAGCTTACTTTATAAAACAGAAATTTACTTCATTTAGAATAATCAGAACTCTGTTCATCATCCATAAAACTCTTAGTTTTATCTCTTAGTTTCTATAAATAACAGTACTCTTCCATTTCCTGGTTCTATTTTGACTAGCACTCTTGGTTACTGCTTTTTGATTTGCTTCTATTTCTAACATTCCTCTTTTTTAATGCTGCACATTTATCCTGGAAATCGGATCCACAGACATCACTTCTGCCATTTAGCATTCTAAAGTAACAAGTTTTTAAAGACGTTTCCCATCTTTAAAAGTTTCAAAGCCTGTTTCTTTCTGCAGAATAAAATCTTAGCCTTTTTGGGAATGCAAGCACCCATGCTTTTGCTCAGGAAAAAGCTTCCTTTGTCTAACAGACCTATAACTCCTTTGCAGTGTACCTGGCAATCTACCAGTCATCCTTCAAGGCTCAGGTCAAGTGTCCAGAATCTCCAGACCCTCCTTATCCTCTCTTGATTAAATTACCTATCCCTAATTGGTATTCTCCCATCATAATACTCACCATGCTGTAATATAGTACAGGCATGTACTATATTATACTGTACTATATAATATATACAGTGTACCTCAGAGGTATTTCCAGTTCAGCTCCAGATCACCGCAATAATGCATTTTTTTTTGGGGTTTCCCAGTGCATGTAAAAGTTATGTTTACACTATACTATAGTCTATTAAGTGTGCAATAGCATTATGTCTAAGAAAACAATGTACATACCCTAACTAAAAAATACTTTATTGCTAAAAAATGCTAATCATCACCTGAGCCTTTGGTGAGTCTTAATTTTTTTGCTGGAGGAGGGTTTGAAATATTGTGAAAAATACCAAAACGGGACAGACACAAAGTGATCAAATGCTGTTGGAAAAACAGAGTTGATAGACTTAATGCAGGGTTGCTGTAAACCTTCAATTTGCTGAGAACAAAAAAACAAACAAAAAACTTTATCTCTGAAGCACAATAAAGAGAAGTACAATAAAATGAGGTATGCCCATACCATGTTTAAACGCTTGTATGCTTGCTAGACTATAAGAGCTTCCAAGAAGATAATTTTATCCTATTTATCATGTTATTCCCAACACCTATAAAAACGACTTCGCATATAGCCAATGCTTGATGCTTCACTGAAGGTATTTGCGCTTTCACATTAAGAAAGACCTGTGGTCTTCTATTACATTGGTTCTTAAGCAGGGGTTCACATCAGAATCACCCAGGGATACATTATACAACACACACACACACATCCATACACACACTCACTTACTATAGATTCCACCCTAGAGATCCTCATGCAAGTATGCCTGGAATGAGCCTAGTGCACATGTTTTGTGAAAAGCCTTCCCAGATTTTCAAGCTCATAGCTCCAGGAACCACTGCTTTCTATTTATACTACTTTTGTATTAGGTATAGCAAGAAATTCACAACTCAATGGCCAGTATATAAGTAAATGTTTTTGTATTGGTTAAATGATTAAATTAAGTGGTCTTCGCGGAAGGCTACAACCATACAAATAAGCCACTAAATAAATAAAAATGATCTCCTTGAGTAAAGCATCAAGTAATGTTGAAAATTGTAGACCCTTATAGTCGTGTGTCTAACTATAAGAGGCAGAAACCTGTAGATGTCCCTCCTTAACCATTGTACTTTTTTTCCTTTGATTCTAATGGAAATCTTATATTTTACTGGGCAAATGACCATCCAGTATAAAAAGCATATTTCTAAGACTTTACTGCAGGTAGGCATGACCATATGAGTAGGTTCTGGCCAACGGAATCCATGCAGAAATAAAATCGCCAGCTTCCTGGAAAGTATCCTTAAAAAGGAAGCATGTCTCTCATTCTCCTTCCCTCCTCTGGATGCAGATATAAGGCTGGCAGTCATTTTGCACCATGAGGTAATCTTTACTAACTGCCTCACACAGGCGGAAAAGTTCAGATCCACCATGGAGCTGCCGTATCTGCTTACCCTCCGATTTCATTAATGAGAGAGAAACAAGTATCTGTTTTGTTTTAAGCCACTGTTATTTCATGTTTCCTATCTATCATAGACAGCTGAACCCGATTCGGATTGATTTAAAAAATTTTTTATAAATCTAAATTCAGAGACATTCACTTTTAAAAAGTAGATTTTGTATCTACATGGTTAAATTTATCTAAATTACTTCTTTTCTTAGTGAAGGTATCAAAGATAATTCTAAAAACTCCTATGGAAAATTGGATTTCTACTTATAAGCTAGATACTCTCACCTCATTTCCATCCAGAAAAACTTGATCATCATGTGGCTCAAGCTTGAATTTTTTCTTAGTTTCCTTCTTTTTCGGAGTTCCAGGAGTTTCCTCCTATTAAAAAACAAGTTGAATAGAAGAAAACACATTTGCAAACAAGCAAAAAGCAATGTAAAATCCGTATAGTCAAAGTTTCACTATATGAGACACAGAAATCAAAATTCTCAACCACGGTATTTGTAAGAACCCTAATGCGGTTTAAGTGGTTGTTGCGCAATATTTTAAAGTGCTGATACACCAGTAGTGCTAACGTGCAAGTAATAATTTTTTGATTTTTACTTAATTTTAGTTGAAATCACCTTTTTGGATTCTTCCTTTTCACCATCTTTCTTTTTTTCTTTTTCCTTTTTTGTCTTTTCATCCTTCAGATTTTCTTTCTTGCTCTTTTTATCTTCTTCTTTTCCACTTTCAGCTTTTCCTTTCTCTTTTTCTTTTTTTATGTCTTTCTCATACTTCATTTTCATTACTTTTAGTGCCCGATGAAAAAACTGTTTCTTTAAAAGCCTTTGGAAACAAAGATATGACATTACATTCCCTATACATTATATAGATACAGACTAAAAAGCAAAAATATCAAGACCTGAATAAAATGAGCAAAGGAAGACATACACTGGCAACTCACAAGAGAAATTACAACTAGTAAGCCCACTGAAGAACAATCAAAAATGTCTAACTGAAAACCTGTACAGCCAATTTGATTATATGAAAGTTGTCAACCTAATTTTCATTTTTTAACTGTATAATTTAATGAGATTATAGGTTTGGAATTATCCTTAAGTTTTTCTCTAGGTTCATTAGGAGTAATCAAGACTCTACTTAAAGTTAAGTCTCAAATTCAAGAGCAGACATAAGTGGTATATAAATATATGGGGAAAATAAATATAACAGTTTAAGAAATGTTAGCAGATTAAAAATGTGCCCATGATCTGACTGATCCAAATTGTGTCTTCAGCTGTCCTTCTTGATGTATTTTTCTTCTCTCCATGTACTTCACTATTCAGCCTGTCACTACAATGAAATATCTCCAATTAACTAATGAATAATTAAATATGCTAAGGTGAGATTTCTGGACTCTGAAAACAACTCTTCACAGTATCAAGTTGAAAACTGTACAATATATGTAGCAAAACAACACCATGTGTTCCTTGCTTCACTAATTTCTCTCAATAAACTGATCTTTCTTCTATTTAGCAGGGTTTTTTTTTGTTTTTTTTTGTTTTAATATTCCTACTTCAGGGCATTTCCACTGGCTATTCCCTTTACCTAGAATGCTCCTCCCCCAAATAAGCATGTCCTTTTGGTCTACTTCCTCACTTCTTTCAAGTCTTCCCTCAAATGTTACCCTCTCTACTAAGCCTACCCTGTTTAAAATTATAAATCTATCACCCATCCTTCCTCCTGTTTCCTGTTATCCTATCCACAGCATTTATTCTTTTAGTTTCATATACAATTTATAACATGCTTGTTTGCCTCCTTCACTAGACTGTAAACTTCTTAAGAGTAATATCCTTGCTTTATTCACATCTTTATCTGATGAATTTAGAAGCTCAGCTGACCCCAAATTAAGTCAACCTTGGCTGACTCAATCTTTTCTAATCCTACTCAAGAAACTGGTTTACCCTTACCTTTGTCATCTAAAAGCCATCTTTTCAAATCTTATGTTCCAGTTTCAGAGTTCCTGATTTCTTTATTCCTGCCTTGATAAAGTACAACTACCAAAACACAACTAGAAGCTAGGTCTCACTGCCACCATCTGTGCCTGCTAATGTTAACTATCCACCTTTCTATTCAATACCTTCACTGGTGCCTACTCCAGCACATCATACCACTTGCTAACTAGATGCCTCCTTCTTGCCTAAAGACCACTTATTTCTGATCATTATCTTGTGCCCACCTGTGTTTTGACCTGCTTGGCTGGGCTTCTTTCTGCTGCTCAATTAGGTCCACCCTATGAACATCTCCACAAAGCTAACTTCTAGGTCTCCTCATTTGGACTTTTACTTGTTCATAAGATCTATACAGCATATATAATTATGCCACTGTCTGAAACGCCCCCAAAGAATCCACCATTAATATCTGCTACACATATACATATATATGTAAACAAGCAAAAATCTGAAATGAGACCCTTAATAATTAACTACTTATGAGTAGAAAGTGAGACTTAAAGAGTAGTGGTGGGTATTTGAATATGAAGGGGGATCTTTAATTTTTACTCTACTTCAGAACTTCTTACAAAAATTTATAATGAAAATATTCTAATCTCTTTATTTTTGCACTTAGATGATTTCCAGATTTTCTATCAGGATCATTCATTACAACTTCACACATTACTGACCGCAGGTGTATTAACACCACAGGCATTAGTTTCTGCAAAACCCCCCACCCCAGTCAATAATGTGTTAATATGAAAACAAAAATACATCTTATTCACTGTATGTTAATTGAAAACCAGCATTTCATACTACAGTTCATATTATAGCTCTCCATATATTAAGAGTACATGTGCACACACACAGATACTTGAGTATATAGTCTCAAATGGTAATATAATTATCCATGAGGCAACATTATTAGTAATTTGGATTTTCTTCTGTATCATTTTCAAAATTTTCTCAAATTTACTTTAGTGAAAAAAAATGTTCTTAATAAAGAAATAAACAATTAAAAAAAAAAAAACCACAGAACTTTAGGAGAGAAAAAAAATCCTTCCCTTGACCAGCAGATACAGAAGAGCACAGAATCAGCAGGAACACCTGCTTCTGTTACTCCTCCTGTACAGCTGCCCCAACCCCTTGAGAGAAAAGAAGACTATTAACCAATCAAATTGGTCTTGAGAAGTTGACATTCAGGTAGATGGGTTCAAATATCACCTCTACCACTTAACGAGCTATGTAGTATTGGGTAAGTTACTTCATTTTAGTGTATTTCTAAAATGGGGTATAAATGAGAAGCATGTAGATTGTTTAGTGCGGTGCCTGGCCTGCATGTTCTCAATGTTAGCCATTACTACTGCTGTAGCAAAATCCTGAATTTCATTTAATATTGATAGTTATGGAAAACACAAACACATTTGGTTTTATAAATAGTTACATTATACCCTCATTCCATTCATTAATAAATAGAATCATTCACTTATTCCTTGACAGTTCCTTAGAGAATGTCTACTTCAATTCACTCTATGCCTCAAAAAATGAGATGACATTTACTATTGTAATAAAATCAGTGCCTCCATTTATTTAGCTTTAAACACACTGTACAGTACAGATCATCTACATAAACTCTGACATTTTCACAGACTACTCATACTTTCCTATCTCAGTATGTTCTGTGCCCTCTGCCAGGATCAAATGTCCACTCTCCTATTGTTTGCTGGGTAATCACCTATTTCTGTTTCAAAATTTGATTAAAACATTTTCCCTGAGAGGCCATTCTTGAAGTTTCCCCATTTCTGTCTTTCTTACAGAACATACTGTATTGTAAGTAGTCACAAATCTTCTCTAACAGATGATAATATGTGCTTTGGAGGCAGGAACCAAGTCACAGTTATCTCTGTATTCCTGAGGCCTGGCCTATAATAGATATTTGATAAGTATTTCTAGAATAAATGAATGGATTAAAAGCAGCTTGTAAAAAGTTACTAAATTGCTTATTATTTTTCTTCACCTCTTCATTTTTTTTACCAGGTTTAATAAACGTTTATTAAATGCCAGGCATATGTTTAGGACTTTCACTTATCTGACAATGGTGAATGCCCGCATTGTGCTAATTGCTGTGGAGTTACAATAAAGTATAAAACAGTCCTCCAATTGCCTTCAGATTTAGCGGGCAAGAAATTTAGAAAAACTAACACACATGCAACAATCCTATTTAAATAGTTAAGGACTAAACTGTATGCTATTACCTTTGTAAATTCTGTAGAACATTAGATTAATGTGGGCTAGAGGATCTGGGGAATACTAAATGGTAGAGATGGAATTTGAGAGATATTTATATTGAGAGGCAGGCAGGATAGAGCAAGAACTGTTTGCGGAAAGTGGCAGGTTATTATCAAAGAAAGACCAGAAGAGAGAATGAGTATGGTATATGAATGAGAGTGAGAAGGACACTACTGGACTGGGGGGTTGGAGATGCAAAGTCACTAGGAGGGTTAGGATGATGCTAGATAAAAGGTTGAAGAGTCTGTACTTGAAATAGGCCATAAAGAGGCACATCCTACAGTTTCCTGTTTTCTTTTGTTTTTCCTTAGACTCCCTCAAGACCACTTCAGAAAATGAGACAGGACAAGTGTCCCTTTGTGGTTTTGCCTGTAGTCAGGCAGGAACCCATGAGGGCTGGCCATCATGAGGTCACCATAGTTATTATTAGAAGTGGCTTTGAAAACTTTAGGTAGTTACGCTTCTCTATCTTAATGCAAAAAGGACACAAAAAGCTTGATATGAATGGGAATAACATATACAACAGAAAGTGAGTGTATTGCTAGGACAACCTCTGTACTCAGGTTTTTTTGGCTTTTCATATAACGAAGTATCAAGTCTCCTAAAAGGCCAAGTGAAGTGTATTAATACTGGCTGCTCTCCTCAGAGACTTGGGCTCAGATTTAATATTCAAATAGTATTGACAGGTTAATCCTTCATCTTAATTTTTGCTTCATTAAATGTATCATCATTTTGGAGGAGATAGTATAGTGCAGTGGTTAAGAGCATGGACTATGAAGTCAGACTGTTGGATTTAGAATTCTGGCTCAGCCACTTATTAGCTGTGTGACCTTGGGTAAGTGATTTAACTTCTCTGTTTCTGCATTTATAGCATCTTTTAATTTTTACACTATATATATAAAAAATAAAGTCTGTTTTGAGGCGGGCAGGGAAATTTGCACTTTGGAGTTCTAATACACAGGTGGCTGTAAAGGAAAATACCGACTACACCACTGTTAGCTAATCCCTGCCCCGACAATGAAATTTCCATTGTTTCTGAAAGGTCCATTAGTGACTCTAGTTTACGGCAGCTAAGAATTTTTTTTTTGGCTGTGCAGTGTGGCTTGTGGGATCTTAGTTTCCTGACCAGGGATCAAACCTGGGCCCGTGGCAGTGTAAGTGCGGAGTCTTAACCACTGGACTGCCAGGCAAGTCCCTGGCAGCTAAGAATTTTAAGAAATAGTTAATAATTCTTCAACTTTACAGCTTTAGAAACCAGGTTGTAAAATAGTGGTTTTTAAGAGGGGTCTCATGTGGCTGATACTTTAAATGCCATTAAGCAATATATTAGTAAATGCTATGTGCATCTCCCTGCTAAGCATATAAAATAATCTAAAATGTCAAATTCCCACCAATTATAAAATTCAGTGTCACAAAAACAAAATTTGATTTACTAACATCTTAATAAATATGTTTAAGTAGTAAATAAACCAAGGGAAAAATAGGAGGAAAAAAACAAAAAAAAAACCCCAGCATACTTCTTTCCAAGAGAAAAGTGATTTTCTTTTTGGCTGTGCCGTGCAGCATGTGGGATCTTAGTTCCCTGACCAGGGATCGAACCTGTGCTCCCTGCAGTGGAAGCGAGGAGTCCTAACCACTGGACCACCAGGGAATTCCCCAGAAAAGTGATTTTTGTACACCATTCACCATGAAAAGTTTTTCCCAAAGGAGAAGTACTTATTATAAAAAACATGGATATGTTACTGAACTGTCTATACTTCATCTTGGAATGAAGAAAAGACAGATGTTTCAGCTGCCTTGATTTCACAAGGAATATATTAGCAATCACAAACAAAATAGGGAAGGGTGCCTGGCTAATGGCTCAGTAGGCACTGAAAAAACAAAACAAAACAGGGACAACAGGTCTATTAGGAATCCCTGACAAAGTTTTGGAAAAGATTCCCCAACTTTTGCTCTAGAAAAGAAAGAACTTTTTTGTTCACGACAGGCACTGGTATATGATTTTTATTGCTGATCCTTCAGTTCAGCCTGGCAAATGTACAAATGTAACAGAACACAAATAAAAGTTATAAAAATATGATAGCCTAACACCAAATAAATGCATTTCCAGAGGTACTGAAGAAATCCAGATTACATGTAAAAGCTATACTTGAGCTATGCTGTAACAGCACTATACTTAATTATGAAATAGGGAAGGAGCTTCAGGACCATGGAGAATATTTTTAAATTACTATTCATATTATCCTTCACTAAGAAATAAAAACTACCTGTTGCAGTAGTCAACCACAGACTCCCTCGTTGTAAATAAAGCTTCCTCTCCTTTCTTGGCCTTCGCCCACTTTGAATCCAAAAGGCAATCCACTGCTTTTGAAGCTAAAGAAGAAATTTATTATTTTAAATTTAGTATACAGCAGAATTTGTGTCTATCTAAACAATATTCTATAAGGCAAATTTCAACATTCTGGCATCCGAAAATAAAACCAAGTTCAACAGAAAATTTAAGTCTGACATAATCATGACAAATAGTTCCTCAAAACCTCAATTTGTGAAACATACTGATTAAGCATCTTTCTTAAAGTAATGCTGTGAAATAAATGACATTCAAAAATATTAACTAAAGCAAGATAAATGAGAAAACGTTCTTTAAAAAATTCAAAATAAATGTAAATAACACTCTTATCAAATAATCATAATATAGGATAAACAAACCAAAAATCTTCCTCTACCACAGTAACAGAAATTCTGTCACCAAGCTTTATTGTAACCCACCGAGGAATAAGCTCTGTGAAACGAGCTACCGTCATTGGAAGAAGTTAAATATATGAGATGTGAAAAAAACAGCATGTCTATTTTTATAAACTTTTAAGGACTATCAAAATCATTAATCATAACACTGAAGAGAAGATAAATAAATTTCTTCCCAATAATGGTAATTCAACCTTAATTGATCAGACAGGCAAACTCAACAACTATTGATTTATAAGCTATGGGGCAATATTACAGATAATATTAGCTTATTATGAAGTTGTTTCGATTATGTGAAGAACAAACACTCCTAAGTTGGTTCTGACACACTTGTTTCACACTGAATTCTATGCCAGAGTTTTACAAAGAGTATCGTTAAGTACATGTACTATCTGAATAATAAGTGTTAGTACTGAAAATAAATGTTAGTAATGAAAATAAATCCTATGTTAAAAATTTCCAAGAAATGTTACTAAAAAGCACTTTCTTTTATTTTTATTGACATTTTCAATCATAAAAGGAAAGAAGAGGATAATCAATTGTCATATGCTCATCACCTAGCTTCACCAATCATGCTTGGAGAGCATTTAAAAAATATCTACCTATCCCCAAATTAGGTATCTTCATAAGATATGTACACAAATATAATTTTATTGATGTAATCCTACCAATAAAATAATCAACCCGGTGACCCATCATATTGGTGGACTTTGTTGGACAGTTGAATCGAAGAAACTTGGCTACAGCCTTCTCTTCTTTAGATGGTTCACCAACTTCCTGCAAAGTAAGAATATTAATTTAACGTAATCATTTACTTATGACATTGATACACTGAAGAATAATTTACAGATCTCTTCTGAAAATCTTTTTAAGTTTACTACAGGCCTTTCTTTCAAGCTTTTTCTGGAGCAGACCTGGTAATGTATACAGAAGACAGAATGGAGATTTTTAAAATCACGTTTTTCAAATACAAGTTGATAGGGCCCAAACCTGTCTGCCTCTTGGCCTCAGCTACAAGGCATTTATTTTCAGTTGTTTTTCCAGTATGGTAATCATTTTGTACCAGTTCACCTTCACTCTTGCCTGGTCTCTTTTTATTTTTTTTTAAAATTTTTTATTGATTTATTTGTTTTTGTTGTTGTTTGTTTGTTTCTAGCCTTTTTTTAAAAAAATTATTTATTTATTTCTGGCTGTGTTGGGTCTTCGTTTCTGTGCGAGGGCTTTCTCCAGTTGCGGCGAGTGGGGGCCACTCTTCATCGCGGTGCGCGGGCCTCTCACTATCGCGGCCTCTCGTTGCGGAGCACAGGCTCCAGACGCGCAGGCTCAGTAGTCGTGGCGCACGGGCCCAGTTGCTCCGCTGCATGTGGGATCTTCCCAGACCAGGGCTCGAACCCATGTCCCCTGCATCGGCAGGCAGATTCTCAACCACTGCGCCACCAGGGAAGCCCAGCTGGTCTCTTTTTAAAAGCCGTAAGGCAATAATTCAAAACTTTAAGAGGTTGTCAATAGTGAGTGCCCAAATGTCAAAGTAAGTAGAAACAGGTGCCATAAATAAATGTTAAATAACAGCCAAAGCCATGTACCTTGAACAATGGACAACAGATTGCAGGAGGAGTTCTCAAATTAACCAAAGACAGCTGTCCCAGTGTGGTCCCAGATACAAATTACTATCAGAGATGCTGAAGATTTGTATTCCCTTCCCTTTCCCCTGTGGTTACAGATTCTAGATACTGTCAGGGAATCTTTTCTCACCTTGCCTTTCTTCTTTTCTTTCTGAACAGGGTAAAGCAAAAATAAAAATGCAATAGACAAATAAATTACAATCTCATTTAAGAACTGATTAATGGAAGGGCACAAAGAGTTTTGGAAAGGCTGCTTTAATCCTTCCTTGTTTTCTTTTTTCCATTCCCTCCTCCAAACTTTCTACCACCTTCATTGTTTATCATTCCCCATCTTGCTTTTATTTCCTTACATTCTGAACTTATGTTCCTGTATACTTATTCTCCCCACTCATATACTGAAGAAAATGAGGTCAGTCTATGTTTGCATATATCTTTTATATATATACTTTTAGTTGTCTTATTGCTGTAAGCTATCATAATAAAAGTACTATCTTTAATTACATGTTTAAGCACAGTACATAGAGCACTCAAGCAATATTTCTAGCAATATACAATTTAAATGTGAATGATTTCAGGAAGGTCTATTGGTCTATTTCTTAAGATGAATAAAGTGCCAAATAATAGTAAAGAATTATCTGCCAAGAATCTAGTCTGCTGAGAAAAATTAATGCTGAAGACAGTTATGTTTTAGGCAAGACATTCTAATAACACAAAACAGGAAAAATAAACTCTCTAAATCATCTATCTTTACGTCAGTTTTCCCACAAATTTCAAGTTAGTTTGCATTCAGTTATGTTTGTTGAAAATAAGGGACAACTAACAAATCAAAGTTTCAGCTTTAATTTTATTCTGAAGAGGAGTAATTTGTGAGATGAAGTGAAAATCTGTGTCGTGGTTGCTGGGTCACCTGGCAGCTACTTCTCGTATTTCCTTCTTTGCACTTCCCAACTTCTCTACTTCCAACAGCCAATTAACAATGCATGATTCTTATACTCTCGTACTACCCCATTTGTGGGTTACTATTTGTGACAATAAAAATTAAAAGCCTGCACAACATTGTATATCAACTATACTCCAATATACAATAAAAATTTTTAAAAAGAAAAAAAGCCCAAACCATTCAATCCAAATGAAGACTATAGTAAAAACCAAATATTTATGTGAATAAAAAAGCTTTAGTTTTATATATAAAAACACATACCACAAAAAAATAGAATCTTAAAAAACTGTAAATTCAAAATTTAACACTCCAAGTTCAGTAACATCTACAATGTTCATAATTATTTAATCTGGGTCCTAGTCACAAAATACAGTTTCTGACAAACTAAAAAGTAAAAATTCTATATTTCAGTTTTTGAAATCACACTAAAATTATTAACATATATGTTAGTATATGTTAAATGATAGCATTTAATTATGTCTGTGTAACGCACTGCATTTCTAGGAGCCTTATCTATTAGTAAATAATATCCTATATATTCACGTACAGCCAAAAAAGTAATACTATATAAATAGTTGGAAATAATGAGATACTATAATTGGCTTTATAGAAACCAATTCTATTTTATAATCACACCCATATATGTTCAATTTTTCCCTCAGTTGATACACCTGTTGCCAATTTAAAGATTTATCCAATTAACTGATAACTTGTTACTGGGATATGCTTGATTAAAAATGGTATGTGGGGGAGAAGTCTCAATAAACATAAATTGTTCAAATACATACTTACTGAGTGTTTACCCTATAATAACTTCGGGTGCTACCTTTAATACCAAAAATTTGTTAAGGCATGATACCTACACTGTTACAACCTTCCAAAACAACAACTGTTATTTTCCAAAATGAGTGGTAGAAAAAATATTTTAGGAGTACAAAAGGAGTGAGATTATCAATGTGGATGAGAATAGCTATGAAAGACCTCTTGGAAGAGGGACCTGGATTTTGAAAGATGAACAAATTTGGGATAAGCTAAATGAATAGCATAAAAATACTGTGGCTAAAAGAGCATAAAATTTGGCTCTAGTAGAGACAAGTTAAGAAGAATTGTGAGGTTAAGTATGTATAATAGGGCTAAGCAGTATTCAAGGCAGTCTAAGAAATTTCAAATTTACTCCTTAAGTCACAGAAACTAGTTTTTGAATAGAAGGAGGACATAATGAGAAAAAAAAATGACTTAGACACTATTTTGGAGCCTGTATGTAGAATGAACTGGGGGAAAAAAGCACAAGGCAGGGAAACTACTTAGTATTCAAGTAAGATGTGATGTGATACTAGACTAGGAATGGGAAGGATTTTGACATTTGAAACATTTCAAATGTAGAACAGATAGGACTCAATGATAAAAGATGAATGAAATGGCTTAGTAAAAGATGTTAGATTTCTAATTTGATCAACTGAAAGGACAGTTTTTCAATTAACAGAAATTTGGGAGGAAGGTGATTCTGGGGGGAAAAACAATCACATCAACTTTAGGCATGACAAGTCTACACTCATACTAACACTCAAACAACTTACTGAACACAGGCATACAGGTACTAATCTACTGATTGTTGATAAGAGGCATCAGACGTAAAATCTATTAGAATACCCAAGAAACTGAAAAGTCAGTTCTATTATGATATAATAGGGAATCTGATAACACATAAATCCACATCTTAAAATCTCATTTTAACAATTAACTTCAAGTTCACCAAACTCTTTTCCACAACTGCAAAAACAGACTCAAGTATTCTATTTGCATTCCCTTCCCCTCCTTGGTAAAGGCACTACAAAGCAAGAATGAAGAGAACAGACCCACAAAACATGGACTTGGATAATCTCTCCCAACCAGACACAGAGTTACTTATTCATTGATACTTTCTTAAAGTATCAGTTAACTTCCCTTAAACATCTGACTAGAAAAGTAGTGAATTCTATCAACATATTGGTACAACAGAACTGATTTCTTCCTTGCTCCTCCTTCAAGTTCAAATCCTTAAAAAGTTTCTATTATCCTCTGTGAAATATTATGAAATATTCATTATACCACATATAAGTCATACATACTGTAGACTGCCTCTAACAGTACAGGATTTGTGCCATCTGCTGGGGCTTTAAAGCCAGAAAGAAAGATTGCTACAGAAGAGCACCAAGAGAATATGACCTGGGGAAGCTAGTAATATAGAAGAGCCTGCCAAGGAATCTTCATTCTCACTGCTCCCCTGCTGCAGGCTAAAACAGTCTTATCCTCTTCCTGTTTATACATTAGACTATAGTACCTCCCCTCTTTGTTCCCTTTTGATGTGAAGAAATCTTCAGAATATTTTCCTAACTTTTCTAGAAACCTTCTGACAAAAAGTGAAGGCCTTTTGCGAATAGCATCACCCACTAATAAAGAGAAACCAGCTCATCAAGCCTTGAATGAAGAGAACTTTGTAGCTCAATGAATGAGCTCAAATGTCTTAGAGTGAGGAAGCAAAGAACCAGTACGTTTTGAGGCTGGACTGCCAACCCAAACACCAAGATGCCGGGTGTTGCAACTCTTAATCCAAAATTACAAATATTGAAAGTTTGGGTAGAACATTCTTTTTAAATTATTTAACAAATACTATTTTTATTTTAGAATACTTCAACACTCAAATACTACAATGAAACTGGGTTACCGTTTCTAACTATATATTATTTTTGGTACTTAAGATAATCTTTTTGAGAAAAAAAATATTAGATCAAGAGTCAGTAAGCCATGGACTTCAATCTTACAGAATTTTTGACTTAGAATTTTTTTTCCCCATCCTCCCACCCCCAAAAACAACTAGAATTTTTAAAAATTGCTATATTCAATAGAAATAAGCTTAGGTAATAAATAAGTTTGTTGAATGAATTGAGCAAAAGAAAAAGATTAGTTCACCAACTGTCAATTTGTATCTTTATACAAACAGTATAAAATATTTGTGAAAATGCAAATAGGTTAACAGGTTAAAATCTGAAAGCTGGAGATCTTAGATATATCATTTGCTTAAAGTCACACAGTATGTTACTCATAGAGCTTTACAAGAGTCTCTGTATCTTGACTTGGGCAGTGCCCTTCTAAAATCCCCCACCCCCTGCCATTGTAAGCCCTTCATTAAGCCTCTGGGGGTAGTTTTCACTTAGGACTGGCTTCCTGGGTTCCATCTCTTTCCTTCAGAAAGTCCCAGAGTCAGAGCGCATAATCCTAAACTTTCCCTTTTCTGAAATTAAGCATATTGGTTCGTAATATGTCAGGGTTTTACTGACAGGGAGACAGATGGGTGCAACAAAGTTAATTGAGATGCAGGTATTCTAAAATTTCTAGGAATGAATAAGCCATTTCAATGTCCCAAAACTCAACTAGATACCTTACACATAAGCAGAATACTAAATGGGATGAGTCTCTTTAGCAGGGACAAGTCTCGTTAAGTCTTTGTTGTACAATTTAATATAAAGATTGCAAGATTAAAGTAAGTCAAAACAATTTATTTTTATTTTTTATTTTATCAATGGTGCGGTGGAATGAACATTCAACTGGAATTAGAAGACTTGGTCTAAATCTGGTTTTACTATCTTGATGAGTGACCCTGGGTCAAGCCACATAACCTCACTGAACCTCAGTGTATCTGTAAAATGATGTTAATGGTTTAGATCAATATGTTTTATACCTAGTAATACTTTTAGATCTAGGTCCTAAAAGTAGCTTAAGGATGAGGAATAATGGTAGTGAAGTAGTGGGGTACTGAGGTGATAGGGCTTTGGGCCCACCCCTCTGCTTTTACATAAGAGCTGCCATTTGTGCAAAAGGATTCCAAAAACCCCTACTATTTGAAAATCGTTTTCAACTCTAAAATTTTATGGTATTAGGATTCTCAATTAACCCTTCTAGTAAGCAGCACTTTGTTAACCTATAAGCACTGATTTTAATGTTCTTAAAAACTTACATAATTGCATTTCTTAGAAAACTTACAATTATTTACTTTCAAATGTTTTATTAATTTGAATTGAGATCACTCTCACTTGAGAATCTCAATCATGAAAACTTTGCAATATAACGTCAGTGAACACGTAGCTCACTTTTGGTTTTCAGTGACCAGTAAAGTGAACCCAAGAAGGAAATGTGACAAAATAGTCTTCTTGCTTCCAACTTTGATGGAATACCAGAATCTAAAATTAGGCTACATTAGAAAAAGCATACAGGGCTTCCCTGGTGGCGCAGTGGTTGAGAATCCGCCTGCCGATGCAGGGGACATGGTTCGAGCCCTGGTCCGGGAAGATCCCATATGCCGCAGAGCAACTAAGCCCGCGTGCCATAACTACTGAGGCTGTGAGCCACAACTACTGAAGCCTGCACACCTAGAGCCCATGCTCCGCAACGAGAAGCCACCACAATGAGAAGCCCGCGCACCACAATGAAGAGTAGCCCCCGCTCACCGCTAGAGAAAGCCCGCGCGCAGTAACGAAGACCCAACGAAGCCAAAAATAAATAAAATAAATTTAAAAAAAAAAAAAGAAAAAGCATACAAATTAACTACTTTTTAAAACCCTGAACTTGTTTGTTTGTATCAATCATTTCCCCCAATATACAAATTACAATTCAAGGTCAGTAAATCTACTAAACATAAAAATCTTTTCTAAACATGAAACATCAAGTAGCAACAGGAAACTGAGTTAATATTACAGATCTTTTTGCCCAGAGTCTCACAATAGAATTTTTTCTGTAACTTCAACTCTGAACTTGGTCATTACGTTTGATCTTTTTGTCTAAAGTAATGCCAATATTATAGAGTTTCTGATTCTCTGGAGGGAAAAAAACCAAGGAGTTTTATAAGATATTGTACACTTTTATTAATTTGTTGACACTGCATAGTAGTAGTCCAGGTAGCACTCCCAAGATCTCCACATTTTACATAGCACAGCTATGTAGAGAACTTGGAGGAGGTGAAAAATGTTATTTATTTTCACTTAGCAGTATACCAACTTGATTTTTAACAATCAGATCCTCACACACTTATCTAATCCTCAATTAAACAACAGTAAGTAAATAGCCATTCTTTACGGAACTCACAACTCAAAGGTTTATTTACTGAATAGATAACTGTTAATCTTTCTTCAGCATATCAGAGTGCTTAACAAAAACCAAAACAAATTATCCTAAAGCCTTCATCCTTGGGGAAGGGGAAAAAGGAGTTATGTGCTAAGCACTCTTTTAATAGCTTTTATAACCTTTAATAACAAGTCACCCACGCACCTATTTTTTCCACAACAACCCAATGAGGATATTTAAGGTAAATATTCCTTCTTATGGATTTGGAAATAGAGGAAAAAAGTTAAGTAACTTGACCAAAGTTACACGGCCAATAATTATTGACACTGGGGTACAAACAGGCACAAGTTTTAGCTCCCAGTCACTACCACTACTATACAGGTTTTTAAATCTATCTTTCTGCTTAATATGAGATCACAATTGAAATAGAGCAGCTACTCAAAGTGAATTAGGATCACCTTTACAACAATATTAAAGAACAGGTGAAACTGTAAAAACAATGTTTATTTAAGGCCATAAAATGTACCATGTGTGTAAATATAAGTCCAGTAAGCCCTAATTTGACAACTTCAATACAAATTCTAATAAAAGTATATTATGTATCCATACCTGACCAATAACACTAAATTCTGAAAGACTAGAAATAGTATAATTAGAAACTTCTTCCATAATAATCTTAAGCCTTGGTTTTATGACCTGTCTGAACTTGGGGGGCAATTGTCTCTGGTCCCCTTCTGCACTCTTTTTGAAACTACTTTCTTATTTCTGCCTAATTCTAAAATTCCAAATTTACTGATCACTGGCATCGTTTTTTTCCCTAGTACTTCAAAGTTTTCAGGAGAATTTTAACTTGCATAGCTCAAATCACCTGTGGTGTCAGTCAGTTAAGTGATAAAAATGGGGGAAAAAAACATTAGAAAGTCATCTAAGCAATGAAATAGTAAGGAACAGAAAGACAATGACGAGTGTAACAATTTGTGATTAGTATATTAACAGTTTACAACACGCCATCAATTTATGACGACATACGAAGGTTTCTAGGCACAGGAGCTAATAAGGAGACAACAAAACATCCTGAGTCTAAGATGTTCCCCATATTTAATCCTCTCGGCAAAGAGCAAGAACAACAGGGGGGAAATTGCAAGGAAGAAATACACAGATGACATGCATGTGGAATGAGGGAGGGATGCTATGTAGGTTATGAGGATGACACACCGGCATGTGAAAGGTTTCTGGGCGGGACCCGCTCGCTGCAGTACCAAGGGAGTTTTGTTTATTTACACTGTGTCGCTGAAAGAAAGCCGGAAAGCTTCAGTTGGACGCTTAAGTTAATAACTGTGAGGAGAAAGGAGGCTGCACGCAAACGAACATCTGGATACGCAGATCGCCGCCTGGGCCCCTGGGGCAGCTGACCAAACCCCGATCACTCCCCCCTCCTACGGTCCTTCAATCTGCGCACAAAGAACGGGCAGCTTTAGGTCAGTCCTCCGCCTCCTTCTACCCTAATTATCGCGGCCTTAATTTCGGGACAGCTAAGGCGAAAGGATGGCGTGGAGAAGGGAGGGAAGGAACCCGGGGAGGGTCGGTGTCTGCGCTCGGAGGACGCGGACCTCCAGGCACAGGCCCAGGCCGGCAACGCCACCGCCGCCGCCACCGCCGCCACCGCCACCGCCACCGCCACCCTGGGCTGGCGGCCGCTCCTCCCGCCTTCCGCCGCTGCCCCAGCACCTCCGCCTCAGTCTCCGCCGTCGCCAACACCGCCCTTCCTCAGGCCCCTCACAACGACTCAGCCCGCAACCGGCGACCTCGCGGGGGAACCCCACCCCACCTCGTCCTCGATTTCGCCCGCCCTTCCCGGGAGCTTTCCCTGCGTCTTCCACTTCCGAGAGTCCCCTATCCCAGGGCTCGGCTTTGCTACCTGAATCCGCTTCTTGTGTCGCCTGCGTTCCGCCATGTTGGCCGCTCCGCCCGGTTCCCTCTGACGTGGAGGTAGGCGGGGGCAGCGGAAATATCGCGAGAGCGCGCCGCGGGGCTGTTATGTAACCTACCGGCTAGAGCCGGAACGGGGAGGCTGGCGAGAGGCCGGTACGAGGAGGGCTCGGAGAGTGTTGGCTGCGCTTTCTCTCCCCTCTTTCCTTGGCTCCTTTTGTTACAGGAACTGGAAATCGCTGGGACCAGAAGGAAGTTGAAAAGTGGATCAAAGAACAGGAGGACTGGAAAGAGTCCTTGGTTCTCAAACCTGACTGGGCATCTGAATCACCTGGGAAGCTATTAAAATACAGATTCCGGGGGCCCCACGCCCCTCGGAGTCAGTAGGTTTGGGGTGGAGCCTTTTACAGATGATTTCCTGAGACCTATGGAATTCTAGACATCTCTAACTGTGGCACTTCTTTTCTTGCCAGTGAGCCCTGCATCATCTATTCCCCACGTGTAAATTCTCCTAATCCCATTTTGAAGATGGGAAAGCCGAGACAGCTGAGGTGCAGCGATATGAACAGATTTATCTAAGGCTCCACAGTTGGTAGATGGCACAGACGAGACCTAAGCCAAATTATCTCCCCGTACAATATAGGGGGTAGTCGGGCTCATCTGAAACAAACTTTGGATTCCCCATTCCATTCTCCACGTTGCTTCTCGAAACGCACCTTTAGAATCCGAGTCAGAGAGAACTCAGGGAAGTACAAGCAACTAATACGATGAATAAGGAGAGAGATTCTAAGAAGTTGGAATTAAGAAGACTGCAGGGTACTTGGAGTCTGGTGAATTACTATTATAACTATTGTTATTTTAGAGCTACCCAGATCAAAGAGAATGGGCTTAAATTGCTAGTTAGTGTTTTTAGATAGAAATTACCATGACTTTAATGGAGATTCTAAATAATAGAAAATTGGGAATTTACAGAGAAGATGAAGGAAATAAAAATTCCTAACGCTACCGTCCAAAGATCTGTTAACAGTTTATTTTCTTCTAGTATTTATTCATACTTTGTGTGTATATATTTCCCCCTAATTGAGATCATATTGCATAATATGCCTTTTTCACTTAATGTTATGCTGAGCATATATTATATCTTTAAAAAATTCTTCATTTCCCATATATATGTAACCTAATAGCAATTAAATATGTAATTAAGGCAAATAGTGGCATCTTGATGCCTAGTCTTTTATAAAGTAACAGCTAAAGTTCATTTTTGGACTATGCAATTCTGCAGTCTGGGGACAGGATCAGCAAGTCATTTGGTTCCTTTTCCTTCTATAATCTACAATCAGGGTGTGTGTAGTCAGAGAGGGGTGAGAGAAAATGATGATTCTTACCAATTAACCCAAAACATAACACAGAATATGAAATGTGTTTATTTCCCTCAGTCCTCCCCATTCAAAATGAGGGTAGATCTGTTTTGTACTGTTTTATTTGGAGAACACTGGATTCTCTTCATAGGAAAGCTAGTTTATAAATGAAAATATTATTGCATTTAACAGATGTTGAGTGCCTACTAGATGCAAAATGCTAGGTTAGGACTATGATGGGGAATGAAAGCCCTTCGTGGAAAATAACTACCTCTCTAGCTACTGCCCTACCACCTTTTTCTTCAGAAGAGGTTTAATTTACGCTCCCCACGTCTCACTGACATTCGCTCCTTAGACTACAACAATTTGGTTTCTACCTCTACCATCCATTAATAATTCGTGTGAAATTGTAGCATCTTATTAAGGATTTGACAATATTGACCATGCACTTAATTTGTTCTCCTCCTTTGGCATTCATGGTATCAGGTTGTTCCTTCTGATCTCTCTTTGGCTCCTCTCTCTTTACCTAGCTTTTCAATGTTCCTGGCCACCAAGCTTCCATTCTCACCTTCTTCCCTTTTCTCCCTGCATTCTGGGGATTCTTATTCATGTTTACAGCTTAATTCCAAAATACTGCATAAATGTTTATTTCTAGTTTTCTTCTGGATATCTCCACTGAACGTCCAACTAGAAATCACCATTCCCCCCCCCCCCCCCACAAAACCTGTCTCTTTTACTGTATTTTTCAACTCTGGTAACTGCATCACTGTTCACTTAATCACTCATGCTAGAAACCTTGGAGGTATCTCAACCATGCCAATCAGTAAGCAATCCTGTTGACTCTGCAACTGAGATGTTTGGAATTCTTCCCTTCCTCATCATTCCTATTGCCATTGCTTTGATTAGGTCTTTATCATTTCCTACCTGAAACGTTGTTGCAAAAGCCTGCTAATCGTTCCACCCCAACTCTACCCTCTCTACGCTCCAGACCATCCTCCACTCCCTTGTTAACCACCCACCAGGCACCATTGCTCCCCAGAGTGTACAGCAACATTAAGGATGGCTACTGTTTGCACATATAACCCAAACGTCACGTTTCTGGGTCCTCCCTCCATTTAATATTTACATAAAAATAGCTCAAGCACTCTTCTCATCACCCCATTTATATCTTTGATGGTGGTAGTGGGGAGTCTCTCCTGGCCACTTCTTGCTCTGATTTCCTTATGAATTTGCAATCTCATTCCTGTCACTTGACTTTTATTTCTCACCCAATTGAGGCACATTGCTCCTCTCCCTTTCTTTTGCCAAAGCAAAACTTCTGTTTATCCCTGGACTCTGTCACTTCTTCTCCTTGGGGCTGAAACTCAGAATTTTTCTTGCTATATAGAGTAGAGAATTTGAGGTCTTTGCTCTTTACTGGATTCCTTGGGCTGCATAAATATATAAAAACTCATTACCATGCTCTGCTGAACAAAGGGTTCTCTGATCTGGATCCCCTCGCTTGAGGACTGGTGATTAGGTGGGGACTTGAAAAAGTCAGTTTCCTGGGATCTACCATCCCAGTAAGTGGAATGGAATAGTATATAGAAATGTATTCCCATTGATCAGACTTATCCAAACTGGAAACTGATACATTTAGGTTTTTGTTTTAAATAACACTTTCTCTGGGTCCATCTTGTATGTTAAATATATATGTGTGACTAAACTGAAAAGAAGAAAATTGTAGGGAAGTATAGCAAATAATGCCCAGGCCTTTTGGGGCATTATTTTTATAAAAGCACTTTAAAATATGTTAATTGATAATATCAGTTACTTAATGCTGTTATCACAAAGAAAAAAAATGTTATATAGATATGTTTAATATAAAATAAAATACAGTAAAGCTAATTTTATTTAAAATTTCAGTTAATGTTTTAAATTGAGTTGATTCTTCAGACTTCCACTCAGGAAACAGCATAAATAAGACAACGAGTATGTTATTGAAAAATGAGTGTAAATATTTTGTTTTGAAAAAAGCACAATACATGAATTTTTAGTACGCTAATATTAGACTAAGAACATTTTTAAAAGTCACTTTGACTTTTTAACCGAAATGGTAATTGTTTTGTCATTCCCCTAATTAAGTCCTTGTTAAAATACACAGATTAGTTTCTCTTTTTTTGCACTGAACCCTAACTAATAGAGCAAAGATAAGGAAATCATGAGTACCGTGTGTGTGAATGAAGATGGTACTACTAATGTTGCTGTTTGTAAAGACTTAATTAGGGGGATTAGATGCTTCCAAAATCATTGAAAGTTTGCAAGAGCGGGATCAAGCCTGGGCCTGTCAGACCCTGCAGAACTAACCACTCAGGGGAATCTCTACTTTGGAGGAGTGAGGAGTCCACAGTAGCAACGCTGAGTTCAAGAAATTACCAGATAGCTGTGATCAACCTGCCAGGAAGCCAGGATCAGAAGTTGTTGCCAGCACTGCTGCAACTGCCTCTTAACTCCCACAATCAAGGCTGAACACTGGAGCTGTAGAAGAACCCTGTGTCTCCATGACCTTGCTTGCCAGCAAAGTGAAAGCCAGCCGGCAGCAGAAAGATGGCTTCCTCATCACTTTTGTCCTTCTGATGTACAACCAGTGCATTGAATTAGAACCAGACTCTAGCTGCAAGGGAGTCTGAGAAATGAAGACTTTAGCTTTCTATCCTTTGCCATGTGCCATCTGACCATATCCAACCATCATCTTCTTCCTTAGAATCACCTGGTTCACTCCTTTCCTGCTTCATCTTTGGTACTGTGAGACCACACTTCTCCTCCTACTCCCCCATCCTGCCAAATGCCTTTTCATACCGACATGTTTCCTATTTTTTTCTTCCCCTTCTCTCTTGGCAGATCCTTCAAGGGTCAAGAAACCTAACACTTCCACAGTGAAACCTTCCCTGAATTCTTTCTTCAGTAGAATTAGCTGTTCCTTTTTTCTGGGTTTCTGCAACATTTCATACAATCAGTGCTACAGTATATATAATTTAATATAGTTTTAATATATTTATATGTAAAATAATTATATAAATTATTTATATATATATATATAATATATATATAATACAATTTAAACAACAAATAGTATAATTTGTTGTTTTTCTTTCTACCAGACTGTGAACCTTTTAAAGGCAGGTACCATGTCTTATTCTGCTGTTCTCAATATCTAGTCCAGTGCCTGGCTTAGTGTGAATGGGTGTCAATGGAGTAAATAACGAATGATGACAATGACATAGTCCTTATCCTCTACAGCTTTCGTAAATGGAGAGAAATATACTTACAAGACGGACAAAATTATGTTAAGTCTTCATTATATACATGGCCTCTATTATCTCTATAGTCCTCTATGAAATTAGAAAAAACCGGTTTAATAAGCTTCCCTAGATTTGATGCAGGAAGCACTTCTTGTGCAAGACGAGAGACTCTAGCTTTCAGTCATTGTGCTTGGTTTCCTGTATAATAGTAGTCTTACCTGAGAACAGAGACGTGTAAGGATCCACCTTCTCAACCTACCTCCAACCCAGCAATTTGAGAGAAAATACAGGGTTTGATGAAGCAAAAAATCCCCCACATTAAAACCTTTTGGACAAGGAAAGAAAGCTAAACCTCATAGGTTATTAATATATCTAGAGCTTGTTTTCTGTTCAAACCCAACATCTATGAAGATGGGAAGAGAGGAGAGGGATGGCAAGGGTGAGAACAGAAGTTCAATTGGCACAGAATTCATGGAACCTGAAGTCAGGAGGGCCAAGAAAACCAGGGCATCTAGACCTGGACCTCACATGCAGATTGGGAGAAAAATCCTAACATTTTTTCTTCTTGTTGATTAAATAAAATTCATATTTTATGTCAAGACAAGAAAAACTTAAACATAAAAATTTTTCTTTGCCTGTTTGGGCCTCCTACCTTCCCTTTAGTGTGTACTGTGGATCTGCATTAACCAGCCCTCCTTAGGAAATAACATTCCTTCTTAATCTTGTGACGAACATGGGGCTTCCCTGGTGGCGCAGTGGTTAAGAATCTGCCTGCCAATGCAGGGACATGGGTTCGAGCCCTGGTCTGGGAAGATCCCACATGCCGCGGAGCAACTAAGCCCAGGCGCCACAACTACTGAGCCTGCGCACTAGAGCCCACGAGCCACAACTACTGAGCCCATGTGCCACAACTACTGAAGCCTGTGCGCCTAGAGCCTGTGCTCCGCAACAAGAGAAGCCACCACAATGAGAAGCCCACGCACCACAACGAAGAGTAGCCCCTGCTCACCACAACTAGAGAAAGCCCATGTGCAGCAACGAAGACCCAATGCAGCCAAAAATAAATTAAAAAAAAACAAAAAACAAAAAAAGTTAGCATGACCACTACTTGCTTTGTATGTGTAGATCTGGATTATGTAAATTGTCAATAGTCATTTGACATATAACCCTTTGTCTCAAAAACTTATATAACTGTGTTTTGATCTCTAATGGGCAGAACAGTCTTCAGAGCTTTCTGAAAGACTGTCTCCTTGGTTATAATCCTCAGTTTGGCTCGAATAAAATTTTCCATTTCTTTTTTAGATCAACTATTGATTAATATTTTGTTCACATTATATTGGCCTCAGAAAATTTTCAGACACCACTTGTGCTCAAGAACTGGTCCAGTAATGCTGATTTCTCCAAAATGAAAAGAACAAAAGGCCAGTAAATCTTACGGAGTAGATATGTTAACTTTTAGGTAATTATCTAAATAATCTGGTGGAGGCTGTGGTAATTATGGGTCTACCCCCCGTAGTTATTCAATTTTTTTGTATATCTATATAAGAAACTACTAACTATAACATTTTATATTCCTATGTGACATGTAAAATCTTCTGCTTCCCATGACTGCACTTGCCTTTTTTTTTATTCCCCTACAGGTTGCTTCTGAGTTATGCAGGGTCACCCCTACCCCCACTGGAAATGAACTCAGTGCATTTAAAGTGCCATTTTTCAGAGCAAACAGCAAAAAAGTACTAGGCTCTTTTCCTAAGCTCTACTTCCTAAGGAGAGGGATTTGGGGGTCTTGATTTTTCATCTGCCAAATGGAAAACTTTCTTCTTCTATATATCCAGGAATTGCTGACCTGAAGATTAGTGAATTTAGTGCTCGGTTGTCATAATAAAACAGTTCTCAGCAGAGGTCTATTGATATTGTAACAAGGACAGACCAAGATTATCTAAGTACTTTTACATACAGTTGCTATACTGAACTTCAACTTTTGGTAATAAAGTATATGCTGAGAGTTTAGAGTGTGATTTTAAGAAATACCTGAATAATTCTACACATGACTAATCAAAGAAAAAGCTTTCTTGTCTAGTCTTAAACTCAAGAGTGAAGATATTTCTTTTAATTAATATGTATTTTTTACTCTGTCCACAAACCAATATTATAAGTGAATTTTTCTCAACCATGTTTTTTAGAATTTATTTTTAATTTTTTCAACTATTCATTTTGAAATACTTTGAGACTTATGAGAAAGTTGAAAAAAATAGAAGAATTCACATATACTCTTCACCCAGTTTCTACAAATGTTAACATCTTGTGTAACCACAGTACCATTTTCAAAACAGGAAATTAACTTGACAGAGTACTACTAAGTAATCTGCAGACCTTTTCAAATTTTGTCATGTCCTACTACTTTTTTTGCTCAGGATTCAATCCCAGATCTTAGACTGCATTTAGTTTTCATGCTTTGTTAGTCTTTAATCTGGGCCGGTCCTCAGTTTTTCTTTGTCTTTCATGACAATGAAACAGTAGTTTTTCTTTGTCTTTCTTTGACTCTTTGAAGAGTATTGGCCAGTTATTTTGTAAAATGTTGCTCATTTAGGTTTGTCTGATGTTTCCTCATGATTATATTCAGGTTATGAATTTTTGGCAAGAATGTCACAGAAGTGACATCGTGCCCTGCTCAGTACATTCTATCAGGAGGAATATAGTTGATGTGTTCCATCACTGGTGATGCTAACCTTGATCACTTAGTTAAGACGGCATCTGCCAGGTTTCACTACTGTCAAGTTACAGTTCTTCCCTTTGAAATTAATTAGCATCTAATAGAGGATACTTTATGTAAATATCCTGCTTTTCATCATACTTTTGCCCACTCATTTTAGCACTCATTAATTATCTTTGCCTGAAATAATTATTTCTGTTGCTAAATGCTGATTTTCTATTGTCAACATTCCTTCTACATATATTAATTGGGATAATATTATAAGAAATAGTTTATTCATTCATTTATTTATTATTTATTTATTTTAACATCTTTATTGGAGTATAATTGCTTTACAATGTTGTGTTAGTTTCTGCTGTATAACAAAGTGAATCAGCTGTACATATACATATATCCCCATATCCCCTCCCTTTTGCGTCTCCCGCCCATCCTCCCTATCCCAACCCTCTAGGTTGGCACAAAGCACTGAGCTGATCTCCCTGTGCTATGCAGCTGCTTCCCACTAGCTATCTATTTTACATTTGATAGTGTATGTATGTCAATGCTACTCTCTCAATCCCAGTTTACCCTTCCCCCTCCCGGTATCCTCAAGTCCATTCTCTATGTCTGCATCTTTATTCCTGTCCTGCCCCTAGGTTCTTCAGAACCTTTTTTTTTAGATTCCATATATATGTTTTAGCATACGGTATTTGTTTTTCTCCTTCTGACTTGCTTCACTCCGTATGAGACTCTAGGTCCATCCACCTCACTACAAATAACTCAATTTCGTTTTTTTTTTATGGCTGAGTAATATTCCATTGTATATATGTGTCACATCTTCTTTATCCATTCATCTGTTGATGGACACTTAGGTTGCTTCCATGTCCTGGCTATTGTAAATAGTGCTGCAATGAACATTGTGGTACATGTCTCTCTTTGAATTATGGTTTTCTCGGGGTATATGCCCAGGAGTGGAACTGCTGGATCATCTGGTAGTTCTATTTTTAGTTTTTAAGGAACCTCCATATTGTTCTGCATAGTGGCTGTATCAAAAAAATCTACAAACAATAAATGCTGGAGAGGGTGTGGAGAAAAGGGAACCCTCTTGCACTATTGGTGGGAATGTAAATTGATACAGCCACTATTTATTTACTTTTAGAATTATCAGTTTGGCTTGACTCTCTAGAGACCAGCAGTTAGGAATGGTTTGTGAATGAGAATTAATATGACCTTTGGGTACTGTAATCTCCATTCCCCCCCCAACCCCCCCAAGAACTGCTTCCTTTTGTGATATCTGAGGAGATGATGTTTTTTTTTTTTTAATTGGGGCTGATCTGGAAAAGAACTTGTATGGTTTTCTAGAGAGGATCATAGAGAAGATTCATCTCTCACTATGAATCTGTTTGCATCCATGGATCTGCACTGGGGCTGAACATCTTTCCAAGAAAAAGACCTTGAACTCTGTGAAGGCATATACAACATGTGTGATGGATGTGGTCCTCATGGGGACCAGAGCTTTGGAAGGAACAATGTGGGGCATGAGAGCAATGGGAGCTCCTGATAAGAGAAAAAGGAGCCTGATCTGGTAAGTCAGACCCAAACAGAGTGCTAGCTTCAGAGGAGGTATAGATTTTAGATCACTGATGTAGCACTTACCTCTGCTGTAGAACACGGACCTCTGGCTTTAGTGTGACCCTTGGTAAAAGTCGCTTAGTGTATTAATGAAAAGAACTGTGTGTGTGGGAGGGATAAATTAGGACTCTGGGATTAAAATATACATGCTATTACATATAAAATGGATTACCAACAAGGACTTACTGTATAGCACAGGGAACTACACTCATTATCTTGTAATAACCTATAATGGAAAAGAAGCTAAAAAAGAATATATATCTAAAAAAGAATATATATATGAAACCCAATCACTTTGCTGTACACCTGAAACTAACACAACATTGTAAATCAGCTGTATTTCAACTTAAAAAAAAAAAAAGCTGTTGAGAGCTGGAATAACAGGCACTCGCTCATTGCTGGCAACAGTGTAATATTCTGTTACATGAAAAAAAAAAACCTCTCAAATGTAGCATGTTAACATTTGCATAAAAAGAGGGTGAAAAAATAGATGTACATTTTTGCTTGTTACAGGAGGGCAATTAGTGGCTGGAGGAAGGATGGAACAGAGGTTTTTCATGGTTTACCCTCTTGAGCCATGTGACCCTATGCACTACTTTTCTTAAACTAAAAAATTTAAGCTTCAAAAGCAAACGAAGGAGGAAGAGGAGCAGCATTTATTAGCCAAGGTGGAAGCAGCACTGGCTCCCCACCACGGCAGGGATGGGAGGGCCCAGGTGTTAAGCACACCTCCCATTTGGGGCCCACAGCAGTGATAGCTGGCTCAGCAAGGCCTGGCCTAGACCCTAGGAATCAAAGACAACACTTCCAGCCAGGCTTAGCACAGTGGTGCTACAAGCATAGGGGCAGAATGTCCCAAGCTAGAGGAAGCGAGCAAGAATTGAGTGCATTTCACCTGTATTAGGAATGAACAAACTTGTTCCGATTGATCATTTGGAAAAAGCAAACACTCTGGAGGTGGTGAGTTCCAAAAGCCTCGGTGCACTTGCGTGGACAAACTTCTAGCAGCAGGGTTTTCCAAGTATGGTTCCCTCTGGTCCCCTCCACCATGCTTAACATCCCCTCTGCTTAGGCAGAGTGAAGAGGCACATGTGGGGAGGAGCCCTCAGCATCAGCCAGAACGTGTTGGAAACACATCATTTCTTAAATGCTCTCAGGAATTGGTATGGGGTTTTAAAATGGCTCTGAGCTTGACGAGAAGGAATGGGTAGGTGGTGATAGTTCATACTCCCTTTCCACCCAGACACTTGAGTTACTAATCATTTTCCTGTCTCAACCTGTTTTGATATTAGGATTTCTTTTGCTTCAGTTGTCAAGTTCTCTTACCAAACAGAGCTCATTGTTCACAGATCAGTGAAGAGCTATTCTCTGCTTGTAACCTTGGAAATGGGGGGAGGGAGTATTTTGAAAATGACACAACAGAGTGTAAAGCTATGAAACAAGAAAGGGAGCCTCAGACAGAATACAACAATCATCTGAGAATCTGAGAATTAATAAAAGCCACATGTAGAGAGATGCTTTCATTATTTTCTATTTTTCTTTTTGGTTTTCATGCTTTTGATTTTCCCAATTTAGCCACAGAGAGTGTTTGTGGGCATGGAAAAGCATGTTGGCTGGGTTTCCTATAAGGCTTTCAGTTTTTACAAAACAGGCAAACAAAACCAGATTTTGTCATACTAGCACCTCAAGGCCTAGCACCTGGGTCCTTTCTTCACTAAAAAAAATTTTAAAAATATCTACACACAAACATGTATGTATGTTTGGTTGGATGGATGGATGGACAGACAGACACATACAGATAACATAGGATATTAACTGCTAGGGTTCCTATACATCATAGGTCAACGCCTTCATTTCACAGACTAGAAGATGGAGGCTTAAAGAAGTAAAGTGAGAAATAAAATGACCAGTTGTAATTCAAAGTTACATCTTCTAGCTCCAAGTTAAGGGCTCTCTCACTTGTGAAGCATTCCTTTTAAGGAGGGGTTTTCTAGTGGAGTTAGCAAATACTGTGATTCCTTGATGGTTTCAGATGAGTCCCAATACCTGGTCCTCCTTTGGCAGGCACATGGGAACAGAGTGGTGCAGGAGTTTCTAGATTAACCTCCAGCAGCATATGAATAAAAGGAGCTGATTTGGACTTTCAGCCATTCATCCTTTTATTGAATACCTCCTCATGCAGGACTGTGTTAAGTTCTGTGAGGAATAAAAGATGAATAAAATTAATGGCGTATAAAGATATTCAAAAGGATATTTATAGTAAAATCCCAGAGAGAGAGGGAGACATTGAGTGAGTGAGCTTTGCGTATACACCAAAAAGTTAACCATGGTCATTCCTAAGAGGGGTAATTAAAGGCTACTCTCTCCCACTTTCTTCTTTCTTTTGTTGTTAATCTTAAATGTTTACATTCTGCATAATAAACATGCATTGCTTTTGGAATAGGGAAAAAAGTTATTTTTAATTTAAAAAATTGACTAAGTCATGCTGTGTGGGTTCTTCAGAGAGCCAACTGGGCTGTGGTTGAGGTGTCCTTGGTGGTCTCTCACCTCCCCCAAAGGTCTGGCTTCCAGGAAGCCCTGGCTGGGTGGGAGCATGGACGAGGAGGGGATTGTTCTTGTATTCCCATGGCCCTATCTTACCCTAGCTACTGCCTCTTGGGCAGCAAGTGCTTTGCATTAATTCTCATGGTCACATTACTCTCTTGATTGTTATACTCGTCCATGCTAAATAAGGGACAAACTGCTGTCACTGGCATAGCATGGAACAACAGAGACACACTCACTGGTTACCTAAAAAAGAAATAAATGAAAGAATCAAAAACATTTAAATAATCTTTTCCTAACTTAGAAAGTGTAAAAGATGAATTTTTTTTTTTTTTGAGAGAAAGTCAGCTGTGTTAAACCTCATACAAGTATTTCAGTTTAAAGGCACAATTGTCCATTGTTCACAGGGAAAAACAAAGTGCTTGAAACAACGGGAAACTTTTAAGCATACTTTATGTTATCTTGTTCTTTAACTTTGACATTATAGTGTTATTGGAAATATTGTGTACAGAGTGAAAGTCTTTTTATTTGAAAAAATTAAAACTAGTGTATGTTTCACTGTCCTTGATTCCTATAAATCATTTACTAGTAGTGCCCTTGGTCTTCCGCAGCCTCTCCATTATACGAAATCGGCAGGAATGGCCAGCAAGTGTTTGGGAACAGAGAGGTGCATCAGTTGCTATACCATCTCCAGCATCACGTGAGAGAGAAGAGCTAGTCGCTACTTTCCATCATCCATCAGTTTACTGAACCTACCCTGTAAGGACTGTGTCAGGTACTGTGAATAAAAGAGATAATGATGTGCAAAAATAAAAATGATGAAGCAATTATTTTTCCTTTAGGTTCCGTATAGTTCTGTGGAGTTAGTTTTGCTTTTGGCCTCTGAAAGTTCTCATTTATTTATCTCAGATGTTTACAGAGTGCTAACATAGGATTCAGAAACAACTGGGCCAGTAAACTATTTTCCTTATTCTTTAGTGCAAAACGGAGCAAAAAACCCTTAAAAAACAAAACAAAACCAAAAAAACCCCTTCCTTTCATCCCTCCTGCACACAAATTTAATTATATTATAATCAAGATAACAATCTGATTAATAAAGTTTCTTCCAGTTCTAATTGCCTTGATGCCATCATTTGAGCCACTGCACTGACTTGAAGCAAGACATCTTTTTTTTTTTTTAGCTGCATGATTCAATAAATTCCATTGATGATTTAAGGCAGTTTGAGTTTGATTTTCTAATAGTGTGTGTGTGTGTAAGTCAGGATGCTGGCAGGACACAAATGGCACACTTAAACCAGATAATTGAGGAGAGTTTAATGAAGGACCAATTACACAGGTGTGAGTGGGGTTAAGGGAAACCAACAAGAACTAGCAATAGCAGGAAACCATTTCATCCCCCCCGCCTGAAATGACAAGAGGAGGGGCTGGTTTCCCACAATCCAGAACTTAGGAAGGGCCATAGCTGTTGTTTCTAGAGAGGGCTGCCTGACAGGAGCTGTGGGCTTTATGAGGAAAGCAGACTTGCAGGAAAGTAACCCAAGGAATAAACAAACACTCTAACTTATCTTTCCTCCCACTCCCAATGGAGAACATTCGTCATCCTGTGACTCTAACATATTTTTTACAAAGTACTTTGGGATGCTAGAGACAGTGCATAAATAAAAGAATGATCATTATGATCACTGCTACATATAATTCAGTTCCATTTGTTGAGCATTCATTGTTGTGGGTACTTTGAAATAGTGCAAGAAATTTAGATTCCATAGTTGCTTTCAAGGGGCTAATACCCAAAAGAGTGAGATGAGATATTACAAATGAAAAACAAAATTAAGGAGCTAAAATATACGTACAAATTCAGGCTTTAGGGATGAACCAATCTGTATCCAGCTCATAGGTATTGGGCACAGGAGCCAAAGGAATCAATGAAACTGAGTGACTCCCAGGAGTTTGAATCTATTAGAAGAGACATGCTCTTCCTTTCTATCCTGTGATTTGAGAATATTAGGTCTTGACTGCTAGAGGCATTTCACTATCAGGAGAAGAGGCCCTGGAACTGCTCAGAAGCCACTTCTGTAGAACTTAACATTGGAGTCAAAGGAAGGCAGCACAAAGAGAAACTGGATCCTTGGTGACATCATTTGAACCACTGGATAAGCCTCGCCTGAAGCCGAACATTTAGACTTTTTAGTTACAAGATCCAACAAGCTCCTTTTTATAGTTTAAGCCAGTTTGAATTGGGTTTTCTGTCATTTGCATCATAGAGTATCCTAATTGATACACCACCCTAAAATAAGATAATTGAAAAAACTATTATTTCAAATTAAAGATTTCAAACATGAAAAGTGAGTCTTCACAAGAATGCTTGCATTTTATTGTTATTCTTCATCCTAAATTTTAAAAGAAAGCCCTGATTTATGAATTAGCAAGTGTTTTAGGGATAGTAATTATAAGAAGTAACCTAATCAGACCATTCACTTTGGAAAGTTCTCTATGAGGGAAGCAATACTTAGAATCTATTCTGTACATGATTTACCTAAAGAGTTGGTGAGTGTAGACAAAGGCTGGTGAATAATGATTTTTTTATGCCTCTAGCATGGGAGCAGTCATCAGGCCTGGAATAAAGACTTTTTATCATATTCTCCCAGTATTAAAAATGTTGCCTGGGGCTTCCCTGGTGGCGCAGTGGTTGAGAATCTGCCGGCCAATGCAGGGGACACGGGTTCGAGCCCTGGTCTGGGAAGATCCCACATGCCACGGAGCAACTGGGCCCGTGAGCCACAATTACTGAGCCTGCGCGTCTGGAGCCTGTGCTCCGCAACAAGAGGCCGCGACAGTGAGAGGAGAGGCCCGCGCACCGCTATGAGGAGTGGTCCCCACTTGCCGCAGCTAGAGAAAGCCCTCGCACAGAAACGAAGACTCAACACAGTCATAAATAAATAAATAAATAAATAAATAAAAGAACGTGAATTTCTTTAAAAAAAAAAAATGTTGCCTGTTATAGATTTATTCTTTGGAATTGTTGATATCTTTCTTATATACAGCCTATACAACCAGATTTTGGATGGTTCATTCTGATTCCTGTGCTGTGAATATTTATTTGCTTACTCAATTAAATGAGTGGTTTTAGTGGTAGCCACTGGTGTTAAAGCACAAAGAGCCAAGATGATAATTTAGGAAAAGCTGAGTGTTAAAGGATTCTAAACCAACTATTAGACTACAATAATAACTCCAATCTCATTAACACAGTGCACCACCTGATCATCTAACTCATAAAAAAAAAACCTAACATGGACAAAATTTCTTTCTGCAGCTTGGAATGAAGCTGTTTCTATTTATTCAGTGTCTGGGGACCTAAATGTATGAAAAAGATGTTGCCATAGTAGAGGTCTGCAACTGAAGTTTTGAAAATATCAGGGAACTGTTTCCCACTATTTATTAAATTATACAAATGCTTTTCATAAACACTTATCATACCTGTTTTGAAAGTTAAAAAAAAAACTGCAGCAGAGTTCTGTTACCAAGGCAAAACACAGCACTGCATTTGACATAACTCCAACAAATATTGTGCTTCCTTCACAAAACTGGTTGGATTAGTCTCACAAATGTCAAAAAACAAGTTGAGCGTTCAGCAAATTATCTACCTGGCCCATATAGAAAGCACTGAAATTTCTAGCTTCCACAGGACATTTTGCAGTGTTCAAAGAGCAGTTGAAAGGCATTTCTAGTCTGTGATTCAAGGCAGTTCGTGGCCCAGCCTATTAGGAGCGAAATATCCTTTTTGAAGTGAAATTAGCTCTTCTCTATATAGGAGTGGAACTGGGGGAAAAAAGTTCAGAAATTTGGCTATTTCTCCTACCCCAAAAAGACACAGAAGGGCATCTGAGATTGCTGAATAATTTTTTAGACATAAAGAACCCAAGAATGTTGAGAGAAGACTAACAGAAAATGGGCCTGTGAAGGTGTTATAGACTGAATGTGTTCCTCCAAAATTCATGTTGAAATCCTAACCCCCAATGTGATGGTATGAGGAGGTAGGGCCTTTGGGAGGTGATGAGGTCATGAGTAGAGCCCTCAAGAATGGGATTAATGCCCTTCTAAGAAGGGTCGTAAGAGTTTGCTCCGGCTTTCTGAGTTCTACCATGTGAGGATGCAACGAGAAGTCAGCAGTCTGCAACCTGGAAGACGACTCTCGCCAGAACCTGACCGTGCTGGCACCCTGATCATGGATTTCCAGCTTCCAGAACTGTGAGAAATACACTTCTGTTGTTTATAGGCCACCCAGTCTACAGTATTTTATTACAGCAGCCTGAACTAAGACAAAAGGTGATCAATTTGTTTACAGTAACAAGGTATTTGAGATCCTTGCTTTTGGTTTTATTTTTGTTTTTTATAAATTTATGTATGTATTTATTTATTTTTGGCTGCATTGGGTCTTCGTTGCTGCATGCGGGCTTTCTCTAGTTGCAGCGAGCGGGGGCTACTCTTGGTTGTGGTGCATGGTCTTCTCATTGCGGTGGCTTTTTTTTTTTTAACATCTTTATTGGAGCATAATTGCTTTACAATGTTGTGTTTCCGCTGTATAACAAACTGAATCAGCTTTATGTATACACATATCCCCATATCCCCTCTCTCTTGCGTCTCCCTCCCACCCTCCTTATCCCAGCCCTCTAGGTGGTCACAAAGCACCCAGCTGATCTCCCTGTGCTATGCAGCTGCTTTCCACTAGCTATCTATTTTACATTTGGTAGTGTATGTATGTCAGTGCTACTCTCTCAGTTCGTCCCAGCTTACCCTTCCCCATGTTCTCAAGTCCATTCTCTACGTGTGTCTTTATTCCTGTCCTGCCCCTAGGTTCATGAGAACCATTTTTTCTTTTTCTCTTTTTTTTTGATTCCATATATATGTGTTAGCATACGGTATTTGTTTTTCTCTTTCTGACTTCACTCTATATGACAGACTTTAGGTCCATGCAGTGGCTTCTCTTGTTGCAGAGCATGGGCTCTAGGCGTGTGGGCTTCAGCTGTGGTACACAGGCTCAGTAGTTGTGGCTCACGGGCTCTAGAGCACAGGCTCAGTAGTTGTGGTGCATGGGCTTAGTTGTTCTGTAACATGTGGGATCTTCCCGGACCACGGCTCGAACCCGCGTCCCCTGCATTGGCAGGCGGATTCTTAACCACTGTGCCACCAGGGAAGTCCCTGCTTTTGTTTTATTTGATGAGAATAACTTCTTAGCAAAATGAAAGAAATAATAATCTAATTCAATTAAACAATCAGTAAACTTTTGTCACTCTAACTAGCAAAATAAAATCCACGCCTTAGGGAATGAGCCATTCCTTAGGGAATGAGGGTGGTAGTGGTGAAATACATTAGAAGTTTAGTTTAAAAAATATATATGCACAACCTAAAAGCATTCAGATTTTTTTCAAAATGGCACCCAATGATGTTCAAGTGAACTCTTAACCTTTCCTGGGGAGATTAACTTTTCACAGCTGCACAATGACATCTCAGGATTCTTCGCAGATACATCGAAGACCTTGGACCTCATGTTGTTGGCTTATGTGAAGAGACATTCATTTGGCAGAGGACAGGCTGGAAAAGTACAGTAAATTGACTACAACTCTCTATAAAACAGACCTTTCATATATTTGTAATGAGGTGACAATGTATATATTTACCATAATGAGGAATGGCATTTGCTTGAAGTATATTCTTAGTATTATTGGGCAGAACAAAATATTCCATAAATTAAAAATAACAAATATGTATTTTTGCATATTCTATTTTATTAAAAAATATTGGAATCCATACATATTGTATAAGATAACTCTTTAGTAAACAGATTTTTAAAAAACTTTTATTGTGGAAAAGTTCAAACATACAAAAAAACAGTGAATAGTACAGTGGACCTTATATACTCATATATACTCACAACCCAGCTTCAACAAGTATCGACTCAGGGCCAAACTTGTTTCACTATACTCCCACTGACTTACCAAACCCTCATTTCTCAATGGATTTTTTGAAGCAAATTCATGTCATGATATTGTTGGGAGAGATACTCTTCTTTGGGCCTCTTATGTTCCTACAGATCTTGCTGGATGGACCAAGATGGCAAGGCCCTGACTGCTTTTACCAGGCCCATTTCTCAAGGTTGATTGTGTACTCAGTAACTTTAAGAAATGAGGTAACATCTCCTCCCCACCCCTCCACCCTCCACTCCCACCCCTGGACAAAGAGTAGGTCTTTGCTCTTGCTCTTACTGTTTGCAATAAGACTAGTGAGTTCCCCAAACACAGCTGTTCCACAGCTGTGAAGCAACCCACTGCATGTGCAGCCGTCCATCTGTGTTACCCCGGCGGCACAGAGAGCAAGGGGAACCAACACAGATATGCTGATGTTTGTGCTGCTTATTGTGTCATGAGTGATAAAGTTCTTTGTCTCTGACCCAAGGGTCTTGAGTATTCTGCCAGGCTCCATAAAATAATAAGTGGATAATTTATTAGATTGTAGGTCAGGTCAAATCAAATCCCAGATCCAATATATATCATTTTATCTGTACATATTTCAGTATACATCTCTAAGAGATAAGAACTCAAAAAAAAAAAAAAAACTTAGGTAAGATGACTAAGTTCTAGAGATCTGCTACACAACATTGTGCCTTAACCATATTGTATCGTGCACATAAATATTGTTAAGAGGAAAGATTTCGCGTTAAATGTTCTTACCACAATAAAAAAGTCACTATTATTGCATCTAAAAAACAGACAATAATTCTTTAATAGAAGTGAATATCACCAATCATGTTCAAATTTCCCCAATTATTTCTTTTTTAACAATATATTCAATAGGCATCCAAATAATTGTATTGGTGATATGAATCTTTAAAAAATTTATTGTGGTAAAATATATATAACATAAAAGTTGTGATTTTAACCAATTTTAAGTGTACGGTTCAGTGGCAATAATAACATTCACAATGTAGCACCACCATCATCACCACCTGTTTCTAAAACTTTTACATCTGGGTGATTTAAATCTTTAGTATCTTTTGATCTACTGGTTTCCCTTTTCCCTTTCTCTGTTTTTCCTTGCAATTTGTTGAAGAAAATCAGGTCATTTCTACTATACAGTTTCCCCTAGTTTGGATTTTGCTACATTCATAACAGTTTTATAAGCTTCCATGAGGAGGCATACAATGTCTGGTTGTTTCTCTTTTTGTGGTGTTAATAGTCATTTATGATCACTGTTTAAGTCCTTTAGTTTTTAGGGGTGCAAAGTGGTGATATTTGAATTCTATTATTGCTTTTTAATAGCTGTTTAATACTTCCATAGAGGAACAGTTGCATAGTACTCCATTGTATGGATGTTTATTCCCCTTGTCTAAACAGAATGTTTCATAAGTCAGAAGAGCCTATTTAGCAAACACATTTTTATTGTGATTGTTTTTCAAACATGAGAGAGAATTTTGTTGTTGTTTTTGCTGTTCTTTTATTCTCCCAAAGGGTACACAGTACAATCAAGACTAAAGTTGAATTTTCAGAAGAGTTAAAAACTATTTCTATATGATAATATGAGTAAAATTTTCACCCTTCAAAATAATTTTGATTACTAAAGTGGGTCTTTTGTTAAAAGGTACCCTAGAGTCATGAATCTGGAAAGAATAATCTTAGTGTGGACAAGCAACTTCAGTCTCCTTTTCTTCCAAAGAAGAGTGCTGAGAGCTGGGGAGAGCCTCCTTTACGTGGTTCTCTTTCTATGCATGGTTCTAAAATTAAGCACAGTGCTTTTTTTGGTGATAGTACATGCCAGAATGGCATAAGAGCATTTTCCTTAGAGCAACATTGAGACACATCTGTTCGAGTGAATCAGTTACCAACTCAACTGACTCATTTAGCCGGGAAAAGAAATTCAAAAGCCATCATATGGGTTGAATCCCATGATCCCTTTGCCACTAAAAGTATTAATTAAACTTTCTTTTTATCCCGCACCATAACATCCGTTAACTCACGTTTGGCACCCTGTGAAACTTTTATATGCTGGGAATTACAGCAGGTGAAAGGTCATGTGACAAAATAGTTCTTAAAATTTTGAAATTTGAAAGGATTATTTCTGTCTCTGGGCCTTTCTCTCTCTCTCTTTCTCTCCCCTCAAAGTTACCAATACTCCCTCTTTGGTCCACAAGCATGTTTGATAGTATAATATAATTTTATGTTAGGAAAAAACCCTGTTGTTTTCACATTAAAAATGAAAGAAAGCAAAGATCAACTAAATTAGCATGGCTTGTGGGGAAATGACTTCAAAAGCCCATCTTCCAAATCAAAAAGTGAACACGGGAAGCACGCTATCTATGTTTATCAATGCAATTTGTTTGTTTGTTTTAGGAATCTATGGCTACAAAACAAATTATTCCATTAGTGGCTGGAAACAACACGTACTTATTATCCCCCAGTTTCTGTGGCTCAGGAACCCAGGAGTGGCTTAGCTGGGGGCCTCTGGCTCAGGGTCAGCCACAAGGCTGCCATCAAGCTGTGGGCAGGAGCTGGTAGTCATCTCAAGGCTTGACTTGGGCAAGAGTCACGTGGCTATTGGCAGGCCTCAGAAGATCTACTGCCAAGTTCAGTCACACCGTCCTCTCCACAGGTCCGCCTGGAGACACAGAAAAGCTGGCTTCCTCCAGAGCGAGCAATCCAAAGAGAATGAGAGAGAGGACCTGAGACAGAAGCGACACCCCGTCATGTCTTCCATCTTCTATCCCTTAGAAAGGAGTCGTAACTGCAGCCCACCCCAAAGGGGAGGGGAATCACACAAGGTATGAACACCAGGAAGCAGGGGTAATTGGCGTCCATCTTAGAAGCTGCCTACCACAGTTTATATTTTTATTTTAGTTTTTCTATTTTTTTGGCCGCACCCCACGGCATGGGGGATCTTAGTTCCCTGACCAGGGACTGAACCCGTGCCCCCTGCAGTGGAAGCTCAGAGTCTTAACCACTGGACCACCAGGGAAGTCCCAGTTTGTTTATTTTTAAATATAAATTTTTAAAACAGAAAATACATTCTCATAGTTAAAAATTTAAAATGTACCAGAGGGTATACAGTAAGAAGTCTCCCTCACACCGCTGTCACCCAATGCCCTCCTTGAGCGAACGCTTGTCAGCTTCCTGCGGATCCTTTCACAGTCTTTCTGTTAAACGTGAAGTTGAAAGAGTGGGATTCCACGGGGTACGAGAAGAAAGCTGCTGTCGTCTCCCCTCGATCTTGCCAGTTCAGTACTGCTTTGAGGAGGCAACTCTTCCCCACCTCTCGGGTGAAACAGGAGGTGGTCACTATGCCCTTTCCTCTCCCTCTCAGGCCATAAGGAGTCCTCCAGTTGTTTTTAGCCATAACATGGTTTCATATGAGAAGGAAAATGCTGAGTAACAGTCGAACTCTGAACTTTAAGGTTAGAGCTTCTGCCCGATCCTTTCTCCAGCTTCCTTCAGGCTGAAAGCCTGCAATGAGAAAAGGCGGGGCCTTGTGCTCAGCTCCTCTGCTTCTCTATTTCGTACTTCACTTTCTCTTCTTCCTCCTTCTGGCTCCACTGGGTTGCCTCTGTCTCTCTCCGGGCTGGGGGATGGGAAGCCAGCGAAGACAGGTTAAAAGCTCTGTTTTTCAGTGTCAGCTCTTCTGGCTTCTGCACAGATATCCTCGTGGAAACATCCAACTATAGCTTTTTTTTTTTTTGAAAATCAGAAATACACCTCTTTAATGAAGGTCATCAAAGGGTACAAACTTCCAGCTGTAAGATAAATAAGTACTAGGGATGCAATGTACCACATGATAAATAGAATGAACACTGCTGTACGTTATATATGAAAGCTGTTAAGTGAGTAAATCCTAAGAGTTCTCATCACAAGGAAAAACTTTGTTTCTTTCATTTTGTATCTATAAGAGATGACGGATATTCACTAAACTTATTGTGATAGCTGTTTCATGATGTATTTAAGTCATATCATTATGTGGTACACCTGAAACTTATGCAGTGCTGTTATGTCAATAGTATCTCAATAAAACTGGAAGAAAAAGAAAAGAAATAGACCTCTTTATATATACAAATTTGATGTTTGCAAATTCTATCCTTCATTTAGCATTTGCTTCCAAGGATACGCCTCCAGCCACTTTGTGATGAGGTCACTTCGGGAAGCCTGGGCAAGCCCTCCACCCAGAGAGCTCAGGAGGGTGGGCTTTCTCTCCCTCTGAGCCGCCATCTGGTCCTGGGAAACCCCCACACACCCTTCAGAATATCCCAGACTTTTCAGAAAACCGATTAAGACTGTTCTTGCTCCGTGAGGGTTTTAATTTCTCATAGTATCTCGCTCAGTTCTTTTAGGAATGATCATATCCTGGGAACAAGGAACGTCCAGTGTATCACTCCAGGAATTAAAACCCAAAAGAGGGTTTGTATCTTTTGGTTGATCGAATGCTTGTTTCGTGTGGGTAGGAAGTGAAAGACTTTTCTTGTAGAATATACTTTCCATATGCTGAGATACCTTAGAAGACAAAATATAGTAATTAAATCTATGAATTCTTTCAATAACTCAGCATACTCTGCTAAGCCATAGGTGGCAGGGAGGCTGAGGTAATTTCAGGCATGGGACATCTAGAAGGACACAATTCTAGGATGTGGTGGGCTTTTTCTTTTAGAATCATAGTGTTTACATTGTAAAATTGGATATCAAGGTGGTAGGAGCTTACCAGTTCCTGTTCTTGGTTCTGCTGTGGTTCTTGTGCACACACAATTATTTCACTCTAGCTCTTCCTTTCCCAATGGTCCCACAAGGGTTCCCACAGACACCCTACTTCACCTTGACCAACACCCAGCCCATCCTCCTCCAGGTGAGGCTGGAATTCTTTAGAACCTTAGCACACAACTGGCCTTCAGTGGGCTTAGTGTTGAGACATAAATAAGGCTGCGCTGCCTTATGTACTAGTACTAACCAGCGGGCTCCTACACAAACCTGATGCCGAGTGGGACCCAGGAGATTTCTATATTGTTCACATTGTTACAGCTCAAACCCCCAGCTCCCTCCATTCTAATAATATCTTTCTCAAACTCCAGTAACTTTTTCTTCTCCTACCCCTTTCCTTGTGTGCTCAGTCCAGGTCTACCTTCTACGTTTCTGTTCTGGAGGGTAGGTTTCCTTCTTCTTAGCAGTTCTTGCTGTAATGGAATTTTGCCCTTGATTCCCATTTTGGAGATTGAGATTTTGTTATCCACTGATGAACTCCTGCCTGCTCACCTTCTGGGACTTTCAGATGTTACTCAGAACCTTCCAATTTTCCTGCTTCAATTGGACCCCTGGAAATTCCCAATCCCAAGGACTCTACAACTGTTCTGCTTGGTTGAACATGTGGCATCAGCTGGACCTTCCCCGTCCACCTCCCCCCCCACCCCCAGCTTCTGTGGGAGTCCTGTCCTGTTATGCTGGCAGATGGGGCCTGGGATATAATACAGCTCAGCTGGGCTGCACAGAAGCACTTATATATACCAGACAGGAGCATAAGGATGCTGACAGCAAGTGAGGGGAAGATTAAGGATGACTTGGGGTTGGCCACATTGCAAGGACAAAGCAGAACAAAAAGTGCAACGGAAGTGATACACCAAAGCCAAAGAAAATCAGATTTGAGAAAAAACTGCAGTGCTATTGTAAGTATTCCAAGAGGTATAGTATCCTCGCTAAAGAAAAATAAATCATTTAAAAGTGAATATTATATTGTACCAACGTTAATTTCTTAGTTTTGACAAATGTGCCCTGTTATGTATTATGTTAACATTAGGAAAAGCTAGGTGAGTTCTCTGTACTCTCTTGGCAACTTTTCTGTATCTAAAGTTATTCCAAAATAAGAAGTTGAAAAAAAGAACATCAATGGAAACACTGAAGTATTTGCATTAGAAATAAAGAACTTCTTTACCCTGAAAAGTTTAGGAAAAAAAAAAAAAAGGTTTTTGAAGGACGTTCTGGAAACTCAGCTCCTGGTCTAAGCATGTATTGTGAATAAGTACTGTATAAATTCTGAAAGAATTAGTTGAGGCTTCTTGGTTTGACTTTTAGGAAACTCACTCTTTCAACAAATAACTGTTGACCTATTATGGGTTTTGCATGTTCTAAGGTTATATCTGTCAACAAAACAGATAAAGATCTCTGCTCTAATGGAGCTTACATTCTAGTGGGGGCAGAGGGAAATCAAAAATAAATATAAATATAACAAATAAATAAATTATATCGTGTGATTGAACGTGATGGGTGCTATGGGGAAAAGGAGAAGACCAGAAAAAGGGATAGCAGTAGTCTGTATGGGGGCTGGGCCGTGTGCAATGTTAAGTAAGGTGAACCAAGCAAACCTCATTGAGAGGGTATGGTGGAGCAAAGATGAAGGAGATGAGGGAGCAAAGCATGAGGATGTTGGGGGAAGAGCATTGCAGGCAGAGGGAACAGTGTGAAGGTGGAACCTGTCTAGATGTTCAAACAGCATCCAGAGGTGAGTTGACAAAAGCAGTAACTGGCAGGGAGAGACTTAGAAGATGAGGTCAGGAAGGCAAGGGTGGTGATGGGTGGGGAGGAGTGCAAATAATATAGGACTCTGACTTGGACTTTGAAAGAAATGGGGAGCTACTGCAGACATTTGAGCAGAAGAGTGACATGATCTGCCTCATGTATTAGAAGAATCATTCTTTACTGCTGTGTGAATAGGCTCTGGGTGGGCAAGGGCAGAGCAGGGAGAAGAGTTAGAAGGCTAATGCAGTAATCCAACGAGAGAAGATAGTGCCTTAGACCAGAATGAAGCAGTGGAGGGAGGTAGTGATGAGAAGCGGTGCTCTGGAGCTGGCTTGTTCCAGCTCTTGAGACCAATTGTTATATTTTTAGGAAATTTACAAGCTAATTGCTAAAAATGCCATTATTAAAAATTAAATTATATAAAGTTACAATTAGATATATTATATTGCAAACTAAAGTATTAAATGCCCCAAACTTATCACTTAATTATTTTTACCTACTTATTTTACTATAATTGTTTATTATTATCTCTGCTCTTGAGGTTGTTTACACTTGTGCTAGCCACATGGTGAAGATAGTCTGAAATGGGGAGCTGCGGTGCGTCTCTTCCCAATTCTGTATTCAGTGACGCTGCATGTCGAGTTTGTCAGCCATGGGGGGATTATTGACACCACAGGAATTGACAAATGCTACGAATTGGGGTTCACTTTTAAAGACAGCAGGTTGTTAAACATTGGCCAGCACACCACTGCTTTGTGCCTTCCCAACCAAAACTAGGAATGTGTACCAATGCCCCGTCCAAAGTTTTCAGGTTCCCTCACTTCTATCATGTCCCCAACCACAGAGGGAAAAAGCTTAATGAAGAGGTTAAATAGGTATTGTTAATGTTACAAGATAAAGGTAACATATTTCTCTTAAGCTTCATACCATTAACATGTTTAGTTACGAAAAATCACCCTACCTGCGATTGGATCTTTAGTGCCGGCCCCAGCTTTAAGCCCATAGTGCTTCGAAGATGCCCCTCTGTGAGTAATGGCAAAGTTTCTCCATCAATTGCATGATCTTTAAACACCTTATTAAACACAAAAGATGTCAGCTTTGTTTAAATGTCTTTTTTTTAAGACCTTGTTTTATATATAGATTTTTAGCTTTGGAGGAAACATTAAGACTGCTTGAGGATGACACAAAAAATCATAACATTTCTTATTTTCAGTTACCCTCTTTTCTGTGCTCCAATAGCATGTTGTTTGTAGTCCTAACAACCCTTGGAGTACATTTTAATTCTCTGTATATAGAATGCAATTCCAACCTGGAATAGTTATTATTTGAGGGCAAGCCCATGTTTTACTCACCAATGTACCTGTAATGCAGTGCCTGGCCCATGACAGAAGATATGCAATAATCCTTGCTGGACAAATCAATGAATGGACAAATAGTATGAGTGAAGGGATGTGGGTAAAAACCATTTCAGGCAAATTTCAGACTCTCACATTTACAGACTCAGTGCCTCTGTCCACTGCCTTAGAAGAGTGGTAAAGGGAGAAGAGGAAAACTCAGGTGAGAGCTGTCACGCTGGACATATTTGTTCTGACTGTGTAGTGGATGTCACCATGCCTTCCATTCTTCCAGAAACTAGGAAGGCTGCTGGTGGACAAAGTTTCCGGGCAGATAAGGGGATGGGCAGAAAAAACTAGGCTGACTGGTAATACTGTAACGTTATGGTCTCCAACTTCAAACTGCCTGGCAATCTTACATACATTGATGAGCTTTCCTTTCTTTCTATTTCAAGCTTTCTTCACACTCAAACTTTAGACCCCACAGAATCCCCCCTCATTTTCAGCAGATCATGTAACTTCCTAATTAAAACAAACAAACCAACCAGTAGATAAGAACTTCCTCTAATTCTGCGCAAATCAACCTAAAAGCTTACATTTTCTTCCTCTGTGCTGATACAGGGGGAGAGTGGTCCCTCACTCTTTAAAGGCACTCTCTCCACATAGGCTAAGTGTCTGCACCCTTCCCACCTCCAGGCCCCGCACAATAGATACTCCCCTGTCTCATCGTCAGTCTCTTCTCTTTGGCTGGCTCTTTCCCAGTGGAATTTAAGCAAGTCTCCACCATCATTATACAAGCAATAATGATGAAAATACAGAAACACTTCCTCACTCCATCTCTATATCCTGCCCCAGGTCTCTCTCATCCCCTTCACAGCCCAATTTCTCAAGAGTTTTGATACTCCCTGTTTCCATGTTCTTACTTCACAGTCATTCCTCAGTCTCAAGGAGTCTGACTTCCACCCTCACAAGTCCATTAAACCTGCTCTCCTCTGGGTCCCTGGTGATTCTATCAAACATGTAGATATTTTTCAGTCCTCTTATTTCTTACACTCCTGGCTGCATTTGACATTGTTGACTACTCCTTCAAGAAAATGCACTTGCCTTGCCTTCCTGAGGCTTCTCCCTCCTGGGTACCCTCTGCCCTCTCTTTTGCTGTCACCTTTGTGACTACTGTTTCTTTGTCCATCCTTATGTGTTAAGAGTCCCTTAGGCTTCTGACCCAGGTCCTCTTTGGTCTTCCGGATTCATCTCAGTCTCTCTCTCTTGGCTTCAGTGAGTGTCTCTGTATACTGAAGGCTCCCTAATGTATATCTTTAACTTAGAAGCTGAATCGTGCCAATTCTGCCTCTTAGGCAGAATTCTTATCTGTCCACCCCACTGCTTCTACCCTGGATCCAACTCCATTATTGTTCATCCGAGAAGGCTTCCCCACCAGTCTTGCCTCTTTTAACCTATTTTCATAGAAGCAACTTGAGCGACCTTTCTGAAACATAAAGCTAAGCACGCCACTCCTCCTTAAAACCTAGACTGTTTCCGGGGTGAAGTCACAATCCTTCAAGTCTCTGTGGCCTGGCCCCTTCTCCCTCTTCAGTCCCCTATCCTGCCATCCTCACCTTTCCCACCTTGGCCCTGGCCCTCTGGCCACTAAAAATTATTCTCAAATCCCAACCATGTTCAGTTCTCTCTGGCTTCTGGTCCTCACCTGGAAATTCCTCCTTTGCCTCCCTCTCAGGTTGTTCCCCCTCAGGTGGTAAACTCCTCACTGTCAGGTCTCACTTTCGATGCCTCTTCCTCTAGGAAACCGTAAGGCCCTCCTATGTGTTCCTACCATGCCCTGTAGCTGCCCTCTCCAGCACGGTCACGCCGATGTGGCATCCCTTACGGTGCCCCTCTTCTGGACTACAAGCTCCGTGAGAAGAGGAACCATATTTGTCCCATTTCCACTGTGTGTTCCGGCCTCGGAGGGCATGCCTCAGGACCAGCAGAAAATGAGATTCTTCTTGGGAAACTTCTGTACCAGGAACTTTGTGTTCTAACAGATTTTAGTTATTTACAAACTATATTTATTAAGTAATTATTTCTTTTCCCATTTTAACTGATCAAATTGTAGAACGGCTAATATAAATAACTTAATTTGGGCCAAAGCAGAAAAGTGGACAGTTTGGGTTAGTCTATGTAGCCTTATATTGGGGAAATGTATGATATTTCTTAGGTTGTTTGTTGTTTTGAAATATCTTGAATAACTTAAGCATACCTTCTACCACCTTTGAGAATTCCTAGGGCCCCAGGTACCCTTGGCCGAAAATCATATGGCCCAATATCCTCAATGTAGAGTAATTATAACGGAAAGAGCTAGATTTGTAGTCACACACACATTTTTTTAAGCAGTCCTCTAGCCACCTTGAAGTTCAGCTTTACTCAGTTGCAAAATAGAGTTAATATCTCCTTTGCAGAAGTATGGTGTAGATTAAATTTAAAAGATAATCTAAATAATTTACTTAGTACTGTGCCTGGCACATAGTCTGTTGCCAATAAAGAGTAGGCGCTATTATTATGATTTTTTTGTAAATGAGAGAACCAACATAGAAAAGGTTAAGTGAGTTGCCCAAAAAGCATACCTTGCCTGTTAGAGAACTTGTAAAATAATGTATAGTTCATGATTCTGATCCAGAATTTTCCCTGCTTAACCCCAATGCCAATCAGAAAAAGGAGTGCTGATGAAAACAGTTACCTATATTTATGGTAGAAAATTTACCGAATTTCTCTTTCCTTTGCAGGGATTCCAGTGAGCAGTGAAGGGACCACGAGAGAGCATCCAAAGAAGGAGAAATCACAGAGATAAATTTTCACACAAAGGTAGGCGGGCACCCAGGGCCTGAAATGCATGAGGGCCTAACCTTCAGTCATGGTGGATGGACCCTGGGCCTGAGGCAAAGATGCAGAACATGCCTCTGTCACTCAGAAGATATCCTCACTTCATTCTCATGAGAGCAGTTTGGGCCAAGTGCATGATATAAATATGCATGTATTTTTAATAATTTCAGTTATTTTTAGAGAGAATACTTTAACTGCTGACTTATTTGAACTAGACATTGACTTTGAACACAAAAAATGTGTTACAGGGTATCCTGGATGTCCCTAAATGGCTGAACCACCCATCCTCTCTTCACATCTATTTAAAAGATTTTGTTTGCAAGGGGCTTTGGGTTTTCACTGCAGTTATTTTTGTTCTTAAAAAAATTTTCTCGGGCTTCCCAGGTGGCGCAGTGGTTGAGAATCTGCCTGCCAATGCAGGAGACACGGGTTCGAGCCCTGGTCTGGGAAGATCCCACATGCCGCGGAGCAACTGGGCCCGTGAGCCACAACTACTGAGCCTGCGCGTCTGGAGCCTGTGCTCCGCAACAAGAGAGGCCGCGATAGTGAGAGGCCCGCGCACCGCGATGAAGAGTGGCCCCCGCTTGCTGCAACTGGAGAAAGCCCTCGCACAGAAACGAAGACCCAACACAGCCATAAATATAAAAATAAATTAATTAATAATAATAAAAAAAAAGATTTCATTTGCAAGGGGCTTTGGGTTTTCACTGCGGTTATTTTTTCCTGAATTTCCTTTCTCTACCTGCAGAAGGTGGGTGGTTGGAGGCTGCTGCACCTAAGGCAGAGGTGAGGAAGAAGAGGACAGAGAAGGGGACAGGGGTGTGGTCCTGAGTAGTCCCAGGGGCTGTGAGTAAAAGCGGATGGCACATTGCAGACAAGGGTCCCTGCGAGAGTTGTGCACAAGCAGTGCTGCTTCGGAGCTTGCTGCGCTCAGGCGGCCCCCAGCTGCGTCCAGGGGCGTTCTCCCCATTTCTGTACAGAACACCGTCACTGAGCACAGCCTGCTCATGCCCAGCAGAGTAGCGGCATCCTTGCTGTTGAGTCACCAGCAATTGCTAGGAGGGGAACTGACTTTAGTGAGGAAACAAGAGCAGGACTTGATCCTAAACACATTTGAGAAACACCTAGAAATAACTGTACCACTTCTTGGGGTGGGGAAGGAAGCACCCACATCCTGTTGGTAAGAGATAATGAGTCAGCAAAGTTTGGGGTCTTTGTGTTTATGTGACTTCTTTATACCCATAAGGGGACATTTGGGATTATAAAGTATGAAATGCATGTAACATTATTTATTACAAGAGTGGTTATTATAAACTGTATTTTTATGACAGTGAATCACTGACTGATTAAAAATAGTGAGTTCAAACAGATTCAATCCATCAGAAGTCAGTAATCAAACGTTCGTTATACACGGGGTTGCTTCTTTCTGGTTATCAGGATTTGGTAACTTCATTGTACCATTTGAAAAGTGGCGTAGATACATTTAAAAAGTGACTTACTCATGGTTAATGACTAGTGATAAAATAATAAGGTTATACTCATTGAATAGGAAAAAATAGAACAAATTTTTTTAGCAGATATGCAAAAAGACAAAGTAGGTGACGTGAAGAATACAACTCACCTCATAAGTAACTGGAGATTCTGCTTTCTCTAGAAGCCTCTGAGGTAATGATGAAATTAGAATCTACTGAGTGCCAGGCACTCATTTATGCTTACAACAATCCTTTGAAAATGTATTATACTATTATCCTCATTTTACAGATGAAAAAACTGAGACACCAAGGAGGGAGGCAATTTGTCCTAGGTAACATGTCCAGAAAGTGGAAAAGCCAGGATTTGAACTTGTACTTTCTGGTTTCATAAGCCATACTCTTAATCACTACTCTATATGACTTTTCCATTGGTCCAATAAAAAGAACAAAGGAAGAAAAAGAGAAAGGAAAAGAAAGAAAGAAAGAAAGGAAGGAAGAAAGGAAGGAAGGAAGGAAGGAAGGAAGGAAGGAAGGAAGGAAGGAAGAAATGAAAATTAAAAAAAAAATTAACAGCATTACACTGAAGAAAATATCACAAAATGAGATCTGAAAAAAATTATCTCTAACATCAGTTAATTATGATGTAGTTAAATCATAATGTCCTTTCCTTGCTTTCTTTTACTTTAAAATATAAACCAAAGATAGTGATACCAGATTTAGTAGGCACACTGTTGCTTGGAATTGTGTTATTAAATCACTTGAAAAAGTAAACTATATGCATGAAAATGTAGCACTGACATAAACTTCAAAAACTTGGCAACCCACCATTTTTATCTCCAATTTTCCCATATAAGTGAGGCTAGTTTTACTTTTCAACTGTCCTGATAGTTCATTATAATTTAAAAAATAGTATTTATCGACCAGATTAAATTATGTGTAGGCATTTTTATATCTTGCCCCAGCATAAAAATGGAATTCTAAAATAGTTAATTTCCTACTTTTCAGATGTATTTCCTTCTTGTCCTTTTTAGAATAAAGTATATATTTCTGTTATGTATGATGAGTAGCCTAAAACTTCTGATACAGTAGTACATGCCTCCAAATGTTTGCTAAATGGATGAGTAGGGAATATAGTAGACACCTCTCATTCTTCTTGGATGTTTGGCTTCTGAACCTCCTAATTTTGGGAGAATTCCACATCTCAGGAGCCTTGATGGGACAGAAACTAAAGCCAAACACTGGCTCTCCCAGCCTCCCCTGAGGCTGGGGTGTGGGCCCATGACCCAAGCTCCACCAATCAGAGGCTTCTGTTCCAGGGGAGCCAATGACATACAAAGGGAGAGATTATTAGGAATGCTCTCTGGGGTCAAAATCAAGTTCGACAGAACTCATTATGAAGGAATTATATTTCAAAGTCTCTAACTTTTAAGAAAATACTTAAATGTTGCATCACCTGAGCACAGTCTGAACAACCTGGAAGGCCACTAACGAAGTTGTACACGTCATTCACGGTCCATTTCTGAATATCTTCATCCAAAGATAGATTTTCCTTGATTGTAAGAAGCACATGTGTTCCTTCAAAACAGAAAGAAACTTATTTTGTGGGAAAAGGGAAAAGGGGGAAGCTAAGAGTACAGTTTTATGTATAGTTACATTCATTTCCTCATGTTCTATTACCACAGAGCAGTCCCTTTACATAGATCTACAAGTAACCCCCTTAAAAGATAGAGTTACTGAGAGATGATTTCTAAAAAAGCTTAGCTACCTCCTTTCTTTTCTTCCTCTAAAGGATCTTTAATGACAACCTTATCATAAATAAAAACAAAGTTCCAGCTTCTCTCAGATTCCAATAGAAATACCCTGTGGATTTCATTCTCCAGATTAATACTACCATGTTCTATGATGTTACATGATTTATCATGCTCTCTAAGCCACGTGAGGATTTAGCTACATCTTCATCAAAATGGCAAATTACTATTTTGTCAGGGAAGCAGTTGGTATGGTGGCTAGATTACACATACCCAAATCCTGTGTTTTAAAATATCTTTATCTAAAGAAGTTCCAGTTTTAAAATATTTTTTACCTAAAGAAGTTCTTGAAAACTATTCAGTGTGTCTTTTTGGGGTGGGGGGTAGTGTGTTAATAGCTTTAGGTTAGAGAGTATCATAGCAGTAGTGAGCACTGAAAGAGCTTCTGTTTAATTGTTTATTTTTTCTACACTTAAATACAGGGGAGATTGAATTCATACTTTTAAGCAAGAAGCCCCTCTGTTTTGTGTTGAAGAGATTAGATTAAATTAAAAATTAAATTAAAATTTTAATTAAAAATTCTGGTAGGCTTTCCCATCCTTCCTCATATTTACCTTCCTGGCCTTTGCTGAAAATTCTCTATATAGTAATATATAAACAGAGATACATTGCACTGCTATGGCTGACTGGAAGTAATGTAATAAACATTTCGAGAGGAGCTAATTCTAAGTAGGATTAAGAAAAAGGAGGATAAAAAGAAACACAGTGGTTACAGCTCACTATGTAATAACTTCAGGGACTTGATGACCTGCGGTTCATGAGGATTAGCCCCTGGACACCTACCTGGCAGAGATGGTCGAGGAACTGGAGCGTAAACCCCATTCTTTTCACCACAGGCTGCCAAAACCTGCTCTGAGGCCTTCCCTTTCCCATTGTCCCAGGCCTTTTCTTCCAGGGGAGTGTCACGAGCTCCCCAGGGTTCTCTATGGCTGCGCTCCACCTCTCCAAAGGTGTGAGCAAGAGCTGTAGATGGCTTTTCTTTGGTTTCACCCAACTTGTGATTGTTGAGAGTGTCTGTTTCTGGGTCTTTTGCATACTCATTCTCTTCACAGGGAACTGCATGGGTTTGGCCTAGGGGCTTTTCTTCTACTCGACTTTTAGAACTCTCAGTGTCACTGTCTAGAACTTTCTGATTCCCTGTACCTCTCCTGAGACGACGACATTTCTGCCCCCAGCTGTCTAGAAAGCGCGGACCAGTTGCCACTACCATGGGGTTTCCCTGAAGCTTTCTCAGGGCGCTTCTGTGAGCGTGCAGGTCACTGGCAGGGAGCACGCTCCTGCCATGGTCGGTGGCTGGGGCAGATGGGATACTGAAGCCACAGAGGAATGGTATCCTTAGGCCTGCTAGGCCCTTGCAATTAACTTTTTCTGTTCTCCTTTGTTGGTAAATGGCATGCATTTCCATTTCCATCCTAAAAACAAAACAATATATTGTATAAACCCAAGAAAACCATTAGAAGTATCATTTTAATGGCCCTCTGCCTTCCGTATTGTAGCACCTCTGCTTTTCTTGTGAGTCCTTATGCTACTTATCTGAAGTCTGTTAGGTGTAAACACGAATCCCCCAGAGAGCCACTGGGAAGGAGAGTTTGGAGTAAGATCAGAGGTGAAGGGTTTGGCTGAATCTCACAATGGAAGTCCGAGGCCCGTCTTTAGAGCATTGTCTCTAATGGATATGGCAATCTTAGCAGGGAGGGGGAGAATGCAGCACAGCATAGTTTCTTGCCAGAGATTAATCCTCAAAGAAATTAAAGTTTTGGGAAGAAGTTTTTAAACCTTAACAGTACAATTTTAGTGAGCCTCAAGAAACACAGAAGTCTCAACTGTTAAAATTAATGCCAGGGGTAAGGGTGGGGGAAGGGAGGAGGGGGGAAGACTTGCTAGTATTTTTGCTTACTTAACTTTGCTTATTGGTCATCACCTGGACCCCTTAATGTTCAGCGATGAAAAAGTTGACTGATGCTTTCTCTTGCCCACAGCAATACCCTAGTCATCATTGCTGTGTGTTTCTTTCTCCTGGTTGTTGAAGGCCACTTTTAGGTTGACATGGGGCTGTCTGGGCTCTAATGGCATAGTTTGAAGTGGGATTGGCAAGCTTGGCTCCTATCTTTGGGCAGAACTGAAGTCATTTAAGACAGAAATGCCAGTATGAATTTCAAAGGAATCACAACTAGGCATTTTAATTATGAGATATTGACAAGCTACTGTGATCTGTAGACTTAGCTTCACTGTGTAATTTCTAATCTTGTTTTTATCCTTAAACAACCTGTGTACATGTTTGTATATGTTTCTTTTTGTAATATTCCTGGAATACTTTTTGAAAGTAATCAGTGTGTGTGTGTGTGTGTGTATATATATATATATATATATATATATATATATATATATATATATATGTATATGTATATATAAAATCAGTGAATACATATACACAAATATAACAATATATACAAAAACAACAATACACAAATACAATAAATGAATGAATATATAGAAAAGTATACATATAACAAATGAATAAACAGTGAATGAATAGAAAATAAAACAACATTGTTACATTACCTGGCAGTATGCTGCCTTTGAATCATTTCATTCCTTCTAGCCATTGCCTTTATGGATTCAGGTGGCAAAATGCCCCAACCTTAAACAAGAAAACCACCATCCCACCCCACAAACAAATTAACAATATCCACTTGAAAATAATAAAAGAAAATATAATGATTTAAAACAGTATCTGCAAAAAACCACCACCTGAGCACAGTGTTGTAAATGGTATCAGTTCATGGCTGTTCAGAATCTTAGGGTCACTTTGGTGATGGCATGATAACACCAGATAATTATTTTCTTTTTTATGGCTGCACCTTGCGGCTTGCGGGATCTTATTTCCCTGACCAGGGATTGACCCCAGGGCCCTGGCAGTGAAAGCACCGAGTTCAAACCACTGGACTGCCAGGGAATTCCCCAGATAATATTTTTCCTTTAAGTATAGGTCTCACAACTGGCAATGTTTCTCTACCATACTTCAAAAGGAAAAAGATGAAATTAACTGTGGATCTCTTGATCGCTTGCTTTTAAGTAAATATTGATAACTTTTTTTTTTTTGGAAGAAAAGAATTAGCTGACCTTAAAAAAAAAAAGTAACTAAGTGCTTCTTTATGCACTGAAATCCCTGGAAATAAATACAGTGATTTAAGTGGATAAAATATGAAGTTCTCTACGTGGACTTTTGGGTGTAGCTGAGGAAAATACTTTCTACAAAACAATTTCAATGGAGTTGAACAGCAATTACATTCTTGTGTCAACTTTCGAATATGTCTTAAGATAATGACAGCATCGTCAGAATTCAAGGCTCTATTCTTGCCTGGTAACTTCATGCTTATATTGATTTTTTCTTTCTCTGGACTCCTAATGCACTTAGAGTCTATGCTGGTGCTTCTCAAACCATCCCTTGGTGAAGGACTATTTTTTTCTTTTAAAATTTCCAACCCATCATGGACCAATACTTTCAAAAAATACATAAAATGACCTTTTAGAAAATTGAAATGAAAGCAAGAACAAGTACAAGCACAATTTAAAATGATTAGATTAATAGACATAAAATTACCCTGTCAAGTTGCTGTGAAATTTTCTAAGCCTTACTCTCTGTTTATGCATTTATTTGTACAAACACTTCTCACACCAGCATAGGTCTACAGACCACACTATAACAATAACAGATGCACAAATTATACTTATTACACAGAGTTTTGTTCAATGATAGTTTTACATGTGTAAATCTGTTCTCCCCAACAGGTATCATGAAGGCTAGAACTGTTTTTATACTTGACTTGTACCAAGCTAGCAGAGCTCGTTAAACTCCTATTAATAATAACCTATCTTGAAATACACCATACTATATCTATTTTTATGAGATTCTCTCTCAGTTGTAAAATTCAGAGGTTAGATGACATGACCTCTAAAAATCCTTCTGACTCTAAAGCTCCATGTTTTTATAGTTCAGGGCCTTTGAGATATTCTCCTTGAGACAGCTGGCATGCATAAGACTGCCAACCCATGGGGTAATGCCCAAGGATGCAGAGAATGTCCATGTGAGAAGACCAGTGTAGAGGGCACAATTCTCATTACCTGGATTTTAGCACCCTATGAAATGTGGACTCATCAAACCTATTTCAAGTTTCTTTCTTTCCCAAATAGTTGACATCAAACTTAGTGCTAGTCCTGTTGTAATAATCCACTCCCTACCTAACATCCCAAGTTTTGAAACAGATCCCTGTCTTAATTCCTATTTTGCTAACTTACTTAGTAGCTCAGTTTCTATAGGACTGAGGCCCTACTTTGCCCTTGCTTACTCTCTTACATGTCAGCCTTGAGGTGGGAGACTGACCTCTGTTCCTGGGACAGGTTGTCAACCTGCCTGTTTGTATCCAACTATTGGCAGTTTCTGGATTCTTCATCACTAAGAAGCTCTTTCTGAGTCAGCAATGCAGCTATTTCACTGGTCTGCTTAATTGCTGCCTGTAACTTCGAGCTATAGATTTACCGGGTTCTTGCTGCCAGATGGGGCTACCATCCAGGTTCAGCTGATGGGCCTGTCACACTCCAGTGGGTGTGTCTAGTTTCAGACCTGGCCCCTGCTCAATCTCATCGAAGTGGATCCACATGCACTGTGGCAGACAACATGCCTAAATCCAGGCAGGCCGGTGTCTTCACTGGCCCTGGCACCAATCATATTTCTTTCTGTCTCAGGCTTTTCACTCACATTGTTCATATCTAGTGGGTTGGTCAAAAAGTTCATTTGGGTTTTCCTGTAACATGGAAAACTCGAATGAACTTTTTGGCTAACTCAATATTAAGAGTTGTTGGAATTGGGGAGCAGGGACAAACAGAAACTCACTGAATATAGTTTTGGGGAGATAAGATGCATCAATCTGATCTTCAATATTGTGAGGAAATTATCACCTCTTATTCCCTCTTGAGCCCCTACACTCATGTTTTTACTGACACCACTCTGCTGAAATTGCTCTTATCGAGATCATCAATGACCTCCACAAAGCTATATCTAATCATATATTCTTGGTCCTCATCTTACTTGATCTTTGAGCGGCATACTTGACACAGTTGCTCACTCTTTCCTTAAAACACTTTCTTCCCTTGGTTTCCAGGCCTCCGTCCTCTCCTGGGTTTCCTCCCACCTCAGTGGTTGCTTTTTCTATATCTCCGTTCATCTTCTGGACCCTGTTGGTATGTCCCAGGGATCATCCTTTTAACTTCTAACTCATCCTTTTAACTCACTCTATGGATGATCTCATCTAGTCTCATATATCCCGATGACTTCCAAAATTGTATCTCCAGGTTGTCTCCAGAAGTCCTCCCTGGACTTCAGCTGCCTTCCAGACATCCCCCATTGATTGTCTATTAGGCATCTCAAATGCCTATGATATCTCTCCCGCCCCAAGAACTCTTGCTTTCATGGTCTTCCTCAACTCAGTGAAGAGCAACTCCACCTTTCCCATTTCTCAGCCAAAATTTTTGATGTCATCCTTAACACCTCTCCTCTTTTTACATCTCATATCTGAACTCTGAGAAAATCTTGTTGTTTCTACCTTCAAAGTATTTACAGAATCCAGCCACTTCTTACTATTCCTACTGTCACCATGCAGGGCCAATCCATCATAATCTTTTGACTATTCTAATAGCCCATTAACTCCCATCAGTTTAACTCCAGAACTTTAATCCTATCAAGTTTGTCCCCAACACAGCAGCCAGAGTGATCCTGGTAAAATGTAAGTCAGACCATGTCATTCCTTTGCTCAAACTCCTCAAAAGCTTTCCCTCTTCCCCAGAATAAAAGGCAGGTCTTCACTATGACCTATCAGGCCATATGTAAGCTGCCCCAGGGCCTTTAACTCTCAGACCTCATCTCCTCATGACCTCATCAGTTCCTGTGTGTAAGATAAGACAGATAGTGATTGCAGATTTTCATGTCATACATCAGTAAATTGATGGTTGGAGGAGTTAAGCGACTTACACTTGGTTACACAGTGGTGGAACCATGATTTAAACCTAGGTAGTAATTATAGAAACCACAAGTATAATCACCATACAGTTTTGCCTCTAAAATTTGGCAGTAAACTTGATGGCAAGCTTAATGCAGCAATCCAGTTCACAGTGGCTCCACAGACGAGAGCCATCTGTTGCTCATACCTGAGTAGACACGACTGGACAGCACGTTCGGCATATTTGCATTTGGTAGAGCAGAGGATCCAAATTGGGAAGGAACACAAAACTGTCTTGGGTCAGTTGGAGCTACAGTGGGAGGCAATAAATCTCTAGGGAAAAAGATACAAATTAGGTAAAATGAAAATGGAATTGTACAAAATTTCCATTGCATAGGCAGTGAGATTTTTTTTTTTTTTTTTGCCATATGGGATTCTATCATCTCTTCCCAAAATGAAGTACAAAAGTCCTGCAGTCTCTATTGGCTTAAGTAGAAATATGATGAGAAAGCTTAGGAGGAAGGGCTCTACTAAGGAAGGACTAACTCAGCTGCCAACACAACAGAGAAAGCAGGAAAGGGAAGTTTTAGGGTTGTCGGGAAAAAAAAAGATCCAATCAAATCAGTACCAATGTCTGATTTTCCATTCTTGACCACAACATTCTTTTCTCATTTGATAAACATACTGTGGCTTGAGTTTTGCCATCTGGGATCAGTGACTACCTGGGCGGACAATTTATTTCTCCAAACTTCAGTGGTGTCTAGAAGTCCAACTCTATTGTTCATGCTCCATGAACAAGCATAAATACTGAATTTTTCTTTCTCCTCGGAACGTCAGACTATATCAATATATTCAAAAGAAGGGAAGACAGGAAACTGCCAGAGTGTGCAACCAAAATACGGATAACTTCACTTTTATTGCAAAGAAAGAATTGCTCTATCACAGGAAATCCAGGATACCCAATTGTAATGGACTGAATTGTGTTCCTAACCCCTGCCCCGCCATGTGATTGTCTTTGGAGCTAGGGCCTTTAAGGGGGTAATTAAAGTTAAATGAAGTCATAAGGGTGGGGCCCCAGTAGGACTGGTGTTCTTATAAGAAGAGGAAGAGACACCAGAAGTGCTTGCACACAGAGAAAAAAGCATGTGAAGACACAGAGAAAAAGGCAGCCAAGTCTGCAAGCCAAGGAGAGAAGCCTCAGGAGAAACAGAACCTGCCAGTACCTTGATCTAGGACTTTCAGCCTCCAGAACTGTGAGAAATAAAATTAAGCCACCCAGTCTGTGGTATTTTGCTACCGCAGCCCTAGCAGACTACATCCACGTTTGCACCTATGCAATGCCTGTCACATAGAAAGTGCTCGTTAGCTATTTGCTGAGTGAGGATGTCAAGCAGGCCTCAAAGGGGAAGTGATGAGAAGTTTGTTGAAGATGTGGCCGGCAGACTTACTGCACCACAGTTCCCTGAAATAACATTAGACAATAAAACAACACTGGGGTTAACAGCATTTGAAACCTTCATAATATCCATTTTCTCCTTTGGAATATCGTATTGAAGAGAAATACCTATCCACACTTGGAGGTTCAAATGGTGAGAGAACCAGTGGAATCCTCTGATGCCCTGATGCTGTCAATAAAGGGTTCACAGCCATCATTGGATTTATCATCAATATTTCTCGCCACTGATGGAGTTCTAAAAAAAAACCCGGATAGATATGTCAACAAATATCTACTTTTTATTAACTATTTGAATTCTTCTTGAACACGATGAAAACCTTTTGTATTTTCCCAACACTTGGGAAGACTAACTACAGCAAGATTTCAGTTACACAAAAACCCCTCCATTGTAAGTACCCAGATACAACTGCAGAACTCCGTGTGCCTTTGGAATTTGTTGGAGAGTCCACAGGTAATACCATACCACACTACAAGCAACACTAATAAAATTAAACCAGTTTTGCAAGATTCCAGAAATACCAACTTCTTTTATTACAACTTATTTTGATGTTTATATTTCCAGAAGTACAAATGTATGTATGCTCCCATATGTTAAATTTTTGGAAAAATATTCCTATTTAGTTGATAAGATTAAAACAGAAAAGAGGAGGAAAATCTTCCTAATGGCCCAAAATACATCTAATTAAAGTGAATACAGGCTGACTGCATGTGTCTAACTAGAACAAGTGACCAAGTTATATCCAAATATACATAGACACAAGCATTCATAACTTTATCTAGACCCTAGTGATCAGAAAAAGGGACCATTATAAAAGGGGTAAAATTTTGTCTTATATTTTCTTAACATCTTTTGAATAATTTAAAATATTAAATGAGTGTTAGTCAAACAGGTCACTTTAGCTTCTTCATCCTCAATAGTTACTTAAAAAAAAAATTGAGATAACTACAACTATGTTTGAAAAAAAAAAAGGAAATCAGGAAGAAAATGTTCTGCTTTTCAAAGTAGTGATGTTTTTTTCTTTCTCGGGTGCATATTCGATTTAATTTTTAAAAGAGTTAATACATTCATATGGTTCCAAAACTAAAAATATAACGGTATTTAAATAAGCAGTCACTTCTTTAACTTCTTTTCCAGGCCTAAAGCTACTGATCAACTTCGGAATTCAAGTCCACAGGTCACCTATCACTGGCTTTCACCATTCATATACATTTTTTTAAGGTTTTTAATGTGGATTTATTTTCACTATTTCTGTGAGGTCAATATAATTTCCTCTCTGATAGTGGCCTCAGAGTAGTGACCAGTCAGAATCAGGGTAAAAATATTTGCCAGATGCCTGCCAGCCAGGGTGAGCTGCCAAGAAAGAACTCAGGCCAGGTGTGTCAGCTGTGGGCTTGCATCTCTGGCGAGGACACTGCTCCTTGGCTTAGAACCTCAGGCCCTCCGCACCTGAGATTTGGCGCACAGCCACCTTTTTTTACCTCGTCCCTTACACAACAGAACAGTGTGGGACACAACGTGGTGTTTCCTTTTGAAACACTGTTGAACTTTGATTTGTGTCATGAATTGACAGTCTCTGGTAGAAGTCTGAACTTACCTATGAGTGAGACAGAATCTTTGAAGCTGTGACATATAGTGCTCATCTTGCATTTTATGTGATGCCTGAAACAAATCTGGAGGAACGAGAAGGAAGAAAAGGAGTAGTGCAGAATCCCTCCAGAGCAAGCATTGCCTAGAGGCTGACCACCCTGCTACTTCACACATGTCACCATAGGGAAGTGCCATGGAGATTACTCACCAAAAGTGGATGAGACTATCCTACTTTGGGATTCCTCCAAAGCAGGCCTGAGACAAGGACTTGAATGAAGGTAATTTATTTGGGAGGTCATCCCAGGAAGCCTACATGAGGGAGTGGGTAAGTGAGACCAGGAAGGGAAAAAAGCCAATAAGGGGTGAGCTAATCTGTGAGTTACCACTATGGACAACCTTCTGAGGACCCTCTAAGAAAACCTGTAGTACACACCTCATAATTGTCCCAGTGAAAGACATAGAGCTGGCCATTTACCCATTGATTTCTGTCAGCCACTGGTGGAGGGCACAGTTCTCCCTTGCATCTGGGTTATGCCGGAGCTAGATCCAACAAGCTCCTTCAGTGCGGGAGAAAGCCTTCAGTCTGAAGCAGAGAAATGCAGGTGCCTGGGATGGGAAATGACCTCTATGGTTGCAGGTGAACTCAGAAAGGGGATACGGGTAAGGCAGCAAGAACTGTTGAGGCCACGTGATTACTTTCTAATGTCATTCCACTAGACAATCGACACAAATGCCTTTCTTCTGGACTACCAGGTTTCCCAGGCATAGGCATATTTCTACGAGGCTCTGTAGGGCCCATGGTCTGCAACAACACAGCTGGATTTTTTTCACTGTTATTCATGTGTTCAGTGAAATGAGGGGGGGACTTAAGTCTATTGGGCCAACGGAGTTGAAGAAATGAGGCATCGGAGACAAGTCTCATCTAATTTACCATTAAAGCCCTCCTTGGTACCATACCTGTTCTGGATTCCATGGTGCTTGAATCTGGCTTTCTTTCTTTTTGCAATGCCAGAGAGATTGAATGTAATCTATAAAATTTTGTTACACTTCTGACATGGTAATTTATTATTTTTAATCAGTCTACCAAATTTTTACCTAAAATGTAAATTATTCCCAAGTCTACAGAAATGTCCCTATGTCATGAAGGTCCCTGGGGAGGACCATGAGTCATTGGCATCTACCACACCTGAATGTTACAATTCTGGGCTCCACTTGGCTTCTCTAGTTTCTTTTCATCTTTACACCTGTGAGAAAGTGCTTATTTACTTATCACGACATCTATTAGTGCCCAAATTTTCTTAAAAAAAAATTATAGCCCGGTGCTATAGACTGAATGTCTCCCCTCAAAATTCGTTATGTTGAAACCTAATCCCCAAAGCAATGGTATTTGGAGGTGGGGCATTTTGGAGGTGATTTAGGTCATGAGTGTGGAGCCCTCGTGTATGGAATTAGTACCCTTAGAATAGAGACCGTAGAGAGCTCCCTCAGCCTTTCCTCCACATAGGACACAGTGAGATGAAGGCCATCTATGAACCAGGAAGCAAGTCCTCACCACACACTGAATCTGCTAGTGCCTTGATCTTGAACTTCCCTGCCTCCAGAATTGTGAGAAATAAATTTCTGTTTATAAGCCACCCAGATTATAGTATTCTGTTATAGCAGCCTGAATGGATGAAGGCAATTTTTAATGTTGTGCCTGTTATCTTTTGAATGTCCCAAATTTTATATATGTATATTTTATAATTATATATATATATATATTTTAACATCTTTATTGGAGTATAATTGCTTTACAATGGTGTGTTAGTTTCTGCTTTATAACAAAGTGAATCAGCTGTACATATACATATATCCCCATATCTCCTCCCTATCCCACCCGTCTAGGTGGTCACCAAGCACCGAGCTGATCTCCCTGTGCTATGCGGCTGCTTCCCACTAGCTAGCTATTTAACATTTGGTATTACTATATAAGTCCATGCCACTCTCTCACTTCGTCCCAGCTTACCCTTCCCCCTACCCGTGTCCTCAAGTCCATTCTCTACATCTGTGTCTTTATTCCTGTCCTGCCCCTAGGTTCTTCAGAACATTTTTTTTTTTTTTAGATTCCATATATATGTGTTAGCATACGGTATTTGTTTTTCTTCTTCTGACTTGCTTCACTCCGTATGACAGACTCTAGGTCCATCCACCTCACTACAAATAACTCAATTTCGTTTCTTTTTATGGCTGAGTAATATTCCATTGTATGTATGTACCGCATCTTCTTTATCCATTCATCTGTCGATGGACACTTAGGTTGCTTCCATGTCCTGGCTATCGTAAATAGAGCTGCAATGAACATTGTGGCACATGACTCTTTTTGAATTATGGTTTTCTCAGGGTATATGCCCAGTAGTGAGATTGCTGGGTCATATGGTAGTTCTATTTTTAGTTTTTTAGGGAACCTCCATACTGTTCTTATTTTTTTTTAATAGACTTTATTTTTTAGAGCAATTTTATGTTCACAGCAAAATTGAGTAGACAGTACAAAGAATTCACATATACCTCTCCCACACACACGCATAGCCTCCCCACTATCAACATCCTGCACCAGAGTCTCACATTTGTTACAATGATGAACCTACATTGACACCTCACTATTACTGAAAGGCCACGGGTTACCTTAGGGTTGGTTCACTTCTTTGTGTTTTACATTCTTTGGGTTTTGACAAATGTATAGTGACATGTACCCACCATTACAGTCTCATACAGAATAGTTTCACTGCCCTAAACCAAATTATATTTTAAAGCAAATATAATCAGACACTTCCAAGGAAGTATTCTGGGGTTGACCAGACCTTTCACTTTACCAGCTAGGTAGATAAATACTTGAAGCTCCAAATGTATGTTTCTACAAACTCACTGTTTTGGAGTTCCTCGGTCATGGATCAACCCATGAGTCTTTAAACATTAACTTTCACATTTTCAGGGTATCCTCTTCTACATATTTAGAAACATGCAGACAATTTTTGAACCAAGGTCACTTTGCTGTGGCAGATGAAATGCTCCTGAGTCAAAGCGTAGACTGGGATATCCGTTCTGAATGCAGAGCGTGTCTGGTGAGCCCCAATGCAGGAACGCCCTCGTGCTTAGGTTTGCATTCAGGCTGGATTTCTCTGACCTGGGGCTCTGATCCTGGATGCCCAGCACTTTAGGAGGATGAAGACTCCTTAATCTCTGTCTTCAGACTCTTACCCTCAACAAACCCTTCCAGGCAGCGCACAGAAGATTTAGCTAGTGCTAATTCTGTCTCAACTGATTAGGGCAATAGTAGTAAGACATGAACTCCATGAACTTGCCGAACCGTGAACCAAAGCCCTTGCCGAATCAGCAGATACTTACTGAGCACTGCTACCATGGAGGACGCTTGCCTGCCTTGTGCATTGCAGCCGGGTACCAATTCCATTACATTTCTTTACATGGCTTTACTATGACCATTCATTAAAGTCAGTACAATTTGAGTTTGGCCAACCCTGAATTTAAGCAATTATATATAGAATACTTACTGTACGTATGCTGCATGAATTCTGGGATTATATTCATTAAGATAAATTAATTTTTACATAACTGCTGTATTTGGTAAGTTTTTACATTTGAAAGGCAGATCAATAAAGTATTTCTATAATTCTGAGAAAAACAGATATAAATTCTTAAAACTAGAGGGAGATATTCTTAGAGGTTTTTAAGTTATAAAACAATCCTTAGTAGCTTCACGTATTCACTGTTCTAAGTATCCTGTATTAATGTGAGTGCTGAAAAGCATGTTAATGCTAAAGTGTAATTCACTTGTCCTTAAGTATATTTTCAGTGTTTTAAAATAATAAATGGGAAATCTTTTTTTAAATTAGGAAGGCCAAGAGAGCTGCCCCAAAGCATTTCATGATCAAATACTTTTAGCAGAAAAACTAGCTGTGAGAAGAGACATCACGGCAATTTTTCATTGCTATAGTTAGAAGCGTGAAAAATGTCTATTTTTATATCCTATAAGAAAAAAGTTTTTTTTAAATAATTATATAAATGTTAATTGTATAAAATAAAAATAATTGTATTGATATTCAAAATATACTTGTTAATTGAAATAAAGTTTAAAACTAGATGCATAACTGGCATAAAATATTTGACTGTTTCTAATTGTAGATACATGTATTTCCTGAGAAGATTACACGGGAATTCTAAAATTATCCAAGCACTTATCTCAAGTGGAAGAAATAGTTACACTTAAAATATCTTCAACCCAAATGTGCAGCATGGTCATTTATAACAGGACAAATGACATTACTCCTTAAAATTTGAGCAGCTGATATCACCTTCAGCCCCTATCCCACATCTTCTACAAGGCTCTGCCCAATCCTGGGGATTTCACCTTCGTGGGTGCTCGGGTTCTGAGTTTACGCCACTGTGGGGCTCCCAGTCTACTCCCTTAAGCTTTTCCCTCCTCTCTGCTCTACACTGACTCAGAATGCAGTCCACTTCCCTCGATATCCACTTAAAACCACTAACACAAGGTAACACGTGTGTGTAGCTGACTTTACCAAGGTCTTGGCCGACTGGGGAAGGTGTGTGTCAAATACATCTTAAAATTGAACATCAGACTTTTCCATTGTGAAACAGTCCTTTGGGCAATTTTGACAATGCAAGCTCTGGCTTCTTGCTCTTTTTTTTGTTTTTTTTAAACCTTCTCTCAGCTGCTACCCCAATTCTTCCCACTTTATTTTGCAGAGACCACTCTAGCCCCTCTCCCTGAGTCTGCTCTTAGCCTTTCCTCAGTGGGCCTTTGACTCTAGTCTCTTCATATCTTCCTCCCCAACTCATCTTTGCTGAGGGTAGGGGAGTTTAGAGATTTCTACTTGTTTGAATTATACCACTAACATCTCACTTTAGAAGGCAGCTAGACTTGATTTTGGTTTTAAATAACAATAAGCACTTTCTCTGTTATACAAGCACATTATAAATGAGTTAGCACTATAGTGGCAAGTAGTATTGACAACAAAGACCGTTAATACCGAAGCACTTGGTAGTGGCCCTAAAATATATTTCACTTTTACTGAAGGCATATACTTTAGCACTCTTCTAAATGCATCTAAATGCACATTCCCTAGAAAGTGTTGCTGATGACAGATGGCTTGCTTCCCTCACCTCCTATTTCTTTTCACTGTGGAAGCTCATGGTCGTCAGATCCACCCATGTCTTCTTGAAATGAAAAGTTCTAGGTCTATCTGCAAGTATTATAATGAAAAGGGATAAGCCTTTGTCATCATTAAGCAAGTAGAAATTATGTAATTTTCTTCTTGAAATCAACATAATTTAAGTGCTACCACAGTTTGTATACATTGTGTTCCCTTCCAAAGATTGTGAAGCAAAACCCATTATATATAAATCTGTACATAGACTAAAGTGAAATTCTAGCAGTGCTCAATTGAACCGAATTTTAGATATTTCATTTAGATCTTTTTAAAGAAAGAGTGAAGAAATATTAAAATGAGATTTTTTCATGATTATCATTGATTGTTCCTCAATTTTTTTCCCCCAAATTTTCTACTCTGTCATTTCATGGTCCATACCTCGTGACAATTTTTTTGCATATAGTTATCTGCAGTAATGGGAGGCCATTAAAGTAAGAATGGGGAGTAAATGTATATCTGTAACACACAGAAGCAGGTACTTAATCTATTTAAAGATAATGAAACACTTAATAAATTTATATAACAACTTTGAAATGACTATTTCAAATAAACTTCCTTTTACTTTTACTTAAAAAAACAAACTAAAGCAAGGCAGTATTTACTTATTTATTTGGCAAATAAATCTTTACTTCACTGCCAAATAAATCTTTACTCTTTAGTAACTTCAGCCAAATAAGAATTTATTAGCTAACATACTGTTAGTAATGAAGCCAATAAAATTTATAGATAAGTCTAAGTATTTCTTTATACATATTTATTTTTCCCAAGTGTATCATGTTTTATAGTATACCCAGTGGTTTGGGGAGGAATGCTGTTGATGGTATTTACACAAGAATAATACAAGAATATTTCCTTACGTCTTCATTTTTCATTAGACCCATACAGAACCGTATTCCTTTTAAGATAAAATTGTCCCTTTATTTTTATGTGCAAACATGTTTTCTGAAAGTAACTAGCCTCAGTTTGGACTAACCAATGTGTAGATTTGTGTACTTACATCCAATGTGAAGACGTCTTGGTTTAGACATTGCTCATAGAAGAACCATCCAAACTTTGTCTTTCAATTGCAGAAGCTTCTCTGAATGCAGGCTGAAAAACACATCTGACAACTGTGTCAGACTGTCTTAATTAATTCACCTTGCCTTAAATACGAACTCAACTAAGTTGATTAGTCCTATTTCATGACAGAAACGCTGCCCTCTATATCCTCTACAGATAGGAGAAAAGACGTTAAGCCCCAGGAAAGTGCACCACAGTGTACATAAACCTGTCTCAGAGTTTAGCCTTTACTTTAATCCTTCCTTAGCCTTTAAGATGCTTTGTGGGCATTCAGTTAATGCCACTCTTCAATTTGACACAAAAGTAAAATACTCTGCGTATAAGTAATAAGGTTTTCTTTGATAGAAATAGAACTATTTTATATTTCCAACAGGTTTTGATTGGAAAAGTTCCTTTTGCAAGTAGGAAAAAAAAAAGTTATTTTCCACAGAGCTGCAAAATTAAACAAAAGATGGCAGTATATTTAAGGAAGAAGCTTCTAGAATTGACAACTGTACTTTAATTCCTATAGACAGTGAAAAAAACCCTTCATAGTCTGTGCGAGAGCTGTGATCCATATGAAAGAGAAAATATGGAATTTTGAAATAGACCTGTTCTATTTACTAAAGAAACAGTTGAAACCTTGAAAAAGAATATCCATATTTTTCTATTTCTAACAATTTTACTGGTGGAAAGTACGAAATAAGAATACAGTATGAAAAAACTACAGTTGAGTTACAAGTAATGCTTTCAGCTCCTAGTGTGACGATAACTTGCTGCTTTGTTGACACACATTTTTAGCATTGGATATTGAGGTCATTATAAAAAATACCACATGGGACGTATTGATTGCATTTTAGGGTGATTGTTCATGAAGCAGTCATCAACAGCAGCGACTTAAAATGACTAACTAACAGACCCAGTCAAGTCCCAGGCCCACCGTGTATGAACTGTACGACCTGGCCAAGGTATTAAACTTCTCTGAGCTTCAGTTTCCTTATCTCGGAAGGGCCTCATAGCGTTTTTCTGAGATGTGAAGGTGACAAAATAGACAAACTACCTGGATAGTTCCCGCTGAGCGTTAGCCATTGTATTAGATAACTACATGACATGAAGTCCTCTGTTGAGGATCCACGGGAGACAATTTTCTCAGCCCACAGTACTAGGAATAATTGAATTTTTCCCTGAGAAATCCGGCCAAAACAAAATCTCAAGAATCACGTAACTAGTGATTTATTTTTTGCATTAACTGCTAGGAAGCTCAGGGCCAAATTTGTGGCCTGCTTTTAAGCATGCATTTTAAAACTAGAAATTATCTATGGCTTCATCTTGTTTTTCCTAACATTATTTTCCTTTTGCCTTGATTTCTTTACTGAAGTGTTTTCTTATTGTATTATATGCATATTTTGAAGTTTCTGCCAACAATAATAAATGCATATAGATTTTCATCACTCTGGTAGTCTTAAAATTAGAAGAGGGACTTCCCTGGTGGCACACTGGTTAAGAATCTGCCTGCCAGTGCAGGGGACATGGGTTCAAGCCCTGGTCTGGGAAGATCCCACATGCCATGGAGCAACAAAGCCCGTGCGCCACAACTACTGAGCCTGCGCTCTACAGCCCGCAAGCCACAACTACTGAGCCCGTGTGCCACAACTACTGAAGCCCCTGAGCCTAGAGCCCGTGCTCCACAACAAGAGAAGCCACCGCAATGAGAAGCCCTCACACCACAACGAAGAGTAGCCCCCGCTCGCCGCAACAAGAGAAAGCCCGCACGCAGCAACAAAGACCCAATGCAGCCAAAAACAAATAAATAAATTTTTTAAAAAATTAGAAGAGCTTGTGCCTGAAAGGCTTGTTTATACGTTGTTCAGTGGGAACTTATAAATGCTTTGCTTCTATACATGCAACTTCCTAAAGGGTAATTAGGCTCCCAGCCAAGGCATAAGCACCTGTCTAACAGTGTAATAGCAGTGCTTGTTTCAATACGGAGTTACCATTTATAATTTTTTTTTTCCGGTAGCTTAGTCTCTTCCAAGTTCAATGGTCTCCTTCTGATTTTTTCTTTTTTTCTTCTTTGAGATGGCATGGGAGTCCGGGGGTGGACAGCTTGCAGTGTCCTTGCAGTGGAGGAGTTGGGGGAGGGATCTTGGAGGGTACTAAGGGGCCACATACTGTCCTTTGGTTCTCTTGATGCCGCTTCAGGCTGGAGGCTCTGTTGGCTTCCCATGTGGACGCCAGTCCTATGATCTGCTCACCCAGAGTCCCCACCTGCTCACTCAACATCTGACACAGCAGAGCCCCTGAGGTTTGGCTGTCCCTTCCCTGGCTTAGGTGGCCCTCACTATAGCCCTTGACCACAGAGTTATTTTTGCCCTGGCATTGGTGACCCACCCTAACAAGCTTCCCAGGCAGAGTCTCTGCTACTCTAATGTTGCCTAAGGGGATGCAGGCACCTCCTTCCACACCACTATGGGTTCCTCAGGAAAGCTAACTCAGGCTCTCTCTCTGCCTGGCCTCTTGGCACTCTGAGGTTGTTCCAGGGCACCTTGCTGGGAAGTCTTCTTCCAGGAAACCACACGAGATGTGCGGAAAGCGTGCTTCTGTGTATAGCTTCCCCTCTACTCATCTAACACTGTTCTCCTCTCCTGGACCCTAGAGCACTCTGGGCGCTCCCGGAATCAAAAGCTAGGCCACTCTCTTCCTGCCTTGCTGGGACTTTCCTGATGTACAACTGTGAGCAGGTCCTCCAGTCCTGGCTCTTGTTATGCTAACCAACAGAGATGATCTAGAATTAAGTTATCCATTCTGTCTCCACAAAGTCTAGTTTTTTGTTTTTGTTTTTTTTTTTTAAATTTATTTATTATTTATTTTTGGCTGTGTTGGGTCTTCGTTTCTGTGTGAGGGCTTTCTCTAGTTGCGGCAAGCGGGGGCCACTCTTCATCGCGATGCGCGGGCCTCTCACTATCGTGGCCTCTCTTGTTGCAGAGCACAGGCTCCAGACGCGCAGGCTCAGTAGTTGTGGCGCACGGGCCCAGTTGCTCCGCGGCATGTGGGATCTTCCCAGACCAGGGCTTGAACCCGTGTCCCCTGCATTGGCAGGCAGATTCTCAACCACTGCACCACCAGGGAAACCCCACAAAGTCTAGTTTTAAGGATAAAAGTCTCAACTAAGTAGATGAAAAAAAGGAAGTGTGGGACTCAAAGCCAGACCACCCCAGCCTCTTTGGTGATGGGAGTTCTCACACACGTTCCATTCCTGTGGCCATGAGCCTCATGACTCTGCTGCTGAGGGGTCATAAGTGGCTGCTGGCTTTATAGCTTCACATTTTTGTATCATCTCCATCTATTTAAAAAAATAGGGGGCTTCCCTGGTGGCACAGTGGTTGAGAATTTGCCTGCCAATGCAGGGGACACGGGTTAGAGCCCTGGTCTGGGAAGATCCCACATGCCGCGGAGCAACTAAGCCCATGAGCCACAACTACTGAGCCTGCGCGTCTGGAGCCTGTGCTCCGCAACAAGAGAGGCCGCGACACTGAGAGGCCCGCGCACCGTGATGAAGAGTGGCTCCCGCTCGCTGCAACTAGAGAAAGCCCTCTCACAGAAACAAAGACCCAACACAGCCATAAATAAATTAATTAAAAAAAAAAAAAAGAAAGAATAGGAAATATTCCTTCTTCATCTGTTCTTCCCCTTTTTGGCCCAGAACTTCTATGGTGATTATTTCATGATCTAAGGAAATTGTGAGAACTTCAAATCTACAAGTTTGTAAAAAATTGGAACCTCTAGCTTAATAAGATTGTGATTCTTTGTTAAAAATATGGAGACTTGGGACTTCCCTAGTAGTCCAGTGGGTAAGACTCCACGCTCCCAATGCAGGGGGCCCGGGTTCGATCGATCCCTGGTCGGGAAACTAGATCCCACACGCATGCCGCAACTAAGATCTCACATGCCACAACTAAAGATCCCACGTGCCAAAACGAAGACCTGGCACAGCCAAATTAAAAAAAAAAAAAAATGATAGCATTAAAAAAAAAAATGATAGCATTAGATACGTTCTTCTGAAATTGTTATGTGCTATTTTATAATGCTTCTAACAATTAATAGAATACTGTATTTGGTATAAGCTTTGAACAAATGAAAGTATTTGCTTCTGGAAATAATTGAGTTGGAAATAACAAACATATTTTCCATCAATTTGCATATATTCATATCAATAAAGTATATTATTTTTATAATGGCAATTTCATTCAATCAGTGAGCTTTGGTTCATCTCTTGCTCATGTATATCATACAAGTGGACAACAGTTTGGAAATGGTAAGATAAGAAAGACAATCAGCAGAGGTTTTTGTTTCTTTCAATACTAGTTTTAATTGTTATTTTCCTTAATTTCCCTAATTTTATTTTATTTTTTTAAAGATCTTTTTTGATGTGGACAATTTTTAAAGTCTTTATTGAATTTGTTACAATATTGCTTCTGTTTTATGTTTTGGTTTTTTGGCCGCGAGGCATGTGGGATCTTAGCTCCCCGACCAGGGATCAAACCTGTACCCCCCTGCATTGGAAGGCAAAGTCTTAACCACTGGACCACCAGGGAAGTCCCAATTTCCCTAATTTTAGAAAGTCTCACTTTCCTTAATATTCCCATTCAAAAATAAGATTACTTATTATCTTATTACATAAAATCTTACTAAGATTTAGAAAGCCATGAACCCTGAAAATAAAAATAATACTAAAAAATTATTTCCTGCATTGCAAAGTACCTTAAAAATATCATTTGATCTTAAATAGTGATTTTTAATGGCTATAAAATGCCAAGCACGATGAGAATTGTATGCTGGAAACATGGCTCTTGCCTCTGGCTTATAATCTATGACTTTTTTTTTTTTTTCAAAAGACCCTTGTTTTCTGCTACATGAGTCCTCTGTTACCCCCTCCTCACTACTGATATAGCATAAGAGCAAGCATGACAAATAACTGACAAGGTATAGGAAAGAAAGCAGTCTAGGAAACAGAAAGAAATGGCATTTCATCATCAAACAGGAAAATTAATTTAAAAGGATCATTAAAACAATTGCACTTGTTTGTTGATGGTGATACTTTCTTTGGTACCAAGAACACAGGATAAAAACTCCTCCAGGGAATTTGAATCTAGATTACTTGATCATACCACAAACGCTTCTGGAATTGAACACATTTTTGTTATGTGTATATTAATTGTAATGAAATTCGATCCCCCCAAATTATTTGCATTTCTCTAAATAATAAAAGTATTTCCAACAAAAAATGACCATGAAAAATAAGAACTACAGTTCCTGTGCTCTTATAGCTTTATTTATAAAATGTTGAGCTCTTGTGCTGAGTGTCACCATGATTCACGGGTAATATATTTTTACTGCCATTAGAACACTTGCAAAATTAAGGTGGAATTACCTCAGTTGACTGCTATTAGCCAAAGCTCCAGGATCCAGTGCCAAAAATAAATCCCCGTAATGATAGACTTCAAAAGTTGGACAAAGCAGGCTTTTAAAGATCGGTTTCTGGAAACTAAATATTACTTGCTGTGACAAAGGGCCTATCATTAATAGATATCTAGCACAGACCATTAAATGGACAGATTCCTTTTAACAATGTAACAATGTTTATAGAATTAGCATAATAACACTAGTGATACTTTTTTTTCTTAAAGTCTTCTTCTTGGTAAAGAGCCTCTGTAGTTTTACAAATATTACCCCATTCATACTTAAAACATCTAGTTTTTTTTTTAGAAGGCAGTAAGAACATTTGATCAAATCCTCCAAAGGTGCAGTAACTGTATTTCACACATGGCGTATCACTGATGAAACCAGAAGTGGTCTCGGGTTCCCTGACTCCCCTCCAGTTTAGTGCTCGACTCCTGGCCTGAGCAGTACCCTGTTTCAAAGCAATCTCAGATGTCAATATTTTATCCTGTTTCAAAGCAATCTCAGATGTCAATAATGAATCAGTTTTATGAGTGCCACATGGCATGAAATATCTTTTTTTGAATTGTGGTTTAATACACATAACATAAAATCTACCATCTTAACCATCTTTATGTATACAGTTCAGTAGCAACTTTATTCACATTGTTGTGCAACCAGTCTCCAGAACTCCTTTCATCTTGCAAAACGGAAACTCTATACACATTAAACAACAACTCTCCATTCCCCTTCCCCCACCTCCTGGCAATCACCATTCTACTTTCTGTTTCTAGCATTTTGACTATTCTGGGCACCTCATATAAGTAGAATCATATTGTATTTGTTCTTTTGTGATTGGCTTATTTCACTTGGCATAATGTCCTCTAGGTTCATCTATGTTGTGGCAGGTATCAGAATTTCCTTCCTTTTTAAGGCTGAATAAAATTCCATTGTATGTATATACGATCTTTGTTTATTCATTCATCCACTGAGGGACACTTGGGTTACTTCTATCTTTTGGCTATTTCGAATAATGCAACTGTGAAAATGGGTGTGCAAATATCTCTTTAAGACTCTGCTTTCAATTCTTTTGGATATACACCCAGGAGTGGGATTTCTGGATCATACGGTAATTCTATTTTTACTTTTTTTGAGGAAATTTTATACCTCAATAAAGCTGAAAAAACATTTATAAATACTGAAAGAATATTCCCTCACTTTTTTATGCTATTCTCTAAGCAATGGCTTAGAGACATGATGCACTTTTAAAGTTTTCGTCTGGATTATTAACATTTTCTCCATCATCTTATTAAGTCTACAATCAACAAAACATATCGAGCACTGATACAAAGCATTTTCTGATTTCCACAGCGTTCATACTCTCACCACCACTGATTTCAAGCCACACCATCGCTGAAGGGACACACAGCAGCATTATACATTGCTTCCACCATTCTGATAAGTAGATGTAAACAACCTCAAAAGCACAGAAAATAGTAAAATGTGGTAAAATAATTAGCAAGCGCTAAGTTTTGAGTATGTATTACCTTATTTTTAATATAATTGGTTCAGTAGTGTGTGTCTATAACTTGATTTTTAATAATAGCTATGTTTAACAGCAAACTTGCCAAATTCCTAAAAATTTAATAATCACTATTGTGAGTTGGTACAAGCTGGCCCCAGCACATTACTGTTTAGACCACTTCCGCTCTCAGCCATGAACAGTCCTTCCCTCCTCCAACAATGTAAGCATTTTGTTTGGGTTTCTAAAACAGTGTATAACTTTAGCCTTTCCTTAAAAGCTTTCAAATAAGTCTCAAATAATTGGTATTCCAAGTCCTTCTAAATCTGGGCCCTGTACACCTAACCACAATGTTCCCACACCTCGTTAATGTGAACCTTGCTGCACTTCCAGTGGAGCCGGGTGCCTCCCAGCCCTGTCTTCACACAGCCCTTGCACATTCTTGACTCTGGGCCCTGCATCCTCTCAGTTTCTCTGGAAAGCCTTCCCCTATCCTCATACAAGTTCATTCCCTCCATCAGGGCCCAGCTCCAATTCCACTGACTCTACAAAAACTTCTCTAGCTACCTCAGTAATTTCTCTCACCACTTTATTATACTTACAGCTTCTACCATAAGATGCACCTCTTAATGAAGTATTATTTTGTACTCATCTTTTATTGTTGTCACATGTTGTTCTTAATTTCCCAATTAGAATGTATTGGAAATGTATAACATCTTCAATTAGAATGTAAGGAAAAGACTCATGTCTTATACCTCCTGAGTATCCTTCCTCTATGTAGGCATATACTCAAAAATATTCATTGAGCATCTACCATATATCAGGGGCTATGCTAGGCATTAGGGATAAATTTGTAAAAGTCTTTGTAAAGGAACAAGACACAGGTTTATCTTTGCCTACCTCATTGACAAGGCACACACTAGGAATTAAAAATAATTAATTAGATTAAGTTTGGGGGTAAAGTATATAAACAGAACCACTGAATTTCAGAGCTAGCAGGGATCTTAGACCAGGGATTCTCAATGGGGACCGTGGTACCTCCTCAGGGGTTTTGTGGAACCCAATGGAGGGTTTTGGGTTGTCAGGTTGTTTAGAGAATGCTATGGCATTTCTGGGTGGTTCCAGGGATAGGCAACATCCTGCAATGTGTGGACAGTCATGCTCAACAAAGAATCACATTGTTTCGTACACAATTTTAAAGTGTTTTGCTGGGAATTTATGAAGATGAATTATAATTAGCAGAACTTAGAACTGAACTCCACTTTACATGAAGAACTTTCTCTTATATGGTTTTTGGCATACACTGAATTTTCCAGATATTCAACTAGGATTAAGTTGAGGGAAAATCGCTTTCTTCCATTCCAAATTTTTTTGAGTTGTTCATCATTCCAAAAATAATCACATCATAAACAGCAATGCCCTTCATGCCATTTGAGTCACTAAATCAACAAATCATATTCTGCATTCTTAGTCATTATATGTCTACATCTCTCTCTATAAAATCTTACAACATGCTAATCTGTACAATATACTAATTTAGTCCTGATTTCAAAAAGTCGAGTACTTTAAAAACTCAAAAATATTACATTGACTATAAATAACAACATATTAGACATAATTTAAATATGTTGATATAATAAAGTATTAAATAAAGTTATGTAAACACACATAAAAATTAAATAAAACATTTTCAATATAAGTGGGTATAAGAGCTGACTTTTCATGTATCTTACAGTGTAGTTGTGCTGGAGTATTTGCATGTTAAAATATATATGACTTTTTTTATGTTATTTTCCTTGCTTTTCTCCTTCATATTACACTTAGGACATTACCTTGGTTTTCTGGAAGTGTGTAAGCAGGTTATATAATCCAGGAATTCCACGTCAGGATGTTAAGGGGTGTTCCAAAATGTTTGTTATGAGAAGGGGGCTTCGGGTCTGATGAGGGTGAGCACAGCAGCTGCAGGACCACACAGACTTGAGATCGCTCCGAGTGTTTTTATCTCTGCTGCGACCCTTGTTTCATTGCTGTGGGGTTTTGCTTGCCCTCCTGCCCTCCTTGAGAGCATCTGCACCCCGGGGATAGGGTCTGTGTTCTCTTGAATCCGAGAGCATTAGGCACACTGAAGTCAGGTAGCAACATGCATAATGAAATGGATGTCGAAATCATGGTGACTGTAAAGCACAACAGAAATTTTGGCAAATAAAGCGAGAGCTTGCCTGACATGTCACCTACAATGTAATTTTAAAGACAGTCATAAGGACAGTATCTTGGAAGGATAATAATGACTAAAGGAAATAATGTCGTTGGTGTTGGGTGTAGTTCTAAGAACTGGAGTTCAGACCCCAGGGGAATCAAGCTAAGTTTTAGTGCCTCCTGTCCTTGCTTCCTTGTGTCAGAACCGTGTTTCCTACAACAGAAGGGAGGTTTTAAAATTCATCAACTAAAGGAAGGTTCTAAATACCTTGTAGCTTTGAGTAGGTTTGGAAAATGATTAGAGACGAAATGCTTGAAGACGTGTGTAGGAAGTGTTGAGGGAAAAACAGCCTGGCCCTTATAATTATTCAGCTGACACACACCACTGCAGCTTCCCCAGGCACCACCCCCTGCCCCCATCACCAACACACAAGAACACTTAAACACCTTAGTCACCATTTTGCACAAGCGCTGTTCTGTGTTTGCAGTGTCCCCCTCTCAGGTTTCCAGTCAAAAATGCAGCAGAGGCTCACCAAAAAATTAATAATCAAACGTACCCAATTTTTATCTAAACAAAATCACCCTTGACACAACAGGGACAACCCCTGACCAAAGATAGGTGCTTTGTGCTATAACTTGGGGTCATAAACCCAGGTGCTCTCAAATGGAAAAAGAAATACGCTTCAGAGGGAAAACAAGCTGCAGCTGGTCTCCGTGTGGATTAACCAGGGACCGTGATTTCCTCCAGCTCCCCCACATGGGGAGGGCCCAGAGGAGACTCTGGGGCAATCAGGGACCAGCCAGAGAGCCAAGACCAGTCAGTCAAGAAGAGGAGAAGTGAATTGCGAATACAAGCAACTGCTGGCATGTCAAGTGATTTTTCTGGGATGACATATATAATGGAAAAATAAGTAATTTTGCCTTTTTGTCCCTAGAGTTAATGCGTCAGTTTTTCTTGTTACTAGTTTTTCCTACTTTCTATTCAACTGCTGTTGCCCTTCTAAAGACACACTGTGAGAAACGAGGGTGAGGTATTATCTTTTCCATCTATTAGTGCAAAATGGTATTTCTTCTCTATGCCTGCCTCAGCAACCATGGCAACAGCCTTTCTAGCTGGGCATCTGCAGCTAGAGTTTCACCCTATCACTCATGAGTAAAAGGCTGCCTGTGTCCCTGTTCTCAATTAGAGAAAGCTCCTTCAGATCCAAGTCTTTCCAGCCATGCATTTGGGGACACAATTCCAATTTTGTGGACATTCTGTGTCTTATTTTGGTGAGATGGATGAGCTAGCCATACTCCATCAAACTGCACCCCGGGGAGCAGATGCTCTCAAGGAGGGCAGGAGGGCAAGCAAAACCCCACAGCAATGGGAGGTGTGAAGAGAGGGTGACTATGAAATGTAACATTGGAGAAAGCACCTCCATCTTACAAAATGCCAAAGAAATTGGGCAGTTCTGCCCTGGCCTTTGGGAGAAACAGGCCAGCATGTTTTTAATAGGATAACACTGACCTCAAAGTGCCAATCTGAGTTTAGAGAGAGGAAATTCTTCGTCCATAAATGCAAGCAGCCAGGGCCAAAAGGGTTATCAATGTTCCTTCAGAAGAATAGAGCCTTAGGACACAAGGATACCTCGGACTGAATACAAGAATGATGATGATAGCTAACATTTATTGAGCGCTCACTCTGTATTAAGCCCTATGCCTTGTACTTCTTACACATTATCCCATGTATTCATCACAACAGACCTGTGAGGCAGGTACTATTATTACTTTCATTTTACAGATGAGGATGCTGAGGCAAGGATACAGATAGGTTCCCATTGCTAGTAAGAGAACTGGGATTTGAACCCAAGTCTGTCTGGCTTCACAAGCTTCTCACCTTCACACACAGCCTTAGGTGGGAGTTGAGTGGATTGGAGCAGAACTCCCTCTTCCACTCCCCATCTCCACCCCCAGGTCTGAGCCATTGGAATTTCTGGGCCTTTTCCTGGTTCTCCAGCCCCTGGTCCTGTCTCCCCAGGTTACTCACTTTTTTCTTGCAATTGAGGTCTCAGTGTGCAATTATTACTATTGTGTGGTGACCTGGAGCATAACCGTCTACTCTCTGAAAACACAAGGTGAGCATAAGTTCCTTGAAGTTCTCTGCTAATGATGCTTGGCACTCTTCGGCTAAAGGAACATGAGTCCATAGCTGTCATCTTTCCAGCTCTAGTTTTGGAAGCACTGTGATTAAGAATGCAGCCAATCCAGCTGGAACTCCACATATCTGAAAGGGTAAGGCTTTCCTTTGCTTGTTTGCTCTGAGCACAGATTCCAAACAGCAGGAATGATGGTTATGTGAAGATGTTTCTCACACACTGAGAGCTGAATGGACACCTGGTTTGCACATTGGCCATGGGAAATCTTGAGTATCCTGGCCGGTTACTAGGACTCCCGTTTGCATGAGACCCCCTCGGGGTCTTGGGAAGTGGGATAGTGAATTTTGGGAAGTTACAAACTCCTAGAACATCAAGGTGAGTCTTAAACAAAGATGTGATGAAGGCTGCCTTTGATTTAGGGGGACTGCGGTACCCTGAAATGCAGAGGATGTATCATGTCTTGAATGAAGGAAGGAAAATTGATCCCTGGAGAAGAGTTCAAGGGCAATAGAGGAGAGGTGCGCTATTACTTGCCCACATTTCTCTAGATCTGGGAGATATATCCCAAGTCCCTCAAACAAGCAGGCTATCTTTTGAAGGAGGGCTTAAAGAATGTAACAGCCAGTATAAGGCCAGGCCACTGGAAGTTAGGCCAAAAGCACAGTGTTTGCTGGCAGGGGAGAAACTCTTCTATAGCTTTAAGGATTATTGCAGTGAAAGGAAAGAGATGAGCATCATATTCCAGTGACAGGGAGGTAGTAGCCACAAACCCAGGCCACCCAGAGCTAGAACAGGCAACATGAACCACAGCTTCATCTGCTGAGAAAGCTTCAGGAGCAAGACCAGGAAGCCTGCCTTATAGCCAATAGGAAAAGGAAGGAAAGCTTGGGGCCTTGGAGTCCAGTGGCTTCCTTGGAAAACTCAAGAGTTTTCATCCCCAAGGACAGGGAGCCTGGGAAAATAAGGGTCACTCCCATGTTATGGGTTGAATTACGTCCCTCCGAAATTTATATGTTGAAGTCTTAACCCCCAGTACCTAAGAATGTGACCTTCCTGGAGATAGGGCCTAGTAATCAAGTTAAAAGGAGGTCATTAGGATGGGTCCTAATCCAATGACTGGTGCCCTCATAAAAAGGGAATTTGGGACACTGACATGTACACAGGGAGAACAGCATGTGAACATGAAGGCAGAAATCAGAGTGATCCTCCTACCAGCCAAGGTAAAGATTGTCAGCACACCACTGCAAGCTAGGGGAGAGACGTGGAACCAATTCTTCCTCACAGCCCTCAGAAGGAACCAAGCCTGCCCAAACCTTGACCTTGGACTTTTAGCCTCCAGAACTGAGACAATAAATTTCTACTGTTTAAGCCACCCAGTTTGTGAATCGGTTATGGCAGCTGTAGGAAACTCATGCATCCAGTTAAGCCCTCAGAGCACCAGGTATTGGAACATTAATATCAAGGAATGAAAGGGACAGCAGTTCTCACTATCACGATGAGGTTATGCCCCATAAATTGTGTTCTCGGTCCAGGCCGTGTTTTGGTGAATGACTAGAATATCTTCTCCCCTGAAGTATAAGTGTAAATCCTGTAAAATACTATATACACAAATATTCATTCAATGAACACTTGCAGGCACTATTACATGCCCAGCAACCATTAACATTTTAAAAACATGACAAATAAAATTGGGTTAAACACTCAGTTGTCTCCTTTTTAAAATATTCTGATGAATGGACCCATTGAAGCCTGTCTCCAGCATTGCTGCTCTGGCCAGGCCTCCAGAGGTCAGATAGGGATGGAGAGGAGCACTGACTCAGCACATCTGGATGAACAGCAAGGTTTCATTTATTTCAACAACACTTTATGGTTCCTGTATGGAATATTTAACTGAGAGCACTAAGTGCTACAGGATTTCCCTTTCTAGAGTGGAAATCCTGTATAGAACAATAATCAAGATAATCAAGGCCTCTTTTTCTTGGCTTTTCCTTAGAGGTGAGATTGGTCCATTTCATGTAATTTTGTTGGATTCCACTAGAGTCTTTGAAATTCTTGCTTCTGAAGAACATTTTCTTTGGTATGCGGTTTAGAAATACAAAGGGGGATGGTGGTTGGACATAAGCCCCAAACAAATCTTTTTATTGTGGGTAATTTCAAACATATACTAAAGGAGACAGACTAGAAGGATGATCCTGAGTATACCAATTATGTCGCTAAAACAATTAGAAACTTGTGCCTACTCTTGTTCCAGTGATGCCGTCCACTTCTCCTTCCCCACACTGGTTTATACTGAAATAAATGCCAGCTATGATATCATTCCATCCACAAATATTTCTCTAAAAGAGAAAGACCTTCCAAAAATTACAATGACCCCATTACCACACCTGAAATAATAAGTCTAAGTGGCATCTATTGCCCAGTCAGTGTTAAGTTTCTCTGATGGTCTCACCACTTTTTTTTTTAAGTGTTTTTGTTTTTACTTAATTTAATTAATTAATTTATTTTGGCTGCATTGGGTCTTCGTTGCTGCACGCGGGCTTTCTCTAGTTGTGGTGAGCGGGGGCTGCTCTTCATTATGGTGTGCGGGCTTCTCATTGCAGTGGCTTCTCTTGTGCCAGAGCACGGGCTCTAGGCATGTGGGCTCAGTAGTTGTGGCTCGCAGGCTCAGTAGCTGTGGCTCGCGGGCTCAGTAGTTGTGACTCGTAGGCTCTAGAGCACAGGCTCAGTAGTTGTGGTACACAGGCTTAGTTGCTCTGAGGCATGTGGGATCTTCCCGGACCTGGGATCAAACCTGTGTCCCCTGCATTGGCAGGTGGATTCTTAATCACTGTGCCACCAGGGAAGTCCCTCTCATCACTTTTTGAAAAGTTGATTTGTCTGAATGAGAATCCAAAAAATGTCCACTTGTTGCATTTAGTTTGTGCCTTGAGTTTCTATTAAGCTGTAGGTTCTCCTCCCCCTTCTTTTCCTTCGAAATAGATTTAAGAAAACAGGTTATCTCTGTCGAGTCTCCCACAGTCTGGTTTTCCTTATTGTATTCCTATGGTGTTAATATGTTTCACAGGCCTCTGTATTTCCTGAAACCTTGTTATGAGATTTAGATGCTTGATCTGATTCAGATTCGATATTTCGTCAAAGATGGTATTGGATCTCCCATCAGGAGGCACATCATGTTCAGTTCTCTCTCTTCTTGTGATGTTAGTGCTATTGATAGTCAGAGCCTAGATCTTATTTCATTTGAGGTTTGCCAAATGATGATATTTTAAGTCTACTATTCCTTGAGTGTGAGGATACAGCTCATACAGGAAAGGCAGGTTCAAGCTTTATTCTTTTCCAAATATTTAGTTGGTTCACTAACATTCTCCAAAGGTGACCAATGAGATTATTTTTAAAATGTCATTATGCCTTTTATAATAAATTTATTTAATGTTTGTCTTAATGCTCAAATTATTCCATCTTTGGCCAGTTGGTGCTGTTTCAAGTTGGTGCTTCAGTCTTGCACATAAGATTTTTAACTACTTTTGGGAAAAGGGCATAGACACTCTTTCCAGAACTTTCACTCATAGAGCAGTGGTGTCCAAACTTTTTTACTGTTAACTCTCATTAGAAAATATTTTCAAGTGTGAATCACCACTGTATGTTTATTTATAAATTATACACATGTAGTATTATTTAATATATTATGTGCATAATAACACCCCAAATAGAAAGTTTAAAGGATGAGATGAAGCTGAAATAAATAATGTTTTAAAAATCATGGCCACCTAGGAGATCACTGGATATGGCTCTCTTAGCCAATATCTTGGCAATGGCAGGGAGCTCCACCTTTGTCTGGTGAAAGCCAGCCATCATAAAAGAGACTAGGCTGCTGGCCTCCAATACTGGGGCCTGGAAAGCTCAGTCCAGTTTCCTGCCAAGAGTCTGGCCTTGAGCACAGCTGAGATTCCTAAAGTGTCCTGGCACCCCACCAGGCTCTTTCAATGTCCAACAATCTGGTGAGCAGGCCTGAGATGGGTAAATGTTCAGAAGAGGAGACACACAGGCTGGCTTCATAGATATGGAAACAGAATCATATTCATCTCTCCGAGAAGGAAAAATTTGAAGTTAGAAAGTGTGACTTCCTTTGAGAAAGGAATCAGCTGATTAAAAAGAATTGATAAAGCAAATTACTGAAAAGTACTTTTTCATTGCCTTCCTATGCTGATAAACGAAGCCAAAGGATAAACAAATATTTATGACTCAGGCTGCTAAACAGAGGACTTGTTTAAGTAATCTGGTTGAGACAAACTCTCAAAGACTCAAGTAAAGATTCTGCTCCATTACGAGTAACAGATTTCCTCAGTTGTGCTTTTATGATATTCAGTTTATGAGGACTCTCTTACTGCCAAATTGTTTTGATATTCAACTAAATTGCAAACCTTCATGCTTGTCAATAACTCTGAAACATGTTTAGAAATTGTGAAACATTAATAAGTAAGGCTGGTGTTGGAAGTAATGGTGGTTTATGCAAGGACCCTGTTGTTATCTCTTCAAGGTGTCTGAATATAAAATCAACTCTGATATTTACAAAAACAATCTTTTGTTCTCCAAAACAATAAAAAAAAGTCAGAACAGCATCTGGCTTTTGAAATGGTGCCCACATTCCCTGCCTCTCTTTTGTAAAAGTTTAAAAGCAAACCTGGATAAAATAAAAATTTCTCTTTGACAGTTTCTAAATTTGAACATGGAATTTTACTCATAATTTGCAATTGTAGCAAAGAAAGTTAAGAGCTGAAAGGACCTGAGAGAGTAAGATCATCTTTAAGAAGAAGCAGAAACTTCTAAATGGTTCATCACCTGAAATTTTACTCTAAGTTATTCATTTCTATGAGTTAAGGGTTGCTAACCCTAGAAGAATGCAAATATGCCTAGGAAGCAGAATATAGTACTGCTAACATTTTGGGTGAATCAGTCAGTTTTCCTACTGATTGAAGCGACCCAGGCAGAGACAGTTGGCAAATTTTTTGTGACAATCTCTTCAAGAGATGGGAAATTTTTTCACCTACTGACTATTTTCTGTACAAACACTTAAGCCCTGTTTTTGTAATGCCAACCACTCTTACTGAAAAATAAAATTTGACCAATTTTAGCATCTATACTAGAGATTTATCCCAAAAGTTCAGTTCTCAAAGTTGGAAACAAAAGGCCTGAGCTTTTTATTTTGTCACAATCACCTTCACCTTCAGGAGGGCTGGCTAGCTCTTCAATTATGTGATGATGACCCACCACCCTTACTGCTTCATTTATAAAATACCTTGGGATTCTAAATGATTTTTCTACAAATGCTCACCATCACCAATTTATCCAAAAAGGAGACAAGTAAACTACATCATCATGGAAAAATCTCCTATTCTGTGTGATTTCCCAGCTGGATTAAGTACTTAGAGGCCCTGGGCAGGCAGACAGACGTTGAAAAGACAACTGTGCTCTATTATGTAAACAAGTAAAAACAATTTCAAACTATAAAATACTTGTATGGAATCCAGCAAAGCATTTGTATTTCCCATGATGACCACTTCAATTTATTTTTCAAATATAAAATATCAAATTTTTTGAAAAAAAGGTTTTTTGTTGCTTCTCTTTTTGCTGATCAGCATGTGCCTGATCTTCTCCTCGGCTGACCCAGTCCCACATGTTTTCGTCACAGAAGACAACTTGCTACATAAAGCTGGATTCGTGTCAGGATTTCAGTTTCTTGGGAATGGGTTTACCAGTTAATAAACAAGTTTTTATTAAGCATTTGTTAATGCCCAGTACTGTGCTGAGTACTGCAGGGAACTCCAAGACTTGTAAGTATGCAGGTGGTATTTCATTCCAAGTGTTTATAACCTGGGAAAGAAAGGTGAGTACGTGAAAAATGCCAGTTGTTACACAACATGGATCTGGAATTGAGTATCTGGGAGACACTCTGGAAGAAAGTTGGACTTGTGGTGTTTTTTTTAAATTACTTAAATTTTATTTTCTATTTTGAGTAAAAATATTCAAAATTCCAAATTCAAAGTTCCAGAGATATTCCTCTCTCCCCTATCCTTCAACTCCAAGTTTCCTCCTCAAAGGCAATTGACATTACTGCCTTTTTGTATATTTTTTCAGAGATATCTCATGCATATATAAATAAATGTGAGTAGATATTTTCTCTCCCTTTGGAGTTACAAATTGTAGCTAGTCTGTGCCTTGAAACACAGAGGTAGTATGGTGTAGCAAGCTATCAAAAGCTGAGGCTCTGGGTGGGGGGCTGAGAGCAATAGATGAGGGAGATTAAGAGGTACAAACTTCCAGTTACAAAATAAATGTCATGGGGATGAAATGCACAGCCTGGGGAATAGAGTCAATAATCATGTAATATCTTTGTATGGTGACAGATGGTGACTAGATTTATTGTGGTGATCATTTTATAATGTACAGAAATACTGAATCACTATGTTGTGCACCAGGAACTAACATAGTGTTGTAGGTCCATTATTCTTCAAGAAACAAACAAACTCACTCACAGAAAAAGAGATTAGATTTGTGGTTACCAGAGGTGGGAGATGGGGGGAGGAGGAATTGGAGGAAGGTTGTCAAAAGGTACAAACTTCCAGGTATAAGATAAATAAGTCCCAGGGATGTAATGTACAACATGATTAATGTAATTGACACCACTGCATGTTATATATGAAAGTTGTTCAGAGAGTATATCCTAAGAGTTCTCATCACAGGGAAAAACATTTTTTTTCTTTTTCTTTTCTTTTGTATCCTTATGAGGTGATGGATGTTCACTGAATATACTGTGGTGATCATTTCATGATGGACATAAGTCAAATGATCACGCTGTACGCCTGAAACTTATACAGTGCTGTATGCTAACTGTATCTTAATAAACTGGAAGGAAAAAAAAAAGCTGAGATTCTGGAGCCTGTGTTCCAGTCTTGGCCCTGACATTTTTCACCAGTGTGACCTTGGGCAAAAGTCACTGAGGCAGTTCACCGATCTCTAAAATGGAGGAAAGTATGAGTATCTGCCTCTTAAGATTGTTAAGGATTAAATGAGCTAAGGTATATTAAATGCTCAGAACAGTGCTTAGCATGTAGAAAGCACTGTAATATGTTAGACATTACTATTTTCACATAATATGTCTTGGAGTTTGTTCCTTATCAGCATAAACAGAAGACTCTTATTTACAATTGCTTAATGTTCCATTGAAGGACATACTATATTGTGCTTGGCCTTGAATGATGAGCAATATTTAGAAAATTAGGAAAATAGTGGTGTTATAGGGCATCAGGAGATAGAGGAAAAGTAACAGGTTATCACTATGCACCTTCAATTGGCTAAATTTTATTTATTTATTTATTTGTTTGCCGCGCCTTGCAGCTTGCGGGATCTTAGTTCCTGGACCAGGGGTCAAACCCAGGTCCCCTGCAGTGGAAGCTCAGAGTCCTAACCATTAGACTGCCAGGGAATTCCCTAAAATTTAAAAGACTGATCATACAGTGTTGGCAAGGATGTAGGAACAAGTGGAACTCTCTCACACACTGCTGATAAGTAGGTAAAATGGTGTGATCATTTTGGAAAACAGTTTGGCAGTTTGGCAATTTCTTATGAAGTTAAACACACATCTGTCATATGAGTCAACCATTGCACTGCCAAGTATTCACTTGAGAGAAATAAAAATATATATTTGTTACTGGCAAAGCCCAATGGGTCCCTGGGGAAAAATAAGATGGTATCTACGTGATAAGGTCTAACCTCTTCTTTTGTGCTTAGTCTAGTTTCACTTGCTTTTAGGGGGCTGTGTGTAGTGGCCTTGCGCCTCACACATCGGATTAGGGTTCCCAGCACAGAACTGCTGCTCCTGACACCCCAACTTGGCAAGCTGTGTACAGAAGTGCTGCACACGACACCTCAATTCAAGACAGTGACTGCGGACCGCGTGCAGACACGCTGCCCCTGGCACTTCAGTGTGAAGTGCCGTGAGCCACAGAACTTCGCCTGACCCGCAAGCACTCCAGCCTTCCCTCTGCTCATGAGAACCCCAGAAAGCAACCCAGCCCAGGGCCTTTCAGAGAGAACGTGTACTTTAGAGCTTGAGCTCACACCTCTCCATTCTTTGATCAAAGGATAAAGCTTTCCTTTGCTTCTGAACCAAACTCAGTCTCATTCTACTGGCATGAGGTACACCAGGCAGGAGGATCCTTTTTGGGACCTAACTGAAAAGGGTCCGTAACAAATTCTGGCGACCACGAAGGATGGACTGTGGCCTTTTCAGCCGCACCTATCCACCAGGCTCCGGGCTCACCCCGGCTCCAGAGGGAGGATGGCAGAGGTTTTGGGAGGTTTGCATAAGGATGACTGACTCTGATCTTTGAGTTCACTCCGATGGGGTAGAACTCTGGCAGCCTTTGGCCAAATTCAGAGCAACTCTGCCCAGCAACCCAATACCCAGGTGTGGTAAGCACACAGCGTGGCCCCCAGAGTCATCTGGACTGCACCTCCTTGAGGGGATCACACTGTGGCAGTGTCGGGGACTGGAGACTGAAACTCACACGTGTCTGCCCACTGCCTCTGGCTGGCCTCCCACGTTACCAGACAAGATGGGGCCAGGCAGTCTTGCCCACTGTGTCGCCGGTAGTGCTGGCCTCTCGGCCCCTGTACAAGGCAGCAGCAGCTGCAACAGGGCTTCTTGCCCTCCTTGCCAACCTCCAGGGGTCAACAGTGCATTCTCCATCATCACAGTTTGGTAAAGGAAAGTGGCCTGCCACGTGAGTCAAGAGGCTAGATGGGGAAAAGGCCCAGGTAATAAAGACTGCCTGACAAAACGGAATGAGGGCAGAGGATCTGAGTTCAGGAAAAGGCACCAGGGACGCCTGAGTATGAAAGGGCCCTAGGTACAAGACCGGTGACTTGACCGTTTCTGGTCAGTGACAGTCTCCCTGAAGTGGGCTGGGAAGCCCCACGAGCTGCTCGCAAGACCAGGAGCCCCATTATCAGGAAGGCCTGTGAGCTGCTGGCAGGAACAGGAAACACCCACCGTCTGACCTCTCCCTGATGTCTTTTCCTTCTAATCTTCCAAGCTCCTTCCCCCTTCTGCTTGCGAGGCAAGCCTTGGGTGATTCTTTATCAACTGAGGTTCCACGGACACTCCTCCTGGTATCAACCCTCGAGATGTGGGGAGTACCCTGGTGGGGGGGATCCCTCATGCGTTTAGCTCTCACTTGGCAGGAAGTCTAAAACTCCTTTCCAGCTGAAAGAAGCAAAGACACCCGCCTCAGCTAAGCTGCTCTGACCTGGAGGCAGTCCCGTCTTCAAGCACCGACTGAGAGTCAAGGGGAACCCCCAATCAGAGCTCACTCCTATTTGGGTCTCTTGAGGAATCCATTAACAGCTGGGTGCTGGTTCCAAATTTCCCAAACTGGAAATCTTATTTGGGTCAAATCTTGTGGCATTTGCGTGCCAACAAATCACTCCAACAGCCCCGATGGTAGTTGGAAAAAAGTCATAGTAAGGGGTTGAGGGAAGATCCAGAGGGGTTCCTGAATTTGATTAGTGGAATCTTTTAGACCCATGACCCACATGCGCTGACATCTAGAGCCTCCTCAATGCACTCCTAACGGGGGAAGAAAAGGCCATGGTCTTTTAAAAAGCCTGAGAGGAAGCAGACAAAGAATAGAAACAATGTAGGTCATGTTATTTTCAGACCAGGAAGTCAAGGGGTCCCAGATAACAAACGCAACTGGGACCACTGAGACAATGGATAAGGGGGTAGAAGGCAAAGGCTAACCAATTATAAAAATATGATCCTAAAGGGAATCCAAGCAGCAGGAAAGACACCTGTCAATTAGAATAAGATAAAGGAAATCAATCAAGAGCCAACGGAAAACCCTTTGGCATTCCTAGACTGCCTCAGGGAATGCCTTTGAACATATGCTACAACTGACCCTGGGTCATTGGAAGGGAATGCAGTCCTGAGGTCGTGTTTCATTTCCCAAAATGCCCCCGACATCAGGTGCAAACTTCAGAAACTGGAAATAGAACCAGATACCTCTACCCCTTGCCTGGTTGAGGTTGACTACCAGGTGTTTAATAACTGAGATATAGAGAAAGAAACGTCAGAAGATAAAAAGGTGTGGAGGCAAGCCCACGTCCTGGCTGTTGCCCTTCAATGTCAACTGGTCACACGGGAATCTGGACTAACTGCCCAGACTCCATTGAGTGACCCCAAGTCCCCACCGAGGGATAACAAGCCAAGGAAACTAGGACCTAATCAGTGCCCGTGTGCCACGTGTAAACAAGAGGGGCACGAAGGAGAATGCCCTTGCCACTCCCAAAGGGAGACAGAAATGGCAGATCCTGGCCACTACCCTTGAAGGCAGATGGTCCAAACAGATGAAGAATGATGGGGCCATGGGGCTCCTAAGCTGGGGCTCCATCTGGCCCCCGAGGAGCCCTGGCTAACACTGGACATAAGGGGAAAGCCTGTCAAATTCTTAGTCGACACCAGTGCCACTTACTTGGTTCTGAAGACCAGATCAGGCAGACTCGATTGCAAGAGTTGTAAACTTCAAAGTGAAGTAAGTCAAACAGAGATAGACAAATATCATATGATATCACTTATATATGGAATCTTAAAAAATGATACAAATGAACTTATTTACAAAACAGAAATAGACTCACTGACAAAGCAGACTCACTGACAGAAAACAAACTCACTGACTCACTACCAAAGGGGAAGGGGAAAGGATAAATTAGGGCTTTGGGATTAATATATACACACTACTATATATAAAACAAACAACAAGGACCTACTATATGGCCTTGTATATAATATATATACTTGAATATATACTATATTCAATATGTTGTAATAACCTATAATGGAAAAGAATCTGAACGAGAATACGTATACATATGCATAACTGAATAACTTTTCTGTACACCTGAAACATTGTAAATCAACTATACTTTAAAAAAAATTGTTCCTCTGGATGTAGAGTTCTAGGCCAACAGTTATTTTCCCTCAAAATTAATAAAATATAATGAAATTAGTTTTAAAAAGAGTTGTAAAATTATGGGGGTAGCAGGGAAGGCCCAAGACCAGGCATTCAGAGAGCCATTAGACAACCCAGTGGTTACCTGTCACACACTAAATCCTGCCACTTTAGTACCTACAGAAACAGGGTCCTTGGAACGTGATTGTGTAGAAACAATAGATACAGTCTATGCCAGTTCCCCCAACCTAGGAAGCGAGCCTCCCCAAACCCTAAAGAGGAATGGTTCATGGACAGGAGTCGTTTCATGAGGGAGGGAAAAAGGCTGGCAGGATACACAGTAACCTCTCAGACTCCAGTAACAAAAAGGATTACAGAAGATGGACAAGCGTCCCTGAAAAATGACGGGCAGGACAAAAGACAGAGGAGGGATTTGTCACTGCCAAAGCCCGTTAACAATTCCCAGGAAATAAAAACAGCATCTGGGTAATAAAATAAAGTCTCACCTTTTTCTTTTCCTTTGTGTTTAGTCTAGTTCCACTCGGTCATACGCAGCCGCGAGCAGAGACCTCGCACCCAGCACTTCAGACTAGAGTTCCCATCGCAAAACGGCAGCAGCCGACACCGCAGCTCCAACCGGGTGCAGAGACGCTGCGCACGACACCTTAATCCAAGATGGCGGTGGTGGGCTGTGCGTAGAAGGGCTGCGCCTGGCACTGATACGAGTGAATGCCACGAGCAGCACATCTGCGCCTGCCCAGTGAGAACTCCACCCCCCCGCCCCCGCCCCGCCCCGCCCCCTCCACGAGATCCCTATAAAGCAGCCATGCCCAGGGCCTATCGGCCTGTTGGGGAGAGTGAGTGCTGCAGGGCCGAGCTCACATCTCTCCATTCTCTAATCAAAGAATAAAGCTTCCCTTTGCTTCTAAACCGAACTCGGTCTCCTACTGGCACTGGCGACACTGGGCAGGAGGGCCCTTGTTGGGGCTTGACTGGGGAGGGTTGGTAACACGAGGACTTGTACGCAAGTGGACATAGCAGCTTTGTTTTCAATTGCGAAAACCTGGAAACAACCCAGTGTCCATCAATGAGTGAGTAGAATAAACAGGTTTTGGTGAATCTATACAGTAGAATACTATTCAGCAATAAAAATGGACAAACTAACGATAAATGCAACGTGGATAAATCTCAAAATAATGTTGCAAAAGAGTATATACTGCAATGAGTTCATTTATATAAAATGCTAGAAAATGCAAACTAGTCTATACTAAACAGAAAACAGATTAGTGTTTGATGAGTGGATGAGTGGGGGTGAATTATAAAAGGAGACTGGGGGGGATGATGAATATGTTTATTAACTTGTGATGATAGTTTCACAGGTATGTACATGGGTCAGAACCCATCAAATTATGTGCTCTAAATATGTGCAGTTTATTGTGATAAAATATACCTCAGTAAAATTGGGGAAGGAAAAAGAAAAAATTGTATATATTCAAAACAAAAGGGTTAGAGCACCCATAATAAGCTAATAGAAAAACTAAAATTTTTTAAATATCCAAATACAGTTCATTTGAGTATGCATACAAAAATAGCATAATACCAAATAACCCCCAAATCACTTGCATTTAGTTCTGTTTCACGCTTTCCCTTCCTTGCTTCCATACCCAAACTGAGTATGTTTGTAGGAGAGGAAAAATCTTTCCTTCTACCCTTCTATGGTCTCAGCTGGGTCTCTACAAAGACAGATTAATAGCAGAAAAACAAACAGAAGTTTGTTAACATCTCACACATACATAGGAAAAACTTGGGGAAAGAGAAGAGTAACTAGAAAAGGTGGCTTAGAACTCCTGCTTTTATAGCATTTTCAACAAAAAGCAATAAATTTGTAGAGAAATGACAAGACAAAGGAAAGCAGTTTTAGGTTTCCAAGGGTGGCAAACGGTGGGAAGGTAAACATATAGGAGGAAAATAATGGAGTAAGGTTTGTTTGCAGATTCCTTGGGTTGTCTCTGGGCTCATAAGAGTCCAGAATCATCTCTAGTAAAGGAGAATTTATATCCTGCCTTTAGGCAGAAAAGGTGGAGAGTATGGACAGTTTTTCCTCTGTTTGCTTCTTCTTAATTGCCTTCAGCTCAAAATAAATTTATGTCAAAGAGTGGTATTTGGGGGTGACATATTCTGTTTTCCTCTACCTTCATTACTCAGTTGGGGAATTTTTTTCTTTTAATTGCTTTGTTTAGTCACTTAATATTTACTTATTGAATTAAACTGGTTTTTTTTTTTCCTTCAGTAGGCGATGGGAAAGAGCTTGATTGGGATGTGTGTGTGTGTGTGCTCTTCGAGGTGGGATGTGTGGAGAGGTGGCTAGTAAGTGGCAGGGGTATCTCTAGTCAAAGCTGTTTCCCTTACACCAGTGATTCTCAAACTTTTTTGGCCTCAGGATCAATCTTGCTCTTAAAATGTATTGGGTGCCTTAAAAAACTTTTGTTCAAATGTAATGTATGTCAATATTTACTGTGTTAGAAATTAAAGCAGAATTTCAAAAACATTTATCAATTCATTTAAAAATAACAATGAACCCACTGCATGTTAATATAAGTAAAATATTTTTATAAAAAAGATATTTTCAAAAAAAGTTAGTGAGAAGAATGGCACTGTTTTGCATTTTTGCCAATCTCTAATGTCTGGCTTAGAAAAAGACAGCTGGATTCTCTTCCTTCTTCATTCAATCTATTGTGACATCACATATCATGTAGCCTCTGGAAAACTCCACATGTCATGTACAGTCATGAGAGCATAGGAGTGAACAAGGCAAATAACATCTTAGCATTGTTAAAGTGAGAATTGTTTTCACTCTAAGGACCTCAGTGAGAGGGTTCGGTTTTTTAAAAATTTATTTTATTTATTTATTTTTGGCTGTGTTGGGTCTTCGTTGCTGCGCGCTGTCTTTCTGTAGTTGCGGCAAGTGGGCTTCTTATTGCGGTGGCTTCTCTTGTTGCAGAGCATGTGCTCTACGCGCGTGGGCTTCAGTAGTTGTGGCTCGCGGGCTCTAGAGCGCAGGCTCAGTAGTTGTGGCACACAGGCTTAGTTGCTCCACTGCATGTGGGATCTTCCCAGACCAGGGCTCAAACCCATGTCCCCTGCACTGGCAGGTGGATTCTTAACTACTGTGCTACCAGGGAAGCCCAGTGAGAGGGTTTTTACCAGCCCCAAAGCTCTTCTCTGGGAGAGACCTTGAGCCCATGTCATTAGGACCACCCTTGTCACAGCATCCAGCTGACACTCTACCCTGTTTTACAAGAGTTACCACTGAAAGAGGGTCAACAACTTTCCCAGTTTTGCAAAATATTTACCAGATAAAACAGCTGGAGCCTCAGTAATGTCGGGGAAAGTGGATATGAGGCCAAACATTACAAGGAATGTTTATGTATCTGATTAATATTTGTCCTCAAAGCCTTAAAGATGTATCTAAAACTGGATTTTAAAAAATCTTTGTTATGGCCAAATTACTCTGAAAACTGGCCCACTAAATGAAACACCTGGAGTTGCATAAGGCCTCAAGGGAACAGTCCCCTGAGCATATTTTTCTTGAATGGCACAGAGTTTCACTGTTTTCGTAGACAACAATAGTCAGTCGTTAAGGGCTCTTTTAGGGCAGAACATGGTCTTCCAGTCAGTCATGCCTGAACCGGTGGGTTAATTTCATGTGATGTGCAGAAACCCGGTATTGTGTGTTAATGATACTGTTCCTTACCACAGAATTTGAGACCTAATGGTAATTGCGCCTCCAGGAAAGGTCTAACTTCATTTAATGTATAAATTACATAAAGCCTGTTTAAGGAACGAAAAAGTCAGTAGGTTTTTGTTGTGCAATGGTTCTTGAGGTTAATTGCTTACTTTCTCAGCGAGAAAAAAAAAAATTAAAAACCAGAGTAAAATTCCAATGGCAAAATCCCTCCTTTCCTACAGTCAGATTGCTTCTTTTTGCATTTGATCATGTTTACTTTCATCTTTTCAGTGTAGTGCAGAAGATACGTGATAAATAGGTATAGAACACTACTCTTGAGGGCTTTACTGGAACTCATGGTACAGTACTTTGTAACTAAAGAATGAGGACGGGAGGGTAAAGGAGCTTGTTTTTTTAAATTTAGAACAAATAAATATATGCAAAAGAACCTGCAAAAATATAAATTGTTTTATTGTCAACAGATGTTTGTTGAACCCCACTACGTGCTCTGTCATCAGTATCATCAAAGGGTGCTGTGCTGGGCAATGTGTAGTGTATGCACAGGTATGAGGTGTCCTCCTACTCTGGAGTAGAGATAACACTTTGGTTGTAGAGATAAGCACTCAAGGTAATACTAGATCAGAACAGAGATGCAGCATTGTATTATTATTATAATATTGCATTATTATTATCATATTAGATCAGAGCAGAGGTGTGGCAAAACAGTCAAAAGGCTGAGAGATCCCTTCTGCTATAGATTGCATGTTTGTGTCCTCCCAGAATTCATGTGTTGAACCTAATCTCCAATGTCATGGTGTTTGGAGGTAGGAACTTTGGGAGGTGATTAGGTCATGAGGGTGGAACTCTCGTGAATAAGATTCGTGTCCTAAGAGAGACCCCAGAGAGCTCCCTAGCCCCTTTTGCCACGTACCAACACAAATCAAGATGGCTGTCTATGAACCAGGAAGCAGGTCCTCACCAGGCACTGAATCTGCTGTTACCTTGATCTCGGACTTCCCAGCCCCTAGAACTGTGAGAAATAAATTTGTGTTTATAAGCCACACAGTCTGTTAAAGCAGCCCAAAGGGACTAAGAAAACTCCTGTCTGGGAGAAAGCTTTGTGGATCTGGTGTGATTTGAGCACTCAAGTTCTAGAAGAATAGAGTCATGTGGTATCACTAACACCAGCACTGTTCTTCATGATTTCCTGGCCTGAAACTAAGTTTGCGGTATGTTGAATGTTTGAAATACCTGCTAGTATAAACCTCTTTGTTTCCCACAACCCCACTCCCCAAGATTTAAAGAAGGAGAGAACCAAAGAATTTCCATTGTGAAATTTTTTAATGAGTTTAGTGTAAATGATTCAGAAACATAAGGATTTTATTTCCCTTAAAATAAACAGAGATCCCAGCCCAAGGGGAAAATATGTGGCCAGTGCAGCTCGCTGTTTGCCATGTTCGGGCAGGGTGTGAGGTTGGGAGGACCATTTGACCAGGGCTTCTTTGCGACATGTTGAGCTGACTGCTGTCAAGGACACTTTTTGCTATTGAGCAAACTGATGGTCATTCCCATTTTGCTTGACTAAATAACTTTCTTGAGAAAAAAAAATTAGACATTGTTAATTAGATATTTCCCTAGAAAAATCTAATGGAGTCAATTCTCTTTTGGTGTTGTGTAGTAAAGAGTCTATCTTTTACTGCAAAAAGAGGTCTGGCCTTTGTCCTTTGTCCTCAGTTGCTGCTTTTTTTTTTAAAATTTTTAATTTTATATTGGAGTATAGTTGATTAACAATGTTGTATTAATTTCAGGTGTACAGCCAAGTGATTCAGTTATACATACATATGTAACTATTGTTTTTCAAATTCTTTTCTCATTTAGGTTGTTACATAATATTGAGCAGAGTTCCCTGTGCTATACAGTAGGTCCTTCCTGGTTATCCATTTTAAATATAGCAGTGTGTACATGTCAATCCCAAACTCCCTGACTAACCCCCCGTCCCCCCTGGTAACCGTAAGTTCATTCTCAAAGTCTCTGAGGCTGTTTCTGTTTTGTAAATAAGTTCATTTGTATCTTTTTTGTTTTTTTTAGATTCCACATATAAGCGTTATCTACGATATTTCTCTGACTTATTCACTCAGTATGACAATCTCTAGGTCCATCCATGTTGCTGCAAATGGCATTATTTTATTCTTTTGAATAGCTGAGTAATATTCCATTGTGTATATATATATATATATACACCACATCTTCTTTATCCATTCCTCTGTCGATGGAAATTTAGGTTGCTTCCATTTCTTGGCTATAGTAAACAGTGCTCCGATGAACATTGGGGTGCATGTATCCTTTTAGACCATGTTTTTCTCCAGATACTTGCCCGGGAGTGGGATTGTAGGATCATGTGGTAGCTCTATTTTGAGTTTCTTAAGGAACCTCCATACTGTTTTCCATAGTGGTTGCACCAATTTACATTCCCACCAACACTGTAGGAGGGGTCGAAAGAAGGCATACAGATGGCCAAGAGGCACATGAAAAGATGTTCAACATCGCTATTAGAGAAATGCAAATCAAAACTATAATGAGATATCACCTCACACCAGTCAGAATGGCTGTCACAAAAAATCCACAAACAATAAATGCTGGAGAGGGTGTGGAGAGAAGGGAACCCACTTACACTGTCCTCAGCTTTTTGACAGGAGAGTCTTTGTTAGCCTGGGGGCCAGGCAATTAGTCACAAACTGAGGTAAGGTGGGTGTTTTGAGGTGGTATCAGTGGACCTCTTGAGGGGCTGGAACTTGAGGTTACCCACTGGATAAAGACTGGACACCGAGGCTGGGGTAAACTTTCTTGGTTGATGATATTCAATGCGTATTGTCACACATCAATGTCAAGAAAGTGACAGTATCATGACTCCATGGGAAGAGGAAACAGAAACAGCATTTCGTACTCTCTTGGACTCTGTCCTGTGTACTTCTTCCCTTGCCTGATTCTAATCTGTAGTGTTTAGCTGTATTAAAGCATAACCATAACAGCTTTCAGTGAGTTCTGTGAATTCTTCCAGCAAATCATCAAACCTAAGAGTGGTCTTGGGAACCCCTGAACTTGCAACTTGTGTTAAAAGTGAGGTTGGTCTCTTCTGTGGACTGTTTTCTTCTCACTTCTCAGTTGGCTAAACTCTCACAAGTTTAAAGGCACATCTGTATGGCCTGCAAAAATCCCTACCAGCTCGGCTTTGCTGCCTGAAACCCATCAATCCTGACCTATCCTAATAAAGCACAGGCCAGGATATTTCTCCCAATATTTTGGTCAGGAGAAATGATATTAAAATAAAGATAAAGGGCAGTTTGGGAAAAGAGGATATATATACAGATAAAGCTGTCCATCAAAGTACTTATCAGAAGAGTGAACTGATTATATAAATTATGATATTCCCTAGAGTGAATATTATTTTAAAAATCAGATAGATATTTTTGTCCTAATATGAAAAGATCTCCAAAATAGTTTATTAAAGTATAAGAGCAAGATGCAAAGAATTAGCCTTTTTTAATTTTAATTTTTTAATTAATAACTCTGAAGCAAAGGGGTAAATGCTTTACTGAAGAAGTAAAGAAGTTTAAACAGTTTTCTTTGGGGGGGTGTGTGTCCTAACTTGGGCATAGGATTTGCTTATTGGGGGACCTGGAATTGTGAAACAGAAGGAAGAGAAGTCAGTACAGTGTGTGTTAAAGAGGAGGTTACTCTTAACAGTCTACTCCCCTCTGGGGAACCCCTGAGAAAATGTGTAAAACGCCTTCACAGTTGCCAGCTCAAGGGACAGAAGAGGGGAGCATGTACCTCCTGCACAGCCCCCAGGTTCCCCTTGGCCAAGGTTTGTCCAAGGCGGGTGTGCACTTCCTGGCACATCCAGGCTTGCACCTGCAGTAGAACTCTGGGCAGCTCCCCCCAGCCTCCCTCAAGGTGGCGGCAGAGGAGCTCCAGGGCCAAGAAGCAGAGCTCCTGGGTTCAGCCAAGGCAGTGCTGTCCTGTGAGGCCTGCACACACCCGGCTGTCCCAACAGTGCCTGCAGCAAGCCGTGGGCTCGGAGGATGTCAGTCGGGACACAAAGATCTCTGACGTGGAGTAGGATTCTCATATTAATCCAGATGCTGGACTCCCAGAAGATGTAGAATTTCTGGAATCCCAGGTGCAGTCATGACCCGGGAAGACTCAAAGTCAGAACCGAGACGACTGGACCAAGGGGAGGCCACCACTGGCCCTGCTTTCAGGATTTCTCCCCGCTGCTTCAGCAGTATCCCGTCCACACCCGTTGACGGCGGGGGCTCTCTCCTCCACAACTGTTGCTGATCTTCTTCCTCCCTTTCCCCCCTCTTTCTCCTGCCTCTGAAATTCTTTCATTGCCTGACAACCCATTCTGTATTTAAACATACATAGCCATGAACTTAGGTAGTATTGGGGGGATTTACATCTCGTTTCCTCAGTTGGAGGGTTAGCTCCTTGAGGTCCAGAGTCATGAACTGTGTTTCTCTGCACCTATCAACACCTGGTAAAGGAATTATGGGTAACAGATGGCCAATCCATATGTGGTTGATTGTGGATGCTGGCCCCATGCTGCCAAGCTCCGAGAGCAGCTAATTTCAAGGCAAATGAATGAGAACAGCAGCACGGCCAGGGGTCATGTGTAACAAAGGGACTAAATGTGCTTGTCCTCATCGAGGCAATGAATAGATGAAGAGCCAGCTTGGGTAAGCACATTCTGCTATTGGCCTAAAGTTCATTTTCACAGGGACATTTCTGGTAAAGCCCTGAGCTTAGGACTGCCTAGATAAGAATGCACATTAGCCAGTAGAGAACATGACAATAAAAGTGAAATGGGGAAAATATGCCTCAGAACAAAGAATACGATGTGCTTGCTTTAGGAAGTAAGACTCAAGTCACGAGTTATAGAATAATCAATACCTTCCGCCTTCTAACCTTAACGTTTAGGTCAGCTTCTAGGGTAGGGGGCTGCGGCAGACCAGTATTCATAGTTCTTCTCTCCTTCCTGGATTGCTCTTTTGAAGCTAGGTAGCCTTGTGACTTGCTTTGGCCAACGAAGTATTCATGGAGGTGATGCATGTCATTCCCTTGCAGAAGCATTTAGGAACCGGTGGCCAAGTCTCCAAGCTATCTTCCTTTGCTGCAACAATCATGGGAGCAGGTATTCAGATAGAGTTGCAACAAAACCGGGGCAGGAAGATGGAGTGCGTACACTTAACCTATACTTACTGAGCCCCAGCTGTGTGCAAACCACTTTTAGATACTGAGGATATGGCAGCCTCTACTCTCTACTTTCCTGTCTGCAGGGCAGACATCTATTAATATTTTGACTTATATAAATCAGCATTTAACTCTGGCTGTGACTCACGAAGGGAGGTAGAACGTGTCAAGAGAGCACATCACATGGACATCCTGAGGTCTAATGACAGAGTTCATTTAACAACAAGTAAGAGTTACCAGTTAAAGAATAGCCACAGCTGGGGTTCTGAGGCAGAGAAGGGAGGAGTGAATCTGAAGAAGAAAAGGCCAGTATGGCTGGACAAGAGAAAGTGAGGACACGGTCCACCAGGCTCATGAAACACGTAGAAATCACATTGTACGGCCTTGTGGGCTTTGTTAAAGATTTCAGTCTCTTTTTCTAAAACTTATTTGGGTATTCCTGAAACAATTAATGGTCATGTATCACCCTCCTATCATATTTTTCTCCACCCTGGAAGCCCTTGTGGAATGGCACGGAGTTCCTTCTTGCTGAGAGAGATTTAAGCAACCTGAGAGATTGCGCACGTACTCCTGTCCTATGAGGTTCTTGACTGGTGTCTCCCACCCCTCCGTAGCTCCCACCATCCCACCCACCCAGTATCGGGCAGGGTTCTTCAGAAGAGACCAGGATCTGCTCTGGTTAGATTGGCAAAATGGGATTTGTTACAGGTACTATATCAGTTATGGAATCATGGGAAAATGGATTCTGAGTTGTGTTTCCAGGAAGACCCTAAAGCCACCCCATATTACTGGGTCACCAAGAAAACTGCTGCCCTGTCACAATGAGGCCACTGCCTGTTGAAGCTGGAAGCCGCTGCTACAGCTGCTGATCCAAAACCACACACATCAGGAAATTGGACATCACGTAACCCACCCCTCTCCCCATGTACCTCAGCTGCAAATTCAAGGCTTGCACAAATGCACCGGATCAGCAGAACCTAAATCACATCCAGAGCCTAGCTCTGGGGGAGGCTGGGAAAAGGCGTTTTAAGTCTGTAGTCTCTGCAGTAGGGAAAACCTGCTGGATGGGGTTGAAAGAGATTTTGAGCGTGTAATTCATGGTGTTCATCACACCACATATCGAAGGAATCAAAGTGAGATCCCCGCTTTTGAAAATCTTCCAATTCTCACATTAGCTCTTTAAAATCCTCTTACTTATCTAGTGCCACTCTCCTTGTCTTTCTATTGTCTTTTCCCCTATCAAGAATAAAGCCACTGGGCTTCCCTGGTGGCGCAGTGGTTGAGGGTCTGCCTGCCAATGCAGGGGACACGGGTTCGAGCCCTGGTCTGGGAAGATCCCACATGCCGCGGAGCAACTGGGCCCGTGAGCCACAACTACTGAGCCTGAGCGTCTGGAGCCTGTGCTCCGCAACAAGAGAGGCCGTGATAGTGAGAGGCCCGCGCACCGCGATGAAGAGTGGCCCCCACTCGCCGCAACTGGAGAAAGCCCTCACACAGAAACGAAGACCCAACACAGCCAAAAATAAAAATAATAAATAAATAATAAATTTTTAAAAAAATTAAAAAAAAAAAAAAAAAAGAATAAAGCCACTATAGAAGTGTGTATTACTCCACTTCTTTTGCATTTGGCTAAAGCATGTGCCTTTCTCTCCATCTGTTCCTTGCTTTAGGAACATTAGAAGCTGTAAGAGGGCAAGTTCCTTATCACAGATGAGCTTTGTCAGAACCCAGCACTGCGTAATGTACATATACATGCTTGTTATACAAATGTTATTTGTCTCATTATGTTCCTCTGTAAGGAAGCTGCTCCTGTTTTGAGAACATTTAAAAGGGAGCATAAGTAATGCAATTGGGATGAGCTGCATTGAGCCGCCAGCTTAAGGACCAGAGGAGGGTAGATACTTCAAACCTCTCCAGGCCTATATTATTTTCTGTGACTAATTGGACAGTGCTTTTACACCTCTCTCATTTTCTTTGCATTTCCTTTATCTTGGGCTGCTTTCATAATCAGGATATGTCGAGGTAGAACTTTGATTCTCAGAATTCTGTGAGTCTTGATGTTCTCCTGGTGCTGGGCACAGGGCAGGTGATATCTAGGTAAGGAGAATGTTGGGAGCATCTAAACCCATCTGGTGACTTTTTGAGCTCAAATGGATACGTTCCTTATGCTACAACAGCGGTCCCCAACCTTTTTGACACCAGGGACCGGTTTCCTGGAAGACAATTTTTCCACGGACGTTGGCGGGGGATGGGGGAGGAGATAGTTCAGGCAGTAATACGAGGGCTGGGGAGCGGCAGATGAAGCTTCACTCACTGGCACGCCGCTCACCTCCTGCCGTGCGGCCCGGTTCCTAACAGGCTGTGGACCGGTACCGGGGGTACCAGGGACTGGGGGTTGGGGGACCTCTGTGTCCCAATTTGCCAATAAGGAGATGGGTTCACTGCAGGAAACAACTAATGACCAACAGCCCTAAAACGGGAGAGAAGATCCCATGGGCAGGCTTGTCACTACATCCTTCATGATAACTCACTGCATAATAAGGGATGCATGGGTGGCTGATGATATAAGAGACTAAGTATTAGGGGCTGTGGAGAGGCCAGGAAGGTATTGGCTGCACCTAAGATCCTACACTCAAGACTGGTCTCTGTCCTCTGTTACCTTGGGACCCCAGAGGGGCCTTGGGTACAAGTGGAGGGCCCACAGCAAAGAGAAACCATCATTCCTACTCCCTGGCGGTTATTTCTAGATCTTCGCATGAGCATCCGATTAGCCCTAATGGTTGGAATAAATGCCAGCTACCTCATAGTCCTGGTGGTGATAATGATTATGATCATGATGACATCAGAATCTAACATTTATTGAGTTCTTGCTATGTCACAGGCACTATAATAAGCACCTGACATGCATCATCTCATCTCATCATCACAAAATACTCTGTATTATATGTTATTATTATAACTTCTATTTTACAGAAGACAGTATTGAGACTTAGAGGTTACAGATGTCCGGGATAACACAAAAAAGAAGTAGTTGAGAAAAACCTAAATGTAATAAGATTTTATTCAGGCAACATATTCCAACTCTTCTATTCTTTTGTCTACTATTTACATCTGTATTTCTAAATAATACACTTATACTGTCATTTCAACTTAGGTACTATCTATTGTCTTCCTGGTAGGGCAGATGAGAATTTATTTCTGTAAACCTCTACATATTTCCCCTTTCCACAGCCCTTCAATATGGTTATTCCAGAGTTTTGTAATATAACATTTACTGTTATATTATGACAGCTATGTAAAAACTGTTCACATCTTAACCATAAAGTATGTCAGAAATGTATGTACATTTTTTCCTGTAGTTAATAATAGCTTCATTTTTTAGTAACAGCTTTATTGAGATAAAATTCATAAAATATAATTCACTCATTTAATGTGTACAATTCATTGGTTTTTAGTAGATCCACAGAGTTGTGCAACCTTCACTACAAACAATTTTAGGACATTTTAATCTCATCGAAAAGAAACCACTTACCCTTTAACTATCACCTTCCCCTTCCCCCGCCTTCCCTTACACCTCTCAGCTTTAAGCAATCATTAGTCTACCTTCTGTCTCTATATATTTGCTTATTCTGGATATTTAATATAAATGGAATCTTATATGTGGTCTTTTGTGTCTGGCTTCTTTCACCTAACATAATGTTTTCAAGGTTCATCCATGTTCTAGCATCTATCAGTACTTCATTACTTTTTTTAGGACCAAATAATATTCCATTGTATGAAATCACATTTTATTTATCCATTCATCAGTTGATGGACACTTGGATTGTGTTTACCTTTTGCCAGTCTGGCAGTTCCTCAAAACTGTTGACAAACCAATGTTGGTTTGTCTTTGCCTATCTTCTATTCACAGCTCTCGCTTTCTCTTGAGTCCTTCTGTATCTTAGAGCAGTTTTTATTTTTTTATTTTTTTTGAGTTTATGGATTTATTTTATAACTTTACACGTTTAAATTTTTAAAAATTCCGAAAAGGGAGGAGAGTTCATCACAAGCTTTATAATACATAAGCTCTGAAAGCACACTTTAATTATTTTTTAAAGTAACTGATAATTCTGAAGATTTTAACAAATACACAGTTGAATTTAAATTCCATGTGATATTGAAGATAGCCAAGTGTTCTATTCCAAGATACAGTCCCAAACCAACCAATGTTTGGAGGAGAATTTCTACAAATCAAAAAGACTTATTTTCTTTAACATGCACTAATACGTATAACAAACATTCATAACTATTAGAGCAGTTTTTAAATGCCCATAATTCTTTGATACTCCCTCCTTCAAAGAGTGGGGCTCTTTCTTCACCTTGAGTATGGGCTGGACTTAGGGACTCACTTTTAACGAATGGAATACGGTGGGAGGGATGGTGTGTGACCAGCTCATTGCAGGCATAACTGCTTCCTCCTTGCTTTCACCCGCGAATCACGTGCTCTGGCATGTCAGCTGCCAGTTTGTGAGAATATATCAGGCAGCCCTATGAAGAGGCCCACATGGTGTACCTTGGGAAAGGAGGGTACACCAGGACTGCTTTCCTAGCTCGATGGCTTTGCTGTTGTTATGCTAAAGAGTCAAACAATATTGCCTTATGCTTTTTGAAACTACCTTTTCTGCCCCTTCTCCCACTTCATCTGGATCTTCTCTTTTTGCTCATAGTATCTCTGTGCTGCTCAATTTAGATTCTACTGCCAGCAGATCCTTCTCCGTGAGGGATTTTGTCCTGGAAAGGAGAGTCAATTGGTTAGTTCTGAGATTTAGTAGGGCCCAGACTGTCCCACACCATCTAATCTTGCCTTTGCTTTCACCCTTAGAACCTAGCTCTGGCACTGTTCCCCAAAAACCCATGGGCTTCCCTGGTGGTGCAGTGGTTGAGAATCTGCCTGCCAATGCAGGGGACATGGGTTCGAGCCCTGGTCTGGGAGGATCCCACATGCCACAGAGCAGCTAGGCCCGTGAGCCACAATTGCTGAGCCTGCGCGTCTGGAGCCTGTGCTCCGCAACAAGAGAGGCCGCGATGAAGAGTGGCCCCCACTTGCCGCAACTAGAGAAAGCCCTCGCACAGAAACGAAGACTCAACACAGTCATAAATAAATAAATAAATAAAAGAACGTGAATTTCTTTAAAAAAAAAAAAAAAGCAAACTGGGCTATTCATTTCAGTAACAGTCAAGTGGTCTTAGTTTGCATTCAATTTCCAATCAGTTTCTCAATCTATTTCATCTGAAAAAAAAAAAAACCAATTAGCTTTCTATGCTGAGTGGGCACATTTAGATTTTAGGGTAAGTACCTTTGGCAGTTTGATTACAAGTTGGATGCCGTTCAGTGCCACCAGAAGACCCTTTGCCTGCTTTCGACTTCCTCCTGCCCACTTGCTGATACCCTGTGGGTCTTTCTGCTGTCAGTTAATCCGCCCTTTCCTTGTATTCGAAGTTCACAGGATACCTTACTACTTTTATAGTAGATAATTGTTGTGCGTTTGTTGTGGTGGTGGTTACTGTTAGAGGAATAGGTAGATTCAAAACTACACGATTGCCACTTTAATCTTGCACAGAAGTGATCACATTTTTTATTTCTAGAAGTTCCTTTATTCCCTAGATTTCCCCCTTTTTACATCTTCTGATTTTGGTTTATGGGCCCAAGAACTCTCGAAGTATAATAGTGATTTAAAAACTTTTTTTCTTCTCCTTACTTTGTCCTTATTTTCTCCAAGTTCCCTTTTTCTTACGGTTTCTGCATCTCATTTTCATATCAGAGTCTTTCCTCAACTATCTTGAGGTCTTTGGCCCTCCAAGCACTTGTAGAATGAGGGGCTCTGTGTATATAGGTGGGACCTGTCAATCAGTGGTCTTCTCTGTAATTGCTTGGGCAGCAACAGATTCATTTAGTTGAGGGACTCTACACAGTCAATATCTGCAGGTTTTTTCTCTTGGGCTGGTCAGTTTCCCAGATAGGTATCCCCACACCTACCTCTATTGGGTGCGGGAAGACGGTGATTAAGCTTGGTTGCCAGTGTGTTCTTAGAGGAACTAAAGGGGTCGTAGGGAGAGATCTCATGCTTCCGTACACAGACTTTACTTCACCCCCTATCCAATAAGGTACTCAAAACATGACCAGTGTCTCTGAATCCAGATCCTCTGTGTTTCAACAGTTTCTGAAAATAAACTTTCTATCTTTTCCAGGTGGGGGGACGAGGGCGGTCTCCTGTCTGCTCCGGGGTGAGAAATGGAATTTAATAGTTTAAATTCTTATACTTTTAAACTAATCATCCTGTTTTCAGCCCTACCCATTCCTACCTCTTCCTTCAGAGTTACCTGGTATAATGACTGGTTCACTTACTGAACCTTTGGGGATTCTGAAATTTGAAAAATCTGTTACCCCAAACTTTGCAGGGAATTAACTGTAAAGTCGGGTAAACGTACCCTCCTCATGCTCTCTAGATTCCAAAATTCTGTTGGCATCTGTCCAGTTCTCTTTATCCTTACAGATTCATGAAGTGATTGTGTTTTTTTAATTCCTTAATTGTTTAAATGGGGTTCAAAAGGAGTGGAGGTAAACACATGTTTACCTTTCTCACCTTTTTAATAGAAGTTTTGTCATCCTTTTAATACATCCGTTTTCTGCTTAAATTAACTGAGAACAGTAATATTAACTAATGCTAGAAATATATCTACAATAACATGTTTTCAAGGCAAGAGGTCTGAATAGGGCGGAAGTAAGCCCATGAGACATGTAACTCAAGACACTGCATGCTGCCAGAATGCTTTAGAACCGAGTGACTGAAGTAAGTTTTTAAAAATTACATAGGATTTTGGGCTTCCCTGGTGGCGCAGTGGTTGAGAGTCTGCCTGCCAATGCAGGGGACACGGGTTCGAGCCCTGGTCTGGGAAGATCGCACATGCCGCGGAGCAACTGGGCCCGTGAGCCACAATTACTGAGCCTGCGCGTCTGGAGCCTGTGCTCCGCAACAAGAGAGGCCGCGATAGTGAGAGGCCCGCGCACCGCGATGAAGAGTGGCCCCCACTTGCCGCGACTAGAGAAAGCCCTCGCACAGAAACGAAGACCCAACACAGCCATACATACATACATACCTAGGATTTTTACTTTATACTTATTAAAACTTACTTAGACATTTAGGTATGGATTTTTAAAAATCATGTTGTACTTGTACATACATAAGAAGAAAAATAAAAGCAGAAATTGATTAAGGTACTCTTAAAACTTCTTTACATTTAGAGTCCTAGCCTTGTGAATCATGTTTTTTTAATATATTTTAAAAAAAATTTTAATTGTAGTAAAAAAACCCCACATAACATAAAAGTTACCATCTTAACCATTTTTAAGTGTGCAGTTCAGTAGTATTAAATATATTCATATTGCTGTGCAACAGATCGCCAGAACTTTTTCATCTTACAAAAGTGAAACTCTGTACAGATTAGACAACAACTCCCCATTTCCCCCTCCCCCAAGCCCCTGGCAACCACCATTCTACTATCTGTTTCTATGAATTTGACTGCTTTATATACCTCATGTAAGTGGAATCATACAGTATTTGCCTTTTTTATGACTGGCTTTCTTCTCTTATGTCCTCAAGTGTCATTCATGTTGTAGCATGTGTTATGCTTTTTAATAAAGTAAGTTTTGTGGAGAAAGAAAATGCATTTCCCTTTAAGAAGCAACACTGAAAATATGATTCACTCTGAAAACACTGGATCAAAAATTTTAAGGCCTTTGAAAGCATTCCTCAAAAATGCTTTAAAATATACGTTAAGCTGAAACCTCAGGATGGAAAAGAAAAAAAAGTATGCCTCACTTTTACAAAAACAAAAATCGCTTCAGTGCAAGAGAAATTACATGCCAAATATGTATTATCCTTGGGGTTTCATGGCAAGTAACCTTACCTATGATAATACAGTAAATATAATACAGTAACTACTCTATTAAATGCCAGCCATTAGTTTTCCCAGAGGGCTCTTAAATGAACGCCTCTGATCCTGGGAGGAGAGGCAAAACCCTAGTTTTTAGCTGCTGTAGTCTGGTTATGTTGTGATCTGAAAATTTCTCCAAATTCAGTTTCCGGGATTTACCTTCACAGAGTAAAACCCAGTGCAGAGACAAGGGGGAAGCCATTCTTAAAGCTCGAGTTGGTGTGGGAAGCCTGAGTACTTGCACAAGTTTGTATATAAAGAGAAATTTGCCAAATACATTTTGAAAAAATTTCTTTTCTAAGCGTGAGCATGGTAACCTACTGCTTAACCCACTGTATATTAAGAAATATGCAGGTGCTTTCCCTCTTGTTCTCACAAGTCTGCCTTTCTTGCACTTGTTCCTTTTCTGATTCCCTGTTAGCTCTCAGTTGCTTCCTTCTCTTGCTTTCCTCTCCTTTCTGCCTTCCTTGTTCCCTACGGTATTTTGTTTCCTCCTCCGATCACTCGAGTCCTGTGTACTTTCTGACCTTTCCTGGCTCCCTGGTCTTTCCCATCCTGCTCTGTGGTGTACTCATCTGCACATAGAACCCAGCGGGGCCTCACCAGCTGGGTGGGGTTTCACTTGGGGAAATTACCACATCCTGGAGCACCATCCAGCAGTGTTTTCTTAAGACGTGGGAGTTGGAGTCACAGCAACTGGGGGGGGGGGCAGTAAAAGCATTTACGGTGATGGCTCTCCAAAGAATGACAGTGTACAAACCTCCCAAAGGTGAAATTGAGTGAAAATGACCATAGAGGTAAGTCTTGGGTGGGAGCCAGGGGACCAGTGAAAGGAAAAGCGCCCCCGGGGTGATGGTGGAATCAGGATGCGGCAGTCAGGGCAGCAGGTTGTGGCTGGATTCACAAGCTGAAGGTCTGTCTTTCCCACCCAACCTACTGAGGCTCGGTCAGCTATGGGGCTGTGGCTGGAACACTTGTCTGGTTTCCTTGCTGTCTGTTCCTGCATAAACCTGGTGGGCCGGATCCTGCTTCTAGTTTGGAGAAAAAAAAAGAATGCCCAGTTGTGACTTCTAAAATAGTACTCCGTGTGTATGGAACATTCCATCCCCCAAGCATGGAGGTGGGCTCTACAAAGTCATTTTGAGGGTCCCCTGTGTGTAAAATGTTTCTTGAACCATTTTGGAACATTGTAAGACCTATTTTATAGGGAGGAAGCCATGAACATTGTAACTTTAAGAATACCTATTAGGCCCTAGCCTAAGGACAGAATCTAAATTTTATTAACAGAATCTAAAATTTCATGTATAGCTTTATCCCTTTAGTTTAAGTCTTGAACCCTCCCTTAAAATGTAAGCAAATCCCCGGAGGGATTCATAGATTTACCCTTATGAATCTTGAGCCTCAAATCATACCAGAACTACCCTTAACCTCCATCCTCCATTCTTGCTCCAGGCAAACCAGAATTCACTCCTAGAGGCAACCCCAGGCTCCTTTAGATCTTCATACCTGGAAGTTTCTGAGCCTGATTTTTCTGCCTGGGACACTTCCCTCTCTCTCCTCTTTTTAGCTCTCTCAGTTCTTCAAAACCCAGGCAATGCCACTCATTGTTCAAAGGCTGTGCTCCAAGACAGGCTTGGTCCAACTGTGGGTTCCCTGACTACGTGGGTCTCTCCTCCCTGACAGCCCTTGCTCCAGTGTAACCATCTTTCCACCACGTTAAGACTTCAGTGACATGAGCTGTGTCTTGTTTATCATTGACTCTCTTAGCATCGAGAACAGTGACTTCTGTTTATGGAGTGAATTAATTCTTTACTGCCAATGTGTTCAATTCTTTACTGTGTTTCTATGGGGTGTGGGTCAAGGGCTGCAGTAGAGAAGGTGAGAATGCCAAGAGAAAAAGAAACGGTAAGCCAAGAGATGCAACTGGGGTCCCTGGAAGCAAACTGCTCTGGGCGACAGTTTTGCAAAGGGTCAGACAGCTTAGAGGCATGCCAAGTGCTTTGACGCTATCTCTCCCGGAAGGTAACTTTAATTGACTGTTGAAATTTTAAAAGTATTGACACATTTAATGCACTTGCCAAAGTGGTATTTAATGAACTGTATCTCACAATAAAATAGGGCAAAGTTTAAAACTCAAATTTGCTTTGGATTTGTATCTGCTACCATCTGTTAGTTCCAGGATCCTGGGTCGCATCATTCTTATTTTTATGTTAAACACTACCAGCAATAAAAACAGAAAGTAAGGGGGAAATAAAGACAGGTGTAAGGAAGTTAGGATTTCACACAGGCTTGACAGACTCTTGTTTTCTTCTGAAATCCTAGAAAACAGAAAACCACAGGAAGATGGCTTATTGAGAAAGACACCCTTCAACTTGTCCATGAGTCAAACAGGGAACAAGAGTTCCTCAGATGGAGAAACTAAACCCCAGACTTCATTTGTCAACAAATGCATCAGGGGGTCAAAATTCAGGTCCCCCAAAGCTGAAAACAGAAAAGAGAGCCATGACCTTAAAACAACTGATTTTCGACCCAGCGATGAGACACCAAAACCTAATGAGTCTGTTCTAAACATTTATTTTGTTAAATGCTTTAAATAATTTGCTCATTTTCCTTTTTTGTTTTGGCCATGCCACTCGGCTTGCGGGACGCCAACCAGGGACTGAACCTGGGCCCCCAGCAGTGGCAGCGTGGAGTCCTAACCACTGGACCGCCAGAGAATTCCCCTCACTTTCCTTTTTTTTTTTTTTTTTTTCACTTTCCTTTTAAATTATCAAAAGTAATATGTTGCAGAAAGGTTTAGAGAAAAATACCCTATTTCCTTTCATTCTAGCACAAAGGGTCATTTCTTCAAGATTCTTTTCAGCCTTTTATTCATATACATGCATTTATGGTCAACGAACCAGTCAAACACTGACTATCTGCTATGTGCCAGTCACTGTTATTAGAAGTACAGCCATGAAAAAGAGAACATTTACGTACATAAAGAACCAAAAGCAGATGTAATTTCTGTGTGATAAGTCATATGTAGACAAAGCAGGCTGAGGATACAGAGAATGACGGGCTGGGGGTGCTATTTTAGATGTGGTTGGAAAGAAGGAGTCTCTGATTTGGTGGCATTTGAGCTGAGATCTGAAAGTCAGCCACGTAGAATGAATGAAGCCAGCTACACAGGTATTTGTGGGAGTAGTTTTCCAGGCAAAGGGATGTGTAAATGCAAAGGCCCAAGATGGGAGTGAGCCTGGAGTGCTTGAGAGCAAGCCAGGAGGTTAGGCATGCTGAAGCAGGATGAGAGATGGAAAGAGGATGAGAGTAGTAGGAGACCAGTCAGAGAGGTAGCTGGGGCCAAACGGACGTACTTTGTACAGTTATAAGAGCTTATAAAGCCCGCTTGATCTTACACGGAGCTGTGATCCTACTGAGACATATTATTATACTGCTCAGTTTTCATATTGTTACATGATGTTCATATGCCTAATTTTGACAGTGGCATAATATTCCATTACATGCCTATGCCATAATTACTTAAGTTCCTTTTCTGCCCTTTAGTGAATATCTTTGGCTTTACCTCTCCCCTATTTTCTGCTTTACTCTGTTTCAGCTAATCAGCATAAATTCCCAGAACAGAGATTACAAATACAAGGGTTATGAAAATATTGCCAAATCTCTCTCTCTAAAGTTGTGTCATATACAATGCCGTCACTAAATTATTAGATTAAATGTATTTTTAAAACACTTTAAACTTTTTATGCAAACATGTACAAAAGAAGAGAGAACAGTATGAGTCCCCATGACCACCTCCCTCTAACAATTACCAATCCATGGCCAATCTTGTTTCATTTATACTTACCCTCGTGTCCGTCAGATTATTTGCACCAAATGCCAAAAACACCATTTTACCTGTAAGCAGATTGAATGCATTTTTGGAAGTAGAAAATTAAGAAGTCTACCTTTAAAAGAAGGCAATCAGAAAGTCGTTGATATTTGTTCTAAAGTATGATTTGGAGCTTCAGGAACATGGTTAATGGATACCCATGACCGATTCAATTAACCGTGCAAGGCCAGTCAGCTGGTTATCCCAGCGGGCAACACCATGCGTGGCTTCTCCATTTCCCTTTCTCCCCAAATCCAGTGGCCCCTGGAGTCACGTGAATTCTGTCCTCCAAACAGGTCTGGGACCTCATTCCTCCTCTCCGCTGCTGTCCTGGCTTTCATCGTCTCTTGCCTGCACCACTGCCGCAGCTTTCTCCCTGGTTTCTCTACTCCTGGTCTTGCTCTATGGCCAGCCTGTCCTCCACACTGCTACCGGGTGCTCTTTCCAAACCACAGATACTGTGGTGTCTCTCGCCGGTTTAAAATCCTTCACTGAGTCTTTCTTGCCTTGAAGAGAAAGTCTATACTCTCCAGCATGGTCTTCAAGGTGTTTGTGATCAGTTGAATATCTCTTCACAACCTCTGCCTTCCCCCCAGTCTTATGTTCATCCTCTACTCCTGACATTCTGACTCACTGTTTCCTGAACTGGCCACATTCCCCCGAAGTGGGTCCCTGTGCCTAGAAAGACCTTCCCTTGTGGCATCGTCCCTCTGCACCCCTCCCCCATTTATCCCTCCCTCATGTCCACCCACCTGGCTGACTTTCACTCACCCTTTAAGGTGCAATTTATCTACCACGTTCACCTGGAAGCTTCCCAAGACCCACCCACTGGACTTTGGACCCTCTGTGGCTTTCTTGTCTGTCTGCTCCATTAGACAGGTAGCTCCTTGGCAACAGGAACTTGTTACCTCGGTTCCCTGTACAGGATCACCCATGTTACAAACATGTAAAAATGTTTCATGAAAGCATTGGGATTCTTGGTTGTAAACAACGGAAACAAACCCCTACAGGTTTAGCTTGGAAAAGAACCTAATGAGAAGATACTGCTTGGCTCACAGAATCACCTGGAGAAGCAAGAGCTCGGTTCAGCAGTAAAGCAGCCAGAAAAGGCCCCGAATCACTCCATGGAGCTGCTTATGTGTGGTCACTTTGCACCCTCCATGGCGTGCCAGCCAACCTGCATCAGCTCTGACTCATCTGTTTTATATATTGAGGTGTGACATAAGATATTTTTTGAAGGAAGGGTTTTATAGATTTAAAAAAAAAGAAATATATGGTCTGTAAGGAGATGCCCGGGGGCCTCATAAATTGGTACTCATATTTATACTTAGGTGGTTTGATAAAGATTTGTCATCTTGATTTATTTTGGTTATTGAGGAACTGTAAGACTAATATTCATTCATTCGTTCAGTTATTTGTTCATTCAACAAATGTTTACAAAGTACCTCTGATGTAAAAGGCATTGCAGAGTCCCATCTTCCTGGGAGGCCTCAGTAACTTTAAGTCACTATGCTCCTGAGAAATGAACCAGGCAGGAATTATAATTTCCATTTTATAGATGAGTAAACCAAGGCTCAGAGAAGTTAAGTGACTTGCTTACCCGATGGACCCATGAGTTGAACCAGGTTTTCCAGTTGTGCTGCCTTGGACTTGCCAATCATATAAATATTACAGAGCTCCCAAGTAGGATGTGGTCTGAGAAGAGATTCCTGAATCTGTCAACTGGTTGGTGGGTGGACCGCACCCCACCAGCCTGCAAATCTTGTAGCTGCTCAGCCTTGAGACCAAAGAAAAAGCCTGGAGACAACAGAGACGTCAGAGTTCATTGGTTAAGGGGCATCTTACACAAAGGTCCTGGAGCAACACTCCTTCCGTGGATGGCCGGCAGCGGACAGGACATGGCAATAACCTTCACTACTTGGTGGAGAAGGAGGCTACCATTTATAGGGGAACTGATGTCAGGTGGGCTCCTCAGTTACCACGGAAACCAGCAGCAGGGGCAGGGGGCAAGCACGCAGGCAGTTACTGATTAAGCCCTATAATTAAGAGGATTGGATAGTCATGTGAGTGAAGCAGGGCCTGGTGGAACAGGGGATGGACAGAGAGCAAGAGAACAACCATCTTGAATGGCCTGACCATATATAGGCCATTGGTGGTGACCTCTGAGAAACAATTTATTTGGCTAGGCGAGTGTGGCAACCAGAATGTAGAGGGTTAACTGGTAACTGTGGTGAAGAAATGGGGTCAGCAAGTACAAACCGTTCTTTCCAAACATTTGACAGTAAAGGAAATGATTGACACAACAGTGGCTTGAGGAGAAAACAAAGAAAAAGAAGGTTTGGTGAGGCTGGAACTTGAGCACGATTGTAGGTTGAGCCTATGGAGATAAAAAGCTAAAAACCAAAAGAGAGAGCAATAAGATACAATGCAGAGAAAAAAAAAATTTTTTTTTAAATTTATTTTTGGCTGTGTTGGGTCTTCGTTTCTGTGCGAGGGCTTTCTCTAGTTGTGGCAAGCGGGGGCCACTCTTCATCGCGGTGCGCGGGCCTCTCACTATCGTGGCCTCTCTTGTTGCGGAGCACAGGCTCCAGACGCGCAGGCTCAGTAATTGTGGCTCACGGGCCTAGTTGCTCCGCGGCATGTGGGATCTTCCCAGACCAGGGCTCAAACCCGTGTCCCCTGCATTGGCAGGCAGATTCTCAACCACTGCGGCACCAGGGAAGCCCGAGAAAAATTTTTTAAGAACAAAAATTTAAAAAAGCACCTGCACATAATGGGCTTTGGAGCCGATTGCTCTGGGTTGAAATTCTGACTCTGCTGCTTACTACTTAGCAGTCTCTCTGAGTCTCAGTTTCCAAAGCTATGAAATAGTGTAATTGTGACTCTTTGCATTAAGTTTACACAAAATGCCCTGTACTCACATCCTCCATCTACAACTCTCCTCACCCAAAATTAGGGTTGCCAGAAAAAATACACACAATATTTGGGACATACTTTTACTAAACAATGATTCCTTGTTTACCTGAAGTTTAAGTTTAATCGGACGTGCTATTTTTATTTTTCCTAAATCTGGCAACCCTACCCAAAACAAAATACTTTGTATCCAATGTACCATAATAAAAATTGAAGGCCAAAATGAAGAGGTAAACGGTAGGTGGATGATGCTGCCCCCTACTGGTAGAATGTGGCAACACCAACCATCCCCACAAAGATGTACAGCCTGTCGGTGGTTTTCTTAAAAATAGCAAGCCACCAAGAAAACAAAACAAAACAAAGCAACAAAACAAAACAAAACGAAAATAGCAAGCCACCAGACACACTGTGGAAGAGAGGGGGAGTTTTTATTATCCTGCTAATATTTTAGTCTAAATTTACTACTACTGTAATGCCACTATCTTTTCATTTCCACTGGTACTAATATATTTCTTTTTTGCTATGTGGTTGTATACGTTTTGTCAGGGGTAGTAGAGTATTACTGCACATTCAGAACTTATGCTTTCCTATTGGATTCCAGTATACTCTTTGCATGTGTTTTAAACTGTACATCTTCACTTACAAAACCTCTTTAAAGTCACTGTCAGTACATGCCTATTCATTTTTCCTTACAAAAGTACGATGTGTTTCACATGTGTCTTAAATGTTGACACATGCAGTAGGTAAAGCCCTGGTACACAGTAGGCACTCAATAAAATTATAGCTTTTTATTTTTATTTATTTAACTTTTAAAAATTGTAGTGATATCATGTAGTGTGGTATTATTACAGTGGAACTTGGTAAGGGTGCCACATAAAAAGTCCCTAATGACGAGGACACATGAGGCTTTCTGAGTGTATTCTCTGGCAGGAGTTGAGGAAATACAAAAGCTCTCCCAGGGGCTACTCTCTCCGGATGTGTCAATTGAAGGGTCTAGGAAATGAGCAGCGAGTGCTTCACTCGCTCGCTTTATCCATCTGAGGCTCATCAGTGGTGAATGCAGTGCTTCCCCTTCCTCACCTGTCTGGTTAGGAGGCCAGGACCCGGGCATACCCCTAGCATTGCATTCACCAAAGATGTCTGTGCGTCCTTCCAGCAGCGCTGTCTTAAACGCTGTGCTAACAAGTTTACCTCTTTGTCCAGGAGCAAAGCTCCATCTACATGCAAGAAGCCCAGGTCAGGCCACGAAAGAAAAGCCACTGAGTTCCTCAGGCTCCTTTGTAGGAAACGGGTCACTGGAGCGGCCAGTGTTGAGCACCGACCGCAGGAACAGAGGTCAGGTTTTGTCCCCTTCTGAGGTGAGGTTTCACAAGGAACCAGTTCAGGGTTGTTGTCCGTCTTCTCACTTGTCTTATGGCGATCATTATGCATCTTTAATACACTCTGTCATTCACAGCAAATTCTTCTTTATTTTTGTAATACAGCTAAGACTATCACTTCAGAAATGGAATTAAGATCCAGGATGGAGGAAAATGAGCCGTTCCTGCAGAAGCTGGGCAAAAACCCTGTTGACAAGTGTCTAGATTTGAACAACTGTAGACTAATAACAGCGGACGTGAGGGAGCCAGGTCTGTATGGAGTTGACCTTGCCCAGAGGCACAGAGGGCCTTTGGGCTGGGATGAGCAGGGAAAGTGCTCGGTCCTCACTTGGTAACCCGAGGTCTGCAGGGTGGCCCAGACAACTCAGGAAGCGCAGATGCAACGCTAATTTTTTTTTGTTTTAAACAAGTTAATTGATTCTTCCTCAAGCTTCAAAGATTTGAGCCGAGTTTAAGAGGGAGGTTTGTTTGTTTTTCCTGAGCAATTTTACTTCTCTACTGATTACCTCTAGCTCCCTGAAACACATCTGTTCCTGCACAGGATATAAACTCATCCATAAAACTGAGCCCTGCTGGGAATTTAAAGGGGCATCTTGTTGTTATCTGTGGAATGAAAACTATCACTGCCAGCAATTATTGCTCACACCTTTTTACACAAAAGTGCAACTACTGTTTGTGACACTCTAGCAGGAGTTTGGTTGCGAAGAACCATCTCCCCAATACCCTGTCACCACCTTTTTAAAAAACCCTCTTTTTTCAGATACCTTAAATCAAGTCTTTAATCAAATTAGGTGTGTCTACCAACAGAGGTATCAAAAGAACTGCGTTTTGAGTGAGGGGTCCTTGAGTATTTTAATTAAAATCCATGCCATTATATTTGAGACAGATCTCTTACAAGGGAGCTCTAACCATGCCTGTGATTCTCAAATGCCCATGTACATGTCAGAATCTCTTGCAGAACTTGTGGAAATGCAGGCACTTGAGTCCAACCCAAACCCACCAAATTGAAATCTTTGAGGGTGGGCCCCAGGAATCCTGTTTTTTTCCTTCTTAATGTGTTCAATAGGCTTTCATACTTTATAAAGTTAGGATCATGGTGAACAAGATGAAGTTGCTAAAGTGCTTTGAATGCTAGTAGAAAGAAAACATATTTTTTGCCCCCTAAGCATGTTTTTAGAATTTCTTCGGAATTGTGGAAGGTCAGGAATTGCTATGCCTGTAACTCTAGAAGCTCACCATGCAGCGTCTGACTGCTGCCACTATTTTAACATTCAAGATAGATGTTTAAAAGCAAGCAAGCAAAGACACTTTCGCCCCTTGACTTTGGCATTTCCACTCTTAAGTCTTGTTGCTGCAGGAGATAAATATGACCTCTGAGAATCTTGTTCACAGAGAGTAACTTCAATTTTCGTGAGCAGTGGAGGAGACTCAGAGAAGGTTCTGGTCAGGGTTTGTGCCAGTCTAAACCTGCACATGTTGGCCCATGTAGGTATAACAGGAACTTTGTAAGGTGGTGACTCCCAGGTGATCAAGATAAGAAAGAGAAGGTAACGGGCACCCTCAGTCTCAGCGGTCCTGCCAACGGAGTATTCCCCAGACCTTCAGCCTGAGGGTCCAATAGGACGACAGGGTGACGGGTGTCAGGGGGTTTTGCAAAATAAAAGGACCAGTATACACATTACAGTGACAGTGGTAGTAACAGTCCTAGCAGTGGAATTACAATTTCCACTACAATAAAGGAGTACTTATGAAATCTTATGGAAACACCACTGCATTTTCAGAGTGCAGTTATTTGGCGGAAATAGAAAACGTCCCAAGAAACAGGTAAAGTAAATGTCACAGTGTCTCCAGTTGTGCGGCTGAGAGATCCCTGCTTTGTGGAAAGTCAGCAAGTCCACCCTCCTTCTATCCTCTTACAGAGCAACAGGCAGTGGATCCTATTTACTACAAATCACAAATTACACACGCAAATCTGTTTTTTCTTGTGTTCATTTCTAGTTGCTTTGCTGCCTTCTCTCCCAGACTTGGAAAAACTGGATATTTCCTGGAATGATTTCATAGGCAGAACCCTCCATTTACTCATGCAGCAAATGCATCTTGTCAGCAAGTTAAAAATTCTGAGGCTGGGTAGCTGCAGACTTACTGCTGATGATATTCGAGCACTGGGTATGATGAATGCTTCCCTTAAGAGATGGCTTCCCTGGAAGGATCTTTGCAACCCAAACCCTCAGGGGGGAATTATCTGGGTCACCACCCCCTCAGGTGCCCATGGACGAGGATGAGAGCGCTGCCTGTATATGATGTGATACTGTGTTGAGCACTTGTATACCTTCTAAAGAGCTGTGTAACCTGCACCTAGCATCGTGCTAAGCCCTGGGATAGAGAAGGGAACAGGCTGACCAAGCCTCTGTTCTCATGGAGTTTAAGTGGAGATAGTAACTGTAAAATGTGCTCACTTTGGGTCTGTTACCTCATCTGTAAATTAGAGGAGTTGGGATAGATAATAATTAAGTTCCTTTCCAATTCCAAAATAGTACTTCTCTCTTCTATTTTCCCATTCCCATTTTTAAAAAAATGATCAAAACAAGATTTTTCAATTAAAAGCAATGATTTAAATAGGACTAGAACCTCAATTAAGTTAGTTTATAGTATATCAAACATTGGATAACATAGAACATAAGATAAAATTTGTCATGCTACTAACCCAGCTGCTTTACTGGGTTATGAACGCTGGGTTATCTAGAATGCTTGCTGGTTTTAGATGCAATTAATACTTTTTCTGTCTTCTTTTTGTCTGAAGTTTCTTATTTCGATCATGTATTTTGATCATTTACATCTCTGCAAAGATTTCTGTAAAAGCAACAAAATTTATGCCAATGTCTTCTCTCTAATCCTTCCCTAGAAAATGGGGGCCAGCTGATGTTTCCTGGTTCACCCTTCCTATAGCTAAGGGAAAACGTTATACATCTCAGAGCTGGCCTGATCCTTTCAAATCCTAGTCCCACTTCTAATTCTCTTTGTGACCATGGACAAAATACTTAAACTTTCTGAGCCTCAGTTTTATTATCTCTGAAAAGGGGTGATATCCACCTCAAAAAAAATTATTGTGAGCATTAAATAATTTCTGTAAAGTACCTACTACGTGCTTGACACATAGTAGGCGCTCAATAATCGATAATTCTTTCTTTCCCTATTCCTTCATCCAAAATTACCTTTCTGTGGTTTTTCATGATCAGTTTAGCCCCACTGGTTAGCAGCTGGTTATCGTGTACCAGGTTCTCAAATTTAACATACTGTTACTCAGGCATGAAAAGAAGTATAGATTATTTTCTATGACTAAGCTAATCTTTTTCATGATCCACCATCCTTAGAAACCAGGACGTGGAATTTCTGCCCTGGGACCCACTCTAAACTCATCTGGTCCAGGAGAAAGTCTGCACCCTTGTCACTAATGTTTTGTGTCCTTTCCCCTCTCCCCGAGATTTTATCCTCTCTGGAAGGCCTTCTGCATCCTCTCCACCAGGAGGGGCTTTCTTATCATCCATACTCTGCTTAGCCTTAATGGCAGATGGAGTATAAGGAGAATAAATGGTTTACTGATAAGAAAACATAAATCAGGAGGCATTTCAACATTATTACACCTGTTACAATTGCTTAGTGCAGGATTGCAAATGCCTAGGCCCTCCAGTGCCATATGCACTGCAGACAATCATGTACTCTTTCTCCCTGATCCTGGGGGATGCCTCAGGGCGATACATATCCACGCCCCTTTGACTGGCAATGGCATACAAAATGACACCTGTTTATCCCTGGCTTATGATATTATAACTCCTGGAGAATTTGCATTTTAACCTGGGGCTCCTGGACTCCAAAAACCTTAAACCATGGAATAAATAACCAGTGGCAGAAGTTCCAGCCCAGTAGTGGACGGTGGAAGAGAGGCTTCTGGACACAGTGGACCTTCCAACACTCTTAACTGGTGCTAAAATTGACTCCAGACATTGAGAAAGTACATTTGTCATGTGTGCGGCTCACCATTCTGTTCTGCCCCCAAAGCAGTAAAAATTATTCCTAAGGGCTGATCTCCCCACAATCCCCCTGTTCTCTCCCAGCTTCCGCTCTGTAGCCCTCAGATGTTTCCTGTGTGAAATGGTATCAGAAATGTCAAGTGTCACCCCCCCCTCACTGCCTCCTCCTCCACCCCAAGGTTGCATCACTGTTATGAGCTGCTGGTGCCTGATGCTCTCTTACTGGTTCCTCCCTGCAGTGGCTGGATCAGTTGTATGTGATATTCTTGATGTCAAAGTGAGCTTTTCCTCTGTGGTGACCAGTGCCCGGCTTTGCTTCTACCTCTGGCCAATCCTCCTCTGGCCAAAATATAAACAGTGGTTATGCTGGGGAATAGTATTATGGGTGATTTAAATCTTCTTCATGTTTTATTTATTTTCTAAGTCTTTTACACTTCTGCCTCTGGCCAAGCTTCTTAGCAATGCTGATCCCCGGAGAAGGTGGTTGAGAGAAAGTAGACGGACTGGTAGAAATATTTACTACCATAAAAACAATTCGGTAAAACCACCCTACTAACAGGTGGATTTTTTTTTTTTTTTTTTTTTTTTACACCATATTTGCTTACGAGCATGGCTTCAGAACTCTGGAGGGACTAGACTTGCTGTGCCTGTACATGTAGAAGCTCACCCTGCTGGGAGTGGGCAAGAACTGGGTCCTTTTCTCCTCCCTGTTCCCTGGCATCTAACCAGTAGCTGGCCCGGCTTCAATACTCCGTAAACAATGGCTGTATTGATTTTGAAATGAATTCCCTGCCTTGCGGATTAGCGATCAACCTGATCTTTGGGCCATTTTGTAACAGGAGAAGCACTTAAAGCGCTGCCTGAACTTGAGTTGAATTTGTCCTGGAACAGTAAATTGGAGGAAACTTGCCTCTGATCCTCCAGACATTCCGAGAAGGAAGCAAGATACAAATGCTTGAGCTTGTGGACTCTGCCCTCACGTCAGAAGATGCGGTGTTTGTGGGTAAGTGGAATTTGGAAGAGTCCTTCCCAGGAAAAAAATGTGAAGGCACCCATGATTGGATAGCTTGGAAATCAACGTTGGCTGTGTTTTCTCTCACCCTGAATTGAAAGAGTGGTTCACTATATCCCAGGTCACATGAAGATGTACCTCCCTCCTGCCTGCCCCAACTTTCACACCCTGCATCTTTACTGAGTTGTCCTTTAGATTTCCTTCCTTCCAGGTCAGTTGCTCCTTAGGCTGCAAAACCTTGAAGTACTTGATCTTTCTATTAACAGAAACATCGATGGCAGTCTCAACAGTATTGCTCAGGGATTAAAAAGTACCCTAAATCTGAAAGCCTGGAAGTTACATTCATGTGGATTATCACAAAAGAGTGTCAAACTACTGGGTGAGTTAGCAATGGCTAAAGTTTCTATATAACTTTATATTATACGGAAGTTTTAAGCTGTTAGGAAATACAACAAAATATAAACAGTGGTTATGTTGGGGAATAAGATTATGGGTGATTTAAATCTTCATGTTTTATTGATTTTCTAAGTCTTTTACAGTGAGCATATACTTTCATGATTACAAAAATAATCTTTTAAAACGGCTGATTCTGAAAACGCCAGGATATTTTAGGTCGGAGAGAGACACTGTGCAAAATAAGTGTGCTACTAAAGCTGTCCATTTTTCTCTTACTTTTGAAAATGCCAGCATTATTTTACGCTTAGTAGTAGGAAGGAATTGGTATTGATAAAAAGAACAGCTTCAGTGACATCTGTAGTTAAAATTTACTCTGCTATAGAGTATCCACATTAAAGAATAGGAAATGAAATGTGTTTCTATCCCTTCAACTTCTAGAGCCTGTGAAATCCTTCTCCCTGGCAGTTTGAATAAGTCTAGAATGCTATGACAGCACCAGTGCTCAAGGATAGTAGGGGAAGATTCATTAGTTGAAAGATTTTGATCAAAACCATTGACGATCAATGCAGATCACAGGGAGTGTGTATTTGAAGCCACTGTCAGGTCCGAAGGGGTAGATGGTACAAAGTGGACAGTTATCCCACTTTCTGGGCTTTTGTCAACATAGTGTACATATTGTCTCAGTCTCCCTTCTCCACACCTGCCCCCTCTCCTGCTCCACTCCTGCCGACCGCCTTGTAATATGTCAGAATGGGGTTCTGACCTTCTTTGTAGATGCTGCTTTTAGATACTTGTGTGAGCTGAGGACATTAGACCTTTCCTGCAACAAGGAGATGAGTGGAGGGTTTGAAGACTCCCCGGGGCTGGCCACGCTCAAGCACGTGGAGGGGCTGGATCTTCACCTGTCCTCGCTGACGGCCGACGACATGGTGTTGCTGAGTACGTACCGCAGAGCCGAGGGAGGACTCCTGGAGCCTTGGCATGTGTTTGCAAACCTGGCAAATTTGAGATGTGCTGTTTATGAAGTTACTGGAAGGATCACATCATAAAAGTTTTGTGAATGCCCCAATATAGTATTCGGCAAATATTAAGTGCCCAGTAATTGTTAGTGAATCTAAACTCCTCCTATACACATCTGTAAAGGATAGATGTGGCGCTTGAGGGAGAAAATTTTGAATTTATGTGGCTGTTTAGAAATGAATCTACTACTGTCACAAAGTGTATTACAAATAGGGGTGTAGAAGGAAAGCCAAAACGAAGGGTGTTGAGTCTTTCTCGCTAATCAATGAAGCCGAGGCACTTAGATACAAATGAAGTTACAGAAAGTCAGTGGGACGGTGCATAACGGGTGTACATTACAACTTTAGGTCACTACGCTTACTTTCCTACCACAGACATAGTCCTGTAATCTGTAATGTATACGTGCAGTTTCCCCTAACAAACAGCAAGCATACTCTTGAGATTAAAGGTTTTATTCCGCCTGCAGCCACAATAAACCTTCAGAATGCATCCAGACTCTGACCATGGCTTACCATTGAGACCTCTACTACCCTGGTCCAGCCCACTGTCACCTCATGCCTAGATTATTGCAGGAGTCCAGATGGTTTCCCTGCTCCTCTGTCACTCTGACTGCATTCTCTGTTCCTTCCCCCCATTGACTACTCCCGCCACAGCATGTGTGCAGACGCTCACGCAGACCAGCCATGCTCTGCTCTTCCTCCGTACTACCGGCTCCTCCTGAGCAGGGATGGGGTTTTTTTTTCAGTATCTCTCTGTTGCTTATGCACAGGGTCTGGCACATAGTTGGCAGCCAGTAAATGCTTGTTGAGAATGTGATTGATTGAATGAATCAATCAATAAAGAACGAGAAAAAGAATCTTTTGTTGTTGTTTTTAGTACAATTGGGGGAGAAAAACAGTAAAAATAGGTCTTTAGGTCTAATATTGATTTTTAGCCCTGCTAAGTTATTTCTTAGACTCTTATCCCTCAGTTGGGGAAAATGAGAAGAGTTCAAGGCTTTCATGAAGATTTTAAAGTAGTAAGCAATCCCTTTCTGAGCTCCAGGTGGAGACCATGAGGTGTCACCATCCCCTTTTCCTTATGAATGTCGTACCTGTGGAGACACTCCTGAATTACCAGTGCACCAGATTCCAACTAATGAATTTCCCCTGCTACAACTGTGTAACACGAACGTCCTGTCTCATCTTATTGCTCAGGGGAAGATTAAAGTGCTAGAGGATCTGAATTGTTAACGCTAGTACAACAGAGGGATTAGCCTCTCTTACCTAGATCTGCAGCCACGAACACGGGTAAATGGCCCCAGAAGGGTAATGGTTATTTAAAAACTGTAGTGAATTGCATTGTTCTCCTGCTTAATTTTGAAAAGATGGAATTGAAAATACATCCTGTTTATACCTTATGATGTTAAAGAATTGAACATTCTTTTATCTGATCATTCTCGACAGCTCCAAAGGAATGGAATTAGAGGTCATTTGGCCAACAACGTTTGATTGATCATCTAATTGTTCAAGGCGCTGTGCTGTAGGCTGAGGGAATTCACAGGCAGGAGCTTCAGTCTGGTGGGGGCAGTAATAAACCAAATACGTGGTGAAGTACAAGGTGCTGGGGGCGTTAGAAGAGGGAGACACCACAGCAAGTACCTGCCCTTTTTTCCTTCCCTTCCCCTTCCTTTCTCCTGTCCTTCCCTCCTTCCACTAACATTTGTGCCTCTGATTTCCAGGCTCTGAGGCACACTCTGGGCACGAAGCAGCCCCTACACACAGAGCTCACCTTTGGGGAGGGAGGGCAGAAGACAAACACATACACAAACAAATCACGTAATGGGGGGTGCTGGGAGGAAAAGAAAATAGGGAGATGTAATAGTGACCAAAGGGTTACTGTGGCTTTGGTGGCCCTGGAAGACTCTGAGGAGGTGAGCCAGCCCCACAGAGATCCCAGGATACTGCATTTCCCACATTGGAAAGAACTAGGGCAAAGGTCTGGAAGCAGGAAAAGCAGCAGAAAGATAGCGAAGCAGGGGTAACTCCTGGCACAGCAAGGGCCTTCAGGACCCCGTTCCAGTGCTGTTAGCCACAGATATCTGTTCTGATTTCTTGATTTCATTGCCTTTCTAGTACTTCTGACTTATAGTCTGAGAAAAGAATGATCGTATCAAACATTAATTGAGTAGTTAGTGTGTGCCAGGCACTGTACCAGGCACTTTACATATACCAAGTCGTTTTATCTTCCCATTGCCTCTGTGAAGTAGTATTGTTATTCTTCTTGAGAAAACTGAGGTTCAGAGAAGTTAAGTAACTTGTCCGAAACCACACAGTTCTTTAGTAGCAAATCCAGGATTAGAACCACCAGTTCTGTCTCCAAAGTCTTTGCTCTTAACTTCTAGCCTTGAGAGAGGCTTGGAGAAGAGCCCAAGCTGCATACTGGGAAGAATGGCTGGTGTGTATGTTGTGTTTAATTGTGTGTAAGGCAGGGCAGGGGTCAGAGAGGGAAGAGCTCTGCTTGCTGATCAAGAAGACTGTGGGACCCAAACACCCTGAAGACCCTTTGCGAGATACTGCCTAAAACATGTCACTGTTGATGTTTTAATAGCCCAGGTTATCCCTTTTCTCTCGAGTTTTCAAGAATTGGATTTATCTGCCAACAGAAAGATGGGCAGCTCTTCTGAAAACCTACTCAGCAGGCTCTGATTTTTACCAGCATTGAAGTCATTGTTAATCAACAACTGTGCTTTGGAAAGTGAGACTTTTACTGCCCTGGGTAAGAGCATTCCCCAAATCCCTGCAGGCACTGGTACCATAACATCTGAGAGGGGAGGCCTCTCTTTGCCTACAAATGAATTTCATTCCAAGGCTCAGCTGTAGGCAAAGTATTAATTTGTCTTTCTTTCAGGAAATATGCTCTCTTAAAAGTGACTTTCAAAGCCACATGAATGATTTCTGGCATTGTAAATTTAACAGTTAAAATTTAAAGTGTACACAGTTGGCCCTTTGTAACCATGGGTTCCAAATCCGTGGATTCAACTGACAGCAAATCGAAAATATTTGGAAAACAATTTCCGGAAAGTTCCAAAAAGCAAAACTTGAATTTGTCTCATTCAGGCAACAATTTACACAGATAGCATTTACATTGTAATAGGTATTATAGGTAATCTAGAGTTGATTTAAAGTATATGGGAGGATGTGCATAGGTTATACACAAATACTGTGCCATTTTTTAAAAAAGATTTTTAAAAATTAATTAATTTATTTATTTTTGTCTGTGTTGGGTCTTCGTTTCTGTGCGAGGGCTTTCTCTAGTTGCGGCGAGCGGGGGCCGGCCACTCTTCATCGCGGTGCGCGGGCCTCTCACTATCGCGGCCTCTCTTGTTGCGGAGCACAGGCTCCAGACGCGCAGGCTCAGTAGTTGTGGCTCACGGACCCAGTTGCTCCGCGGCATGTGGGATCCTCCCAGACCAGGGCTCGAACCCGTGTCCCCTGCATTGGCAGGCAGAGTCTCAACCACTGCACCACCAGGGAAGCCCCCTGTGCCATTTTATATAAGGGACCTGAGCTTCCATGGATTTTGGTGTCTGCAGGGTGTCCTGGAAACAATGCCCCTGTGGATACGGAGGGACGGCTGTATAACCAGCTCTGAAGGCTCATATTCCTGGTAACTTGTACAGTATAATTTGGAATTGCTGGAAAGGGAGGCAGTTACTAGTGTGTGAGCCTAGCTGGCTGCTAGCACCTAGTCCCAGCAGGGTTTGTCGTCTCTCTCAGGAATCTCGGCGTGCCTGAAGACCATGGATACAGCCCGGCCTACATCAGGGATTTACTAAATCTGACATTTCTGCCTATGCCGGGGCAAGGGCACTGTCTGCGAGTAGAGGGAGACATTTTGAGGCAAAGGGACTTTGCCCAGTTTTCCCAAGTATACCACCCAGGCATCTAACACTTTGAGCACATAGTGTCAGGGCTCCTCAACCACCTCCAGCTTCAATGATTCCCTGGAGGGACTCACAGATCTCACTGCTGAGATTTATTACTACAAAGGGATACAAAGCAAAATCAGCCAAGGGAAACATGCATGGGGCAGAGTCCAGAGGAAACCAGGCCCAAGCTTCCAAGATTCCTTTCCCGGCAGAGTCACAAGGACGCGCTCCGTTCCTGCAGCATGTTGTGACGACATGGTCTGAAATGGTCCCCGGGGAGGCTCGCCTGAACCTGCAAGTCCAGGGTTTTTAGTGGGGCTTGGTCATGCAGGCACCCTCTACAAAGCACATACCAAAATTCCAGGCTCACAGAAGGAAAGCTAGTGTTCAGCAGAAATCATCTTTAATTAATTAATTAATTTATTTATTTTGGCTGTGTTGGGTCTTTGTCTCTGTGTGAGGGCTTTCTCTAGTTGCAGCAAGCGGGGGCCATTCTTCATCACGGTGCGCAGGCCTCTCACTATCGCGGCCTCTCTTGTTGCGGAGCACAGGCTCCAGACACGCAGGCTCAGTAATTGTGGTTCAAAGGTCTAGTTGCTCCGTGGCATGTGGGATCTTCCCAGACCAGGGCTCAAACCCGTGTCCCCTGCATTGGCAGGCAGACTCTCAACCACTGCGCCACCAGGGAAGCCCCCTAAATCATCTTATTTGTACACAAACACTGTAGGCACAGCGAACCACCCTTGTAAGTTAGGGAATGGTGACAACACTTCCAAATTCCAAGTCCCCAGACGTCAGCCAAGGGCCGACCTTGCCAGCAGGACTTTGTAGGGATAGTGGTCTCAGGCCTGCTAGGTTAACTCTGTTTTGTACACATGCACAAGACTAGTGTGGTTGGATTCTGGTGCTTCCTGGGTAACAGTGAAAACAGAGCCCTTCTCTCTGACCTTCCCTCAAGGGTTATGTCTGTTGACACTCCCTTAAAAATGAATTGTCCTATGGACCCGACAGGGCTATTATTAATGAAATAAATGCATTCTATTAATAAAAAATAACAAGTAGTTATTTATTAATATCTGTCAATAAAAATAAGTACATATAATTTATCCCAAATTCTAAGAACTCTCTATTTAGGGTACTCTTGCTCTCCTTTTCAGCCCAAGTATTCTGTTCGACACACAGGGTCTTGGTCCTTGCCATGTACTGCTCCCAGCCCTCCCCCAGCACTGCTCATCTCATTGGCCACGTGTCTGCCAGGCAAAGTTATGATGATCAGAAGGTTAGGTGTATTAAATTCATTTTTTACTTAAGATATTTTCAACTTATCGGGACGTAACCCCACCATAAGTCAAGGGAGACCTGTTTAATTCAATTTGAATTAAGAAGTAAATCAACAATAAAAAAAAGAAGTAAAGTAAGTACATATTTCTCTACATCACTTTGAGAAAAGAAAGTTCAATTTCTTATTGATAGGTCTCTGTACCATAGGAGTGGGAGGGTGCTCTTGTTAGATATTATAAAAAGAATATATATCTACCCCTCAAACATATATTATTTTTTAGAAAGAAGGCAGAATAGTTTAAAATGTAATTAATGGCTATACCTCGTGGATAAGTTGCTCTGGTTAATTTTAATGTTAGGGGAAACCGAGAACTAAGCAGAAAATCTTTGAATTTCCTTTAAAAATCTTTCCAGTATACACTATCTCCCTTCTTTGTCTCTGTTAACTGCAGTTAAGTAAACACAAATACATTTTGGTGTTTCAGAGTTCTAGGGAGGTTTGGCCTTGTCTCTGAATTTCAACAGCGACCAGGACATGTAAAACCAGGACACACTCTGGAAATCGTGACTAGCTGTGAAAACTGTTCGTCTCTTTCTCCCTCTTAATGTGAAGTGAAGGAAAGAAATCTCAGTCAATAGTGAATTCCATTTAATCAAGTTTTTAAATTATTTATTTATTTATTTATTGGCTGCGTTGGGTCTTCGTTGCTGCACGTGGGCTTTCTCTAGTTGCGGTGAGCTGGGGCTACTCTTTGTTGCGGTGCGCGGGCTTCTCATCGCGGTGGCTTGTCGTTGCGGAGCACGGGCTCTAGGCGCACAGGCTTCAGTAGTTGTGGCACGGGGGCTCAGTGGTTATGGCTCCCGGGCTCTAGAGCGCAGGCTCAGTAGTTGTGGCGCACGGGCTTAGTTGCTCCGCGGCATATAGGATCTTCCTGGACCAGGGTTCGAACCCACGTCCCCTGCATTGGCAGACAGATTCTTAACCACTGCGCCACCAGGGAAGTCCCCGTTTAATCAAGTTTTACTTTTCTGAAGTTTCCAACATTTCTCCCAAATAAAAATAGACAACATAAACTGAGGCCATGAATTTCAGGCAGGAGAAACGGTCTCTACAACTGTCTTAACGTCACTGATAGTAATATGTTGCCCTAGCCTAGGTTCCTCAGATTCAAGGCTTATGACCTCTAAGGAAACCTAAATTATTGCTATTCTTATCGCTGTCAATTTCAGCTGAAGCCTCCATTCACCTCCCTGCTCTGGAAATAGTCAACCTTTCTTGGAATAAGTGTGTTGGCAGCAACCTAAAAGCTGCTCCTGGAAACGCTAAAGCTTTCAACATCCCTTCAGGTGCTGAGGCCGAGCAGCTGTTCCCTGGTGACAGAGGACGTGGCTCTTCTGGGTTTTACCTACTGGTTCCATCCAAAGCAGTCCTGGCACTCAGGGCCCAGCGTGCCTGCCCTGCCAGTCCAGAGGAAGGGAGGCGGAGAAGGCAGCGAGGCCTGGAGCTGAGCCCTCTGTGCAGCTTTCCTGCTCCCTGACATCTGCTTAGGAGAGAGCTGGTTGAAACAGATAAGGGCAATTCTAAAACCAAAAAGACAGTGGAGAGTGTTTCATAAAAGGAGATGGAGGAATTTCCCTGGCAGTTCAGTGGTTAGGACTCCATGCTTTCACTCCCGGGGGTGAGGGTTCGACCCCTGGTTGGGGAACTAAGATCCCGCAAGCCACAAGGTGCGGCCAAACATTAAAAAAAAAGAAGAAGGAGGAAAAAAAGGAGATAGACATAGATATGGTGGTCGAAGAAGGAGGATTACCTGATGTAGAATAGAAAGTTGGAACACTGGATGTGGATGGGTGAGGCTCCTTGTCCTTGAGAGGTGTGTGCATGTGTGGATTGTGTTTACGCCTATACCCACCTTGGCTCAGCTGGGTGCAGTTTTCTGTGTTCACCTACTGTTTCCTGTGGATAAATTATGCATAAGCAAACAAGAAATTTGTGTTATGCTCACACTGTTCTCTGATATTTCAATCTAGTTGGAACAGATATGTGTTTTCAAAACAAGTGTTATGGCCAAACACTGTAATTAGAAGATGTGGACAAATCATTGTGATTTTCTTTTGCATTTCCCTAATGACTAATGATGGTGAGCATATTTTTATGTGTTTGTTTATGTATTTATCTGTGTTTATCTGTAAACTGTATATATACCTTGGTGAAGTGTCTGTTCTAATCTTTTGCCTAATTTAAAAAACTGGATAGTTTGTTTTCTTTTTTTTTTTTTTTTTTTTAAAGAAGTTATCTTTTTTTTTTTTTTTTTTTAATTAATTAATTTATTTATTTATTTTTGGCTGTGTTGGGTCTTCGTTTCTGTGCCAGGGCTTTCTCTAGTTGCAGAGAGCGGGGGCCACTCTTCATCGCGGTGCGTGGGCCTCTCACTATCGCAGCCTCTCTTGTTGCGGAGCATAGGCTCCAGACGCGCAGGCTCAGTAATTGTGGTTCACGGGCCCAGTTGTTCTGCGGCATGTGGGATCTTCCCAGACCAGGGCTCGAACCCGTGTCCCCTGCATTGGCAGGCGGATTCTCAACCACTGCACCACCAGGGAAGCCCTAGTTTGTTTTCTTAATGAGAGTTCTTTAGATTTTCTGGATACAAGTCTTTTATCAGATCTATAACTTGCAAATATTTTCTCTCAGTCTGTAACTTGTCTTCTCATCCCCTTAACAGTATCTTTTGCCTAGCACGACTTTCAGTTTGGTTATTTTTTTAAATATTTATTTATTTGGCTGTGCCGGGTTTTAGTTGCGGCATGCGGGATCTTCATTGCAGCGTGAGGGAGCTTTTAGTGTGGCATGCTGGATCTAGTTCCCTGACCAGGGATCAAACCTGGCCCACTGCATTGGGAGTGCGGAGTCTTAACCGCTGGGCCACCAGGGAAGTCCTAAGACTTTCAGTTTTGATAAATATCTATTTATCTATTTGCTAATTTGATGGATAGAGCTTTCTGTGTTGCATCTTAGAACTTTTTGCAAAACCCAAGTTCTCAAGGATTTTCCTAGGTTTTCTTCTAAAAGATTTACATTTACATTTTACATTTTGACTTATTATCCATTTTGAGTATTTTTGTACAAGGCGTGAGATATGGGCTGAAAATCTTTTTGCATATGACAGCTCAATTATTCAGGCACCATTAGTTGAAAAGGCTCATTGAATTGCCTTTGCATTTTTGTCAGAAATCAACTGGCCAGTTTGTGAGGGTCTATTTTTGGTCTGTTCTGTTCCATTGGTCTATGCATCTATTCTTTTACTGATACCATACTGTCTTGATTACTAAAGCTTTATAGTAAGCCTTGAAATCAGGTAGCACGGGCATTCTGACTTTGTTCTTCTTTTTCAAAATCATTTTGGTTATTCTAGTTCCTTGACATTTCCATATAAATTTTAGCATCAGCTAGTCAATATCTACAAAAAATCCCGCTGGAATTTTGATTGGGATTGCATTGAATCTATAGGTAAATTCAGGAATTCAGGAAAATTCAGGAAATGACATCTTAACTATATTGAGCACTCCCATCCATGAACACAGTATATCTCTCTTTTTATGTAGGTCCTCTTTGATTTATTTCATTGGTGTTTTGTAGTTTCTACCATGCAGATCCTGCATATATTTTGTTAAATTTATATCTAAGTATTTAATTTTTTGGTGCTATTATAAACAGTACTGGTTTCTAAATTTTGATTCCCAATTGGTCATTGCTAGTATGTAGAAATACAATTGATTTTCATATATTGACATTTTATACTGAGACCTTGCTAAACTCATCTATTAGTTCTATGAGATTTTTGGTAGATGCTGTAGGATTTTCTACATAGGCAATCATGTCATCTATAATTAGAGTCAGCTTTATTTCATCCTGTCCAGTCTCTATACCTTTTATTTCTTTTTCTTGGTTATTTAACTGGCTAGGATTTCCAGTAGATGTTGAATGAGGTGAGAGCAGACATCCCTGCCTTGTTCTCAATATTGGGGGGAAAGCACTCAGTCTTTCCCATTAAGTATAATGTTAGCTATAGGTTTTTGTTTGTGTTTTGTAGATGTGCCCTTTATCAGGTAAAGGAATCCTAATCTGGCTAGATTTCTTATAATGAATTGAAGATATTTTGTTGAGGATGTTTGTGGCTGTGTTCATGAGAGATAATTGCCTAATAGTTTTTTTGTAATATCTTTGTCTGGCTTTGGTATCAGGGTAATAATGACCTCAGGAAATGAGTTGGCAAGTGTTCCTGCTTCTTCTATTTACTGGAAAGATTTTGTAGAATTGGTATTATTTTCTCATTAACTTGAAACTTCATAGAATTGACCACTGAACTTGTCTAAACTTGGAGTTTTCTTTGTGAGAAGTTTTCAACTACAAATTCAGTTTTAAAAATAGATATAGCACCATTCAGGCTATCTCTTTCTTCTTGAGTTTTGGTACTTTGTGTCTTCCAAGGAATTGGCCCATTTTACTTAGGTCGAATTTATGGAAATAAAGTTGTTTTCTTATAATCCTGTTAATGTCTGCTAATCACTCTGACTACTTCTTCTGTGATCTCTTTCCTCTTCAACCACCTGCTGCAGAAAATTCTCTGCTTTTAAAGGGCTCCTGTGAGTAGGTTAACCCCGCTTGGGTCTGCGTTTCTTAAACTCAGGTGTGCCATGTAATATAACCCAATCATGGGAACCCATCATATACACAGTCCTAGGAATTAGGGTTGAAATCTTGGGGTCACCTTAGAATTCTGATTACCACAAGAGGTTTATCAATATTATCAATCTTCTCAAAGAGTAAGCCTTTGGTTTGTTTTGTTTTCCTGAACTGGATACCATTAAACATATTTAAATTATTTCATTTAAAGTTATTAAAATTTGCTTCTTCCATTTTTAATTTTTTTGGTCTGCATCATATTTTATTAATCATAGCTCCAGCCATTATATATTGTTTCTTAATTTTTACTACTAGGTTTTCTTCCTCAGGTCAAATTTATACTTTTACATTTTTTCAAGAGTATTTTTTCCTTCTTTCAATTTTTAGTCAATAACAAGTATTGCTGTGTGTGGCTTTAAACATTGCCACTTACCTGTTTTGATTATTTCTAATAGAAACTTTAAGAATTTGTTAATCACTAGTAGTTTGTGTTTTATTCTTTCGTAAAGAACAGCATTGGTTTTTTCATATAGTAAGCTACAAAAATAGTATTTTCATGACCTATGATACTATTACCCAGATTTTAAAAAATATAACGCACATAAAATACTAAAATATAATAAATAGAGTACTCACATCATTGGAAAATTCAAATAGTATAGGAAAGGTAAAACAATGTCTGAGATTTGCTTTAAAATACTAAAAAAACAAACAAACAAAAAGTAGGGGAAGGGGACTGGATGAGCCAAGATCAGTGTAATGAAAATAGCGTTGAAGCTGATTGATGGGAAGATGGGAGTTCTCACTCCTATTCCATCTACTTTTTATATGTTTGAAAATGTCTGTAACAGAAAACTTTCTAAAGGGAAAAAGCATGCACATTATCTTTAACACTTAGCTAGGTCCTGAGAACATGGTGAGTAATGTTCCAAGACAGAAAGATAGGAAGGGACACGATCAACATGAACATCTAGGGACCAAATGCAGCTGTTGAGTGTCCTGACTGGGATGATGAAAATGATGGGGACGGAGCATCCCACTTGGTGTGGAAGCCATGATGTCTAAGGAATGATTGAAGGACCAGGGCGTGTTTAGGCCTACAGGGGGGACATTTGAGGGGACCTGACTGTTGTCCAACACTGCATGGTTGGCACGAGGAAGGTTCCCAGCAGGAACCAGCAGGCTGAGGTGGGCAGTGAGGAAAGTCAGATAGGGCCTAGAGGCATGGTTTCCTCCCGCTGAGAGTTGCTTCCCTCTGCTGGGGCAACCTGAAGAGGGACTTCTGGCAGAGTTGGGCTGGTCCCCAGTAGAGAAGCTGTGAGAGGGATTTCTCTCTGATCATCGATCAGGTTGAATGAGGAGCCTTCCAAGGTCCCTTCCAACTCTGAGATTCTACACATCTCATCTCTGTAATCCATTCCTGTTTTGGGCTGAAAAGGGAAGCATGTCCTGTCTGCTTTGGCTGTCTCTCCTAGCTCCTTTTCTTGGCTTCATCATTAACTGTTATTTATTGAGAGCCATTTTGGGTAGTACTGTGATATGTGCTATTCAAAGGAAGACTTGATCCATGTATTAAAGTCTCTAATTGACCCATGAATTAGAAATTATCCAAGCATATTTTGCCCATGGAAAGTGCTCGATTAAATAACTGTTGAATGAAGAATGAATAAGCAATGAATAATTAAACAGCATTAAAGAGCAAGAAAACTATTCAGAAATGGTCCTGAGTTAAAGCCAGTGAGCCATGACTCTTCACCTTTAATTAGAGAAAGTCTGCAGTAAGAGTTGGGACTCCAGTGTAGCAGAGAGCAGGAACTTGACAAAAAAGACACTCTTTGGTATGGGATTTGGAAAGAGAAAGAAAAATCCATTTTCAAGCTGTACATGAAATGCAGAGGGGAAATTTGTTACAAGAGTAATTTCAGATGCCCTGAATAAAACTGCTAGCTAATAACATTTCATTACTAAGTATCACTCTTGTCATTACGAATCCTGGAGCTACTGTGTTGTGTTATTGGAAGTGGGAAATGGTCACACTAGAAAGTATCCTTGGCTTTTAGCATTTAGAGTGATTTTGTTTTTCAGCATCGGTAATCCAGACAGGTCACCTGGCCAGGCTGCGGAAGCTGGACCTGAGCTATAATGACAGCATCTGTGATGCAGAATGGACGATCTTCTGCCAAAACCTGTGGCTCCTCAAAGAGTTAACCGAGCTGGATATTAGCCTTCAGCCATCAGCTTTTTGGGAGTGTGGACAATGGTTTAGACACTTGTTATGTGCCGTGACCAAACTTCCTGAGATCACCGAGATAGGAATGAAGAGGTGGGTCCTCCCAGCCTCACAGGAGGAAGAACTAGAAAGCTTTGACCAAGATCACAGAAGCAGCATTCACTTTGACCATGGTGGGTTTCAGTAAGCTGACTTCTCGAGGCTCAACTAAGCTACACACCATCCTAAGGGGGAAGAAAAGAACAAGAGTGAATCCTGGTGAAATCAAGGAGTACCAGCTTCTGGGCTGTTTGGTGGGATTTATAGTACAAGAGCTTTGTAAATATATATTGTCTATAATAATCTAATGTGAGCATGTCTTTATCCTCTATTTTATAAAACTAGAATGACATTTTTCAATGGATTTTCATTTGTTTTGATATATAGTTAGTTCACTTACCGTTTAGAAGCCCTGACAAAAATGCTTAGATTCTGGTACTGCATCTCCTTTTGTCTTGCCCTGGAATTTTCTGCCTCTCTTTTCCTAAATATTTTAAATATAAGGGTGTGTGTTTATGTGTATGTGCGTGTGTGTGTGAAATTCTAAGGTGAAAGGCACTAACTGTGGAACACTTTCATGTTATCTTTACCATATATGTATCTTAATGTGGTCCACTCACATTTTTATCAGAAAGTATTCCTTTCAGTGGTTTATTATTTTATGTTCTCTTGGTTTTATCTCAGATATAAACCATGAACACTAATAATGGCCACTGACATACAAATCTTCATTAAAAGTGGTCGGAAATTCAAAACCCAGTATCAAAAAATACCTTGTTAAAATAAAGTAAAATACTTTGTTGCTAAAATAAACAAATTAACATATTACCTCTGAGCATTTCCTTGACATGGAATTTGCCACATAAAACCTACTTAACTCATTAAAGTTTCTGTGCTGCTCTAAGTGATTTTTTATTTTTCTCTTACTAGAGCATGAAATTCACTGCATGGCAGAAGGGTCTGTTCACACACTTCTATTCTGATATGCTCCAGTCAAGTTAGGTTTTGCTTTCTTCTTGCTACGCTAATAATTCATATTGCAATCATTGCTTGAAAGACACGTAGAATTTGAAATCAATACCACTCTAAAAGAAAAAGTCCTCATGGGAATTCCCTGGCAGTCCAGTGGTTACGACTCGCTGCTTTCACTGCTGTTGGCCTGGGTCCAATCCCTGGTCAGGAAACCCACAAGCCATACAGTGTGGCCAAAAAAAAAAAAAAAAAAAGGAAAAGTCATCAGGGTGAGGAGATCTTGAGTGGTATAAATGGAGATGTTTTAGGTAATGATTCTTCACTTCTTTGGGCATTCCCATGAATTCCATGAACACCTGTGCTCATGCAAAAACCTATGAACAAATGTTCACAGCAGCTTTATTCATACTAGCCAAAAACTGGAAACAGAGCAACACACTTCAAAGGGTGAATGGTGAAACAAACTATGCAATACTGCTCAGCAACCAGAAAGGAATGAACTATTGATACATGCACTACTTGGATGGACTGGAAGTGAATTATACAGAATAAAAAGGCCAGTCCCCAGGCTTCCCTGGTGGCGCAGTGGTTGAGAATCTGCCTGCCAGTGCAGGGGACACGGGTTCGAGCCCTGGTCTGGGAAAATCCCACATGCCGCGGAGCAACTAGGCCCGTGAGCCACAACTACTGAGCCTGCGCATCTGGAGCCTGTGCTCCTCAACAAGAGAGGCCGCGATAGTGAGAGGCCCGCGCACCGCGATGAAGAGTAGCCCCCACTTGCCGCAACTAGAGAAAGCCCTCGCACAGAAACGAAGATCTAACACAGCCATAAATTAATTAATTAATTAATTTTTAAAAAATAGTAAGGTTATGATGCTGGTATATAGTATTAAAAAAAAAAAAAAAAAAAAAAAAGGCCAGTCCCCAAATGTTACATACTATGTGATTCCATTTACATGATCTTCTCGAAATAACAAAATTACAGGGTAGGGATTGGAAGAGGGGTAGGTGGTAGGTGTGACTAAAAGCAATAGCACAAGGGAGATTGGTGGTGATAGAACGATGCTGTATCTTGATTGTGGTGGTGGCTTCACAAAAGCTACATGTAAGAAAATTGCATTGGACTACACACACTCGCACACACACACACACACACAAAAGTGCATGTATAAGTGATGGAATCTGAATAAGCTCTGTGGCTGGTAGTGATGTCCATTTTCTGGTTTTGTTACTGTACTATAGTTATGTAGGATGTCAACACTGAGGGAGGGTGAAGGGTGCATGGACCTCCCTGTACATTTCTTTGCAACCTCCTGTGAATTATTTCATAATTAAAAGTTTTAAAAGTAGACATGATAGTACAGTGAACCTCCATGTACCTATCACATGCTTCTACAATTACCAATTTTTGGCAAATCTTGTTTCATTTGGATCCTCCACACTTACCTCTCCCTGATATTATTCTGAAGCAATTCCCAGGCATCATAGCATTTTTATCCATCAACATTTCAGTAAAAGAACCTTTATTTTTATAAATAACCATAACTCTGTGAATAATTTTTGTGTGGTAGGCATCTAATTCCTAGAGATTTTGCCCTCTTAATCCATCAGGGTTCATTACCTCAATTCATACATTTATAGAATTATTTCTTATTTTTCTTTACAGATTTTCCTTTTACATCCTTCTTTCCTTTCTTATCTTTTGGAGAATTCCTTCCCTTCTTTTGCAATTTCAGCAGGTCTTCAAATTTCCCAAATCCTTTGCGTACCATTATTCCACGCCACCATGCCTGAATCTGAAAACAAGAACAGTATCAGCTGGTATCACAATGGACTGGGGATGGTTACAGCTCTTTGTTCTGGTATGTAGTTTTCAAGATGTGGAGAATGGAATGTCACTAGAACTCTGAACCTTATTTTCTCTCTTTCTCAACTGGCCAGTCATCCAGGCAAAGCATTTTTCAAGTATTTGGTGCTTTATGTGCCAGGCACTGTTCTAGACATTTGGGAAACAGCAGTTAAATACCAAAGTCACTGGCTCTGTGGAGCTCACATCCCAGGGAGGGGAACAGACAATAAACAATAAACACATGACTGTATAATCTGACAGATGGCGGAGGTGACAGTGCACAGCAAGGGGAATGGGTATGCCTGTGCCCTGCCTTCCTCTTGTTCCCGGACTACCTGCGCTCCTACCTACAGGCAGCCCTTACTTGTTCTTGAGATCCTATTCCTTTGCACCTACTCAGGAAATCTCTTCTCTAGTAGACTCTTTGAACCTGCCAGTGGCTTCCCGTTTCTCTCAGAATAAAAACTCAAGTCCTGGCCTCTCACCTTCTGAGATGGCCCACACTCTGTCTGTGGAGTGTGATTCTCCCAAGGTCATTTTCACCTTTTGAGATGGACGGCATTCTGTCTATGGAATGTGTATCTCTCTAAATAAATCCACGTCTTAAACAAAAACAAACAAACAAATCCCCCCACAAAACTCAGGGCCTTGCAATGGCTTACAAAGCCCTATCCGATCTGTCCCTCCCTCCTGATCTCTTAACTCTCTCGTCCTTGCTCACTTGCTCCAGCAATGCAGGCCTCTTCACTGCTCAGACACACGCAGGCACTGCTCCAGCTCAGGGCCTTTGCCTTTACTGCTTGCTCTGCCTGGAACACTCTTCCTAATATTCAGATGGTTCACCCCTCCACTTCTTCAAGAATTTGCTCAATTGTCATTGCTATGGACTGAATTGTGTCCCCTGCTCCCGCAATTCATATGTTGAAAAGCCTTAATTCCCAATGTGGTGGTATTTGGAGATTGGGCCTTAGAAGGTAATGAGGTTAGATAAGGTCATGAGGGTGAGGCTCTCATGATGGAATCAGTGCTCTTATAAGAAGAGACATCAGAAAGCTTGCTCTTTCTCTGTCACGTGAGGACACGGTGAGAAGGCAGCCGTCTGCAAGGCAGGAAGGGAGCTCTCACCAGAAACTGACCATGCTGGCACCGTGGACCATCCCGGACTTCTAGCCTCCAGAACTGTGAGAAGATAAGTTTCTGTTGTTCAAGCCACCCAAGCTATGATATATTGTAATGGTTGCCTGAGCTAAGACAGTCATTTTCCCAATGAGGCCTACCCTGACCATCTCATTAAATTGAAACCCCTATAAATCAAAAAAAAAAAAAAAAGATAAATATGAACTTATTTACAAAACAGAAAGAGACTCACAGACTTAGAAAACAAATTTATGGTTACCAGGGGGAAGGGTGGCAGGGGAGGGATAGATTGGGAGCTTGGGATTGACATGTACACACTACTATGTTTAAAATGGATAACCAACAAGGACCTACTGTATAGCACAGGGAACTCTGCTCAATATTCTGTAATAACCTAAATGGGAAAAGAATTTGAAAAAGAACAGATACATGTATATGTATAACTGAATCACTTTGCTGTAGACGCGAAACTAACACAACATTGTTAATCAACTATGCTCCAATATAAAATAAAAATTTAAAAAAAAAACGCTAACTGAAGTAATATCAGATGAAAGAACAGAGATTAAATATAGTAAGTGGCTACTTTAGTAGTCCAGTAGGATGGAACAGCAGTCTGAACTCTGCCAGTTTTTCCTGCCTAAATAAATGTTTGGACCAAAAAAAAAAATTGAAACCCCTATAACACACACTCACACACACACTACTTCTGGCAATCTCAGTTCCCCTTAGCTTGAGTTTTTTCCAATACCAATTAATCACTTTCTAACATAGTATACAATTTTATGTTTTATATTTCATGTTCTTATTCCTGTCACACTAGGCTTTAAGCAATATGAGGACAGAACTATTTGTCCATTTTGTTCAGGGAATGTATTTCCAGTGCCTGGTACATAGTAGCAGCTCAGTAAATAGTTGTTGAACGAATGAGTGAATGAGGTGGGTGGAGGTATGCTGTTTTATAGAAGGTGGATGAAGGGCAGATGTGTGGATATTTGAGCAGAGGCTGAACTAAGTGAGGGCCGGTCTCATCCACATCTGGGGGAAGCACCTCTGGGCAGAGGCAGGAGCCAGTGTTAAGGCTCTGAAGCAGGAGCACGCATGGGCCTTGAAAAAACACCAAGGACCCCATTTGTGACTGAAGTAAAGTGAAAATGGGAAGGATGAGATGCAGGGTGGAAGCAGCAGATCAGTTAAGGTGGTGATTTTCCAGGAGAACAGTATTGCCCAGGAGGGGGATTCTGGAAATTTACGAGGCTTTTTGTGTGCTAAGATTTAACAGACCTCTATTTTGTGACATGCACCCTGGTCCACAAAGACTTTCCAAGAGTGTGCAGGCTTAGATAGGTTGGAAGCAACTCATTTCCAGAGCTTTAACTTCCATCCGTACCCCTCGCTGAAATGTATCTGCCAAGGAACACAACTGCTGACCCTCTAGTTGTAGCTGCCCCTTCACAACTGCCCCTCTGGCAGTCTCTCATCTACCTGAATCTGACCAGGGGGGGTTGCCCTGGACTCCAAAAACCTCTGGGACACCAAAAAAAGAGATAATTAAAAATAGTAGGACTTCCCTGGTGGCGCAGTGGTTAAGAATCCGCCTGCCAATGCAGGGGACACAGGTTCGAGCCCTGGTCTGAGAAGATCCCACATGTGGTGGAGCAACTAAGCCTGTGAGCCACAACTACTGAACCTGTGCTCTAAGCCCGCGAGCCACAACAACTGAGCCCCTGTGCTGCAACTACTGAAGCCTCTGCGCCTAGAGCCTGTGCTCCGCAACAAGAGAAGTCACCGCAATGAGAAGCCAGCGCACCTGTGACGAAGAGTAGCCCCTGCTTGCCGCAACTAGAGAAAGCCCGCGTGCAGCAACGAAGACCCAATGCAGCCAAAAATAAATAAATGTATTAAAAAAATAATAATATTGATGTTGGCTCTACAGACTGGGTAACCAATCCTTTTGTAAGTCAGGTGGTTTCCAGCTCTTTGCCTTCAAGAAAATTGAAGTTAATTTGTCAGCTTAGAGCCTGCTATCTATTTTTTGGGATATATCTGGAAGAAGTTCAGAGATATGTGAGGCCCTGTCACTTAAAACAAAACGATATAGGCAAAAAAAACCACTTTTTCCATTCTTGTCAACTTAAGAATTTAAACAAAGTTTCTCATTTGTAAAATAAAAAATAGGAATGGAACTGATGCCAAACTTTATCTCATTCTAGCAATAATTAATATTTATGCAATGATATATAAACTATGTGAAAAAGTCTTTCCAAAAATCCTGTAAGTCAAATAATTAAATATCAAAATTTATAATAGATTTTATATTATTTTGGTCAATTTTATACTACTACTAATTGCACTAAGACTCAATCCAGAACATTACAACACTGTGATCATAGAAAAAAATTTTAATTTAAAATTTTAATTTATATAAATATTTTTGTAGCCTAGAAGTATGAGGTGATCTGTAAATGACATACACACACACACTAAGGTTAATTCTGAGGGGAAAGTGGAATGGAAATACACGTTCAAGAAGAAAAAGAAATGACATAAAATTTTGACATGTAAGATAAGAACTTGTTTAAGTATTTTGTAAATTGATGTTTACTGACATATCAAATCATAATGGTACTTAGATTCAATTGGATACATTTAAAATACTCATCTAAAACTCTATTTTAAGATGTCAGTATGTAAAATTCACTGGAAAGTAAATCCTTTGCAATGATTTAAACTTAGTGGCAAAAAAGGTTAAATATCAATTTTAAAATGTGCAAGAGGGTGCATGGCTTTTCAAAATGCTTTTAGGAAGTATCCCCCAAATATTATTTTCATTCTTCCAGTGTAGTCATTCCTGAGTATATACATATTAAAATTAATATTTTAATATAAACTTTTTGCCTTTATGTTGCAGCTCGGGCATTATTTTGATTTATTAAAATTATGTTTGTGGTAGCTTATATTATCTATGAGTTTAATTTCAGAAGCGTAAAGGAGGTATCACACAATATTTACCAGGAAAGGGAGGATGTTAGGTCTGATATGATTGAGGGCCATTGATAAAGGGTCTTACAGACCAAAGACTAACTCTTATTTCAGGTAAAATGGAGAGTTGCCCACTTCAGCAGAGGCATGGCAAGATCTGACCTAGGTTTTAACAGCGTAGGTCTGACTGCTGAGTGGAAGATGTATCACAGGGGAAGCAGGTGAGGAAGTAGGGACACTAGTTGGAGGGCTAATGCAGTCATCTGGGTGTGAGATGATGGGGGTTTGGACCAGTTGAATGAAGAATACTGAATACTGACTGAAGTGGACACATTCCTGGGCTGTCTGGGGTATCCTTATGTTTCCATGGGCTTGGTGGGCAAGGAGAGTGAGAAGGATCTTAGCCCTTTGATGCTAAGTTAGGGGCAGAGCAGAACTCTGGTCTCTAGACCTCTGATCCATAAATGTTTTCCTTTCTAATTTTTCAGCCTCATCTTACTGACTTTGTTAACATAAGCTTTTCACTCCAGTGAATAGTCCAACAGTTTTAGATAGTTTGGGAATTTGAAGTTTTGGTTTCTTTTGCCTATTTGTCGGCTTCTCATCTGACAAAGAGAAAAGGAACAGAAAAGACAAAAAATGCTAGGATGATGTTAAAAACTCTCTCGCTTAGCCCCGGGGATATAAAAGTAAATAAGAATCTCTAGTCTCAAGGTATAGATGTGTACAGAGCAGCCTCATAAATCTATAGTTTAACACTAATCCCACTCCAAGCAACTGTGAATATGTTATACAAAATTTTTGCTGATTTTACCTTTGTTGCCATTGTCTTCATATTTCTTCTCTCTTTAAGGTACGCCCATACAGCCTCAGTGCCTTCGGCACACACTATCATTGGGGGTTCTTCCATGGGATTGCCCATCAGTGTCAGAACTTTTAGATTCACTAGACTATCCAGATTCTCTGGAAGATGGGTGATCAAGTTGTCCTCGAGCCGTAATTCTTTCAAAGCTGAAATGATTTTTTTAAAATAATGAGTTTGTCTTAAAAACAAGCAAAATTAAAGCATGCATTCTTTAGTCCAATCACTTTGAAGTGTTAGTTTCCTCCTATGCCATGTAACAAAAGATGGCACATTTAATGAGGCAAACCAAGTTCTCTTTTTTATAACAACTCAAACTTGTTGGAGCCAGTGTAAATCAGTGTTAGAGACAGGAAACTAGTAAATACTAAAAAATGTTGAGAAAGTTCCATTCCTCCAGGGATCAAAGAGAGGATAAAAATGCATGGTCAGGGGCATGACTAAGGAGTACCACATACCCACCCCTGCAGCTACTCTTTGAATTATGTCCTACGGGTATGGGCAGGCAACAGCTTCCACTCATATTCCTTCATCCTCCTTTCATTAAAGAATAAGTCATAGCTTGAAAACACATCTATAAACTTGAAGATTCAGCACATTATGGCAAAAAAAAAGTTTTTATTTGGCTCCAGTAGGATCTCAGCAAAAGCCTGTTCAGTGAATGGATGGATTTACAAATAGTGGTTTAGCCTAGTGGAAAATGTTTGCATGTTCAAATATGAATCATATATGATTTTTCATGTCAATCATGTAGCTCCAAAAGTCTCCTCTTGCTAATTTCATTACTCTGGGTCAATCCTTTTCCTTTTATTCAAGTGACGTATTGACCTAATGCAAATTTAATACAGGACCCCCAACTCCAAATTCTGGCAGATAGTAGGTATTCAGTAAATTCTTGTTCATGGCATAATGACTATATGGATGAATGCTAACTTTCTTAGCAGTTGCTATTTTCTTTTCAATTCTTAATAAACAATCTAATTGCCTTTGTGAGGCTCTTAGCTGTACTAATCTGGCACCTGGCCTTCCCCACACCACTAGGAAGCTCTGCAAGGAGATGATGGGGTAGGTCTAAGCTCTCATCACTGAGATTGATCTTTAGTAGGGCAAGGAAGCCTTCAATCACGGGAAATGCTGGCCTCAAACTCCACTGGGCTGTGGATCTACAAAGATTCCTCACCTTGTGCTTGGCAAATGGCATCTGGAAGTTGCTTAATCAGATTGCAGCGGCAATCAAGAATTTCCAAGTTGGGCATTGATCCCAAGGATACAGGCAGGTACTTGAGATAATTGTTCTCTACATACAGCTCTTTAAGACTCTGAAATAACATGAGAGTATACCATAATGATCCTTACATTGATAAAAGAATTATGGTAACCAGAATGACCTGTGAGTTCCCATGTTCTTTCTTTCTTTTTTTTCTTTTAATATTTATTTACTTAGGCTGTTCCGGGTCTTAGTTGCTGCATGCGGACTCCTAGTTTCAGCATGCATGCAGGAGCTAGTTCCCCGACCAGGGATCGAACCTGGGCTCCCTGCATTGGGAGTGCAGAGTCTTACCCACTGGACCACCAGGGAAGTCCCTCCATGTTCTTTCAATGGGGATATTATGCATTGGGATAAAGGGAAAAACACATTTAAAGAATCATCATAAAAAACTACAATTATTTTTGAGTTAAGCCATCAGTTGCGGTTCCCATGTATGCAGGGAAAAGAGAACATGGGAATCTAGTGTTTATTTGTTTCACGATAACTTTATGGAAAAACAGTTTGGATCATTTAACTACAAATATCATTTGCTCCCTTTCAACAGCTAATTCTCTGTGGCAGTTGCTACAGAACTGCAATTGTCACAAACATCAATCCAACATTGGCCAAGTGGATGTAGCCAAAATGTACAGAGAATAGGTTAACTATTTTCAGACTCACTGGGCAAGATTTTAATGTTTGCATTTCACCCTAAGATTTTGGAGAGTGTGGCGTGACATGTACAAGGAGCAAGTTGATGAAAGGAGTTCTATGAACACAGGGCAAAGGAATAGAGAATTAGGAACAGGTGAAAAGTACCTGTTCTGTACATGCCATTGCTCAGTTCCATGACTGGGAGTTATGTAGTGGCTTACACCTACTTTATCATTATTAAAGTGTAGCACCAGGAACATGAAAAAAAATTCTTTAAAGTACACATGCATAAAGACACTCTGGTATGGCTACTTTGAATGATGTCATCTGGTTGCTTTGCTAGGATTTAGCATGGTGCTGTGGACCCATCTTCAGCATGAACCTGGTGCAATAGTTAAGTACACCATGATATGCCTTCCACCATGCAGGGAGGGAAATCACACTGTCCCATCCAAAATGCAGACTCCCAGCCATGTCATCTGTATGATACCTTAACTTCAAAATAGTAGAATTTTCAGAGAATATTTTTAAAAAGTGGAAATTAATTGGAAAGTGGTATGGCTCAGTTTCTGCAAATAGAACATGCCAAACCACACAGTAGAAACAAGTATGGCTTGACATATCCAAGAGCAATTACAATAAAATGTTCTTGGAGTATGCATCCCAGGGCTGTTCAGGAAGACAGTGGAAACCTCAAGGTGTAACAGTGACTGCTTGCTGGGAGCTAGGGATCTTGCATGGATGACTCCACACGCAACCTGTGAGAACAACACCATGTCTTCTCAATATCAACCAATCTAAGGAATCAGGGCATGTAATTCTTTGCCTGCTCGTTTGGGGAGGCTTACCTGTAGATTCCTAATGCATTCTGGCATATGGGTAAGCTTGGCTCCCTGATCTTGGCCAATGTATAATTTCTCTAAAGACTCTAAAGAAAGGATTTCTTCTGGAAAGGAAGAAAACTGATTTCCAGTTAGTCCAAGAATCTTCAGTTTTGAAAGTAAACCAAAGTCTGAAGGTAACTGGAAGTATTCCAAAAAGATAAGTTTCAGGTCAAGATTATTTTTAACAGTAAGAAAATAAATTGGGCTTTTAGTTTTGAGGCAGAATGTTTAAAAAATAAGTAGAGCAATTTAGCATCTCCTACTGATGAAAAGTTAGCTCATATGTTTGCATATATAGTATTTATACTCATAGATCTAAAGTCTGGAGTTCTACTTTTCCCCCAGCCTCTCTGCTCTTTACTTTTATGCACCGGATAAAATTAGAGCAATTTTTAACCGACTTTATTGCAAATTTTTAAGCTGTAGTGTATCAAATGCTTGACACTACTGAAAGAAAAAGTACTAAGCTTGTTAGTGTAATATTGCAACTATAATATTCATAATTAATTCTGTTATTGGAACTGATCAATTAGTGACATGACTCTCTCTCACCCTTAAAGGCTTTAGCTCAGCAATTCTGAAACTTTAGTTAAAATCTCAGGTGGAAGGAAACAATGAATTACAATTGTATCTTCTGCCCTCCAGTAAATCCCAAGGCTATCTGTCCTGGTATTAGGCAGGCATTTCACAGACTCCCACTCCCAGACTTTCAGAGTTGGAAGGCCTTAAAAAGGTCTCTCTATTCTAACCCTCTAATATGGTGGTTGAATATGTTCCATAGCTAGCCATCCAGCCCATATTTAAACACCACCTCCTGGGATGAAAAGCTCATTGGATGAAGACCACTACTTATCAAATTTCCTTCTCCTGTCAAGCCAAAATCTGTGTCACTAATACATCCACCTACTGGCCTCTTTCTGGCCCTCTGGAACCACATGGAAAAATCTCATTCTTAAAATATGTGACACAATCACCCTATTGATTATGTTACAGAAATGCCTATTTTCTTGTAGGAAAAAAGGCCCAACTCTGTGTCTTAATAGCTTCTTAACTCATTTTGAAATATAGTTCCCTTATCTGGTTTTATTCCTCACTGGGAAATCCTTCCTCACAGGTCCCTGCTTCAGTCTTTGGGCTTTCCTCCCACCCATTCCCTAATCTGCCACTCTACTTTTCATGAGAATGGTTAATAGAGTTTGGCTCAGCCCAATCTCTCTCTAGATGGGTGGAATAGGTAAATAATTAGTGAATAGATTATCTCTATAGTGGGCTTTCTTTTGACCTACAGGCAAAAGTCTCATACACTTGGAATCTGCCATAAGACATTTGTCTCTTTATTGTGTAGTGTGAGGGTTCATTTTCTTAAAAAGTTATAAACTGTTTACAGTTTTACTTATTTATTAACATTAAAAAAAGAAAACTCAGAACAAGTCAACCTCCAGAGAAACTGATGTTTAAGCTTTCCTTCTCGGCTATTTCAAAATTCTTCATTAGGCCCTTAGATCCCTTCAATGGGAAGCATCTGCATTCAGTGCAGGCCAAAATAATGGGGAAAGAGTTTTCAATCTAACCACTTCATTATAACCTAGTCATTTCACTCTTATTGCTGTTTACTTAGTTCATAGGTTTAGCTTTTCTTTTTCAAAAGCCCACTGAATTTTAAAGATTTTTTCCCCAGGATATTTAAGATCTAATAATTAATCCCATCGTAGTCATATTAAAGTATAGTGTAAGTAAATTTGGATGTACAGAAAACCTGCAGAGCGTCAAATGAGAACAATTATTGCTGACACTATAATTGAGCTGTAGCCATTCTGAGGTTGAATTTTCCCCCTTAATAGTGTGAATGAAAAATGTTACCAGCCAAATCAGTAAACAAAAGATGTTGCAGCCACCTGACAGTGAGCCCTGAGGGAACTCAGGATGGAGACAAATGGGCTGCCCACTCCCAAGCCCTCAGCCACCGCAGTCAACCTCCCTGGTGCACCCTGAGGAGACTCAGGATGGGAAAGCACAGGATACTGGCCCTAGATAGCTGAGGCGCATATCAAAGGAATGATTTCAGTGAGCCCAGACTCTTGCATCTTCCCATACACAGAAAAGCGCTAAATTCCTTAACTTGAGAATTTGGTTTTCTTTAATTAACAGTAATCTTTTGAAGTTCCGACTACCTAGACTTTGTTGCAAAAAGTCCTGTATATCTCCGCTCCTCCCTTCCGTCTGTGGAGCAGTCCCTCTGAGCTATCTGAGAGGCTGCGTCCCCCGCTTAAGTCCTCAGTTTTGTCCACCAAATAAAACATAATTCTCAACTTTTGGGTTGTCCATCTTTTTTCAGTCAACAATAGAAATGTACCATACAAATAAAATCCATCTAGATACACACTGAAAGTTAGCTACTTTTGCCTCCATCTAGGCAAGAAAAAGCTACTGGCCAGGCTTCTAGCGCCAGAAGCCCATGAGGTAAATTTTGGGGTGTGAGAGATAAGGAGTTGGCTTAAGGGCAACGTGTCATTATGGAGAGAGATGCATTGGGAGGTTGCTGGAGGCATAATAGGAAATTGAAAAAGGAAGACAAAAGCCGCAGAAATACCATCATGAGACCTGAAGAATAATAAGCACTGGTACATGGAGATTTTCACGTTCAACATAATAACATTGAACGTGTTCACATTTCGGTGCAGTTTGACTTGCAGTAAAACTTGGTATTGGGTGAGGCTAATCTTTGTTAAGGAGCCATCTGTGTGTGATTCCCTCCTCCACCCTGATTTCTTAAAATGTCTCACAGGAAAGGGTTAGGTATCACTCATGACTCAATAGGATTTAAGTGAACTTCCCAAGGGCGCCTTATGTTTTGAGCCTTTCACTCCAACTGTGGAATGACAGACTTTGTTCACTATAAAAGGAATTTCTTACAGGAGCTGCAGAAGAATTGGGAGACGGGCAGAGGGCTTCTCATAGAAACTCTAAAATCCTCCAAGGTGGGCTGCTACCTAAGTAGAGATTAAGTCCTAGATTCTCTTCCTAAATCTTAAAGTCATCATCAAAATATTTACTTCCTGAAAGGCAGTTTTGAAACTCTCTAGCAATGAGGAAAACCAAAAAAAAAAAAAAAAAAAAAAAACCCCTAAGTTCTAGAAATTGAAAGTCTAGTAAAAGATTAAAAAAGAACAAAAAACAACTTTAAGGCTAGGACTTTTATAATGTACGAAGTACATGAGAGTGGTGTTCACGGCTAGGAAAAACAGACCTAATATTTGGTTACTGTTGTTGATTTCCAAACCTCCCTTTCTCTCTCTCTACAGTTGTCTTTTGCTTTTAACAGAACTCTGTTCTTTTAAATTTTCAAATATGAAAAAAAAGAGATATATTCAATATCTTGTAATAACCTATAATGGAAAAGAATCTGAAAAAGAAACATATATACACAACTGAATCACTTTGCTGTACACCTGAAACTAACACAACATTGTAAATCAACTACACTTCAATAAAAACATAAAATAAAAAAAAGCATCTGTACCCGCCATCCAAACCTTTCGTTAATGAACAAAATGAAATACTGCAATTAAAATTGAGTTCTTATGATCCCATCCTCATCTCCTTGACTTCCTCCCTCTTCCAAGAGGCAGCCATTATTAGGAATTTTGTGAGTTTTTTTTCCAGTACATATTTTTATACTTTTATTACATATAAAAATATCCATAAAATGTGTTGTGTGTATGTAGTTTTGTGTAATTAAAGATTTATATGTGATATAATATTCTGCAGTTAGGTGTTTTACTTTTTAATAAACATCACAATTTTGAGATCTATCCACGTTGGCACGTATAACTCCAGTTCACTTAAATTATTGTGTAGTATTCCATTTTACAAATATACCGCAATTTACTTGCGAATTCCTCTACCCACTGACATTTAGATTATCTCCCATACGTCATGATTATCAGCAATGCTATGATGAACGTTTTTGAGCACAGCACCCTGCATACATGTGGGAGAGCTTCTCTGGGGACAAACTGATTTTGCAGTTTCCCATGAATGGAACGTTAAGGCCTAAGGTTGTATGTGTCAGAGAACTCTGCTGTTTCAGGAAACCCCGTTAGGAGGTGGTCTTGTTAAGAACATGAACCCTGCAACCCAATGCTGTGGGCTGGCATCCTGACTCTCTCATGTACAGGTGTGTGGCCTTGACAAGTTAGTTAAGCTCCCCATGCCTCATTTTCCTCATAGATCATTGAGGATAATATCACCCACACTGAAAAGTTATTGTGAGGATTAAATGGGATAATATCAATACATGTAGAACATTTAGCCCAGTGACTGGCACATACATATTGTAAGTAAACATCAGCTACCATTTATGATCACTATTGCTATTCAGGGGGGAAAAGTAACATAAATGGTGACCCTGTTGGATACATCTGTTAACCCCGGATTTTCACTCATAAACTCAGTTTGAATTTCCTGATGTTTAGACACAGAACTACGCCAATTTAGGGCCGGAAGGGCCCTTGGTGGGAGCATAGCGAGAGCCAGGAAAGGAATCGGTACCTGGCATATTTTATTATCATCCAGCGCCAGGATTTCCAGGTTCTGCAGCTCACAGATCTGCAACGGACAGCGTTCCAGATAGTTCTGGCTGAGATCGAGGAAGCGCAGGTTAACCAGGCGTCGGAAGGGGCGGCGCAGCACCCGCAGGCCGGTGTTGTGCAGGTAGAGCAGGTGCAGCGAGGTCCACCTGCAAAGGAGGTGCGGCACCTTCTCCAGGCGGTTCCCGCTCAGCCCAATCTCCGTCACCTGCGAGAGCTCGGCCAGGGTGTGCGGGATGGAGTGGAGGCGATTGTGGGATAAATCCAGCACCGACAGCTTGGAACACTGGCACAGCGACTCCGGGAGAACAGGCAGGCTGTTGTACGCCACGTAGAACTTCTGCAGCTTCGTCAGGTTCCCAATCTCTTCTGGGATGACACTTAGCTTGTTCTCATCCAGGTCGACGACCTCCAGGTTGTAGAGACCACACAGCTCCAGAGGGAAAACTTCAAGTTGGTTTCGCTTCAGGTGGATCTCCCTCAGTTTGGTCTGGTTCACCATTTCCTTGGGCAGAGATTTCAGGTGGTTTCCCGCCAGTCCGAGCAGCTCGAGGTGGTGAAGGTGTTTACACACGAGGATGGGGATCTCCGCCAGGTCCGTGCGGTAGAGGCGGAGCTCACGCAACTTGCGCATGCCGCTGACGACCCGAAGGGACGAGGCCGGGAGCGGGTTGTCGCTCAGGTCCAGGCCCTCCAGGTTGCTCAGCTTCCCCAGCTCGGGGCACAGATTCTTCAGCTTGTTCTTGTTCAGGTAGAGGATCCTGACGTTCCTTAAATGCTGAATATCCTTGGGGATTTCTGCAATCTGGTTGTTTTCCAGATGCACTTCCTCTAATTCTCGTAAGCCTAAAATCTCCGCTGGAATGGTAAGCAAGCTCTGATTAGAAGCGTCAATGAAAAATGTTCTATCAGAGACCTGTTGTGGATCATTTTTCTGATGAATTCTAGATGAATGTCCTGATTTTGTGCTGTCATTTGACATTATTCTGATGGAAAGTTCAAATATTCAAAATCTGAAATATTGTGAAAAGAAAGAAAAAAATATCAGTTTACCTTCCACCAGATTTGGTATCCTTAAGAGAAATAAACTTTAGTTGATTAAATTTAGTGCTCACTACAACACAACATAAAATGTAGGTTTTTGTGTTTCATGTTGGGAGAAGACTGCTCTTTCTCCTAACAGGTTGACTCATATTTTAAAAAAAAGGATTGTCTAATTTCAATTTTTAGAAATGCCTCTTTTGATTCTATTTTCAGGCTGGATGTGGAAGGTTGCAAAAGATCATTGCTCTTACCATAAACACCGAGAAAACATTAGGAAAAAAATAGTATTTTAAAATATTGCATTTGGGGGAGTTCCCTGGTGGCTTAGTGGTTAGGATTCCGGGCTTTCACTGTCGTGACCTGGGTTCAGTCCCTGGTCAGGGAACTGAGATCCCGCAAGCTGCGTGGCCAAGAAACGAAACAAAAATTGCATGTTTCCTTAAATCCCCCAGAGAGTTGTGGATGTAAAGAAGGCCAGTAGAATTAAATTCTAGAGATGGACTAGACGTTCCTAAATAAGGAGACCAGTGGGCACTTTCATGCCCGGTGGCATTTTCAAGTTTGGGGACTGGCGTGTGGAGAAGCAAGCCTGCCATAGGCACAGGCAAAGGAACTTCTGGGACGAGGAAAAGCCAGCCAAACTTTTAACAGCCATGTGTGAGCGGGCACGGTGGATTAGAATCCGTGAAACCGAGGGTAGTCATCAGTCAGATCCATTAAACTATAACTTGCTTAATAAATAGTACACTGTAACCTGCCTTCACTGATAAGCTCGCTTTAATTGTTTTTACAAAAACTTGCGTATCCTCCAAGCATCGCGTAGCCTAAACAATGCGTTACAAGACCCATTCACCACCCCTATAGATAACATCTCTGACGTAGGAGTCGTAAGGTGTTTGCCCGATTTGTTTTTCAGGAACTTGGAGTCAGCTCTGGTCCAGGTGGCTCTCCAGCCAGTTAAGACTGGTTGAGACTACTGACCCTGCATCTGGGCATGTACGAGTGTCTGATCGGTGACCATTTGCCGTCAAAGGGTCAAAAACTCCACCCTCAGAGGACGCTAATGTCACGGTATTCTGAACATGCGTCCCATGAAGAATCATGTAGCTTAGTTGTGCCTGCGCAGAACGACGATTACCTCACTTTTTTCTTATCTTTCCCCATGCTCCCCACACCTCAGGCCACCCTGCTTCTTTATCTCATAAATATCCTAAGCCCCTTGTCTTTGGGGAGGTGGATTTGTGACTTGTTCTTTTGTCTCCTCGCTTGGCTGCTTTGTGAATCAACCCTTTCTCTGCTGCAAACTTTCACATCTCAGTGTTTGGCTTGCTGTGTTCTCAGGCAAGTGAACCTGGTTGGTAGCATCAGGAGCTGAATGCAGAGCCAATTCTCCCCACCAGCTAGTTCACCCCTAATGGACTGGGGCTGACTCCGTGGCCTTAGGGAAAGTTGCAGGTGGGATGAAAAAGTAGAGAGAGATCCTCTTGTCTCATGGTCTTAGATCCCTAAGCCTGGCTGGGGGGAAGCATTTCAATCCTTAAGTAAGACATTTGAAATTGCAGTGAACGGAAATGAATTAAAGTTGCACCCAGAAAGAAATTAAAGGGACAGATAGATCATGTCCATGGGTTAGAACTCTCAATGGTAAGATGTCAGTAGTCCCCAAACCGATCTGTTGTTTCAGTGCAATCCCAATCAAAATCTCAGCAAGCTTTCTTTTTTCTTTTTGGTAGAAGTTCATATGCTGATTTTAAAATTTATATGAAAACGTAAAAGACTTGGAATTGCAAAAGACAATCTTGAATAATAACAAAAGTGGCAGACTTACACTACTAGATTGACAAATTTTACAAATCTAAGATGTTAATTTTGTATTGCAGAAGACTAAGCCCTTGGTTGTTAATACACACACACACACAGACACACATGCACATGCACAGCCTAAGGGGGGAGGCAGGGAAGACTATGACATGATGGTGGCCAGGTTGATTGTGGCCTCTCTGCACTTGCCTTTTAGGGTGGCGGCTTTCCTGCTGGAGGACTAGGCCTCCCATCCAGCACAGAGGCCCAGGCAAGATGGAGGGGGGTGAGTTTCCAGCCCCACACTTAATATTATTGCTTCTTGCAGCATAGCAGCATGGGGTTCAGATCCTTGTTGCTATATGCCTAGCCTCAAAAAGAGCTCTGGGATGGTGTTGTCCTCTGTTATTTAAAGAAAGGAGAAGATGGGGAATTACCTGGTGGTCCAGTGGTTAGGCCTAAGTGCTTTCACTGCCATGGGCCCGGGTTCGATCCCTGGTCGGGGAATCCCGCACGCTGTGTGGCCAAAAAAAAAAAAAAAAAAAACCGGAGAAGATGTATCATGGATTAAATTATGTCTAGAACTAGTTGTCTCCAACATCTTTGTCCTTATCTAATACTGTTCAGTCCTGTAGGATAAGATCTCATTTCCTAAATACAGATGACTGACAATGCTGACAGCTCCTAGGCAATCAACAGTATCCAGACTGAGGTGATAATATAAATAAAATAGAAATAGAGAACACCAAGGACACTTAGTTATGTGCTCTAGGTTTTACTTAACCAATTTAATCCTCACAAGAATTCTAAGGAGGCACCATTACAATCCCTGTTTCACAGGTAAAGAAAGTAAATAACTAAAAGGGCTCTTCTCAGGACATAGTAGGAAGCAGGAGCAGAGCATTATGACCTAACCTCACCTCCTCACCTAGGTTTTTAACGTCATTTGTTCACGAGAAGCCTGGTTTTTTGTTGTTTTTTTTTAAATTGTGGTACATTTCTTATTTATTTATTTATTTATTTATTTTGGCTGTGTTGGGTCTTCGTTTCTGTGCGAGGGCTTTCTCTAGTTGCGGCAAGCGGGGGCCACTCTTCATCGCGGTGCGCAGGCCTCTCACTATCGCGGCCTCTCTTGTTGCGGAGCACAGGCTCCAGACGCTCAGGCTCAGTAGTTGTGGCTCACAGGCCTAGGTGCTCCGCGGCATGTGGGATCCTCCCAGACCAGGGCTCGAACCCGTGTCCCCTGCATTGGCAGGCAGATTCTCAACCACTGCGCCACCAGGGAAGCCCGAGAAGCCTGGTTTTAATTAAAATCTTTCTTCTTGGGTGTGAAGTTTCAGGCTTGACTTTTCTTTTCCAGTCTTCCTACACAGTCATCTGGGGGAAATTTGTGTGCACTGGCCACTCTAATTAGGGTTCGCACAAGTACGTCTGGGCTTCCAGACACATAAAAGAACTTAGTTCTCTTAACATTCATCCTGCTCCGTGATGAGACCTTCCTAGAAGGTCTTGAATGGGTGTGTATATTATCTCACATTAATCATATCCCATATGTGTTTGGAATCAAGTTGCTAGCCCTCTGAAAGCTATTTATATTGTATATGCTTAGTGGACTTAATAAAAGGAGGTTCTAAAGCCAGGATTTGCAACAGCTGCCAGTAAATAAGAATGGGGAAGACTGATTATTGGCTATTTTTTCCTAGGGATTACTTTCTGAAAATGGTCAAATTAACTTATTACAACCCAGTATTACTGAGAAGTTTCCGAGTGGAATTACTGTTGCTTCGTCATTTCAAGGAGTGAGGGTTTGGAGATTTTAATAAATAGCCCTTCTTTGTGTAAATTTAATGCCCAAGAAAACCGTTTAAGAAAATAACTCTCTCAAGTTTACATCAAGTGTTGATACTTCTGTCTCCAAGTCTAATTACACACAAACTGGATAGGTAAGATTAGGGTCCTGAGGTTAATATGACGTGTGACTCTCTCTGATAGCAAAAATAACCATTTCTAGTTAAAATAATTTCAAGATTTTACTTAAAACTTCACCTGGGAGATCTTCTCCCTCTAACACAGACAAGCTAAAAGTAACCTTAATTAACCTAGGACTGGAGAATCATGTAATGGTAACACCACCCCTTGCTTTGATAAAAATTTCTGGGAAACTATAATATCCCTTGAAAAAATTTTAAGTCTCCTCTCAAGTAATACTGAGATGAAGTTCCATATAAACTTCCGACTTGAAGTTCCATATAACCTATAGAAAGTTGAGTGGACAACTTTCTATAAGCAAGTAATTTTAGATTTTGGTCAGGGGCAAGGGAGAATCTACATGGCTCAGCTAATAATAAAGGCAGATTCTCTTGGGTGTGATATTGTGATATAATAAGAAATATATGGTCTTGGTCTTTTCCCCCAAGTTCTTGACACAAGAACTTCTAAAACCCTTGGAATTTTCTGAGTAATAGGAGTGAGAATAGAAGAATGGAACATCTCTTGCTATTCATAATAAGCCCCTTTCAACCACACCTGAGTTTATACTAATCAGGTGACTCTAGTTGGGGCCCCAGATAGCTTCAGGATGGAGGCTGGTTGCCAGAGGAATGAACACATGTTTAGAGGGGAGGAACTTTCAGCCTCAGCCCCCAACCTTAGACAAGGGGAGAGGAGCTGGAGATTGAGTTAAATCACCAATGGCCAATGATTTAATCAATCATGCCTCTGTAATGGAACCTCCATAAAAACCATCTTTGGTTTAGAGAGCTTCTGAGTTGGTGAACACATAGAGTACTGGGAGGGTGGTGTGCCTGGAGAGGGCACAGAAGCTCTGCATCACTTCCCCATACACTGCCCTATGCATCTCTTCCATTTGGTTGTTCCTGAGTTGTATCCTTTAAAATAAACTGGTAACAGTAATGTAGGGAAGCAAAACTTGCCATCCTAAAATATCTCTTTAGTGTACAGATTATTTCAAGGTGAAAACAATCAAGGCCCAAAAAAACTCAAAAAGAAATTTTTTTTTTAACATCTTTATTGGAGTATAATTGCTTTACATTGTTGGGTTAGTTTCTGCTGTATAACAAAGTGAATCAGCTACACATATACATATATCCCCGTATCTCCTCCCTCTTGCATCTCCCTCCCACCCTCCCCCCCATCCCACCCCTCTAGGTGGTCACAGAGCACTGAGCTGATATCCCTGTGCTATGTGGCTGCTTCCCACTAGCTATCTGTTTTACATTTGGTAGTGTATATATGTCCATGCCACTCTCTCACTTTGTCCTACCTTACCCCTCCCCCTCCCCATGTCCTCAAATCCATTCTCTGCATCTGCGTCTTTACTCCTGTCCTGCCCCTGGGTTCATCAGAACCATTTTTTTTTGTTTATTTAGATTCCGTATATATGTGTTAGCATACGATATTTGTTTTTCTCTTTCTGACTTACTTCACTCTGTATGACAGACTCTAACTCCATCCACCTCACTACAAATAACTCAATTTCGTTTCTTTTTATGGCTGAGTAATATTCCATTGTATGTATGTGCCACATCTTCTTTATCCATTCATCTGTTGATGGACACTTAGGTTGCTTCCATGTCCTGGCTATTGTAGATAGTGCTGCAGTGAACATTGTGGTACATGACTCTTTTGGAATTATGGTTTTCTCAGGGTATATGCCCAGTAGTGGGATTGCTGGGTCATATGGTAGTTCTATTTTTAGTTTTTTAAGGAACCTCCATACTGTTCTCCATAGTGGCTGTATCAATTTACATTCCCACCAACAGTGTAGGAGGGTTCCCTTTTCTCCACACCCTCTCCAGCATTTATTGTTTGTAGATTTTTTGATGATGGCCATTCTGACCGGTGTGAGGTGATACCTCATTGTAGTTTTGATTTGCATTTCTCTAATGATTAGTGATGTTGAGCATCCTTTCATGTGTTTGTTGGCAATCTATATATCTTTTTGGAGAAATAGCTATTTAGGTCTTCTGCCCATTTTTGGATTGGGTAGTTTTTTTGATATTGAGCTGCATGAGCTGCTTGTATATTTTGGAGATTAATCCTTTGTCAGTTGCTTCGTTTGCAAATATTTTCTCCCATTCTGAGGGTTGTCTTTTCATCTTGTTTATGGTTTCCTTTGCTGTACAAAAGCTTTTAAGTTTCATTAGGTCACATTTGTTTATTTTTGCTTTTATTTCCATTTCTCTAGGATGTGGGTCAAAAAGGACCTTGCTGTGATTTAAGTCATAGAGCATTCTGCCTATGTTTTCCTCTAAGCGTTTTATAGTGTCTGGCCTTACATTTAGGTCTTTAATCCATTTTGAGTTTATTTTTGTGTATGGTGTTAGGGAGTGTTCTAATTTCATTCTTTTACATGTAGCTGTCCAGTTTTCCCAGCACCACTTTTTGAAGAGGCTGTCTTTTCTCCATTGTATATTCTTGCCTCCTTTATCAAAGACAAGGTGACCATATGTGTGTGGGTTTATCTCTGGGCTTTCTATCCTGTTCCATTGATCTATCTTTCTGTTTTTGTGCCAGTACCATACTTGTGCCAGTCTTGATTACTGTAGCTTTGTAGTATAGTCTGAACCTGGGGAGCCTGATTCCTCCAGCTCTGTTTTTCTTTCTCAAGATTGCTTTGGCTATTTGGGGTCTTTTGTATTTCCATACAAATTGTGAAGTTTTTTGTTCTAGTTCTGTGAAAAATGCCATTGGTAGTTTGATAGGGATTGCACTGAATCTGTAGACTGCTTTGGGTAGTATAGTCATTTTCACAATGTTGATTCTTCCAATCCAAGAACATGGTGTATCTCTCCATCTGTTTGTATCATCTTTAATTTCTTTCATCAGTATCTTACAGTTTTCTGCATACAGGTCTTTTGTCTCCTTAGGTAGGTTTATTCCTAGGTATTTTATTCTTTTTGTTGCAATGGTAAATGGGAGTGTTTCCTTAATTTCTCTTTCAGATTTTTCATCATTAGTGTATAGGAATGCAAGAGATTTCTGTGCATTAATTTTGTATCCTGCTACTTTACCAAATCCATTGATTAGCTCTAGTAGTTTTCTGGTAGCATCTTTAGGATTCTCTATGTATAGTATCGTGTCATCTGCAAACAGTGACTGCTTTACTTCTTCTTTTCCGATTTGGATTCCTTTTATTTCTTTTTCTTCTCTGATTGCTGTGTCTAAAACTTCCAAAACTATGTTAAATAACAGTGGTGAGAGTGGGCAACCCCGTTTTATTCCTGATCTTCGTGGAAATGGTTTCAGTTTTTCACCATTTCCCTACTGTTGCCAAATTATTGATCTGAAATAGCTTCTCAGGACTTATTTCTTTTAAATAGACTCAAAGTGGCATTTTATCCATTTCACAAATGTTTATATCTTTCAGTCCTGCACCCATACCACCAAACTATAGACCTAGTAATTTATAAACAAAACCTTTTTTCTTCTTTTTCTTTTTTAAAATTTGGGTTTTCAAACCGTTATCTTGCATAATGAATGAGCAAGAAGGCATTGGGCACTGTTCCATTTACTAATCATTGATATACTTTCTCATCTCTTCAGAAAATAAGAATGTAGACTTCACATAACTCACTCTTCTTTTATCCATGGGCCAAAACATTTTTAATAACAGAACACCAATTTTTCCATATTCAGTACACAAACAACATGCATGCATTAACCCCACCAGAAATCAGCACTTCAGCAGAAAATTCAACCAGGAATTTACTCTGCTTGCTAGCAGCTCAGTTGAGCCATCTGAGAGTTGGGAAAAATAGCTAATGAATATATTAAATATTAATTTCCCCAGATCCTTTGAGTTCTATCTCCATATTATCAGGAAATAACTTACTAGACCATATTATCTGTGTTTCCTCAAGACATGACTTCCTTAAGTCATAATTAAACACCATGCTGTTGGCTTTTTAAATAAAATAACAATAAAAGAAAGAATCATTTGAAAAATATTTCTGGATCTTCTACAAACCTATAGTCAAAGACATGTCTATTAAGTTACTTACATAAATATACACCGACTAAGCCTTCCTACTATAAGGTGCCAGAGAAATGTAAATGCTGCCTTTTATTGAAGCATGGGGATCGCATACAGTCAGCCCTCCGTGTATCTGATGGTTCCACATCCATGGATTTGACCAACCTCAGATGAAAAATATTTGACTAAAAAAATCCAGAAAGTTTCAAAAAGCAAAACTTGCATTTGCCGTGCCCTGGCAACTATTTCATAGCTTTTACATGGTATTTACAGTTGTTTATATAGCATTTACATTGTATTAGGTATTATACGTGGTCTAGAGGTGATTTAAAGGATGCAGGAAGATGTGCATTGGTTATATGCAAATACTATGCTGTTTTATATAAGGGACTTGAGCATCCATGGATATTGGGATCCGAGTGGGTCCTGGAACAAATCCCTGAGGATACTGAGGGACGACAAGGAATGACATCCTCACATATTTTCTTTGGTTCTGACTTCTAGAAATCTCAGATTCGAGTTAGACCTCTACTCCGAGTTCTTGACACATAAGCACCCAGTGAATCCACTCAGCATCCCTCTCCCCTGCTCCCCTACCCACCCCCAATCAGGGAGGTTTTTTTTCCCCCAAACTACATCCCTCCTCCATATCTGGAAATCACTGGGGGTGATGAGAAAGGTACTAATGGAAATGAGCTGTACATGTGGTGTCTTTTTGACCATCCTATTTGATACGCATTTTGACATTGCAGGCTGTCGTTCTGTGTAAATACTGTTTGTGTTTTGCTAAGGCAGATGGGGAGAACAGTGCTGAAGGTGCTGTTTGTCTGGTTAAAGCAGCTCTTTCCTGTTTACCCTGTTCTGACCCTGTTTGTTAGTCACTCTCTAGAACAAAAGTCTAATTCTGCTCTTCTTGCTCCTTTGGAAGAGTATTCTTCCCTTCCCCTGGGGCAGCAATTAATTAATCCTCAACCTCTCTTTCCCCTATTTTCTTAACTCAAAATTCTTTAAGGGAGGAATAGGGAAGGGCGGGTGCTGAACTGCACCTACACTCACACTTCAGTATTTCAGGCTACCTCTCAACTTTGTTTGTAGCACGTGGGGTAAATGAAAATATAATTGTCTTTTCTATCATCATCATGTGTAATCTGAAGAAATACTTCAAGAGATGCTTAAAATCTGTGGGCTACACAGGGTTTCAAGAGACCTCTGCCTTGCCTGGCACAATTTCTTGGCAGTGGAGCGGTGGTCTGGAATTGGCTGGTGGGGGAGTGGGAAGGAGAGAGGACTCAGACATTTTGTTTTTCACCTTTGAACTGTCTTCCTAAATGGCCTGTTTTTACCTTGAGGATCTTCCTTGCACCTTTGCTCAGGCAAGGAGTCTCTGACTGGCTCCAGAGTCCTCTACAGCAGGGGTCCCCAACCCCTGGGCCATGGACCGGTACCGGTCTGCAGCCTGTTAGGAACCGGGCCGCACAGCAGGAGGTGAGTGGCGGCGAGTGAGCGAAGCTTCACCTGCCACTCCCCATCGCTCCCCATCGCTCACATTACAGCCTCAACCATCCCCCCCCCCACCCCACATGCCTCCCCCCCCACCCCATGTCTGTGGAAAAATTGTCTTCTACGAAACCGGTCCCTGGTACCAAAAAGGTTGGGGACCGCTGCTCTACAGGGGCCTACCACTTCTCTTTGATCTATGGTAACCCCAAATAGAGGGCCTTCCTTCCCTCCTTCCTTTTCTTCTCTCCCCCAGGCCCAAGTACCAAATCCTGACCATGTTACCCTGTAACTATCGCTGGGTTCTGTCTCCTTCTCATTCCCCAAAGTCCAGTCTTAGCTGAGGCTTTATGATCTCTCCTGAGTTACTTCATACTGCATCTCCCCTAGGTCGTGTCAAATCCATCCTCCATCAGCTGTTCCCCATCTGAGAGCTCCCAGTGCCCTGCCCCGTAACAGCTGTGCTTCTCAGAGGATGCACAGGACTCCACGTGGATCTGGCCTCGCTTGCCACACAGCTCCCCCTTCGCCCCCAATACAGACACAGTCCGGGCTCATCTGGGCAGCCCCAAGTACCTGCACATCTCCAGATACACACAAAGCAGTTCTGCCCTCTGGCAGGTTCACCCGGGCCAGTCAGGATGATACCTCTTCCAAGAAGCCCTCCCTGATGCTCCCACCCCTCCACAAGACTGATCGACAAGCCCCTTTATGCCCCCTTACCTCCGCGCCCCATCCGTGCTAGTGCCACTCTGTGCTTTTGCGCCTGGCCTCCGCAGGTATGTGCACACTTTGGGGAGAGGACTGTGTCATAATCGTCTTTGTATCCCCGGCCCCTAGCCCATCAGCTGTGCCCCCTAAACCTCGAGAACTTCCCCCTGCAAAGGAGCCAGGGTGCCCTCCCTCAGTGTGTCTTTAACCCAGGGCAGGTGACCTGGACCCAGACGGGGTGACCAAGGAGCCTCCATAGCATCGGCGTTCACTTTCCGCCCAATCAGGTCTCAGGGACCGAGGGAGTAATGGCGAAGGTCGCCACAGCCGGCTGGTTCCGGCGCTCAGGGTCGCGCGGCGGATCCGCTCCCGGCGCAGATCGTTGGCGGCCTGGGGCGGCTGGCGCACGCGCGCGGTCGTCATGACAACGCCGCTGCCACGGCCGGCGGGATGCAGCGAGCATGCAGCAGGCCGGGCCTGAGTCCCGGACCCCACCTTCCGCCCCATCTGCGACCCCTACTCCGGCGTGGGCTGCGGCCGACTGTAGCGGTAAGAAATAGGGGGTCCTTTGGCGCCGGCCTGGCCCGGACGAAACGCGCGAGGGCCGTCGAGGGCAGGCCGATTCCTCCGAGCAGACTTCGGGCCAGAGGTGGTCCGGCGGGAGGGAGCCCCTGGGAACCCCAGCTGTGGCCGGAACTTCGGGGCGCCCCCAGACGCAGGCGGGAGCGGAGCGCCAAGTTCCCGCAGCGGGTGCGCAGTTCGCGCGGTGGGTTGTCCTGAAGTACTAAAGTGGGTGTCGCTTTGCTCTTACGGTCTCTGAGAAGGTTGTCTGGATATACTTCTTGGGCCCCTTTTTGTGCAGTCTCCAGAGAGCAGGGCCCAGGTGGGCGAGAGGGTCTGGAAACCGCTCTTTGCACCTCTACGCCAGCTCGGTTTTAAGTATTTCTGCACCCATGAATTATCCGGTAGCAAGTTAAGTATAGTGTGAACGCCCTCTCCCTCCACCATTTCCATTTTGGACACTTGTGTTGTACATATGAAATTGTGCCAGAAGCCTTCGTATTCCTCAAAGCACCATGAGATGAGCATTGATATACTCTGCTTTTAGCATAAGAGGAAATTTAAGATCGAAGAATTTAAGTAACTTGTTCAGCCCACACAGACGTTCTGGGTAGGCACCCAAGTCTGACACCCTCAACCCTTGGATTTCCCAGTACTTGGCTGTTCCAGTATAGGAGGGCATTGGGAACCACCTCCAAAATGAGCCCTTAACTAGAATTTTTTAAGCAGGCTGTTAAGTAAAAATTATTTGGAATTCAAGACTCAGGTGTGGATTAAAAATGAAATCTAGGTTAGAGTCTTGACATTTTCTTGTGTAATTGGTTATTCCTAGGTTTTGCTTTACACTTTGCAGACTGGTTTATTATTTTCTCCTAATATGAATACACTATAGGAAATAAATTATTGGTGCCATAGAATCTTGACATACAATACTTAGGTGAATTTTAAATAAAAGAGACAGTAGCAGAAAGATATAGCTGAAGCTTTAAAATAATTTACATCCATGGCCAGGTAATTAAATACAAATATTCTTGTAAATTTCTTTAGCTATATTTAGCTTGTAATCTAAGATTCCTTCATGTCTGCACAAAAACATGACTTGTAAGTCTGACATCTGTCTGCATGTCCTGGATACGGTTGTGCCAGCTGAGGGCAGGCAGAATGAACGTCAGAGAAATTCTCAGGGCAATCCTCTCTTCTCTTTAATGACACACTTAAGATCGTTTAAAAATCAAAATGGAGTAACTGTGGTACAGGCATGCAAAATGGAGCCAAGTGGCCACTGTGGATATGATTTCAGATGCATTCCTTCATCACTGAGAACTTGGATTTTCTCTGAACTGTATCAGACTCAAGGACACTACCAGCTGTTTTCAAAACAGAATCTGCTAGCAGCTGCTAGTTGCAACCTTGTAGTTTCAAATTAGCCCCCACCTTTGCAATTTTGTAATCGTTTCAGACTCCTAACAAATCCTTGCTTACCAAGCACCCTTACGTCTTGCCAGCTCCAATGCTAATTCTTGACAAACAATTTATGTAACCTTGTGGGTTTTTTGCCTTTATAAGCCTCCACCATTTTGTAGTCTGGTGGGACACAGTTCAAGTGCTTATTGGATCTGTGTCTCCTGTGTTGCAGTCCTAACAAATCCCAAATAAACAAGTCTTTATTTCAATCAGGTCTCTATTTCTGAAATGTTGTTTAACATTTTTAATACCGAGGAAAGTAGTAGCCAGAAGAGAGGAAAGAAACCCAGTGGGAGCCCAGCTCCAGGAAGTAAATCCGTTTGAGATCTACTTGCTTTGTTTTCTTTGAGGACGCTAAACTAGCATTTTTTGGATTGCATTCCATTTTAACCATGGTCACGTAAGTCCTAAGTCTGGGAGCACTTTTAACCTCCCTCCCCGCCAGGCTCAACAATCTGAGGAATCTTTGAGCACCTGAGAGTTTTAAATGTCCTGAGAAGTGTTGTAGATAGGAATCTGTTTAGCATTGTTCAATTCATCATTTCCCAAACTTATTTGACAGTAAAACATATTCTATTTAGAGCATCTTTGATCATCTTGTAGATTAGTATTTCACAGAACACAATTTGGGAAATATTGTGCTAAAGTGTTATTTAAATACGTGAAAATTTCCTAAAGTAAGTGAAAGATTTCTTTAAAAAATTTTTTTAATTGAAGTATAGTTGATTTACAGTGTTGTGTTAGTTTCAGGTGTATAGCACAGTAATTCAGTTATACTTACGTATATATAGGTATATTCTTTTTCCGATTCTTTTCCATTACAGGCTATTACAAGATACTGTGCTATATAGTAGGTCCTTGTTGTTTATCTATTTTATATCTGGTAAGTGAAAGATTTCTTATGTACATCCATCCACAAGACAGAAATTATGCTGACATTAAAAATTTTCAGAGAATATCTAATGATATGGGAAAGCTGCTCACAATGTTAACTGAAGAAAAAAAGGATATAGAAAAAGAAAAATAATAGGGAGGAAATACCCCCAGACCTCAGTTGTGGTGGTTCTTTGGTAGCGGGATTGCTGATGAATGTTTCTTTTCTTTTCTTTTTTTTTTCCTTTATTTTCTTTTTGATATTGAAATTTCCAAGTTATCTGAAATAAGTGTGGGTTAAATTTATTTATTTATTTATTTGGGCTGCACTGCAGTTCAGTGAAAGCACAGAGTCCTAACTACTGGACCACCAGGGAAGTCCCCTACATTTATTTTTTAAAAGTTTATTTTAAAAAACTATAAGAAAAGTTTATCTGCTTTCACTTGTGTAATATGATGTTCCTCATCTTAAATCTTGTTTTGCACATTTGTTTAGCAAACTCTTTAGTTCATGTAGTGCAGAAATCCACTCAGCAAATAAGATCTTTGGGATGTAGAGACTTAGAGAAGCTGGATCCTAAAGACCTCAGGCTGATTGAGCAGTGAGATCTCTGAGCGTGGACTCTTAAAGAGACATACCCAAAAGGTAGGACAGAAAATACAGACAGTGGTGTGTGCTTCTAAGAAAAGTGTCAGCATACCTTCTACCCAAGAAGGCCTGGGCCTCAAAAAGGGTGCTTTTAGAGTAATAGCAAAGGGGAGGGGGGAGGGATAAATTGGAAGACTGGGATTGATATATACACATTACTGTATGTAAAATGGATAACTAATAAGGACCTACTGTATAGCACAGGGAACTCTACTCAATACTCTGTAATGACCTATATGGGAAAAGAATCTTAAAAAGAGTGGATATATGTATATGTATAACTGATTCACTTTGCTGTACACCTGAAACCTACACAACATTGTAAATCAACTATACTCCAATAAAAATTTTTAAAAAAGTAATATCGAGGGCTTCCCTGGTGGCGCAGTGGTTGAGAATCTGCCTGCCAATGCAGGGGACGCGGGTTCGAGCCCTGGTCTGGGAGGATCCCACATGCCGCGGAGCAACTAGGCCCGTGAGCCACAACTACTGAGCCTGTGCGTCTGGAGCCTGTGCTCCGCAACAAGAGAGGCCGCGACGGTGAGAGGCCCGCGCACCGCAATGAAGAGTGGCCCCCGCTTGCCGCAACTAGAGAAAGCCCTCGCACAGAAACGAAGACCCAACACAGCCAAAAATAAATAAATAAAATAAACAAACTTGAAAAAAGGCCACAAGCAAAATTTAAAAAAAGAAAAGAAAAGTAATATCGAAAATAATAAGACCATTAAGGAAAAGTGCAGGTATAACAGAGGAACAAGTTCTTAACTCCTGTTTTGTTTCTGTCTTCCTTATTAAGGACTGGACAGGGAAAATCACCTTTAGAAAGAGGAACTGGAAGGCCAGGGTAGGTGAAGCGCTTCTGTGAGCTAGGCCTCAACTTGGTGTTAGGAAGAACAGACAGAGCTGTATTCAAATGCCATCAACGTGCATGGTATAGAGGGTCTCCAAGAAGCTTATTGGACTTGGTGATTTTTCAGATCCCTTCTGAGTTTAGACTCTATGATAAAATTGTCTTTGTTTGAAGCCATGATAAGCAACCTTGAGTCACCCTAACCCATCATAGCAGAGTAGGAAGAGACTTTGGAGTCAGTATGATTCTGTACTCTGCCCTTATTAGCTGTATGATTTTAGGCACAATACGTAATTTCTCTGGACATCATTTTCCTCAGCTGCCAGGCCTGTTACATAACAGAGGTTAGTTCTCCCTTTGTGTCACTTCCAAGTTAGTGTCTGCCCACTCTTCAGTGGGTACTTCTATGGCCCTAGTTCTCCAAACAGCATTTTTCTTCTCTCCCATTCCTTCTTATTTTTCTTCCCTTTCTGTATTCTTAACGTCATCTCCTTTTCTTCACCCTGCCCTCAACTCTATACGCACACATTTGTATCTTTGAAAGAAGTCTAATTTTTTTCTGGCGGGGGGGAGGCTCCTGGGATAATGTATATGCGATGAAGGGTAATGCATTTATTTTTCAAAAGCTGCAGAACCTGTTGGCGGTCTACAGGAATATTATTATGAGCTATGTATGGAAAAGTCCCAGGAAATTAAACCTTTTATACTGCATATACTCCAAGAAGTGGACGAAGAAATTGAAAAGGGGTAAGGAAGACAAATACTTGATTACATCAGTAACATTCACTGATATTCATCTGTGTGAAAATCCTGGAACACTGAGTGATTTGAAAGCCATTTGCAAATGCTTGATAAAGGGGACATACTTTTTGATTCAGCATAGATGATTGACATGGTTAGGTCTTGGAGGTAGTGGAGTTTACTGAAAAATGACTAGACCAGCATTCTCCAAGTCTGGGTTCCAGATTTGTCCTTAACTCCTGTGAGCTGGGTTTATTTATGCAAATCATTGAAGTCTTCAATGTCATTATTTGTCAAGTGGGAATACTTTGGTTTCCTTGTGGTTGAGAAATTAAACTATGCGTATGTTAAAGTGCTTTGCAAAAGCTGTAGAATATTCAGTAGTTTTAAGTTACTTGATATAAATCTGTATTGTGGTACATACTTGGTTCCAGTAAATGCTATCCATGATGTTACTAAACATGAAGGAAAAATACTTTTATTTCTTTACTGGATTTTTTATATTTTAACAGATTGGTAGGAATCACGTTAAATGTTGCTGGTAACTGTCACTTAATGCCAGTAGAAAGAGTAACAGGTGAAGATTTTTGGATTCTTTGCAGAATTTTAAAGAATAATCCATATATTAATGGTATGTCTCCTTAAGAGTCATTCCTTCCTGCTTTCATTTTCCTGATTTTAAGTATTCATTAGAAGGAATATCAGCTTCTATTCATCTGTGTTCTTCAGGTTTGGATGTTAGATATAACCTCATAAGTGATGTTGGCGCATCCTATGCTGCAAAACTGCTTCAGGTATTATTTTACTACAAAATGTTCTTGGTTCATTTTTTTTTTCTCCCAGGACCCAGTTAAGAACCAGCCCTTTCTTTGGAACGTGCAGGGTTTCAGCACCCCTAGCCTGCTAAGCTAACCCTTTATTGCAGACTTCACTTTGTAGATACCCAAGCTGAAATGCTGTTTTATGGTTGCATTTTATTTAAGAAAGACAGTGTGGTCCACCAATCAGAATAAGTGTCGTTAAAGAAAAGGCTTTGTTTCAACCTCAGAAGATTGGCACATACGTATGTATGTCTGTATTTTCAGTTAAAATAAAATGTTTAAAGCAGCATATATCATTTTTTATTCTTCCCTTAAATTGGCTTTTTAATTTCCTATTTGTTCCATTCTCATCTGCTACAAGTGCTTATAATGAGCTTAAAATGATCTTAAAATTCTCATGTCCATGAAATGGCACACAATGTAAGGACAGAGTGAAGATTAAAAAAAAAAAATGAAGTAACCAAGTTATTTTCATCAACCACAAATAAAAATGCTGCAAAAGCATCATCATCAAAATATTCTTAGTTCTGTTTACAGTGAAATCACCTAGTCTAATCACACACACACAAAATACTAGTTTTGCAAAATGTCAAGTGTCCTGACTCTGTGCCATATTTATAACACTTGAAATACACTAAAAACCCATTTGTGGGAGGGAGGGAGATGCAAGAGGGAAGAGATATGGGAACATATGTATATGTATAACTGATTCACTTTGTTATAAAGCAGAAACTAACACACCATTGTAAAGCAATTATACTCCAATAAAGATGTTTAAAAAACAAACAAACAAACAAACAAAAAAACCCATTTGTGTATTTGGTCTCAGTAGAGCTGGTACCTAGAGCCTCCTGAGTCATCTTTTGCAAACTTATACACTATGGTTAAGTACATAAAGCACATCCATACTTTGAATCATTGATCAAAAATGAATATAGTTCTTTTCTTTATATTGCCATTATATTTGTTTAAATGATCATGTTGATTTTTTTCCTTAATGGTCCTTTCTTTTGCTGGACCTTGAAATTTCCTGGTTATAAAGAATTTTTTTGGAGGTAAACACTTTTACTTAAAAAGCAGCTCTTATATATTATTGATTTCTAATAATACACATGTAATAGCTTCTTTTCTCTCCTTATTTTAGAAACAACATAATCTCATTTACTTAAACCTTATGTTTAATGACATTGGGCCTGAAGGTGGAGAACTGATTGCTAAAGCACTACATGTAAGCATTCATATACCTCAAACTAACATTTTATTTGGGAATTTTAACTTCTTTAGTTTTAGCTTGGAACCAACAGAAACAAATGTTAATGTCAACTTATTTTAATATTGTACGAATGTATATTTTTTATTTCACTTCAATTTATTAAAATCTGGACATTACATGAGCACTTTTGAACTCATTTTTAAAAATAAACAGCTTTATGGATAAACCATAATGGAAAATATAAAAAAAGACTGTATATATGTGTATAACTGAGTCACTTTGCTGTACAGCAGAAATTAGCACAACATTGTAAATCAACTATACTTCAGTTAAAAAAATAGAGAATAAAAAAATAAAGAGCTTTATTAAGATATAATTCACATATACAAAATTTACCCTTTGTAAGTGTTCAATTCAGTGGTTTTTTAGTATATTGAATACAGTGGACCCTTGAACAGCACAGGTTTGAACTGTATGGGTCCACTCATATGTAGATTTCTTTCACTAAATACATGCTGCAGTACTACACAATCCACAGTCAGTTGAATCTGAGGATGCAGGACCTCGGATACAGAGGGCCAAATGTAAAGTTAAAGTCATTTTCAACTGCACAGAGGGTCATCGCCCCTAACCCCTGTGTTGTTCAACAGTCAGTTATATTCACAGTTATGTGACCATCACCACTATCACTGTTTTTAGAACATTTTTCCCCCAAAAAGAAGCCCTGTACCCGTTAGTAATCCCTCTCGGTGCTTTTCTCTCTCACTCTCCAGCACCTGGCAGTCACATCTACTTTCTACCTGTAGATTGCCTATTCTGGCCATTTATAAATGGAATCGTACAGTATGTGGCTTTTAGTGACTGGCTTAATGCTTTCAAATTTTATCCATGTTGTAACATGCTTCATTTCTTCTTCTTGCCAAGTAATATTCCATTGTTTGGAAATATCACATTTTGTTCATCCATTAGTTAATGGACATTTGGGTTTCCACTTTTTGTCTATAATGTATAATGCTGCTATGAATATTTGCACACATTTTTCTGTGCATGTATGTTTTCAGTTTTCTAGGGTACATACCTCGGAGTGAAATTGCTGGTTCACTTGGAAACTCTGTTTAACATTTTGAGTGACTGCCAAACTGTTTTCCAAAGTGGCTGTCCCTTTTTACAATTCCACCAACAATGTACTGGTGTTCTGATTTCTCCATATCCTCACCAGTACTTGTTATTGTCTTTCTGATTTGAGCTATCGTAGTGGGTATGAAGAGGTTTTGTGGTTTTGATGTGTGTGATTTCCCTAATGAATAAAGATGTTGAATATCTTTTTATATGCTAATTAGTCATGTGTATATCTTCTTTGGAGAACTATCTGTTCAAATCTTTTGCCCTTTCTGGAGTCCCTTATTAGATACATGATTTGCAAATATTTTTGCACATTCTGTAGGTTGCCTTTAACTTCCTTAGTGGTGTCTTTTGAAGCACAAAATTTTAAAATTTTGATAAAGTTCATTTAATCTATTTTTTCTTTTGTTGTTTGGCTTTTTGTGATGTATCTAAGAAGGCTATAACTTCATGACTTTGCCTAATCCAAAGTCATGAAGATTTACACTTACATTTTCTTCTAACAGCTTTTTGTTTTGGTTCTTTCATTTAGTTCTCTGATACATTTTGAGTTAATTTTTATATATGAGGTGAAGTAGGAGTCTAATTTCATTCTTTTTCATGTGGATATCCATTTGACCCAACACCTTTTGTTAAGACTGTTCTTTCCCCATTAATTTTGACATCCTTGTTGAAAGTCAGTTGATTATAAATGTGAGGGTTTATTTCTGTACTCTCCATTCTATTCTTTTAATCTATATGTCTATCCTTAGGCCAGTCTCACAATATCTCGACTACTGTAGTTTTGTAGTAAGTTTTAAAGTCAAGAAGTGAGTCCTCTTTGTTCTTTTTTCAAGATTGTGTTGGTTCTTCTGGGTCCCTTGCATTTCCACATGAATTTTAAGATCAGTTTATCAATTTCTGCAAAAAATGCAACTGGGATTTTGAGAGGGATTGCTTTAAATATTTAGATCAATTTGGGGAATAGTGCTCTCTTAAGTCTTCTGATCCAGGAACATGGGATGTGTTTCCATTTATTTAGGTTGTTTTTATTTTATTTTTTTTAATATTTATTTATTTTTGGTCACACTGCACTGCATGTGGGATCTTAGTTCCCCGACCAGGGATTGAACCTGGGCCCTCAGCAGTGAGAACACGGAGCCCTAACCACTGGACCGCCAGGGAATTCCCCATTTATTAGTTCTAACAGCTTTTGTTTTGTTTTGGTTTGGGTTTTTTTGGTGGATTCCTTAGAATTTTCCACATATAAGATCATGTCGTATGCAAACAAGAGTTTTACTTCATTTCCAACCTGGATGCCCTTTTTGTTTCTTTTTCTTGCCTAATTGTCCTATCTAGACCCTCCAGTACAATGTCAAATAGAAGTGGTGAGAGTAGACATCCTTGCCTTCTTCCCACTCTTAGAGGGGTTTGACTTAATTTTAAAGATAATTATTTGCACTTATATGTCCAAATATTTATTCACTAGGACAATGAAATGTCTGTAATTTTGTGAAAGATTTATCAAAAGAAATGAAATAAGAGAAGGAATTAAACTTCGCAAATGTCTGAGAAATTGTATCACTTTCAAAATGATACGGGGGAATGTGAAGTGATTGCTTAATGGGTACAGGGTCTCCTTTAGGGGTGATAAAAATGGTTTGGAATTAGCTAGAGGTGATGGCTGCACAACACTGCGAATGTAGTAAAATCCAGTGAATTGTACATTTTCTTGCTTATTTTTTTTCCTGCACCGTGCGGCTTGCGGGATCTTAGCTCCCCAACCAGGGATTGATCCCAGGCCCTCGGCAGCGAGAGCACGGAGTTCTAACCACTGGACCGCCAGGGAAGTCCCAAATTGTACATTTTAAAATAGTTAATTTTGTGTTATGTGAATTTCATCTCAATTTTAAAAGGTGGTGTAATTTTCTTAGAAGATAAATTTATAGATTTTCTAATGAAAGGAAAGTTATTAAAATCTGCTTCATTTACTGGTCATTATTTTGGTATCTATTTCCTGGGCATTCTTTCTACTAAACTATTAAACTAGATTTTTATCTGTTATGGGAAATTGAATGTTACCTTTAAGGAATATATCTTCTATCTCCATGAAAAACTGATGAGTCTGCAAATAGTAATATAGTCTCCTAACTCATGTAATCTAAAGAGAATTCTGTGGGTTAAAATTTTAACCAAGTTTTGCCTCTTTTCCTTTTCAGAAGAATACAACTCTGAAGCACCTAAGAATGACTGGAAACAAGATTGAAAATAAGGGTGGAATGTTTTTTGCTGCAATGCTACAAATGAATTCATCCTTAGAGAAATTAGATGTGGGTGACTGTGATCTGGTGAGTTAAATTGGGTATGAGATAGTCACTCAGATATTGGATCATTCTCCCTGGAAACTAGCATAGAGAAGTGTCAGAGACCAGCTAAATGACAGTTTATGAATGATTAAGCTTGTCTCTAAGGTCTAATATCAGAGAAAATATTTTTTTAAAATAAGCATCAGATTATAATAAATAATATTATGGAAGACTACCCAGTGTAATAAAAATATTCCTAAACTTCCATCTGTTACCCTTCTTAACTTGTATGGGATTTTCTAAAGAAGAAGATTAAGTTCCTTTTAATTAAATAAATACTACTTCATTCGTATAATATAAATTTTTTACTTATGGAAACATTTTGCAGTGAGTAGTTATGTTATAGCATAAAACCTAAGGTTATGCTAAGAGCTGCTCTGAGCCTTCATCTGGACTGATAATGAGAAGTCTGTCTGTTCTGCATGTCTTCAAATTCTAGGCTTCATTTTCTCAAACATGCCTTCAAACCTTCAGGCCTACTGTTAGGAACCTATTGTTAATAGGTTAATGCAAAATTACTGGGACAGGAAAACAGTAAGATGGGCCAAGGAGGCTCTTTGGGGTAATAGGCTCTAAAGCTTAAGAAGGGGGTAGATGCAGCCAGTATGGTCTTGGGAAAGCATTAATTCAATATACAGTTGACTCTTGATAACACGGGTTGAACTGCTGGGGTCCAGTTATATGCAGATTTTTGTAGTAAATACTACAGTTGCTACAGGATTCAAGGTTGTTTGACTCCATGGATACCAAGGTACACAGTTGATCCTTGACCCTTTAAGGGTCAACTGTGTATTGTCTACACATACCAGTCACAATTCTAGATTCTAAGGATATAAGAGTGCATCAGATATGGTCTCTGCCCTTATAAAGGTTATATTTTAGTTAGGAAAACATCAGTAAATTAGAGAAAAGTGCTACAAAGTTGGCAAAGTACTCTGATAATGGGCAGAAGGTAATAGGCATGATAGGATGGTTACCCGAACACCTGAGGAGGTCATACTTAGGAGTTGTGAAGGATGAGAAAGAGCTCCCTTGAGGAGGGTCCATGGCAGAACATTCCAGGCAGGGGGTCCAGAACACACAGACTCTAAGATAGTGCTTCCCCAAGTGTGGTATGGGTAGCATACTGACTGACATAATTTGAGGTAATTTTAATACGTATTTGTTTTTACAAATGCTTTCTATTTATTTCAAGGGATTGTGGCTTTCCATTTATGGTAGTGACACAGTTTTAAAATAAATATAAAGGAAAAAGTGAGTTGATTTAATGGAAAAGTATTAGGTAAATAGTAAAACTGATACTCAGATATGGCAAAAATCATGAGGGGAGTACATGAATGATGAAATACTGAGTCTGAGAACTACAAAGCCAGAGTAGCTACACAAAGGGAGTTAAATGCAAATTATGGAAAGGCTTTAAGTTGAGGGGTGACATGATATGATTGGTGCTTGTAAAAGATCACTCTTGTTTCTCTGTGGGGAATTAGAGGGTGGTGAGAGGAAGCCCACTGACCACTTAGGCAGTTTCTGCAGTAATTCAGGTGGGTCATGAGGACTGGCGTTGGGGTGGTAGCTACAGAGATGGACAAATTTGAAACATCTTTTGGAGGCAGAATCTGTAAGACTTGCTGATCAACTGATAGAGTAAGAGGACTGGTGAAGTGGAAGAAAGCCCAGGTTTTCTGGCATAACAACTAGATGTGTGTGCATCACAGAGATGGCAGAGGACTAGGCCCTTCCAATAAGGTAGAGGGAGGCCTGTGGGAGCAGTGAAAAATGTGATTAGTAACCCTTTCCTGCCACAAACACACACTTAAAGTACTAGTATGAATGTAAAAGAAAGCTTGCATTAAGGATATACACTATATGTAGTATAGAGCCCTAGCTGGGATCCACTTGTGTGTCTGTATTTCTGTGCATCATGTAGAACCTTGAGGGCTTAGGAGCAAACCTAGAGGTAAACACCGGAGGAAATGGATACTGAAACCTTAAGAAACTCCCCATGTATGTTATAGATTTTAGGGCAGAGAGAAAATAACACAGTAACAATTCATTTCTGAATTTGATCAACCTACCATTGAAGGATCAACCTACAATTTTGATTTGTCAGAATCCAGATTACTGATCTTGAAATATTAGGGAGGTTAATTTATATACTTTGTCAGTTTCCTTAATGAACTTACCTGTTTTTAGGGAATGCAGAGTGTGATAGCATTCGCTACAGTCCTAACTCAAAACCAAACAATTAAGGGATTAAACCTAAACCGACCTATACTGTATGGTGAACAGGTATGTATTCAAAGTGAGCAGTTAATAAGGCTACATGTGAATAAAACGAAGGTACTACTTACTGAAGGTTATGTCAAGATTCATGAATGCATTGTATTTTTAGAACTGTAAACTACTGTTTACAAAGAAAAACTTGAAAGGAAAATTTTAAATTCTCGGTAAGAGTTTTATAAATATGGTTTTAGATGTTGCTTATTTAAACAGTAAACATGTCGTCTATTTTTCTTATAAACTCATTCTCAGTGAGTAAACCTGTGAGGGGCAGAGGACTTTAAGATGAAAGCATAAATGATTAAAGTTTTAAAGGCTGGAGGATTATAAGAGCCCAGTGTGAACTGTTTTGTGATTTGTTTGTTCTTGATGTGATGAACCATTTACATTTTTGAAATCCTGAGCAATAACGGCAAATTGCATATGAATAGCAGTCTGGGAGGTCTGGACTTGGTGCTTCAGGTAAGCTGCATGCTAGAGACAGAAAGATGGTAAAAACATGGTTCCAACTCTCAAGGCTTCTCCTTGCCCCTTAACATTCTTTTAGGTGGCTCTCCTCTCTTATCAGCAAAATGCTAGGGAATAAGAACTCGTTTTACTATTGGTCTAAACAAAAACAGAATATCTACTAAAAGAAAAAGTTCAAGGACTTTGGTCTTTAAATCAGCTACTTCACTGTTCTCCATTAGTATGAGTAATTGAGAATTAACCATATTTTAAAAATATTTTTCATATTTGTAAGTATATTTTGCATTCGTTGTCTACATAGATCTCTCCCTTTGAATTATCTCTGTACTTTCCTGTATGAAAAATTTTGGAATTTTACATCATGTTAATTGCTTCATGTTTACAAATTTAACCTCAAAAAGACAACCAGAATCCACAAATAGAAGAACCTACTTTAAAGACCAGCAAAATACCTGGCTCAAAGTAAGCATTCAGTAAATTGCTTCATTCCTGATTCTTCACTCAGTAAATATTGGAATGCAACCCTAAACAAGAAACAATGCTGGTGCCAGGGATAGTGTCAAAGCACACAGCCCTCGTTTTCAAAGAGCTTTTTTTCAGTCCACACGGAGGGAGATCCACAAGTCTGGAGAGTGATATGCTCAGGGTGCCTTGGGAGCAGGAGAAAAGACAGAGAAATCAATGCAGGGGGATGAGAGGTGGCAGGGAAGCGTCTCAGACTGAGGACATGTTAAGAGATTTGAAGGCTGAATCAAAATTTTCCGGATTAAAGCCCTGCGGAAGTATGTTAAACTGTATGAAATTGCATTCGAAGCACAATTCCTCTTTTAAATGTTCAGTGGTGTCATTACTCCTAAATCCATCTGAGAATAGTTATTGAAAGCCCAGCGCCCCCACTAGAGAAAGCCCGCGCGCGCAGCAACGAAGACCCAACACAGCCAAAACATAAATAAATTAAAAAAAAAAAAAAAAAAAAAAGCCCAGGGCTCTTTCTCAGGCCCCGGACCTTGCTCTTAGCCTGGTGCTTCTGGTCAGTCAGCTAGACTAGCCTTTCTGTTCCTCTCCAAGGCAGCCGCCCCCTTCTATCCCTGACAGTACTAGTCTCTTAAGTGGTTGTGGAGTAGAATCCTCTTGTGCTTCCTCATACTTGCTGTTCCCAAGTACAAGCCAGCAAACCTGTTTCATTTAAGGGTTTTACTGTTCATTATCTGGGGAGCTTGGAAAAACGCTGATGCTAGGTGCCACCCTAGGCCAAACTAAGCCACAAACTCAGTGAGTGGAGCTAAAAAAAAAACCAAAAACCCAAAAAACAAAAACCCTTTACTATTTTTGATACTAGTTCCCTTTCTTAATAAGGATGGTCCCTCTTTCAAGTTTCTTGACCTAAAAATGCAGTCAAGGGATACATCATATCTGTATTGAGTATGTCCTCTGTTCCAGGCACTATGCAGACCAATACTGGACCCTCCTCAGTGGTCAGTTTTCATTTAAGATTTCAGACTTCAGCTTCCCTCTGGATATGTATTTTCAGTGTCAAAGCAATAACTTAAATCAGATACCATATTATAGAGTATTGAACAATAATAAATGCTTTGTGGTTTTCTATAGAACACTAATTTTGTGCCAGGTACTTTTGTTAATTTATTTACTTCTGTGAGGGAAGTAAAATTTTACCTATTTTATATAGAAAAGGGAACTGGGACTCAGCTAGATGAAATAATTTGCCCAAAGTGATAAAGTTAGTACAAGGTAAAGCTAGCATTTGGACAGTTTTATTATAAAGCTCATGTACAATCTGCTATTGCTATGTGATTTTATTTAACTTTTATTTTTTCTCAAAGTACTTTTAGATAATTCGAGCATATATGGCTATCCATGATCAGCATTTCCAGTGACTATAAAACTTATAAAAACAGCAATAATGCATCAGGACTTATCATAAAATACTTTGGCCCATTTATTTTAAGACGTGCTTTGATTTTGTTAAAAATTTAAAGTACTTGGTGTTCAGATCCTCACTGAGGTTACATACCTTTTGTCTGGAAGCAGCGGAGGGAGGGAAGAAGGAAGGAAGGAAGGGAGGGAGGGAGGGAGGGAGGGAAGAAGGAAGGGAGGAAGGGAGGGAGGGAGGGAAGAAGGAAGGGAGGAGAGGGAGGGAGGGAGGAAGGAAGGAAGGAAGGAAGGGAAGGAAGGAAAGGAAGGAAGGAAGTCTTCCAGTTACCAGCAAACAAGAGTAAACCATATTTATAAATTTGGGATGACTTTCCAAGGGGAACTGGATATATCACAGGGTGAGTGTATTTTAAAAATAGAATCATGAGGGCTTCCCTGGTGGCGCAGTGGTTGAGAATCTGCCTGCTAATGCAGGGGACACGGGTTCAAGCCCTGGTCTGGGAAGATCCCACATGCCACGGAGCAACTAGGCCCGTGAGCCACAACTACTGAGCCTGCGCGTCTGGAGCCTGTGCTCCGCAACAAGAGAGGCCGCGACAGTGAGAGGCCCGCGCACCGCAATGAAGAGTGGCCCCCGCTTGCCGCAACTAGAGAAAGCCCTCGCACAGAAACGAAGATCCAACACAGCCAAAAAAAAAATTAATTAAAATATTAAAAAAAAAATAAAATAAAATAAAAAATAGAATCATGATGGGCAATGTCTTTGTATTTTGTCTAAAAACTACAAAGAGTGGCGATCAAGAGCAAAGTTTAGAAACGTATGTAACGGGCAAGAACACCTTGTCTTGAGAGGACAGCAGTAAAGGGGTTTTCATGCTCAATTTTTTTTTTTTTTTTTTTTTTTGGCCACACCGTGCAGCTTGTGGGATCTCAGTTCCCTGACCAGGGATTGAACCTGAGCTCCAGCAGTGAAAGCTCTGAGTCCTAACCACTGGACCACCGGGGAACTCCCTCATGCTCAATCATGGGACCAATTATTTTGATTTTTTTTTTTCCTGCTGAGATGATTGTTGCTTTTTTAGTAATGATTTTTTTAACCAGCCTCTCTTAAATCACTTAGTCACTGCACTTTACAAGTGCCTGCTGCCTGTTTCTAAGACAGTAAAGATATTTGTGGCAAAATGATTGTTTTAAAAAGCCATGCCAAACAAATTGCAAATAGTAGACTAATAGTCTTAACTGATAAAATCTTTTTAAAAAGCTAATTTAAATAACTTTGCATGTTTGGAATAAACATGTACTGCTTCAAAATTATATTCTAGAAAAAAGACTATCTATTTTTAGGAAGAGTCCACAGTTCATCTAGGCCACATGTTGAAAGAAAATCAGTGCCTTGTTGAACTACACATGTGTAAGCATGACATAAAAAACTGTGGTATGAAACAGTTATGTGATGCACTGTATCTGAACAGAAGCCTACGCTACCTTGATGTAAGCTGGTAAGTTGATAACTTATATATTAATTCAGGAGTTAAATCATGGGAATAATCTCTGTAAATATTCACTGTAGATAAAATTCTTTGTTAGACACTAATTCCAAAATTAGAAAATGCAACCATTGTTGTCAACTTTTTATCTTGAGCCTTAGTATTTATTCGGCTTATACCGATATAATAACTTGAGAGCAATTTAAATATGTAAACCAGAATAGAAGCAACATTTTATGGCAAATTTTTATTAACTTTTTTGGAAATTGAGTGATTAAAATAAATCTTAACTAAAATAGAAAGTACTTATTACTATATAAGTTTTCAAGCATGCTATCTCTATGAATAAAAGAATACTTCATATTTCCAAATATAACTACATATTTTTCCTTTCCCAGCAATAAAATAACTCAGGATGGAATGGTGTGTTTGGCCGATGTACTGAAAAGCAATACTACCCTGGAAGTAATAGATCTTTCTTTTAACAGAATAGAAAATGCAGGAGCAAACTATCTCAGTGACGCTCTTGCTTCACACAACAGGACTCTTAAAGCGTTAGTATGGTTTTATATTTAACCAAAATAACAGAAAAACTTAAATTTTTTAGAATACTAACCTTAAACCTCTTACCTCTTAAGATTCATGGTGAAATATGAAAACTCAGTTTCTAAACTGACATATTAAGTTACAGGAAACATTTCAATTTCTTCTATTTTTCAAAAGTAATGTCTTTTAAAAATTAGATTGATTCTAGTTATGACTGCTTAAAATTAATGAGAAAATTCTTATTATTTTATCCTGAATTCTAACAGAAAAATTATAATCATTCAATATGATCAGGACTCTAAAATAAGAATGAATCAAAGAAGAAAATATTACTTGGATGACTTTATCTTGAAAAATATATCTGTAATCCACCCCAAACCTTTACTGAATAATAAATAGAAAACAATAGACTGTTTATTTCCAAAATGTAGGTAGCTCTACTTAGGTACATGAAGTATCCAATTAGGAAATTAAGTTTCTTGGATTTTAGGAATTATTAGGTCAATATTTTGATTATACATTAAATGTATTTAATGCTAAGACTTAACACAATAAAATGTGTGTAATAAATGCTGTTGCTAGCTTACGCATTCTCTTTGTGGAACTGTTGGTTTCCAGGGTTATTACTTTTTGGTTTTCCATAGGTTGTCAGTGGTAAGCAACAACATAGAGGGAGAAGGACTTGTTGCACTTTCACAATCAATGAAAACAAATCCCACACTCTCTAATATCTACATTTGGGGAAACAAATTTGATGAAGCTACACGTGTGGTAAGTTTTTTTCTTCACTGAGGCTTTTTCTGGGGTTTTCCCTATAACGTCAGATGTTATATACAGATGCCTTAGACATGATTACAAAGTGTAACGAGACACTGCAGTTTTGATAAATTTTAATGTTAAGTCCTAAGAATTAGCTACTGGAAAGTTTTGTGGTTGAAATAGGAAAAGATATCAAGTACTACATATTAGTATAAATATCACTGAATTACACAGTCCCAATTTCTCCAAAGTTAAGTTTTTTTAAATTACAATTGTTGATTTATTTTAAATTTGCTGTGGCACAATCTCCAATCTGCTACCCAATAATTAAACCAAGACACAGAATTTGGAGAGATATAGTAAAAGCTGTCAAAATATTTGGTGTGTTGCTTATGTAAATACAGAGAACCCTTGATACTACTTTCAACACAAAAAGCATAGTAACAAATAGTTTTCATTTGGAAAGAAGAGAAAGAAAAATAAGATGTTAGGGGACTTCCCTGGTGGCACAGTGGTTAAGGGTCCACCTGCCAATGCAGGGGACACGGGTTCGAGCCCTGGTCCACGATGATCCCACATGCCGCGCAGCAACTAGGCCCGTGAGCCACAGGTACTGAGCCCGTGTGCTGTAGAGCCCGCGAGCCACAACTACTGAGCCCACGCGCAGCAACAAAGACCCAAGGCAGCCAAAAAAATATATATATAAGATGTTAGAATTCTCAAAAATTGCCAAAAGACTAACCAGAATTCTATCACTAAAAAGGCTAATAAAATGTACACTATTAAAAAAAAATCCTTGATTTCAGAAAAACATCATATCCACATTCTACACACTAGAGGCTGAGTTGGAATTACTAATGACAAGCTACAGCAGAAAGCAGCTAGACTTTTGAATCTTTTACTGTCTAATTTCTGCCTTTCTTTATAATCGCAACCTTACTGATAAACTAGTTTAACATGTTTGTACGACACTTTTATGTAGATATCAATGATCCATAAGAGATATACAAAGAAAATTCTACAATGAAGAAATAATTAGTGGCCAGCCAGGCCAGCATCTAATACTATGGGAATGGTCTCTCTAAGCCTAAATCTGTAGATTACCTTCAGGGGGTCCATGAACTCCATATAGTTGTATGCCAAAATCTGTGATTGTTTATTTTTCTGAAAAATGGATCCCTGGCTGTCATCGGATCTTCAAGGGCATATACAACAGCACTCCATCCTCATTTATGAGTCAGTCACCTTAGGACTTGAAAATTTTGACCATGAGACCTTTGGTTCACAAAATTGGTAATACATAGAATTGTTATCTCTGGGAGTCATGAAACAACAAAACATGCCTAATAATGTTAAAACGTAGAAATAAGTTTTGCAAGGTTGTAATTACATTGTGTGGAATTAAATGAATAAAAACTACAATGCCTGGAAAATATTAAAATTCAGCAGTGTTATTCAGAATATTTTATTTTAAACTATAAATTATCACATCTAATTTGAATGTTGAAATTTGTTTAAGCACTGTAAAATGAATAAACTATTTTCTTAATGATAGTTTTTCTTAAAAATCCTAGGCATATTCAGATTTAATTCACATGGGCCGTCTAAAATCAGACAATACAGATGTGGAGCCATTTGTGGTGGATGGACACGTGTACCTTGCAGAAGTCTCCAGTGGCCTTAAAAGGCATTATTACTGGACACCAGGTTATGGAGAAGCTTGCAGCCCATCATCTAATGCCGGTTTTACTCTTGTACCAGTAGGTCAATATCTATGAAAAACAAGCTTTAAAGTAATTTTCATATATTTGTCTTATTACTCTTCACAGAGATTATATTTTATTGTCTATTAAGTTTTCTTTCATAAATTAGAACAAGTAAAAGAGATACTAAACTGTGAATAACTGTCCATTGTGAAAAACTGAGTAGTGTAATTTTTTCAAAGAAATTTAGCAAAATAGGGACTAAAATTTGAACACCTGGAGAAGGAAATCAAGGAACTAATTTCTTTTTATAAAGAAAATATACCCCCTTAAAAAAAAAAAAAAAGAAAATATACCCAAAGAGTAAAGTAGCATACAAGGAAAGGTCATTATAGGTATCCTAACTGAAAGTTGTCATGAAGTGGTAAAAAGGTTTCAGGTGGCAGATTCCAGGGGCTGTCAAGGGGTTTAGAGGTTGAAAAAGTATTTTAGGTATTTTACAAATGGGTATTGATACAATTTCACAAATCCAGGCAAATATATATAAACATACACATATACAAATACATATAAATGTATACTTTCCAAACAAGTCAGTGCTGCCAGTGAACTTTTAAAAAAGATAATTCTCTCTTTTGGAGGTTGCCAATAACATTTTCATGATTTGATGGCAAACAATTACTGTTGTCTGTGGTCAATCCTGTTTTCAAATTAAAATTTCTATGAAGAGGCAATAGACACCACGATCCTTTGATTACAGACCCATGTTCACAAATTAATTCATACATACCACTTAACTGTTTAATCTGAATGATTTATTACTGCTAAAGCTGGGCAAAGTGGGAGAAGAAAAATTTTATGTGAACAATTTAAAGAGGTTACTTTAAGTTCTGCAGTCTAAATGTAAAAACCATCTATCTCTAAATGTTGAGAGGAATAAAGGTGATAGCTTTACAGTTGTCAAAGTATTGGCCTTCACTTAAAGTACTATGAATTCCTCAAATCATAGCTGTATTTATTCAAAAAATTTAACATTAAAAAAAAACCCACATCTGTTATTGTGCATTCCTTTAACAGATTAAATAATTAAGATAAATATGCCCTACTCACTACTTAATGATTTTTAAAGTTCAACAGGTTTTTCCTTATATTCAGCACCTCATACCACACTTCCATACTCCCTGGGGAAACTGGGGTAGTGGTGGTGAGGGGGTGGCACAGGTGGTGGTGGTGGTTATGAAATGGGAAGAACATCTGGATAAATTATGAGCCATGATTTTCACTTAATGTTCTAGAGTTACTGAGCCAGAAAAGACCTAAATGCCTTACCAAATCCATTCTCATGCTTTCAGAGAGATGAATTTGATTTTACTTAGTTATTAGCTTTTATCAAATTTTAGTTTCCAATGTTCTCTACATGTTTCAGATCTTACTTTCTTTCCACTTTAAGATCTCTCCTCTGCAGATATAAAGACTAGCTGTTTTTTACAAAGTTCTTTTACATTATTACATGCTGAATATAGCTAGAAATAATTAACTGTATCTAAAAAAAAAGTTGTATGTCCGAGGAAAGGCATGTCTATAGTGTTAAAAATGCAACAGGAAATTTAAAAAAATTTTGTTTTTTGATCAAATTTGAAAAACTGCAGAATTCAATGAGTGCAAGAAAACCCTGGTATAGGAAAAAATACAAACATTTCTAACAACTGTCATTACATTTGGAAAACATTAAGCTGGTGAGGAAATGCCACTCCTAGCAATTAGAGAGCCAATAAACTCAGACTTGAGAAACACTATGACAGACTTCTGTCACAGACACTTGAACATCTGTCCAAAGAGTAAAGATAGTTTAAACTGAAGATACTAAATGAGCATTTTTTAAAGTATGGAGCATTAGAATCACCTGGGGCAAATGTTAAAAATACAGATTCTTAGAGTGAGAGCTACTGAATCAGAATTTCCGAGGATAGTCTGGGGAATCCGCATTTTTACAATCCAGGTCATCTTTAATCTCGCTGAAGTTTAAAAACCAATGCTCTGGTTTTCTCATTCTTCAAATTAGTTTCTTTCATATATACTTCTTTTAAATGGAAGTATCTAAGTAAATAGCAAGATGAATTATCCCAAAGCTAACCCATCTGTGTTAACCAGGACCCAGATAAAGACAGTAAATGCCATAAGCTTCCCCAGAACCACCTCCAACCATCTTCCAATAGACAACCACTATCATGATGTCTAACATCACAGAGTAGTTTTGCATGTTTTGGAATTTTATATAAATGGAATCATACAGTATATATACGCTTTGTGTCAGACTTCTTTTGTACATTGTATTAGTGCACTTCATTCCTGTTGTTTAATGTAGCAGTGTCTATTCAGCTTTTACTGTTTTGAAGTATTCCATAATATGCTGGATAGTAGAGGAGTCCATAGGATTCTGAAAGAGATACTCCCAGGCTAGGACACAGCCGTATCAAAGTAAACCTTCCTAATGCAGTTTGCTTTCCCAAGCTACTCCCTGTCCCTCTGTGCTACAGAGGGGACCCACAAGTTCCTATATTCTCCCAAGGGGAGACTGACAAGGTAGCTGAGTGGGAAGCAAATAGGTAAATGGGAAGTAGGCTTATCTGGAGCCTGCAGTGGAGTGGCATGTGCTAAACCTGCAACCTGACTTACACGGGGCTGCTTGAGACATTTTTGCAGAAGTCTCAGAGCTCTCTTCTCCACATCCAAGAGAACTAAGGTGAAGCCAGGTCAGCCAAGAATTACTGGGCTCTGACCAGGCTAGGAAAAACCTGATCACATATTTTACAAGCTGTTGCCTATTGCATGAGAGGCCAGCAGGATGCCCAGAGAATAAAGAGTGAAGACAGTGTCTTCCCTGATGCCATTTTGTCATGCAAGCCTCCTCTCCTCCCCATATATGTGGACAGCATTTTAGAGAGAAGACAAAGGGTAGAAATAAGACAGCAATTTTCAAAATGTTTAAGCACTACCTTAAGATATTATAAATTCTAGCTGCTTTATATCAGATTAGGTTTTAAAGTGCCTAGGACTAAAAGTTAATTTTTTTCCAGACTTCCCACTGGGTGCGAGAGTTCTGTAGGAAAATTCCACTTCTTCTGCACATCTGAATTGTAACGAGCAAATCTGCAATCATATACATGTTATACATTTCCTTCCATTTTCCTCTTAGCAATCATCCTTTAAGATCCAGCTCGAATCCAGCCTCATATTACAGTGTTGCAGACTCTATTATGCTCATCATTCAACAAAGTTTCAAGTTTGAAGCAAAAAAGCAAGAAATAAAGTGGTTTATACCTTTTAGATATTTGATAAAATGATCTTGTTTGCTGTACGCACTCTGCTTTTCAAACTAAATGGTAGTATTCATTATGTCTTATCTACTACTCAAACCATAGCCACCTGGGTTCTACTCCCACTATTATTACTGCAGCTGCCTTTCTCAGGGGATCATGCTCCAATTACCCAACCCAATTACTCAACCCAATGTTGTCTTTGATTTGCATCCTATCTAATTTCTCTGTACCACGTGATCAGTACAAAGCCACTTTTGTCTTTGTGAAACTTGCATCACCCTGGTTTTCTTCCTATTATCACTTTCCATCTCCTTTTCTGTCTTTTGCTCATTCTTAAAATGCATTTCCCCCAAGATTTTGTCCTCATCTTTTGTTCTTCTGTACCATCTCCCAGGGTTGCCTAAATCATTTCTATCACAATAATTATTAGCCTTATGCTGCAAGATCTGTATCTCTAGCTTTAATCTCTGTTGGGTTTCAGTCCCCATTTCCAACTACTGCTAGACATTTTCACATAGGTATCTCACCACCGATCAAATTCAGCACATACAAAATAAAGTCTTCTCTTCCATAAACCTCCCCCTTATCTTCCCTAGCAGTTAATGGCACCACCATATACTCAATCGCTGAGGATCAGAACTTAGGATTCTAAGTTGAAACTGCCTAACTAACTACACGCAACAGAAACTGACTCAAGCCTGCTTAAGAAAAGGTGGATTTAGGGAATTTACGGGTTCACTCCCTGCCTGGGGAACTAAGATGCTGCAGGCCGCGCAGCACAGCAAAAAAAGAAAAGGAAAAAAAAGAAAAGAAAAGGGGGCTTTACTGTAAGAATTTAATAGGCAAAAATCACTGGCATCCAGAACAAGGAAATGAAGCATAGCTGTGTGACCTCAAGAATGGGACTGCAAAGCCAGAAACCAAGCCACTTCTCTCACAGGGCCTCAGTCGCTTGGTTCTGCAAACCTACTTCATCCCCTTGCTTCGCTCTATAGATCAGCTCTCTCTGCTTCTTCACTATTTCCTTTAGACTCTGGCTTGCTTCAGTGACTCTGGACCAGATCTAAATGATCTTTTCTTTTCCATGTACACCAATACCTAGTAAGTCTCTGAATTTCACAGCTCAAATTCTTAAGAAAGTCGCTCAGTTTGGCCTAAGAATTGTTTCTCCCTGGTAAGGTGTTCCGTCAGCTGTGGTCACAAGTATGGAATCATGTGTTACAAATGAGGCTGTCTAATCCCTGCCCTTCAGCAGTCAACTGTAGTTGAATGTGTGAGATCCTGGATTATAAACATGGCTATCTAACCCCACTCTTTCAGCACAGGCTAAAGGTAGAGGACTATTTCAAGGTGGTATAGATACAGTGCTAGATGTGTCTTTGATTCCTATCTCTGCCACCACCTTTCAGACTTTCTGTCCATTCTCCCTACCTCAGTCAGCTGTGTACAAATTCCTCCCATTAGCCATCTCCTCTTGTTTGCCTATCCAGGGGAGTAACAGCCCTTTCTCTGTCCACTCAACTTCCATTGACTGCTCAGCATTTCCTTTCTTTCCTTCCTCCACTATAACACTTGGCATTCAGGCTTGTCTTTCGCACTTGACTGTAAACTTAAAAGAGGAGATTATCTTATTCATCTTTACAGCTGTATGTATTCTGATTTCAGTAATTTTCCAGCATTTGAAATAATGGCCAGATATTTTAATCCAAATATCTGATTCACATCCATGGTGTTTATTTCAGTATATTCTTGAAATTAAATACCCTATTTCTGAATGATTACTGTGTTTACATGATAATTATCTAAATTCCTTAAGCAAATACACCAAACCTCTGTTCAGTGAAGGGGGGCAGGGTTTGTAGAGGACAGACGAGTAGACCATATCACTGTCTCAAGAAATGCTCCAATAAGTAAATATCGGTATTGTTCATATATAACGAGTAAAAATGTAGAATTTACAGAAATTGCATTAAAGTACAATTTCTTTTTATTTGGTGGTATTTCTAACCAAGTTCTAAAGACTCAAAATCTCTGAGTAAAAAGTGAAAAGTTATATCAAGAGCTTCATTTATCAAGAGCCCACAGAGAGACTTCCCTGGCAGTCCAGTGGTTAGGACTCTGCACTTTCACTGCCGAGGGCCTGGGTTCAATCCCTGGTCGGGGAACTAAGATCCCTGCAAGCTGCGGGGCGTGGCCAAAATAAAAAAGAAAAATAGAGCCTACATATCACATATCAAGAGCCCAAAGGAAGAACAGCAAGAAAAGTTTAGGGTAATAGTTCTCAATGTTTGGTATGCATTAAGATCACCTATGGAGCTTTTCAGCATGTTCTGGAGATTGTCTGATTCAGAGGGCCTAAGGTGGGGTGGGGCCTGGACACCACTATTTTTAAACTATGTTTCTGATATGCATCAAATGTCAGTTACTGTTCTAGGATATTTTTAAAAATGAGTACATGTAGATTGTGTTTATAAAAGCATATTTCAACTACTCTCATTTGCACAACTGCTGTAGAAATGAAACATACAGAAAAGTGACACACTATTGTTGCAAGAGAACTGACAGAACCTTTTCTTTTGAAAAAAATAAAACAATTTTCTAAGATCTGTCTATCAAAATCATTCTATGAAATTAAACATAAAACAAATACCAGCAAAAAATCATTTATATATAATCTATGGTTTTTTAAAAAGCCTAAAATCTAACGATACAGAAAGAATAATCTAATACAAATACAAAACAAAATTAATTTAGAAAATAATTTCTCAATAAGATGTTCAGCATCCTAAAAAGACTTTAAAAAAACTTAGCAATACTTACATAATTAATAGAACTTTCCCAAAACACTGCATTGTAGCAAATATATTTAAAGATGAATTTAACTGATAATTGTGAGTGTTACAATGATAGCAAATACAACTAAAATATATGCATATTATGATAAAGAATAATACAGCATTATGAGAAGAATGACAAGACAAAGATACTCAGTCTTCAAGCTTTCTTTACATGTCATTCTGGAAGAGCGTCAAGCCATGTCAATTTAAAATAAAATTATTTTAGCTAAGAAGCAGATAATGTGATGAAGAAAAGACAATAAATCAACTTTAGTCACTCCAATCCAATAATCCTAAAAATAATAAATTTAAAGGCTAATTTATGTAAAGGCAAATGCTAATTATCATGTTAGAGGAAATTTGGTAAATACTACCCTTACAGAATTATGACATCACTATAGCAGTTTTTAAAAAGAAATTTTGTTCATTAGATGCTTGGATTAATGAAGATGTGAATTAAATACAGCCTCTCCATTTCAGCAGACTTCTTAAAAAGGCTGAGTCTTAATTTTCTTTAATTTCTTCACATTCCAATAAATTCCTATTGAATTTAAGCCAGAATAGATTAGTTGAACATTTTTATAACTTTATAAATTGTATTTAAACCCAGTATATTAAATTAATACATATGCATAATTAGATTTCTTAGATAAATTAAATACTAAATTTGATGTATGTTATACAAAGGCAATATTTCAAACTCTAATTAAGTCAATCCCACTGGTGGCAATTTATTGTAAAAATGCTGCATGTGCTGTAAAATGGTGATGATCTGTACAGTTTAGAAGAATTTAGTTTTATTAAGTCTTCTACTTGGTTCCTATGACTAGGAACCCCAGAGAAAATACAACTAAAGAAATCAATACCAATAGAAAATACATTAATTTTGTTACAGGTGTAGTTTAAAAGCAGAAAACAAATGATGCACAGCAGAAATAAGAAATAATGTCACCATGGTGTTTGATCAGCAGTATAGGAACTGACTTTGAGGAACTGATAATTTACTGTCCAAAGATTAGGCAGTGAAATAAATCAATATGTGGGAAAAATGGGAGGGGGAAGAGTGGTAGTAAATATCAGAATAAATCTGAATTTTCTCAGTTCATTTGGAAGGAAAAGGACTACTGTGAAACTACAACCACCATGAACTGTTGTGGTTTAATCTATAAAAATTTAAAACTCGAAACTTTCAGAAAACTCAAGTATAAAATATTTAATAAACTGGCTTTCTGATAACTCAAATGTTCACTTATAATTGAAGTTAATTTCTTAACTATTTATGAATATAATGTATCAAGTTCAGAAGACAAGTGTTTTATACTATGCATTGTTTCTATTTAGAAAATTCTTTTTAGGATTTTATATTTTAAAAAGTGCATAAGAATATAAGAGAGGCTTATCAAAAATTTTCAAAACTCAGTATATTTTCCTCATCTCCAGTAATCTAGAAACCTATTAAAACAATCTGCATCAAATCTGAAACTGTCTTTAATAAGATAAAAACACCAAATATCTATTTAAAATTCATTTTGAAAATGTAGTCTCAGATAATTCAAATCGAAAGTACTGACCATTGGTTTTATCCAGAATACTGAGTTCTAAATGAACAAAATTTATATATAGTTTTCTAGTTTTTAAGAGAAGCACTTTTTGTTTCATTAGAAAAGTTATTACCTCCAATGGACTATATTAATAGAGAAATAGCACAATCCTTACTCAGTACCTAAATTTTCTTAGGGAGAGATACAAATTTTTTTCCCCCATAGTTTATGTACTGGTCTACGGGGCTTAGTAACAGCACCACTCTTGGGCTGATACTATTATGGATTTTGTTTAAATTTTGAGGGGAAGAAAATAAACACATCCCATAGGTCATAAGTGAATCATAAACTGATAGATTCCGCTTCAGTAAATGAAAGGCAATTCTAAAATGAAAATAAATATGGAATTAAGGCAGCTCTAAAAGACAGTAAAACTTATCCACCCCAAATAGTGCTACTGTAGTATAATTCATTCCTTTAAAAGCTGTGTGTATAATGTAGACATAAAAGCCAAATATCAAAATAAGCATTGCACAATTATGATGCAGCATCAGGTGCTTTTACTTCAGTGAATGAAAAATAATGGCCACAACTCAAATGAAGGGTTCATTTAATATGAATATATGCACCTTACCAGAGATGTTTATGTTTACTACCAGAGACGATTTAGCAATTCCATATTCCTCACAAAGTCAGTATAATTGTTGTAAAAAAATCAATTGTGGTTCTGAATACCCGTTCACAGTTGACCTCAACAATGTATCTGATGTAGGAGACTGATTATCTGTGACAGGCAGAAGCATGTGGTGGTCCTCAGTCCCAAGTGGAAGAGTTAGTGGTAAAGTCATATCAGAAGGCTTCACATCCAAAGTTTCTGATAAAGGACTTTTTTGTATGGAATCTTGTTCACTCAAGGGATGATCCTCTATACTGGAATCTAGAATTTTATCTGTACCTGAAATGGAAGGGAAAAAAATTCACCATCTTTAAAAACAAAACAAAAACCATGAGGAAGACTCAATCTATTTACCACCCCCAGAACTTGCATTCCAGCCCCACACCTTTAGTCACAGTTTCTTTTTTGCTGATTTGCCCTTCACATTATCTATACAAATCCATTATGGGCCTCAAGGTTAGGTTTAAGCACCATTATAAAAATGGACTTAATTGTGCTGGACCAGGGTAAGCTGTTTCCTATCTACTTTATCACTCATTTGTCAGTTTTTCATATACCACCTTGTGACATCTGTCTACCTTACTGGTATGTAACATTCTACTTAGGTGTGCCTTGAATGCTCAACAGACTATAAATTCCTTCAAAGTAAATGTCTAATTACACTTCTCTAATTCCTTCAAAGTACCTTATAATGCTACACACATAATAAGTACCCAGTTTGTTCACTGAATGTATTAATAAGTAGTTCATATTATTCTGTGAGTTCAAGTTCGGAGGTATGGCACTTTCATTTATTTTCAGAAGGAAGAAATTCTGTGTTACTCAAGGGAGTAATTACCCCACTGACTAAAGAAACATTTTTCCCTTCAAATTTTCCACTAGCTTTACCACGCTCTTCTCACTTCAAAGTACTGACATGATTTCAATCTCACCAACCTTGTTAGACAAAATTTCATATTTGCTTTTTTAAAGTTATGATTGTTTTTGCCAGACTATTCTTCAGTTCAGCCAGCCAAGAATACAACTTGCGCTCTCTTGTTGCGATGACTCTCTTCACAATATTCTCTCTGCCTGGGATGAACATTCCCTTTCCCATCTCCACCCTTTGAACTCTTCTCCACCTTTCAGTTTACCTAGAATTAAGCCTTTCCAATACTCACCTCAGAAGGACTTAATCTCTTCTTCAGTATTCTTGCATCTCTATTATATCCTGTATTTTGTGTTGTAATCAGTTATTTATTTAGATTTCTGGTCTCCCACACCAGATTGTAAGCTCTCCGAGGACTAGGACTACGCCTTGTACAACTTCATATACCCTGCATAGTTATGTGTACTTTAGAGGTATTTAATAAATGCCTGTTGAATTAATGACTCACTGAAGTTTTCAGACATTACTACCTCAATCCTTATGATGTTTATATTTACTATCAAAGACTTACTATCATCTCTACACAGTGAAGAAGACTAGTGTTTTGTTTCTAATCATGACAGAAGGGTAAGCACAGTGAAACTTTCTCAAGGATTCATTTTAAATAACAGACTAAAAATTTTGTAGTCTGGCTTTCCATTTCATGCATCATAACAATTTGGGGATACCCGTTTCCCTATTTCCTCTTATACATTTTTGGACTAGCGTTCATGATGCTCCTTTCTTCGCATAACTACAGTAAACCCCAGTTAACCTAGATTCTAGTATGGGAAAGAGTGATATATAGTTGTTTATGTATTCTCTCATTCTTGCAATTGTTCATATATCAGGTTTTTATTTAATTAATTAATTTATTTATTTATTAACATCTTTATTGGAGTTTAATTGCTTTACATTCATATATCAGGTTTTTAAAGGAGGAAGTATTTCAAGCAATGTTTATTACAAGGTCAATATGGAAAGAAATTCAGAGTGAACTCATCTGAACATTATAAAGCTACCTTCCTCATATGTGTGCACCTAGTTTTTAAAAATATATATCTAATTTAAACTGTTACACTGTGTATCTCAACATTTTAAGGAATAGTACAAATATGAGAGCACCAAATTTTTAAAAAACAGAAGCATTTACCAGAATGGACTTTTGTTTTGTGCTTCTTTAAATTTTTAATATCTGTGTAAGAATTTCCACATAATTCGCAGATAAATGGTCTTTCTCCTGAAAAACAAGTTAAAAAATTAAAATCTCAGTATTTCAGAAGCTGCTAAGGCAAAAATATCAATGTTCACGAACACAATGCAAACATTATATTGTTTAAATTTAGTTTCAAATTACCATTTTAATCTCTTGGTTCTAATATAGTGAAATGAAAACTTCTATACACATAGGCACTCCTTTCCTTTATAATACAAAGCGTCCCTATTTCAAGGAAAAATCGAGCATTTTCACTAACAGAACCTTCAAACTAAAAAAAACTTACTTTTTTATTTCTATCAGACATTTAGTGAGTGCCAATTATATGCCAGACTCTGGCTAAGAGATGTAGCTGGGGGAAAAATGCGTAATTATGGTTTCTGCTCTCAGGTAGCTTATAAATTAGAAAATCCTTTAAAAATACTCACAGAATAAAAATACTACAAAATTATAATTCTTCTGAAATAAGAACTGTTCATTGCTTTATAATGCAAAGTAAGGAACATGAGGATATAGAAGTTGCCAATAAACTTATTAACTGTTTACTAGGTGCTCACACTATACTAGATAGGAATTACAAGAAATAACTATTAGAAAGAAAAAGAACAGTACATTTTCAAAGTGGTGTTCTCCTTTGTTTTAAAAATTTTTGTGTATTTCATATTTTCTTCATACTACTTATATACTACCTTTTACAATAACCATGTCAATATTAAAATATATTCCTAAAACGTGCATACTGAACATTGTTTAATAAGAAAATCTGATATTATCTTGGTATTATCGATTCCTTTTCATTTTTTGGTATTATCTGTGTAATTTTATCCAAATCATTTAAAAACCATTGATTATCTGGCACACTTCTTAGAAAATCTACACAATTCTTGACCAAATTTAATCCATAATCCAAACAACTAAAAAACCAAAAATAAACAAATAAAAAGTTGATATTCATACATTAAAATACAGCTACAGTTAGAGTATGATTAGATACCATATAGTCCATAATGGTTTAAAGTCAAGGTTTACATAAAAAGAAATTAGAGAGAACAAAAAATAATACGTTCTCCCTAAACACAGACCTGTATGGGATCGAAAGTGTTTGTTGAGCTCTCCTGAGGAAATAAAACTTTTCCCACAAATACCACATATGTATGGTTTTTCACCTAGATGGAAAATAAAAGATAGCGAAGTGGTGTACTATACCAATATAATATTTATCAATTACAATAATCTAAAGTAAGCTGTTCTAAAATATTATTTAAATTAAAACCTCTTTGTATTGTATTTTAGAGGTATTTTCAGTGTGATCCAACTTAAATGAACATTAGTAATTACTTTACGCTGTTCATGTAACCTGATGCTTTTCATATAATAAAACTTTCTCCGAATATCCTTCTAGTAGACTAGAGGTGGGCAAGAAGTCTGATTTTTATATAATTAAAAACATGAAAATTCATCAATCCATATTTCAATTTTTGCTGTCTATAAGATTATTAAAGGGGAATAAAATCATTTAGGAAAGATCTATTAAAAAATTACCCTACAAAAAAATGAAAATTTTTGAACAACAGGTTTTGCTTCAAAATTGATACTTTGGGTTTGAAGTATCTATTTAATTTGCAAATCTTACAATGTCTGTGTAGAAAAAGTCCTAAGAAGTTATTAAATCAACGTTCTACCCAAACTCACCCCAACCCCTTAACTTTACAGTTTTATCCAAGGGAAATGAAGCTTCAAGACCCTAAAGAGTTCTTCTAAGGTCATAAAAAATGTCTTATTAACTCAAGTTTATATATTTTCAAAATTATCTGATTTTAATGTATATAAGTTACATGATAAAAAAATTTCACCCACTGTGTATTATTCTAGAAAATAAGTCTGCTTTTATATCTAATATTTATGTGAAAATCAGAAACACAAAAAGCTTCAAGAAGCACAGACACAACAGATATATAACTACGAAGCCTGTAACCTACTTTTTGTAAAGGCTCAATTTCCCTTTTTCTTTTATTTACAACTTTCCTTATTTTAAGCCATCTCTGTGTCAAATTCTTACCGGTATGTTTTCGAGAATGAGTAATAAGAGAACTAGAGACAGCAAATGCCTTCCCACAGGTGTCACACACATAAGGCTTTTCTCCCGTATGCCTTCGAACATGATAGGTCAATGTGCTGGCTTGGGCAAATCGCTGTCCGCACCTATCACATACATATGGCTTCTCTCCACTATGCTTCCTATTAGTAAATAAATATAAAGATACATGTTGGCAAGTAAAACAATCTGAGGATCACGCCACACAGCAAACATTTTTCATACAATTCTTCATGCAGTATCTCATTTCATCTTAACAGATCAACAGTATGTGTTTAAAATCAAGTTTTCAATGTATACTGTCAAGAATAAATGTTTTGGTTTTCAAAACATTAGTTCTGAGATTAGTGCAAAGTTTTGCCATCAGCCTTATGTGGTAGTCAAGTGTGCCCATAATACTGCAGGCAATTATTTTTGTCTGTCCATTCACTCACTCTTCAAAACTCTTTCCTCAAACCTTCAGCACCTCCTCACCTATCCTCACTCTCAGCTGATGTCCTTGCTTCCTGTTTCACTGAGAAAAATTTAAGCAATCAGAAGTAAATTTCTACCACACAAATCTCCACCTATAGGCATCTGTATCTATAGAGTTTGCTTTTCTTAACTCTAATATGAGAATGACAGTTCTTCTGAATCCAACTACTCCAGTTTATATACTTAAGATACTATCCTCCTTGCCTACTCAATGATGACTCTTGCAGTTTCCTCCATCCTATATCATCTAGTTTCACCACCCCTTTGGATCGTAGCATACAAATATACTGATACATCTCCCATCTTAAAAAAAAAAAAAAGACCCCTGACCTTACTTGCTCCTCTATTTTCTGTTCCCCTTTAGTAAAATCTTGAGTCTCCAATGGTTCTACTTTCATTTCTTCTCTACTAGCCTCTGCTAACACTGCTTTTGTCAAAACCACTGCTAACCTCTCACTTTGCCAAATCCAATAGTCAATTCTCACTCTTAAATCTCCCTATCATCAGAATTTGACACAATGATTACTCCCTCTGAAATCATTTCCTCCACCTGGATTCCAAGACAGCCCAATCTTCTGGTTTGCCCCTATATTGGTTGTTCCTTCCTAGTCACTTATAATGACTTGCCCATCTCCCAGAACTCTTAGTTAGTGCGCCTTATGACTCCATCCTTTGATCTTTTTTATCCATCTTCATTCTCTTGGTGACCTCATCTAATGTTATGACTTTAAATACTATCTACTCAAACCAGTCCCCTGACTTCCAGACTTAGATAACCAACTATCTAATGCACGTTTCCATTCAGATGTCTAATAGTCATCTCAAATTTAACATGATCAGAACTCTACTCCTACATAAACTGCTTTATCCACAAATCTCCACTTCAGTTAATGGTAATTCTATCTTTTCAGATGCTCAGGCTCAAAACTTGAGAATCATTTTTAATTCTACTCTTCTTTTTTTCTTTCATACCCCACATCCAATGTGCAGCAAATTCTGTTTGTTGTACCTTTAAAATACGTCCAGAATCTGACTACCACTTATCTCTTCCACTGCTCTCTCTCTGACCTGAACCACTGTCACTCTCACTTGGGTTTTATCTATAGCTTCCTAACTGGTAACTTTGCTTCCACTCTTGCAGTCCTACAATCTTTTGCTTAACATAGCATGCATAGTGATCCTCTTACCATGCAAGCAAGATCACATCACTTACTTCTCATTCTCAAGAGTAAAAGCTTCATAATGACCTACAAAACCTTCACCATCTGGACACCCTAACACCACTCGGATCTTATTTCCCTCCCTCACTTATTCCTCTCCAGGCACCATGGCTCCCTTGCGGTTCCTTCACTGTGCTGAGAATACTGTGTGGTGGTACCACAATTAGAACTCTACTGTCCTGAATTCTCATACAATAGTCTATTTAAGGCTATAGTGAATGACAGACTCAAAGATCAAACATCTGTTTTTTTTGTTTTTATTTTTACCTTGCATGAATCTTGAGATTGCTAGAAGTTGCAAATTGTAAATTGCATACATCACATTTATAGGGTTTTTCCTCACCATGATGCATGCGACTATGGAAGACTAGCTGGCATTTCTGAGCAAATCCTTTATCACACAATTCACATTTGTATGGCTTCTCACCTAAAAGTAAATAAAATTTATATTTAGAAGGAAATATTGTTTTAGTTGCTTAAGCCATACAAGCTTTCAAAAGAGTTCATCAACAGTACTAGTTTCAGTATTCAGAAAATATTAACTCTAGAAGTAAAAAAGCAAATAGGATATTTTTCCAGATTGATTACTGAAACCACCAGTAGAGTTAAAAGAAATTAGTGTTTCTTAGTGCATAATAGTGAAAAGTGATCAATGAGAGAAATACATAATGCATCTTAAAAAGCACAAATCTAAGTGTACCAATAAAGGTAAATATAGAGGCTGAGGAAGGAATGTATATATAATTTATGTTCAGAAGTTCGACAAAGAAGCAGGTGGTGAGATGTGTTGGTAAAATCTGAGAATCAGCCTGAGTTGTAATTACTTCTTATCAGTTTTAATATATTGTCTGTTAAATATTTAGCAAGGTAGAACTAAATTTATGCTTATTTTGTGAGGGAAAATGGTTTAAAGAATTCACACACTGGGACTTCAGAGTATCAGTTACAACAAAACAAATAGCCATTAAATACTTGGTCACAATTACAAAGACATTTTCAAGTCTAACATGCTCAATACTTTTATGAATACAAGTACATACCAAATTTGGTCACAAACAGTCAACAATGTATGTTAATATGTTTATAAAAATATTATTTCAGTCACAATATAAAAACAATTATACTTTCCACGAACCACTCTTACCTGTATGAGTTCTTACGTGCGTTTTCAGCTGGTTACATTGGGTAAATGCCTTTCCACACAAGTGGCAGACATAAGGTTTGACTCCTTTATGTATTCTCATGTGCCTTCGCAAGCTGCTGGCTTCTGAAAACACTTTCCCACACGTGTTACACATTGGTTTGGCCTTGGAATACCTCTGATCCAGCTCTTCCCCGGAGCTCTCCAGCTCGTAAGAGTTCTTGACACTGGCTATATTAGACATAGAGTGTTCTTTCAGAGCACAGTTTGGCTGTGATTTTCCACGTTTCCGTTTCACTGTAACAGTTTGCACGATATCTTGTGCTGGAAAAGTATTTTCCACAACGGATGTCAACTCAAGTTCTGAATTATTTCTTTGTGCAACTTGTTCTATTACAGGCGTGGACAATTTATTTGCATCTAGATATACTTCAACAGATGCATTCTCTAAAATGTCACTGGGATATTGCACTGTTTTATTCTGCCCTGTTTTCTGGGAGTTGAAGGGCTTCTTCTTCTTTTTAGTTTGAGATGACTTCTTTGCTAAAGCCCCTTGTTTAGGATTTGCCTGAACTAAATCTGTAGACCCTTCTGATTTCTCCCGACTGTTATAATCTCGTAGAGTAAGGAGACAAGTCTGTTGATTCAATTCAATGTTTCCGGTAATACTAGATATCTCTGTAGAAGAGGGATTAGCAATAAAAGCAAAATCTTCCATCTTTATTTTACATTTAGTGACCACCTCTTCCACTTTGAGATAGTCAGCAGCCTGATGGATTTCTTTAACATTCCAACTGTAAGGAAACAAGGCTAAATGACAATGTTCTGATCAAAGAAAACACGTTTTGAAACAGAGCTACACAAGTATTTCTGTCTTTTAAAGACCTAATGAAGTAGAATGATACAAAAGGCCTAAGAGAACAAATTTATAAAAAATTTATTCACTCAGAATGTTTAGGCAAAAATCTCCAGTTTTACAGAACTTGAAAAGATGAAAAGTAATGGATTATTCATATGTACAACCATGGAAAAACAAAATGTTAAAATTTCTACGTGTTAAGAAAACAGTTGGAACATAAAAGTGGCTGTTAGCAACTTACTGCCTCTTCCCATTTCTCCTGAGGCCTCTTCAGATACCAAGCAACTTTTCTGGACTGGCAACAAGAAGAGTCTAAAGAAATTATTATCTTCCTCTGCTCCCCTGTGAGGGACTTCAACTGCACTTCTCAGACTTTCCTGTGCATGTGAATCACCCAGGGATTTGTTAAATGTAGATTGATTCAGTAGGTCTGCTTTGGGGCCTGAGCATCTGCATTTCTAACGTATGCCCTGGTGATGCCAATGCTGATGGTCCATGGATCACATTTGGAAGAACAGGGTTTTAGAATGCACTAAGCTCTCTCTAGCAACCTTCCCAGCTTTTTTGTGTGTGATCCCCAACCCAAATTAGCTGGAGAGTTTGTCATGTTAGAGTTATGTAGAAAAGATTAATGTTCAACATTCCAATCAATATTTACTGAGCATTTCACTTTATAAAATGCTTAATCTGCCGACTCAGGAGCCCGCAGTGTGGGGTGGGGTAGGGTGGGCAGCTGCCCATTAGACCAGCAGAGCGGGACTGCAGGGGTGCGGCCCTCCCTCCCATGGCCTTCTGTTCAGATACCCAAGGGGCCCATGTGCACCCCTGGGATCACATGGCCGAACACAGGACCCCAGAGGTTTCCAGAGTCTTTGCCTACCAGGGAGGTTGGGGTGGCCCTGCCAGCCCACCTCTGAGCAGAGCATCCCCAGATGGGGCAGAGCTGCATATGGCTGGGCTAGACAGGGAGCGGTGGGGCAGTGGGCTCTGGAAGGGGCTGATGGTAGCAGATAGGGTGTTGCCTCCTGCCTGCAGGTGGGGAGCACCCTGACTGAGTGGGTGGCGAAGGGTTGGTCACCAGGCCCAGACCCCCAGCTCCTTTGGTTATAGGCTGACATCAGAGTGGTGGCTCATGGGAAGCGGTTAGCTGGGAGGTCTGAGGCCTGGCTCACGGGGTCAGGGAGGAGCTGGGGGAAGCGGACAGTACCGCGAAGGCAGATAAGGGGCGGCAGCCTCAGGTTTCTGCCCCCGACTCCCCTGGTGTTTTCCAAGCCAAAGCCTGCAGCTTACTTTTTTAAAAAATAAGAAAAGAAAAACAATTTATAAAAGCAAAAAATTAAAAATCTCCTTATTGTTAAATCTTTTAATATGTATTGTTATATGTACTGAATAAAATGTGAAAAGCAAAAAAAAGAAAAGAAAAAGCAAAAAAAAAAAAAAATTTACTGAGCATTTACCATGTGTGGTACTGAGAGCGATATTAAGAAATACCAAATAGTCTCTGCCCTCCAGAAGTTTACAATGTAGTGAAAGGCTGGCTGTTCAATTACGCTAGCAATGGCTCTGGATTACTAGCTGAATTAATTAGAATAAATCAGCATCTTTGGGTGCTTCAGTTTTCTTAGCTGTAAAGTCAGAGAGCTGAGTTGGTATTAACACTAAAAAATATGCCCTTTTAATTATCTGATGATGGATACATACATAAACATACACATACATACATACATACACACACACACACCCTCAAGTAACCTTCCTACTTGTCATTTTCCCCAGATATAATTTAATTCCTCAGAAAAATTAAGTAGATTTATAGGCTAGTTTGGAAACCTAATCACCACTTTTAGTGAACATTTTATTCTCTGGGAAAATCCATGCCAAGTTCCTAAACATACTACAAATAAACTTTTGGAAAATAATCTGTTTGTAAACTGACTCCCTTAGCTAAGAAAACAATACTTAAAATAGTCTTTTCTTATGGCCTTTGGCTATAATTCTGGAGCAAATAACGAACGATCTTTGTAATCAAGTTAACTCCCTGTTTGCAAAGATATAGCATGAATGCCCCAAACATAAATACAATCTTATTCATCTTCCATACAAAATGCTTTTTGCATGTATACAGCACTGTCACTCTCTAAAAACATTACGTTTCTTAAGCATTTTTATTGATTCTGCTACACAGTCTATTATTAAAATACAATAAATGAGAGTCCCTATTAGAATGAAAACCAAATTTACTCCATCACTTATTATACTTAGGTCTCAAATTATAATTGTGCTTAGTGCTTCATAAAATGAATCACCAACAAGGTGGGATAGCCTTTAAGACCAATACAAACTAGTACTGAGTCGCACACTAACTGTTCAGTACTGAAACAGTAATTCATACAAATTATTTATTTCACAGATAGCCTATAATCTGTTACAATTAAGAGAATCAGCATTTGTTTATGTCAATAACTGATCTGCTTTTGTTTATAAGCATGAAGTTAAAGTGCCTGCAAACTTGCTTTCACTTTTTGAATAGTCACTGAAAGTCATTTAATTACATATTGCCAGGTATATGGCTAACTGCTTTATATGAGTAATTATAATCCCCATTTTACATACAAATGAAGGATCAGAGGCCCAAAGAAGTTAAGTAACTTGCCCAAGATCACAGAGTGTTAGAACTAAGATTTGACCAAGGTAATCTAGCTCCTGAGTCCACTTAATTCTTTATTATTCTGTTTTCTTAATCACTAAGTTGTACAGACTTTCTAGTTTTGGTATATGTCTTCTCTTGCATTTGTGTCTGGGCTCAAACAATTGGCTCCCCATCTCCCCAGGAAAGATATGTATCAAAAAAGACTGAGCCAGGGACTTCCTTGGCAGTCCAGTGGTTAAGACTTCACCTTCTAACGCAGGGTGTGTGGGTTCAATTCCTGGTCGGGGAGCTAAGATCCCACGTGCCTCGGGGCCAAAAAACCAAAACATAAAACAGAAGCAATGCTGTAACAAATTCAATAAAGACATTAAAAATGGTCCACATCAAAAAAAAAAAAAAAAAAAAAGATTGAGCCAAACATCTGGCTCTTCTTCACACTGGTTTTTTGCATGAAGGCTCAAAGTAAGGCACTCTTCATTGTGTTCCCATCAGTTCAAGATTTTTGGCAAAGTTATTTGAGAAAAGGAAACCACTAAATTGAAGATCAACCAAAATTCACTGGTTTTGTGATTATTTTATATTATGTATTCTAAATTTTTAGATCAGAGGTACTTGTATAGCCAAATATTCAGTAAATTTAAATAACATCATATGACATTCATCTATGACACTGCTTTGTTCCTTTAATCAACTCACACAGAACTGACTCAAAAATTTCATTACATCAAAATTTAAAAGCAATTCCAAAGAGCATGAATGTTTCCTTTTCAATAGGATTAAGGAACATCCTAATTCCAGCTTTTCAAGAAGTATATTTCCACGATAAGCTGCAGTGTAAAGAGAGGGAAGAACTTTGCTTAATGTGTACATGCATATATCTATAGAGATCATCTGGAAAACAATGAAAGAATATTTACCGAAGTGTTAAGAGTGGTTATCAGTGGGTGGCAGAATTTCAGGTGTTTTCTTTTTTGTTTTTTCCCTAATTTTTCTCCAATAAATGCGGAATTAATGGGCTTGTAGAGTAGGATAGAGAAGAGGAAATAAAGGAAGGAAAGTAATGTTCATTGGGAGGTAGTAAATCCTAAATCTTCACAGTAACAACCAATGTAATTATTATCATCTCATTTTTACAAATGGAGAAACTGAGGCCCAGAGAGGCTATATCTTGCTCAGAGACATGGTGACTTGACAGGCAAGATCTAATTCTAAAGCCCATAATCTTTCTATGTCAGATGATGATCTATTCATGTTTACACTTTCATAAAAGACGGAGAAAAGAAGACAGGAGTAAGTTGATTGGTTTCTCTTTCCTTTTATCCCCACCACCTTTTGCCCAACAATGAGTAAACGTATTAGTATTAATCTAATTATACAGTTCACCACATATGAAAGACACAAAATGCCTGCATTATCAGATTCCTCAGAACCTACTTCTTGTCAGTGCAGTGACAGCATTAAGCATCTCAGAGAAGCATCCTAGCATCTTAGACCAGACTTAAGCATTAGCACAGATAGTTCTACCAGGCAACAGGAGTCATGGCCATTAACACGCCAATGAAGATATTTTCCCGAATCAAGATCAGGAAGAGGTCCTGCAGGTTGCTATTTATAGCTGGAAATGGGAGCACTATTAAAGGCACACAGAGATTCTTCCTTCTTTCTCCATCTATGCCTCCCCACCCCAAACACCTTAAGAGGTAGGGGATAGAGAGTGATAGAGAAGACCAGAGGAACATAAAGACCAAAAAGCAAGGGGAAATTGGAATTCAATTAAAATTCATCATATTTTGATCTTTAACTTTACATAACTGAAATCACAGGCTTTGTTGCAGTAGATAAATCAAATGTGTCAAAAACCATGCTTTAATCGTATTAACATCTGTACTTTTTGTGCTTATGAAATGTGGTCTGTTTATCTCAAATCAGAGACACTGACTTCTTTATTAAAAACAACACTGTGCACATCAATATTTGAAGACTCAGAGTTCAGGGACTAAATGGAAAAAAACTAATCTGCTTTAGCTCTAAAGACTATTGAGCAGCTTTTGTAAGTGGAAATAAAATGTGTACCTTACCTGTCAAGATTCAGAGTTCCTGTGTATATAAATTCCAACAGTTTCTGAAATCCATCAGCCTTCACCTGACTCTGATCAAGAAAGACATTGTTCTCTGAAGTGCTTCTGTAGATCGCACCAAAATACTCACTAAACGAGGCAAGCACATTCCTATGAGCTTTAAACTGGAATTCCCCGATTACTATGGTGCAGTCACAAAGAAAACCTGCTTCCCGTTGTTTGTTCAGTCTCTCTAAAAGGTGCTCACAGTGGTGCGAATACTGCATTTTGATATCAGAATCGAATTTTACCCTTGTTCTAAAAAACAAAAAGAAATAGTAAATCAGTAACCCTAAATTTTCATCAAACTTTGCACCCAAGCAATTGGTGAGTGAAGAGACACAGAACATGAAATAAAATAAAGTCTGTTCTCATTTTATATCTCCAGAAAATTCTTATCAAACAGATATGAATAAAACTGCCGAAGGGATAAATGCCTTTCTAGCTTTTATTTCAGCTTGGTAAACTAACACAATCCTTTGGACACGTCAATAAATGGCGATGTGCGAAAACATTTTCCACAAAGTGGAAAAAAAAAAGCACCGCAAAATTTCACGCTTTTGCATCAGTTGAACCTTCAGACTTTGAAGCTCAGTAGGCACACGTATATTACGAAAAAAAATTAACAAACCACTAAGAAATGATTTCTTGGGACAAAGGGAGAAAGGACACGGTATGAGTTCTTTAAAACTGCTCCCAATCGCTTCTCGGCCTTTTGGCTAAGATCAAATGTAAAACTCTCAAATCACTGAAACCTGTTAGCTTCCTCGGAGCACAGTGGCTTCAAACGCAAGGTGGGCGCCCAGGGGGCGGAGAACGAGCAGGGCCAAGAGTTGTCAAAGGTTAGGTCACTCGCCCCAGGAGGCCACACCCCTCCCTACCCCGCCTCCACTCGAGGTGGCATCGGAGAGTGACTGCGAAAGCCGGTCTCCCCTGGCTTCCGCCTCCCTGCCCTTCGCCGAGCTCCCACTCCCGCGAATTCCCACAGCAGAGGTTGTGGCCAAGGCCAACACCGGGGCTGCCTCGCCCAAGCTTTCCACACTAACACCTTCACTCCGACCTGAGCGCGAACTCCAAGGAGCCTGCCCTCCAATGTCCCAGGGTCGAGAGAGAGCGGGGACAGCAGGCTGAGGGCGAAGACAGAACTCACCTATAGCAATCCAAAGGGGAACACAGTTTCCTCACTCTCTCTCCGCCATCTTGGAAGGACGTCACCGCGCCACGCTCCACCTCTCCCTTCTTCCTCCACGGCGACGTCACATCCGGCTCCGGGCATTCCGTGGCAACCCCGTAGGCTCTAGGACCTCGGAGGCCCGATGCCGGCCTGTGGGGAATAGTCTGGCGTACAGAGACACCGCTACCTAGCATGCCAGGAGCTAGGGAGAAACAGGGAGAGTCCTGGATACGAGATCTAAGGGCTCGCTCACAGCGCCACGCCTGTCTTCCTCATTCTGAGCATTCTGGTTGGAGGACAGTCGGCATCTCGCGCTCGGCCCGCATTCAGGGCCGAGACTGAACCGCACTGAACCGCGCTGCACCGCGGGCCTCTTTCCAGGAGCCAAATGGCGCATTGCGTGCTGGGGCTTGTAGTTAGTTGCTCGTCTTCTCCCATCATCCTCCCCTTCCTTGAGGCCCCACGAGTAGGAACAGCTGCTTTGTGTACTCGGGCTCTGGGCCATGGGAATTTTTGAGCTGAAACTGATCACCCCTTTTTAGTTTACGTACCCGAAAGCTCTCGGGAACCCACGAGTCTTGTTTGCATCAGCCAACTGGAGCCCAGTTTCCAGGATACCCTTACGTGGTGATTGAAGTCTGAGCTGTATGAAAGCGGAGCAAAGCAGTAGGGTACACTGGGCATGCGCGTGGGGAAAGGTGGGCTTTGTACCGGAAAGGGTTCTTCTGCGTCTGGACTAGAAAATTTTTAATACAATTATTTACATCGTATTCAGATTTTGTGCAGTGAGGGAAAGGGGTGCCAGTTATCTGCGTAATATAAAAAGACGCAGAAACGGTAAGATAAGTCGTGCTGATATGTTAGGGTGAATTCTTTCATACTACCCGCGGACAATATAATCTAAGAAAACCAAAATGTCAACATTTTTTCTTGTTAAAAGTTGTGGCACAGGGAGCTCAGCTCGGTGCTCTGTGATGACCTAGATGGGTGGGATTGGGGGGTGGGGTGGGAGGGAGGTCCAAGGGATGGGGAGAATATATGTATATATCCTGATTCATGTAGCTGATTTCACTTCGTTGTACTGCAGAATCTAACAAAACATTGTAAAGCAACTATACTGCAATTAAAAAAAAAAAAGTTGTGTCAGGACCACAGGAAATTTACTCGTGATTTTATATTAAAGGACAGTCTCAACTTGAATTTATTCTTTTCTCTCTTGAGATTTTTTACAACCAGATTCTGTTTGCTCTCTTTGTAAATTCTTTCTTGCCGGTAAGAATCATGTTTGTGAAAAAAACCACAACGGTTAGGTTTATAAGAAAAAAAAATGAGGCTGGTTCTTTCTTGATTTCATCTTTATGAATATAATTTTTTTCTGATTCCACTTTATTTTTGTCAGAATCCTTTTCAGTAATTTATTAATTCAGAAATATTTGTCTTTACTATGTGTCAAACAGATACTAAGAATATGGAAAAAGCATAAAACATGGTCACTGGCGTTTAGAGAAATCAGCAATCTCAGGGGGAAAACTAATGGAAAACCAAATGACTTGTAATACAAAGAGTGCTGGGGGCAACAGGGCTTATTTTTTACGCGGTGTTTGATTACCCTTACTAGGCTGTACATTATATCATTTTTTCAGTATCAGGTTGTGAGTTTTAAAAAGTTTTTTTTTAAGTCTGGAGCACTTCTTCCATGTGCAAGCCGTTAATAAAAAAACATTTGGTGAACAAGTAAAATACATCCAAGTTGAAAGTTCAAATTCCCAAGGTACTGCAAATTACTATCAGGATTATGTTTTTTTAAAAGCCAACAAAACCCAATCCAAAAATGGGCAGAAGACCTAAATAGACATTTCTCCAAAGAAGATATACAGATTGCCAACAAACACATGAAAGGATGCTCAACACCACTAATCATTAGAGAAATGCAAATCAAAACTACAATTAGGTATCACCTCACACAAGTCAGAATGGCCATCATCAAAAAATCTACAAATGCTGGAGAGGGTATGGAGAAAAGGGAACCCTCTTTCACTCTTGGTGGGAATGTAAATTGATACAGCCACTATAGAGAACAATATGGAGGTTCCTTAAAAAACTAAAAATAGAACTACCATATGACCGAGCAATCCCACTACTGGGCATATACCCTGAGAAAACCATAATTCAAAAAGAGTCATGTACCACAATGTTCATTGCAGCACTATCTACAATAGCCAGGACATGGAAGCAACCTAAGTGCCCATCGACAGATGAATGGATAAAGAAGATGTGGCACATATATACAATGAAATATTATTCAGCCATAAAAAGAAACAAAACTGAGTTATTTGTAGTGAGGTGGATGGACCTAGAGTCTGTCATACAGAGTGAAGTAAGTCAGAAAGAGAAAAACAAATACAGTATGCTAACACATATATATGGAATCTAAAAAAAAAAAAAAAGGTTCTGACGAACCTAGGGGCAGCACAGGAATGAACACGCAGACGTAGAGAATGGACTTGAGGACACGGGGAGGGAGAAGGGTAGGCTGGGACGAAGTGATAGAGTAGCACTGACCTATACACACTACCAAATGTAAAGTAGATAGCAAGTGGGAAGCAGCTGCATAGTACAGGGAGATCAGCTCAGTGCTTTGTGACCGCCTAGAGGGGTGGGATAGGGAGGGTGGGAGGGAGACGCAAGAGGGAGGGGATATAGGGATGTACGTATGCATATAGTTGACTCACTTTGTTATACAGCAGAAACTAACACAACATAGTAAAGCAATTATAGTCCAATAAAGATGTTAAAAAAATAAAAAGCAAACATAAGGAGCATCACAAGACCCTGTTAAGTGGACGTAAGTAAGCAGGGGGAAAAGAAATAAGCTGTTTCCGCCCGGTTTCGAACCGGGGACCTTTCGCGTGTTAGGCGAACGTGATAACCACTACACTACGGAAACCCGCCTGCTGGAAACGCCTGAGAAAGTCCTTGGTATCGCTGTTGTAACGTGCAATTCACAAGCACTTAAAGGTAGGGTTAGCGTAACTTTTAACAGAAAGAACAATGAAACCCCCCCCCAAAAAGGAAAAATAACCGTATGTCCAGTTGAACAGTACTACCATTTCAAAAGTTGGAATTTGCATACACTTTTTTCAAAGCCCCTAGTTAGAAACCGGGCACCCGTTGGTTGCACTTTTTTTGGGTTTACTTTCTTCTACGGAAAAGAAGTGTCATATTAGTTTCTTTTCTTCGCGTTACGCTGTTGACAGTCCCGGATGAGTTTCGGGGCTTTGGCCGGCCAGGAAGGGCTGGCCGCACGCGAATCCCGGAGTCCCGGCTCTCGCAGCCGGGCGCAGCTCCGCGCAGCCCCGAACTTCCTAGCTGTTACTTAGCTAGCGAGAAAGCGATCCTTTCAGCCTCTGGTGGAGGGACGTGTCGTTAGCTCTTGAATTTCCTCCTCTGCTCTGTACTTGTTTTAGACGGCACTTGTTTTAAAATCTTCTACAGGGTGTGCAAAATTGAAGAGGTTAAAAAAGAAAATCAGACATCAAGAAGCACTTTTTTGGCGCGCAACATGCATAAATTTTTCTAAGCCTGAGCTTCATATGACCTAAGGAATATCGTTTTCCCTGCAAAGAGGCAGACACATCCTTATGCCTAAACATCAAGAATTTTTAGGGAATGAGAATGAGCTTCCATATTACACCGGGGGCGGGGGCGTGGGGTGCGTAACCTGATGGGATTGCTTAAAAAATTTAAAAGTGAGATTATACTTTCTTGGTTTTGAGTACGTTTTGCTTAAAAAATTTAAAAGTGAGATTATACTTTTTTGGTTTTGAGTACGTTTTGCTTAGAAAACACGGGGAAAGAAACACAACAAAGTACTGCCCAGAATGTATAGAAATAATAATAAAAGTATTTAAAACCCACTTTAAGTCCTAGCACTTTTTCCCTTTCTCTTTTTAGAAGTTCAGAAGCATGAACCGTGCCTCCCCTGCTACGACACTTTACCCTGTCAAATCTCTCCACCTTTCTCCAGTTTCGAGGGCGCATTTCAGAGCTTCCCGCAGGCCCTTGGACAGACATCTATTAACCAGGATGTAATGACGTTGAGAAATAAAACTGTTTTTATGGCTCATGGAGGTATTAGAGAAAGCCTCTTGTGAAGGGTTAGATTTGTATCTAGCTTTTTGGGAAGAAAGTCAGGTTTTCCTGATATTGGTATTCCCGGATTCCAAGGGGGTGAAGAGTGGTCCAACCCGGGTGAGACGCAATCGTGGGTGGCACTTTAGAGTGCACCTTGCATCCATTGGGTCCCCGGCCTGGGGCTCCCCTCCGCCTCCCGCCCCCCCCCCCCCAGCCCCCGGCTCCCACCAGCCCGGCTCAGGCCCCGCGGGGCCGTGCCGGGGTCTCTATGACGCGGCGTTCCAGGTCGTCGGACCGGCACATCACTTTCCCCGCTCTCCGCGCAGCCCGCAGCCAGGGCAGCCCGAGCGGCCGGGCGACAGGAGGCGGCGGCGACATGAGCTACTACCAGCTACCGGTGGTGATCGACAACGGCTCAGGAGTGATCAAGGCGGGCCTGGCTGGGTCCCGGGAGCCCCAGTTTGTCTACCCGAACATTATAGGCCGCGCCAAAGGCCAGACCTGGGGGTCAGAGGGCGCGCAGGAAGTGTGCGTGGGAGACCAAGCGCAGCAGCGGAGAAGCTCACTTTGCATCAGGTACCGCCTTCTCCCGGCGGGCAGGACCCTCGTGGAGGCGAAGTAGGGGGAGCCCAGAGGAGGGGCCCGATACTGAGAGGAAGGATAAGAAGTGAGGAACAGGAAAGTCTCTGCCAGCTATCATTATTGCAAACGCTCGAGCCACAAATCTCTGAGGGTACCACATACCTAAAGAGTGAACATCACTTGCTCCCTCTATCTATTCAAATGTATTCAAACGTACAAACACAATTATCGTTCATAAAATACAAGTTCATTTAGGAATGTTAATTCCAGGTACCTTTGTCTTCTGGGCTATTTGTTTTCAACTAACTGATACTAAAACTGTGAAGATTTCCCTATTTTTTTTTTTTTTTTTAAAGCCAAAAAGGGTATTCCAAAGAGGCAGGGAAGATGGAAAGCAACAAAAATTGCAGAGGAAGGTAGCTGGGCTATCTTTTGCTGGCAGTTACCATCTCTGAGAGGCTCTGGCAGACACTGCCCATAAAGGGCTACTGGTAATAAATATGGGGATTAACCCATGTTTGAAGACAGTAGACACTGGAAAAATGTAAAGCTGCCATTTATCTTATTGCTTTTCCTACAGCTACCCAGTGGAGCGTGGTCTCATTACTTGCTGGGGGGACATGGAGATCATGTGGAAGCATATCTATGACGATAACCTGAAGCTAAGGCCCTGTGATGGCCCAGTCTTGATTACAGAGTCAGCACTGAACCCACTGGCCAACCGGCAATGGGTCACTGAAGTATTTTTTGAGCATCTGGAGGTTCCTGCCTTCTATATGTCCATCCAGGAGGTGCTAGCTCTCTTTGCTGCTGGCTTCACAACTGGCTTTGTGCTGAATTCAGGTGCTGGGGTTACCCAGTGTGTACCCATCTTTGAGGGTTACTGTCTGCCTCATAGTGTCCAGCAGCTAGATCTGGCAGGTCTTGACCTTACCAACTACCTCATGATGCTGTTGAAGGAGCATGGCATCATGCTGCTTAGTGCTTCACACAGAAAGATTGTCACAGACATTAAGGAAAACTATTGTTATGTGGCAATGAACTTTGAAGAGGAAAAGGCCAAGAAAGCTGATTGTATAGAGAAGGTTTACCAACTACCTGATGGGAAGACACTCAAACTCCATGACCAGCTCTTTCATTGTCCAGAGGCCCTCTTCTCTCCAAGTCTCATGCATCTTGAGACCCCTGGCATTGATAAGATGTGCTTCAGCAGCATAATGAAATGTGATACAGATCTGAGGAATTCCTTTTTCTCCAATATTATCCTTGCTGGGGGATCAACCTCTTTCCCTGGTTTAGATAAGCGGCTAGTTAAAGATATAGCAAAGGTGGTGCCTGCCAACACCCCTGTGCAGGTTATTGCTCCCCCAGAAAGGAGAATATCAGTGTGGATGGGAGGCTCTGTTCTTGCATCCCTCTCTGCCTTCCAGGACATGTGGATCACCGCTGCAGAATTTAAAGAAGTCGGACCCAACATAGTGCACCAAAGATGCTTCTGAATACAGATAAAATGGTTAGAAGAAAATGTTGTGAGTAAATGTGACAGAAAACTTTGGATATTATATGTTGCGGGGAGAACAAAATATTTCAGTTATTGGAAGGTCCATGTCTCTGTTGCATTTCTATAATGGGGGCAAATAATGATGAAGCAGTCAAATAACATATTTATTGAGTAGAACCAAATTAAATGCTAGAGGAGACATTACTCTTTTAATTTTATTTATTTGGCTGTGCCGGGTCTTAGTTGCGGCAGGCGGGCTCCTTAGTTGCAGCATGCATCTGGGATCTAGTTCCCTGACCAGGGATGGAAGCCGGGCCGCCTACATGGGAGCGTGGAGTCTTAACCACTGCACCACCAGAGAAGTCCTGAGAAGATGTTATTATTTACCTTGTAGATCTTACACTTCCTTTGGAGGGAGAGAGCAATTTGTGGTACAACATGATATGTGCCAAATGAGTGATACAGATTGAAGGTTGTTGAAGTTTATGGAAGGAAGGTGGCTATAAGGGAAGATTTCATAGCAGAGTTATGCCATCATGAATGGGATGGCATTAGGATGGTGTGGGAGCATAATAAAAGAGAGCAGATATTCAGAAGAGCATAGTGGAAATGAGCAAGAAGCTAGATATGAGGATGAACAAAGCATATTCAAGGCATGTTTAATACACTGGTTTTGTTAAAATGAAGAGCCCGTATTGAACAGACTAAGAGCAATGACTAGGAAGGCAAATTAAGGCCAGAGACTGGAAGGCTTTGTTTTAAATGTCCTATAGGCAAAACAGGTACCATTAAAGATTTGAAAACAGGAGACATAAGGAAATTAGGATGAATGTGGTGGTAGTTTAGAGGATAAATTGGACTGGGAAAGGCCCTGGAGATTCAGTGATCAATTAGAAAGTTGTCAGTGTAGATATAAAGTAGTCAAGTCTTATACTCAAGATTATAAGCAATAGGAATTAAAAAGAAGAAATTATGAAAAACTGACAAGTCTTGGTGCCTAATTAGTTATGAAGGGGAAAGAAGGGTCTGAAATGACGAAGGTAGCTGAGAGAATGATGGCAGTGTTGACATAACTCAAAGTATGTAGTATCTGCTCTATGCAAAGCACCGTGCTAAGTGCAGTAGTGCTAAATCAGGAGTCAGATTGTGTCCTTAAGAAGCCAGCAGTCCAGTGTGAGAGGTGAAATTCATACTTTAACTGCAATAATATAAGGTGAAAAGTGATTTAGTGTTCTAAGAGAAGTATAAAATGGGACTCATAGGAGGGAAAACAACTTAAAGGCTCAGGGAAGGCTTTTGGGGGCTGGGCTTGAAGCTGAAATTTAAACCTAATAGAGTGCCTGTCCTTCTGAATTTAGGGGCAGTATATGTGGGTTCAGGTCCAGGCCCTGCCACCTACCGGCTGCATGATTTAAACAAATTGTTTAAACATTTTGAAGATCAATTTCCTCATTGATAAGTGGGGTTGCTAATCCTAATCCTTATCTGTCTCACAGGGTCCTTATGAAATACAAATGAGATAATGTCTCTATGGGAACTTTCAAAATGTTATTTTTTGCTTACAGAATTAGACAATTTATAGGTCCAGCTCATGCTACTTCCTCCATAGTCAAAATCGATTATTTGTATCCTTCAGCACATTATATTACTTGTACTTTTATTGACCACTTAATTTATGCAGCCTTATCTTTTGGTTTGCTTGTCTTTCTCCCTTACTAGATATGTGCTTAAAGGACAGGGATTGTGGGCTTTCTCTTTTCATCTCTGTCCCCTTCCCTGATGACTTCTGTGGTGCACTCCCAGTAGATATGCAGATATATAGAATTGACCAGAAGCACACTGATGGCAGAGGGAACATTAGGGCAAAGCCTCCAAGGTGTAAAAATCATGGGCATGTACAAGCAGCAGGAAGTAATTCAGTTTGGCGTGAAGCATTTGTGAAGAGGTGCATTTCATTCTTTGAAATGTGTTTATCATTTTAGTGATTGTAAGCAAAACTACTAGATTGGATAAGGTGTAGAAAATGATTATCTGAGAGCAGTTTGAATAGTCAATGCTGTACTCACTAGAGTCACAAGCACTGTAGAGAGAATTGTTGCAGGAAGGGGGACCCCTTCCAGGGCCCGGGAGTGGGCTCTTGTCTAACACTCGGAAATGAATAGTCCGAGGAGACACACATGCTGACAAAGCAAGAGGCTTTATTGGGAAGGGGCGGCGGGGCGGAGAGCAGCAGGGTAAGGGAACACAGGAGAACTGCTCTGCCACGTGGCTCGCAGTCTCGGGTTTTATGGTAATTGGGTTGATTTCTGGGTTGTCTCTGGCGAATCACTCTGACTCAGGATCCTTCCTGGTGGCACACGCATCACTCAGCCAAGATGGATTCTAGCGAGAAGGATTCTGGGAGGTTGGTACAACACATGGACTGGAGTCTCCTCTCTCCTTTTGACCTTTCCCAAATTCTTCCGGTTGGTGGTAGCTTGTTAGTTCCGCATTCCTTACCAGGACCTCCTGCTTAAGATACCTCTCGCAAGTGGTTACTATGGTACCTGGCCGGGGCAGGCGGTTTCAGTCAGTGGTTCCCCTAACAGAATGATCCCAACCCCCCTCACTTTAGAATTCTTAAAGTGCTTTTTTTCTAAAAGAAATTTCGGCTAAGCTGTTTAGATACATTTGTCTAATTTAAACTTCAGCATCCCAGAGAGACGGGCAAGACAAATAGTATTCCCATTTACAAATTAAGAAGTTGAGATGTAAAGAGGTTAAGAGATGTAAATTTAAAGTGATCTCCGAAGTAGCTTGCTAGGTTAGGCAGGCGCACCGTCCTTAACTGTGGTTTCTTAGGCAGTTAACCCAACAACTAGCCTGGAATATTCTGTACAGATTCTAGCCTCTTCATTGGGGTCATAGATGATCCTTTTCAGGTAATCTAGGGAAAGGAAATAAAATGTGAAATTTCCGTTTAGTTATATTTTCCCCTATCTTAAATCATATCAAACCAACCCCCTTAACATTTTACTTTTCTTTCAGATCGCGGTGCCAATAGCGACAACTCCATGAAGTTCACCCAATTGAAGAGTTCAACTTTTAAGATTAGCCAGTTATATGAAAAACAGCATGTACCGGCCAATATAAAAACCTGCTACAATTTATGGTGCATTGTTCTTTTTTAACACAACCACGACACAACATTAAAGCAAAGTCAATGACTGAAAAGCCTTTATTTCCTAATAAAAGGGAGATTCAGTCCTCAATGTTGAGATCGAGGAGGGAGTAGTTATACGTAATAAAACAACCTCTGCTCAAGAAGTTGAAGAGTAGGCTTTCTAAGGAAGGGAACAGGTCAGGATCGCGGAGGCAGCCCAATGAACCAAGCCAAGATTCTGTTCGGGAATCTATTTTGGTAAAGTTCTCTAACAAACGTGATGATCCGAACTGAGAATCACTGTTTTGGCCCTACAAGTTTTGTATGAACTCCACTTCTTTAAGATAGTAACGTGCACCTCGCCTGGTCTGTAAGGGATGGAAAACAGCGCTAAGAAGCATTCAAGTTAGTTTTCAAATTACAAGTTAATTCGCCTCAAGAAAAGACCCAAATCCTCCCGTAGGGAACGTGTGGGTGGGGCGGCGATTGTCCTCATGGCCGGAAACAGAACTTTTGAAAAAAAATTTTGCGAGACCGGCTCTCGCGAGAGCCGTGGCGGGAGGGTCCCAGCCAATCCGCGCAGGTGGCGGCCGCTCCCTTTATAAGGAGACGCTGGAGGAGGCGCTGTGGGTTGCGGAGGGTGGGCCCGGGAGTGGTGGCTGCCGTCTTTTGTCTAACCCTAATTGAGACTGGCGTAGGTGCTGCGCTTTTGCTCCCCGCGCGCTGTTTTTCTCGCTGACTTTCAGCGGGCGGAAAAGCCTCGGCCTACCGCCATCAACCATCCAGACTGAAGCAAACAAAAAATGTCAGCCGCTGGCTCGCTCACCTCTCCCGGGAACCTGCGTGGCTCGCCCGCCCAGGCCCCGCGCCCCGCCTGAGGCCGCGGTCGGCCCGGGGCTTCTCCGGAGGCGCCCACTGCCGCCGCGAAGAGTTGGGCTCTGTCAGCCGCGGGTCGCTTGGGGGGCCGAGGCGAGGCTCTTACCGCAGGGAAAGGAACGGAGCCGGTCCCCGCGCGCGGTGCGCTTCCCTGAGCCGTGGGACGTGCACCCGGGACTCGGCTCAGACACTTGCAGCTGGAGGAGCTGCGGGGGTGGGGCACGGGCAGTCTGCTTTCTCCTTGGAAGGAGGGACTCCGTTCGTGCGCGTCCGTCTCCCTCGCCGTCAGTGGTGGGCCTGTGGGCCTCCAAACTTGCAGATTGGACCACAGTGCGTGCAAATCAACTGTCAGAAGGACACGTGGAGGCATCTCCAAAATTGGTCCAAATGAATGGGCAGTTAGCCTAATAGCCAGCTAGCCGTTCCTGTGTAGGGCTTTTTTGTCCTCCCCCTCCTCTGGTTTTGTTGCCCTTTATCATAGTATCACAACGCAGTTCCTACTCTGCGGATTTTGTCGAGGTTTTTGCCTCTTCCAAAGTAGATCACGATCAGTCCCGACAATCGGGTATGGAAGAGCAGTGATTGTTTTTTTGTGAGATTATTAAACACTTAATATTTGTTAACTGGAAGATCTAGTCTGTTCTTAAAACAGTGGAAATTCTGTTCCTTAATGGTCGTTGCTTTTCGTCTTTGTCTCCGTCTTTGGATGCAAAGTATTAAGTGGTGACAGAAAAGTGTACGAAGAAATATATATCCCTCCCCCCCCCGCCAAGAATTGGGTCAGGTTTCTTTGCCCGGGGGTGGGGGGGGGGGAAAGAAAAGAAAAAGGCCCATTAGGAAACAATCAACAGGTCATTCTGCCCATTTGTCTCCGAAACCTAACTTCCAGGTTTATGTGGGAATTGAAGTCAGTGCCTTCACTTCCTTGAGACAGCCATTCTGGCGGCAATTGCTGGGAGAGAGAGTACCCAGCAGCCTGAATTATAAAGGCAAATTATCAGTGTGATATCCAGCCTGGAGCTGGACCCGAAAATGGAAAAGAAAAATCAGGACCATGTCGGTATATACATGAACGTGTCTAGCATTTCATCCTGTTGCCTGAAGTAGGTCCCTCAGTGTCGTCTAATACAATTCTTAGCCTGCAGTTAAGAAATGTGAAAAACCTGGACTGCACTGTTTCTGGTAATATTCTCGAAGAAGGAAAACGTTTTCCCATCAGCATGGTTTTGTGGAAAGAACATGGGGTAGGTTAGTGAATGACGTTCTAGTTCTGACTTTGCCAAAGATTTTTCTTGGTTTTTCAGGTAACTCAGCTAGCTTCACTAAACTTCCATTTACTCAGAAAGTGACCTTTTAAGATCGTTTTTGAAGACTGCCAGGGTTCCTTGAACTAGAAATAAATAGATGTCTTTTGTTCTTGCTCCATCTAGTGGTACTTTTGCTTCTCCACATGTACAAAATTTGTGATGGAGTCTGCCCTGAGGCAAGGATGGCCACTTACTGGGGAGAAGGTTCCCACCTACTGGGGAGAAGGCCCTTTTTTTTTTCTTTTTTGCTTTCGGCCTCCTGAGGCCTGCAGGGTTTCCCAAACACATGCCCCCTGCAGTGGAAGCCCGTAGTCTTAACCACTGGACTGCCAGGGAAGTCCCTCTCTCTCTCATTTTTAAAAAAGAAAGTAGTGATTTAATAAAGACAATTTAAAAGACCACAGCCGTTTTCTAGTTCTTATACTTGAAATCCTCTCCTCGACAAATGTCTTGTAAACATTCCAAAGGAAAATCCTCAGTATTATGAACATTTGATATATTTTTTTCTGTTTTGGCAGAATGATTCTCTTCATTAAATTATATAATTTTGGAGCAAGAAGGGGCCATAGAGTTCAACCAATGAGATAATTTACATGACAACATTTTGGAGATAATAATTATGGCAAATGTGACTTCTTATTGCTACAAGATTTGAGTCCCTCTACCAGATGAAGAAACTCCCTTGGCTAAGTTAATTTTTTGCAGAGTTGGGACCAGCAGTTAGCCCCCTGAACTTTAAAGTCCAGTGTTCTGTTTACTGTGTGGCACCTTAAAGCTGCATTGGCTTGCCTGGGAAAGATGATTAGTGTTAGCTCCACCACCATTTTCTGGTTTAAAATAAAATAACATCTTTAAAGGTTACTTGCCTGTGAGCTTAGTTTTCATCCCCTGCTCTCTTCCCTCCACAACCTTCTTTGATAGGATTTTGTGCTGGAAAGTCCATTGTGTGTTTCACTAGCTTACAAGTACAGTTTACTCTTGTTATTTGTGGTAGTATGCTCTATAAAGTCACCTTAACACTGAATTAGTGAATATGAAACCATTTCTCCTAGGGGAAATACAAGATTAGGTTCCTGAGAGCCTCTAGTCACATCATTTTCATCAACTGATCAATGAATAATCTTGTTTTATGTGTGTTTCTATTTAAGGACACCTTATTTAATATATATTATTTATTCATTAACATTGAACTCATATTCAACAACACTGTATATAGCTCTTGCCTGTATATGAGCTGATCTACACATATATTTTCTGTAGGCATATCACAGCTTTCTTTCACTTAGGAACACCAGACAGCACTTCAGCACTATACTTGGGGTCATTTTAAACAGCAAAATCATCGACAAGCACAAAAATGAAAAAAAAAAAAAAAAAGTGCCACTAAATAGATCACAAAAAGGGCACTTGTTTACAGTGTTCTTTTTGGAATAAGTAGGCAGCGTGTCCCCTTGTTGGACCTCAGTGGGGAAACTTTGTGTCAAGTGACTCAAATTTTTCACTGCTCAGCATGTGTCCATGAATGACTGTAAAAACGCTGTAGCTATTGATTTTGGGGTTACAAATAAATTTTAGTAGGTGGATTTACAAATATGGAATCTGCGAATATTGAGGATTGCCTATACTTCAAGGTCTTTGCAACCCCTGTACCTGAGAGAGACTGCATGTATCCACATGGCCCCGGAAGTACTTGGGGCTGATTTCATGCCTTTAACAGTATTTAAACAGTGATTTGCAAAGGGTTTTAATGGGGGAAGGGGTAAATGAAATTTGAAAATAACTATTTGTCTCATTTATTTATTTTTAGTTACTTATGATGAATTTCAAATAATAAAGGAGAATGTGAGAATTTAATGCTCGTGAAGGAAGTTATAGCTTTAAAAATATTGAGAAACATGGGTTTTGTTTTGTCTTTAGAAAGAGAGGCTTCTTTTCCAAGGTCCTGGGTTGGCTATAGTTTTTGATTCTGAGGATGAGGTGAGTTTTAATTTAGTTTGTCCTGGTTCTGCAGTCAAAAATTCCATATTGGCCTGGCTCAAGACATAAGAGACAAATAGAAGACACCTGCACCCTCACTCACACAAAGTGTAGAGGAAAAGTAGTTTTAAATTAAACTAAGGTGAGGATGAAATGACAAAAGGTAATTGTCATTCCTTCCCCATTTATTCTTTTAAGGTAATAATGTGTGATGGAAGTAAAAACAGCAAAAATACCCAAGGCTTAGGCCAAGGTTTGCAAATTTAAATATCTGCAGTGCACCAGAAGGAAACAAAAGGAGTGAATCACACCAAGAATAAAGACTGTGGAGATGGTGGGGGAAATATCCCTTTTACAGGGGAAGCAGCCTTGTGGGAACGGAGGCCTAAAATTGGAAATATTTCAGGGGGAGACAAAAAGTTTAGTTTATGTGAAGACTGATTTTAAAATGTTGATAGTTAATTTAAAATAAAATTACATATTGTGTGTGTGTAATAAATAATTTGGATGGCTTTTATTCCTGAGTCCTGAGAAGTAGCTTCCATATCCTTGGAATTTCCTGATTGGTAGGAGTGCCTTTCTTATTCCTGGTGGGCCCCTCAGACAACACCTATAGCTTATGGGATGACCTAGATTGGACTGGTCACATCAACAAGACCAAACATGTCCTTATCAGCCAGACCTCCTAGGAGAGGAGTGGGGCTAGAGACTGACTAATGACTCAACCAATCATGCTGACGTAATGAAGTCCCAGTCAAAACTCTGGAAACTTTGAAGCTTGGGTGAGGAAGCTTCACATTGGGGACCCTCCCAGACCTCACCCTGTACATCTCTCTCTTTGGCTGGTTTGGATTTGAATCCTTTTTCTATAATAAAACTGTAATCATAAGTATAGCACTTTTCTGAGTTCTGCGAGTCATTCTAGTGAATTATCTAACCTGAGGGGTTAGCCAGCTGAATTGTAGCCAGCTGGTCAGAAGTGAGGATGGCTTGGGGAACCCCAAACTTTAAGCTGGTGTCTGAAGTAAGGGCAGTCTTGTGGAGAACTGTGTCCTTAACCTGTGAAGTTTGACCTAACTTGGGTGTTGGTGTCAGAAGTCATTGCAATGGGCCACTCAAAAAACCTTTTGAGGAAAAATCTGGCCCATCATAGCTACTAATCTGTGACCTTTGGCCTACACAAATTCAATGATACCAGAAGTCAGGAATGATTTTCCCAGAAGTATGGGAGTTTGGGCCATCCCACCAGTTACAGGCTTATGCAAGATAATTGTACGTGAAAGGAGGCTATGCTCTTAGCATCTTTTATAGGCCCCTGGGAATATCACTAAAGACAGAAATTTCAAAATAAATCTTTAATAATATTCTGAAAATAGAACTGGAACTCCTCCCCCACATATAGGACTTAGGACACCTACGGTATTTGCTCTTATGAATCAGCCTGAGGGATAGGCCTGTCCTTCAGTGTCCATTCTTTCAGATCCTGGTGGGGCTGTGAGGAGAGCGAAATCTGACTACAAGTTGGATCTGTTTCTTTTACTTTAACCTTTGCTTCCCGTTGCTTTTGTTCACTAAAAGGATACTGTCTATACACAATGGCCTGCCTCAGGGAACACTGCCCCTCTTCCTGAATGTTAAACAAAAGTGCCTTTGTTCAGGGAAACATCCTGACCCTGTCCACCTGTGGATGGCTGAAGAAAGAAGAAATTAACACATCCCCTCCTCGAGGCTGGCCATTCCAGGGGACATATGTGAATCTTATGGCCTTCTTACTTTACTTCCTCCGCCTCTCTGTTCTATAAAAGAAACTGGCATCCAAACCCCAGTAAGATGGTTTTTCAGAGACACTAGTCTGTCATCTTCTTGGTCTGCCACTTTCCAAATAAAGTCGTATTCCTTATGTCAACACCTCATCTCCCGACTCATTGTCCTGTCATGCAGCAAGCAGAGCTTGGACTTGGTAACATGAGGAGGCTTATACCATCACTTGGTGGAACTGAGGCCATTTCTTCCATACCCTTCCTCCACCTTGGTTTAGCTCTCCCTTCTTAGAAAGTCATCACAGTGTGCAGTATTGAAACCAAGCAGGACCCTGTGGGGCTCCTGGGTACAAATCCTTTCTGTGTCGCCCATTTCTGTTAGGTTGGCCAAAAAGTTCATTCCGGTATTTCCATAACATCTTTTTTTTTTTGGCTGCATTGGGTCTTTGTTGATGCGCATGGGCTTTCTCTAGTTGTGGTGAGTGGTGGCTATTCTTTGTTGCGGGCTTCTCATTGCAGTGGGTTCTATTGTTGTGGAGCACAGGCTCTGGGCACACAGGCTTCAGTAGTTGCAGCATGCGGGCTCAGTAGTTGTGGCTCATGGGCTCTAGAGCACAGGCTCAGTAGTTGCACAGGCTTAGTTGCTCCGCGGCATGTGAGATCTTCCCGGACCAGGGATCGAACCCATGTCCCCTGCATTGGCAAGCGGATTCTTAACCACTGCGCCACCGGGGAAGTCCCTTCCATAACATCTTATGGAAAAACCCCAACACACTTTTTGGCCAACCCAATAGTTCCTAGGAAATAGGCTTCACTCAGCCTCCATGAACTTCCCTGAGCTTCAAAGGGCAGGTTCAAACAGTTGCTAATCAAGGAGGAGAGAGAATGCAGAAACAAGGGAGGAGCAGTCAAGAAACAATAGTGTAGCCTTGGGGTAGGGTCCCGGTTCCTCCTCAAGGAATATTTATAACAATATCTTTGAGTTCTTCTGCAGAACTAAGGCCCCCACCCAGGTGGAGGATGGTAAGTTCAGACTGAGCACAAGATTCCTGGAGCACCACCCTGGGTTACCTCACCACCAACCAATCAGAAGAAAGTCATACACCCTATAGCCCTCACCCCAAATTTTGCCTATAAGAACTCTTCCCCAAAAACCAATTGGGAGTTCAGGTTTTTTGAGCACAAGCCACCAGTTCTCTTTGCTTGGCCCTGCAATAAACCTTCCTCTGCTCCAAACTCTGACGTTTTGGTTTATTTGGCCTCACTCTGCAACACGCACACAAACTTTGTTTGATAACAGTATCTTCAAATTCTCATTTCTTCCTTGAGAGAAAAAGGAAACAGGAAGAAATGGTCAAACAATTTTAGCCTGGGTTCTGACCTGGCCAGAAGAATCTAATATAAAAGTCACCCAACTTCAGATTCTACATTTATTAAATGGATATACTAAGACTTACCTTTAATGGCTTTATTAAAGAGGAGAAGTAGGTCTTATTCTCATAGTTTGCAAGGAATGATTTTACAGCTCTCTGATAGGAGCATTGTGGCTACTCCAGCAGAAAGTGGTTTTGATTTGTGTTGGGTATACAGGTAAAGGATGTGTGGAGAAGGGTGGAAGTGCTAATGTCAAGTTTTTTATATAACACTGATTATGAACTTGGTGCACATCTGCAATAAGACATGTTGTTCTAGGGACTTCCGTGGTGATCCAGTGGTTAAAATTCCATGCTTCCACTGCAGGGGGCACAGGTTCAATCCCTGATTAAGGAACTGAGATCCAGCATGCTTCACGGCTGGCCAAAAAAAAAAATAAAGTTGTTCTAGATGATGTTCACTATCCTATATTTTGTCTTGAGAGTTGTAGGTTTTTACTTTGGTGATATTTATGTGTGTACCATGACTGTCTATGTTAGAAATGTTAAAATGAATAATTATAGGTATTTAAAGCAATTCTAGGAAAACCCATCAGAAAAAAAATACAGCAATGAAGAAATAAAAATACTGAATTTTTATGTCAATTTTTGAATGAGGATATTATAGCTAAAATGAAAAGCATTATTTATATATATCATTTGCAGAAAATAGTTGAATTCATCTCACCATTACTTAGAAAGTAAGTAGCTTACTAAAGTGAACCAAGTGACTTATTTTCAACCTTGGGAGAAAAACTCAATTAAAGCTACAGTTGAACTATAATGGCACCAAGGAGTTCAACTCGACCTCATATGCCAGATGATAATCATCTTTCAAGTGTACAAACAAGGAAGCATAGTTATCAAAGAATGAGAAATACATTTGTTCAAAGACCATTTACTGCTTTAACAAGAGGTGAAAGCTTGCCAGAAATGTATAAACACCTAACACGGTGCTATTCATAGGCTTAACATGTTCAAAGACTTGGGGGGCAATTTAAAAATATCTTTGAAGTTGTGGGTATTCATCATCATATCTAATAATGCTTACTTTCTAGAGCCCCTCTCTAAGGAGGGCAAAGCAATTTATCTGACTTATTTTCATGACATCCTTGTGAGATAAGGCAACTACCATTATCTCCATCTTGTAAATGGAGAAACTAAAACACTGGGAGGTAAAATCACTTGAAGAAGGTCAGTAGCAGGCCCAAGAATTTAAACATACACATTAAAGCTTTGAACTCCCATTTTAGTTTAACTACAGAAAACTAAACAAAGAATTAAAAAAATAAGCATCTCATACTTTTTCTTTCTCCTTTTCAGTTAAAGAATAATTAATGGTCAATCATTTTGTCCTTGTTTGCCTTGGTAAGGGAAACTGTCTAAAATCAGGCTTTTCACAATAAGTAGACTCTTATTACACTGGAAGGAATGAAATATTTGCAAAGCTGTGACATTCATTTAACAAACACTTACTAAATGCCTAGTCTGTAACATGTTGCTTTGTTGAGACTTCAAAGGTGAAAAACATATTTCCCATCCTTAAAGATCTTCCTGGAGAGTAAGATTATATAAGCAGATTATAAATTGCAGTTCAGTGTTATTTAAATTTAAGTAAATTCTTCATTTTATTCCCCAAATCCTTCCTCACTTTTCCCATCTCGGTAAGCGCCGCTGCCATACACTCAATTGCCCAAACCAGTAATCTGGGCATCACCCTTGCCTCATTCTCCCCTCACCTCATCATATCCTCTGGTCTATCTCTAATTCATTCCATTGCCACCACCTTACTCCCGTTCACTATCATCTCCTTCACAGACCTTCTGACTAGTTCTCTGCTTCTTATCATGTCCTCTACTCACCACAAAGTCATTCTTCACAAAGCAGCCTGAGTGAGCTTATTAAAATACTAACTGAACCGTGTTTCTTCTCTTCAGTAGTTTCACATTGCACTGGGAATAAAATCCAAAATTCGTATCAAGGTTTTGCATGATCTGGTCCCTCCTTACCTCTCCAACCTCATTTTACCCCCTCTTCTTTTACACTGTGCTCCAGCCACCCGGGGCCTCCTCCTTTCGGTTCCCAGGACTTGCCAAGATCTTTCTCACCTTAGCTCCTCTGCTTAAATTGCTCTGCCCTGGCACTTGCAGTTTTTGACACCTTCTCATCGTCATCTCAATTTAGATACCACTTCCTTGGAAGCCTCTCTGGCCCCCTTTTAAAGCAACTTCCCCTTCGTAGTATGACATTATGTTGGTTACCCTCATACCATGTTCTCCTGATTTGTAATAAATTATTTGCTTATTGTCTGTCTTCCTCACTGGGCTGTAAGTATAGAGGCAGGGGCCAAATCATTTGCGTCATTGAAATATCCCTGGTGCCTGGTACATAATAGGTACTGAATAATTATTTGTCAAGTAAATGAATGAGTGCTATTGGGACAGAAGACAGACCACCTAATCGTAACTGCTATTTTACCAGCACAGAGGCAAACTGCTAAATAGGTATCTGCCAAGTAATAATGCTTTCTAATTTTTTTTCAGTTGTAAAATTAATGTAACAGTACCACAAAAAACGTTGAGAAGTAGAAAACAATCACATTTCAGTAAAACTCAAGTACCATTGGTATATTTCTATTTCCTTTTTGTATGTATATTTTATATAATTATAGCTGATAGGTACATTTAATGTAATTATTTTTCAAATTCTGCTTTTTACCCTTGGTAGTAAATCACAGGCATTACTTTTTGATATTACAGATCCTTCAGAACCATTATTTAATATTGTTACTTAATGTTCCATTGAATGATTGTACAATAATCTAGATAACACTTTGCCTACTGATGGATATTTAAGTTAATTTCAATTATTTTCCTGCTACCGTGAGTAATTATTATGCACAACATTTGCCATATTTTTTTAAAAAATTAATTAATTAATTTATGGCTGTGTTGGGTCTTCGTTTCTGTGCGAGGGCTTTCTCTAGTTGTGGCAAGTGGGAGCCACTCTTCATCGCGGTGTGTGGGCCTCTCACTATCGCGGCCTCTCTTGTTGCGGAGCACAGGCTCCAGACGCGCAGGCTCAGTAGTTGTGGCTCACGGGCCTAGTTGCTCCGCGTCATGTGGGATCTTCCCAGACCAGGGCTCGAACCCGTGTCCCCTGCATTGGCAGGCAGATTCTCAACCACTGCGCCACCAGGGAAGCCCAATATTTTAATTTATTTTTATTTTTGCCCACGTTGCGTGGCTTGTGGGATCTCAGTTCCCCCACCAGGGATTGAACCCGGGCCACAGCAGTGAAAGCCCGGAATCCTAACCACTAGACCACCAGGGAACTCCCTGCCATATTTTTAGATTATTCATTTGTTTAATTACTAAGAGTGCATGACTAACACAAGGGATAGTATTGGTTTGAAGGAGAATTGTCCAGACTTGTATAGTACGTCTGGGTAATCTACCTATTTTGCTTTCTCTTCTAAAATTTCCCAAAATAAAATTTTTTTCTGGGTTACCACATACATTTGCTAATCTAGAGCACTAGTTCTGGCCACAGCTTCAGACTTTGGGTAACTGTAGATTTAATCATTGATTTCTAGTCTCTAGAAGTTTTGTAGAGTCTAGAGTTTTCTAGAGTCCTTCTACTAAAATGAAGGACACATTATATCTTTCCTGTCTTATTCCTCATCCTCTTTCCTAACTTGCTTTCACGGCCAGTCAGTTTTAACAAAGCAGAAGGTAAAGATGACAGGGAGAATGAGAGAGAGAGAAAGAGAGAAGAGAAAGGGGAGAGAGAGAAAGAATGGCTAAAAACAGAGTGAGTCTATTTCTTGGGCAGCTTTGTGGTTCTGAGTTACAGGGACAAAGCATATCAGTGCAGAGGCTGAACATGGACATAATGGTGCCTCTCCTACATCACACCCTCCTCATGCATTCAGTTGCAGCCAGGCACTGTAGGTGGGATGGATTGACCCTTGCCTATTTCCGGAATGGTTCTAATTCCATCTCCCTTGCCGTTGTGATTGTTCTGGGATGGTCCAGGTGAAACAAGTCCAGCACTTCAGTTTAATGGTTGAGTGAAGTAAGGGTCTCTCTCTTCGGATGGGAATGAAGAAGCCAGAAACCAATGTTGCTGCTATTAGCAACTAAGAGGGAAACTATTCTGAGGACAGAGTCAACACATAAAGAAAGGCAGAATCCAGAGAAACACAGAGAGAGAGGTGGAATCCTTAATGGACTGTACTGAAAATCTTGCTCTACTTCTGGACTTTTCAAATACATGAACTGATAGATCACCTTGATTGTTTAATCCAGTTGGAGTCGAGGTTCTTGTTGCTTCTACTAAAATTACTTTAACGATGCAGAAGGACTGGCATGACTGCCAGTTTTACTGCTATCTTGCCAAGGAATGGTACGGTGGTCCTGTCCTAAAAGAGGGGTTAAGATGGCTTCTGTCCTAGAAGGAAATGTTCTCTGTAAGATAGGAGGCCTGACTCAGAGACCTCTGGGACCTGCTCTTCTTCCACTTTAAACTCCCATGCCCTGGACCCCCAATGATAAGTGGCATGTGGGATCTTAGTTCCCAAGAACCAGGGATCGAACCCACACCCCCTGCATTGGAAGTGCGGCCACCAGGGAAGTCCCAGCATTGACCTTTCTAAAGACAGGACTTGCAACTTTCAGATACTATATTTGCAAGTAAATTTTCTCCTATTAGGGATGCTTTGTAGCTATCAAATACCATGGAGGTGGCTTGTGATTATTTATAATATCAAACAGCAGAGGCACAGGGGCTGTAATGTTGAGGCAGAACCAATCTTGACAATAGACCTATGCTATTCAGGATATAGGCCCAAAGGCTAGGAAGTTGAAACCACAGAGTGTGCTTGGAATGCTTATCCTAAGAGGAGAAAGAATCTTTTCTTCTGTGTGTGTGTGTGTGTGTGTGTGTGTGTGTGTGTGTGGTATTGATGTGTAGCTTTTCAATAATGAGATATACAATAATGAAAACTTGAAGTTCTCCTGCCCTTCTCCATCTCCCACTCCCATTCTTTCCTTTCCCCAGAACAGGCTCTCACCTTATTTGCTTGGTTGTTTATTACAGAGAAATTCATATGAATAATGTTATAACTGAAGTGAGAATATCCATCTACTTTAATTTTTAATTCCTAGGTTTCTGTCTCGAGCAAATGGGATGGATACAGGGACTTAATAATATGAGGAAAAATAGATTTTGTAGGTAAGTCAATGATTCAGTGTTTTTATGTTGAGTGAGATGTGAAACATCCAAATGGAAATATTATACAGTTGCCATTAGTTCTAGTTTGTGTGTAGGACAGTCCCTGTTTGTGCCTATCATCCCAGTGTAATTATTAAAAATGTCCCTTTTCATTCTCAAAAATTTTGATTTATACAATGTGTTACACGGTCATATTATGTATTGGTAATATTAGTTTTAGTGGATTAGGGAGGCGTGATATTGTAAAAAGAAATATCTATTTGGTCTTCCTCTCCTTTTCTGGCACAGATCTCTTAAAACCCTTGGAATTCCCTAAGTGGTAAGAGTGATAAAGATGTCTTGATATTCATAACAAACTCCTTTCAGCTACACCTGAGTTTATGTTAATAAGGTGACTTTTGGAAAGCACCTAAGGTCGGGGGGCTGGTTGCTAGGGGAATCAACCAGGTGATTAGGGGTTGAAACTTTCAGTCCCACCACCTCCCTCCCACCCCTCCACATGAAGCTAGAGCCTAGGTCACCTGCAAGGATTCCTTCATTCTTCTAATACTCAAATAACCCTTCACTGAATACTTTAAAATACTTATTTTATTAGCACAGAAACACAGTCTTGTAGCTACTATTGTTTGAATTTTCTTAATGATTTTTAAAAATTATTTTTATTTTTATTGTTGGCTGCAGTGGGTCTTCGCTGCTGCGTGCGGGCTTTCTGTAGTTGCGGTGAGCCGGGGCTACTCTTTGTTGTGGTGACTCTTTGTTGTGGTGCACGGGCTTGGTTGCTCCGCGGCATGTGGGATCTTCCCGGACCAGGGATTGAACCTGTGTCCCCTGCATTGGCAGGTGGATTCTTAACCACTGCACCACCAGGGAAGTCCCTAAAAAGGAACCATTGATACTTGCAACAACGTGGATACATCTCAGGCATTACACTGAGTGAAAGAAGTCAGTCACACAAGGTCATATAAATATGATTCCACTTACATGACATTCTAAAAATGACAAAATTATAGAGAGGGAGATCGTGGTTGCCAGAAATAGGGATGATGGAGGGAAGTAGGGAAGGAAGTATCTGTAAGTGGGTAGCATGAGGAACATCTTCGTGAAATAGTTCAGAATTGCATTGGTGGCTACACAAATCATATTTGATAAAATGACAAAGAACTATACGCATATATTGTACCAATGTCATTTTCCTGGTTTCGATATTGTGCTATAGCTGTGTAAGATGGTCCCACTAGGGGAAACTGGGTGAAGGGTGTATGGGACTTCTCTGTACTATGTTTGCAGATTCTTGTGCATCTATAATTATAATGAGAGTTCAAGGGATTACAGACACTCCACCACTTCTCTGCTCATAAGCTTCTCCTATAACCGTTGTGTCTTCCCTGCATATACGACACTAGGCATATGTACCTGGGACTTCTTTGCATGACATTTCCTCCCTAGACTCACCTGCTGATACCTGCTGAGCATGTGGCATCCAATAATGACCTGTGGTTCTCAAAAAGTGTCCCCTCTGCTGGATCATGTACTATACAGGTTTCTATCACCTGCACCTTCCCGATTCCTGCCATACTCCCCAAGCAGAAACAGATCTGTTATTTTTCATTTTACCTAGTGCTCCTTCATTCCTCTGTCAGGGAACTTCTAACAGTGTTCTGTAAACCCAGTTGCGAGGTTGCTTCTTTCTCACCTCCCTTAGACTTTGAGGCTCTTTGAAGGATAAGCTGGTCTGTCTTCCAGCTTTGTATTTCTGATGCCTGTGAGAGCCTTGCACATGGCTGGTGTTCAGTACACATTTGTTAAATGAGCAAATAAACTGACTCTAGTGAGGGCCCCTTGAAAACAGTAAATGCTCTACCAGTGTTAGATATGATGAAAATCCCTTAAAGCATCCAGCATAATAAGCCATAATGGTTGGAACCAGAAATGCTGATATAGCAAAGTCAATTACCAATTTTTAAAAACTTTAAGTCCTTTACAGACACGCATACACACACAAATATACGTATGTACACACCATACACGGTGCATGGTGGGTAGTCAGCTTTTATACTTGGATTAACACACTGCAGAGATGAAAGGTCTCTTTCCTTTCTTTACATAGACATTCACATTGGGGGCTTGCATGGTACCATCCACACATCACGCTTCACATCCACTTCTCTCCAGCGTGAGACAGCTGACACAGGACGTCGCATGGTGCTCGACTGTTGATAGAGTTAAATAAATACTCTTTAAAGGGAAAGATACTTTCTTATGTGTAAAAACAACTGAATTTCAGCCACCAAATCATTTCCTCCAGCTCATCACCAGCCATCAGAAAAATGACAGGTCATTCTTCACGTTGATTGTTACTAGTAGCAGAGTTTTAATGTGCCTGGATTTTCTGACTCAGATGCACTGCTTTCGTGGTAGCTTTTTGCCCTAAGGGGGCTTTCTCTATATTTGAGCTTAACTATGTACCATTAGAGGCCCCAAAGAAGACTATGTTAACTACCCTATTTTTCTAAAGAAAATTTATTTCTAGCTAAATCTAAAGTTAAAAACTGATAAGCACTTCTAGTGGCTTTATGAGAAAACAAAGAAAATAAGTTAATATATACCTTAAGTTAAATTTTGAAATGAAGTAAGATAATTAAAAAGCGATGATTAATTTATATTTCTTCTTCACTGTAGTATCTAAAATGGTGAGCCAAATAGAAACCGATAAAGCAATGATTTGCTTTCAACTTTTAATCAAAAGTAGGAATAATTGCACATAACAATTTTTCTGATTTTAGGGAAGAAAGTTTTGTTTGTTATATTTTCTATTCTCTTTAGTTTTCAAACTACTTATGAACACTAAATCCTACTTTCATAAAACCCTTTTAAAAAAAATAAATTTATTTATTTATTTTTGGCTGCGTTGGGTCTTCATTGCTGCGTGCGGGCTTTCTCTAGTTGCGGCGAGCGGGGGCTACTCTTCGTTGCGGTGCGCGGGCGTTTCATTGCGGTGGCTTCTCTTGTTGCGGAGCACGGGCTCTAGGCATGCAGGCTTCAGTAGTTGTGGCACACGGGCTCAGTAGTTGTGGCTCTCGGGCTCTAGAGCACAGGCTCAGTAGTTTTGGCGCACGGGCTTAGTTGCTCCGCAGCATGTGGGATCTTCCCGGACCAGGGCTCAAATCCGTGTTCCCTGCATTGGCAGGCGGATTCTTAACCACTGCGCCACCAGGGAAGTCCCAAAACCATTTTTTTTTTTTCTGTTTTAAATTTATGATCTGTCAAAACCTTAAGGCTGAAAGCTTTTGGCTTAACCATTTTATTTTTTCTCAACAGTAGATGGCAATATCTGTTCACCTGTAGCAAAAACCTCAATCACGGTAATGACTACAGACTTAGACTTTTTTCCCTACCACCCTGTAGAGTGAAATCAGTCTATTTAAAATTGTAAAACTGAAGACAGGAACAGTTTGCATGTCAGTATAATCTTACTTTTAAAATTTTGGTTGAAGGGGTACAAAAGTATATGAGTAGATGAAAACTATGCCTTCTTTTACTCCAGGGTAGAAAGGCAGGCGGCTCCAAGAAAAGGCTGCTGGATGCAGCGAACAAAGAGAACGGAGAGGTAGACAGTCTGAGGCGAGAATGAGAGAGGTTAAGCTAACAGTTTTTAGCTAGTTCTGTCAAAATTTATACTCAGATCTTGTTACATACCCATAAAGGTTTTTTGCTTATTTTTAAAAATTTCAAAGTGTGGTTTGCCTAGAAAATTTTAAACTTCATACATTTTTATTTTTGAGGAATAAAGTAAGAAATAAAGAAATTAAAAAATGCCAGTTTTGTACCCAAGGCCCACACTTACACGTTCCTTCTCCAGGAAGAAAGGGGGTGAGGGGTTGAGACTAGGATTTTGGAGAGGTTTCCTTTAGATCTGACCCTCCTCTGATCCCCTCAACGAACGCATTTCTTATAAAGTGGATTTCTAACGTTTATTTGAAGAAATGGATCCACAGCTTCAAAAATTTCAAAAATTACAACTGATGGCTTAACAGAATAGCTGTCTTACAGGTTCCACAGTTTTACTTCTGTGACAAGCAATAGACAAGCTTTCTTTCTTTTTTGTTTAATATTTGTTTATTCATTTGGCTGCGCCAGGTCTTAGTTGCAGCATGCGGGATCTGTCACACGTGGTATCTGCTGCACTCGGGATATGCCTCACTCTGGATCTTGCGGCATGCAGGATCTAGTTCCCTGACCAGGGATCGAACCCGGGGCCCCCTGCATTGGGAGCGCAGAGTGTTAACCACTGGGCCACCAGAGAAGTCCCTAGACAAGCTTTCTTAAAGACAGAGATAATATGCAGTTGTATCCTCCCTAGAATCTAACATCATCTATGCCTTTGGAAATGCTAATGTTATAGTGTTGTGCACTATGATGAGAGAAACACATTGACGTACTCTCTAGCTTTTACTTTAGGAATTTCCATAATGAGTGTTATCTGCATTAAAGTCTATCTTTGATAAGTAACATTTGGTATTAATTTGATTGCTTATTGGTTATAACTTTATGGGTTTTTTTTTTGGCCGTGTCATGCGGCATATGGGATCTTAGTTCCTCAGCCAGGGATTGAACCGGTGCCCCCTGCAGTGGAAGTGCGGAGTCCTAACCACTGGACCGCCAGGGAGTTCCCTATAACTTTTTGTTTTGTAGTTTAAAATAAGTTGGCCTTTTGTCAAAATAGTTCCATTGAGAATTTGCTCTTTGGAGGACTGTGGTTGAGAAGACAGCGGTTTTCAGACAGGACTGTTGGGAAGCATGGCAGGAGTCTACCACCACCAACCATCAAGCCATATACAACATACAAAGAAAACAAAAGTTGGTTCATACCTGGTGTCAAATAGGCCTAGCTTCCATGACATCGTACTGATCAAGACTTCAAATGTTTTTATGGCCCACATTAATATTGGGCCAATTTTCATTAAAAAAAAAAAATGACTTCCTTTTTCCTGTGATTGATGATCAGCCTCTCAGAAGTAATATAGCTGATTATAGTACTTTTGGATTCTTTTTTTAAAATGGTTCGCTTTAAGTAGCTAGGTTTCAAGAATAAATGTTTTAAGGAGGCAAGGAAGCATAAGATATAATCTATTTCTAAGTCAGTCTGTGTTGGTGACTGTTGATTTCAGTAGAAAATTCCTTAGGATTCTGGAGATTTACATTGATACTTGAATTCCTATTAGAGAACAGGTCCCATGGTTGTCTGTCTCTCTCATTATTTAAGAAAGTTATGGCATGTGTGGTTAACTGAACACAGTTCCTGCATAAATAAAGTGACCACATTCCATGAAGTTTTGATGGGTTTATGGTCAAATGAAGGAAATTATCTTGGCTATTTCTTGGTGGATCTTTTCCATAGAGTGTTGCTGTGCTTCTCACTTTATTTCCTGTGAAGTGATGGGTTTCACAGCAGAAGCCTACTTATTTTTAGGATCACAGGACATCTGGCCAGTTTTGTTATTTATGACAAGTCTTCCTTCAGGCAAAAACCTGAATTTCATCATTTCTTTTATCATATTAATATTCCTGTAAACTAATGCATTATAGGATCTACTATATGTAGCTGAGGACTGTCTACACTGTATATGTATATCTACGTCGTTTTCATCACAGGAAGCAGCTTGAATTTCTTTATAACACAAAGAACTCTCGTCTCTCTTATTTCACAATAGCCTCTTGCTGTTCACTTGGTTTTATGGCCCTTACTATGTACAAAGAAAAGTGTGAACCTAAGAACAGGCCTTAGGAGTGTAAGCTCTCCCACGTCAGAATACATTAAAGGTTTGATTTAATATTATGCATTTGTAGGCAGCTTTGAACAAACAAAGCATGATGGTTATAAGTGTGAACTGGGAAAGCCTGTTAATTTCACTTCTTTTCCATTCACTCTTATCTCAAATTCTCCAAGGTGGGACTTTTATCTGCATGTTTCCAAAAAGGTGTTCAATTAATAACAGAAAGAATTAAAGCTGATATGATCGTTTCATGGCTTAATTTAACTCTTTTAAATAGGCCTAGCTTCCATGACATCATACTGATCAAGACTTCAAATGTTTTTATGGCCCATATTAATATTGGGCTAATTTTCATTAAAAAAAAATGACTTCCTTTTTCCTATGATTGACGATCTGGGAAGAAAAAGTACCATTTTCATGTTTGTTTGTTTGTTTGATCCAGGTTTTTTTCCCATTGTATTTGCCATGTTACAGATTTAGTAGTTTCCTCTCAGTAATTTATCGCAGTAATCTGGTATTTGGTCACTTACCCACATAGCACTCACCAAATTTAACTTTAGGTGAATAATATTTGAAATGTTAATTTGTAATCTGTGCAGGGCTTACTCAAGCCACAGGAGCCCTCTCTATTCAGAGCAACTATCTCCTGTTGAGGTGTCCCCATATGATGCCCTTTACTTATTATCCCTCCCAAGCTTTCTCCTCTAACCTCGAATTGTGCTACCCTTCTCCTGTCAGTCCTGGTTTCTAGGCCCTTTGGGTTCTGCTTTTAGCTTTTCCCCAGCTGTTAGAGAGCTGGAACGAAAAAGAGCTAGTGCAACCGACATGCACCTGGGTCATTCCATCCTTCAAGGCTTAATTAAATGGACTCAGCCCCTAACCCCATATGTGGCGGGAAAGGAGGCATCCCTTAGCCCCACCCCCATTCCCACCCTGTCTGAGGATTCTTGGGGCAGTGAGGGGTGCGGGGGAGTTATGTTCCAGACCAAGGCCCTTTGATTTTTGCTTTTCACTTCCAGAAATCTTCTCCACAGTGCATTTATCCTACTCTCTGCATTTTCTGCCTGCTTTTCCATATGTCTTCTTCCTGGATATCATTCAAATCCTGCTGCTCAAAGTCCTGACAACTCAGGGCTGTGCATGAGACCTTATGAAAGGTTTGGGGCCATGAAGCCATGCAAAACAATTGAATTTCAGATATTCCTGTTCTCAAAAGCCTTTGGCCATGCTGCCTCTGGGCAGTTGCAGTCTTCTGGGCTAGGAGGAGGACCCAGAGTTCCCTTTCTCCCTGCTTCAAAGTCTGCTCTTTTTCTTTGACTTATGCGTGCTTCCAAACCCCACAAATTCCTGTCTGTTCTTATGCAGAACGGTTTTGCTCCTTGGTCTTATTCCTGCCTCATTCAAGCTGTGCCCCAAAGACTCATTCCACAGCCGAAATGACACATCAGGACTCTGTATTTCGTCAAACAGAGACTATTCTCTAAGATGTTTTCTGATACTAGCTATTAAAGTAATATTTGTTTAATGTGCTATGCTAAATATTAATAATTATAGGATTAATCCCCTTCTAGAGATATTTGCATGTTCGCAAGGGATTAACTTGAGGAATTGGCTAACTTCTCAGACTACTTATGGGCCCCTTTGGTGAGATGTGTCTGAATAGGAGAACCTTTTTAAACCCCACAAATTGCATCAGAGACGCCACTGATTTCTCCATTTTTCGACCTGTCTTATGTTCTTTTTTCTCTGCAAGCATGGGAAGGAATGTGGAGACATTTAAAGAACAGAGTTCATGATGAAGATAGAGTTTAAGTAGGCGTCTATGCTAACCTATTTATATGCATTATTTTATTTAATAAAAACCCTATGAGGAATCTGTGTGATAGGAAACAGTTCCCTTTGAAGTAACTCACCCAAGGTCACATAGGCAGTGGATTCAATCTAGATGGGTCTTACTCCAAAATCCTGTGCCCTTCACCACTAGGCACCATGGAACTTTTCTCCATACACAAGTTCATTATATTTCTTCAAGGGCAGAAGTCCATTGACTTCAATGTGCTATTTTGTTTTTTCCCTAGTCAGTAAATACAGCATTATTTAAACGCACACTATTTCTTTGTATGTGAACAAGAATCAATTTGTTGTGGGATATGTTGGCCGTGTGACGAGTTTAAACCAATGATAAGGGATTGAGATAGTGCAAGACTGTCTAAAAATTAACCTCTATTTCTTTATAAATATGTATTGTGTATGTATACACAATATAATATAAAATCTATTTTCCCCTTTATCTTCCTGTACCTGCCTCAATATCAAGAGGGATTGGTATATTCAAGATATTTGGAAATTTTTTGTTTGCCAAATTACAGTAATGTGATAAACTTTATGTTAAAATTAAGTATGAGAAAGCAATTACTATTTTTAAATGAAATATAATTGCCTTTAATAGGGTTCTCCTAAAAAAATAGGGATTGTCATAAATACATTTACAAAGTCACTTCATGGTATAAAAAGGTTTATTTCCAAATAATTCATACAGAAAAAATGTTCAATTAAAATTTAGTTTAAATTTTCTCAGTAGGTAATGCATTCATATTGTTCAAAAATCCAAAGTTAAGAAAAGGTATATAGCGAAAATTCTTCTCACCTCTGGTCTTCCTTGTATTTCCTGCAACCAATACCTTATTTTCCAAGTAACCATTGTTATATTCTTATGCGTTTGAATGTATATTCATATTTCTCCCTCTTACACATAAATATTTGCATATTTAAACACTTTCATGTACTTTGCTTTCTTTACTTAATAATATGTCATGGAACTTTTTCCATGTCAGCATGTACCTAAAGATTTTTTTCCTTTTCTTTTCAGTTGAATAATATTCAGTTGTATAGATCTACCATACATTATTTCCCAATCAAAGGATATTTGGCTGTTTTCAATCTTTTACCCTTTTAAACAGTGTTTCAGCTATTAACTTTGTGTCATTTTGCATGTATGTGAGTATATCTGTAGGAAATGGCATTGTTGGATCAAAGAATACATGCATTTATAATTTTAATAGATATTTTGCAATTGCCCTCCATAGAAATGTAACGAATTTATAATATACAAGCAATGTCATAATATTCAACTAATGTACAAGAGTTCTATTTCCCTACAGCCATGCCAAAAGGGTGCTAGCAAACTTTGGTTTTTGCCAATTTGGTAATTTAAAAATGGTATCTTAAATGTGTATTATTTTATATTTTCTTACTATGAATGAGGCTAAGCTTCTTTTTATATATTTAAGACCAACTTGTATTTCCTCCTCTATGACCTATCTATCACATATTTTGTCCATATTTTCCTATGGAGTTATTATTATCTTTTTCTTATCAATACTATTCAGGAGATTTGTCTATCATATTTATTGCAAATATTTTTCCCAGCCTCACTTCTTGGAGGTCACCACAATTAACAGTTTGAGTTCTGAATGAACATATAGATTAGTTTGATATCACTTGAAAATTTTTCAGAATTGCTTTTTCCTATCTAGGAATAAGGTCTGTCTTAGGTTTTAAAACTTAATTTATTGTTTTTGTTTGTTAGCTTTATTGTTGTGTTTACAGGGGTCTTGAACATTTCTTGTTATGCTTGTTTCTAGGTGTTTTATGGATTTTTGCTGTGACTTTTTTTTTTTTTTTGTCCAGAAATATCTTTTCATCTCTCTCAAGTTCAATGTCCGAGTGTTCTGTTATGTAGGTCCATCACTCTTTAACTGTTCTGAACTTTTTTGGGGAAGGACTATCCTGCCCCATATAGCCATTGGTGGCTGAAGAAGAATAAAAGGGAGAGGCCAACATGGCTCTTGTTTATCAAGTTGAGGAGTTTCATTCCCTTGTAACAGTCTGTGATTTGGAGGGAAATTTCCAATTCTAACAGTATCCTTCCCTAATATGGAAGGACTAATCAATGCCCAAAATTGACTGTAAATGCAGTACAGGCATTCCAGTTTACTCCAGGTGCGTTAAAATGTATTAAGTTAGTGGTTCTCAAGTTTTTCTTTGGATTAATATAGACTGTAAAACTAGAATAATTTTAATGAAATCAAGATTTTCTCCAATTACCACATTTCTAAGAAATCTACCCCTTATTCAAAGAAATGCAAGCCCTACTTCCACTCTAAATACCAGCTGTTTGGGGCAGCACTGTGCACTGGGACATTCTCCATTCTCAGGACTAGTAAAAAACCCATGATATTATGATTTTTAATTGGTCAGATGATCACAGTTAAAGCAATTTCTTATTCCTTGGAAATTCCTATTCATTAAAAACAAATAAAAACAACAACACATTTTTGGATATGGCAAATTCTTATGTTTGTCAATACCTCTTCACCATAATTTCTCAATTCATACTATACAACAATATGTTTATATAAGCAGCTATAGATTTGTAAGGATTATGCCATACCTTTCAGTTTATATTAAATAGTAGTTGCCAAAAAACTTTTATTTGTTATTAAAAAAATCACTTGTGAGAGTGTGAGTTATAAATAAGTTGTCCTTTTATTGCTGCCTTTTCCTTCTTCTTTTGAAATTCTTTGTACTGGGGATTTGCGATCAACCCCAGTTTTCCTCGTGGTCTGTGGGGCACGCCCCTTGGCTCACCATGTTGAGAATGTGTTTATCTGCAAGTGAATGAATAGGGTGCAAGGATGTGGCTTCTATGCATCAAGGCATGGTAGCTAAAACAAAACAAAACAAAACAAAAAAACCTGGTAGCTGGTTTAGTGATTTATCTGATGAGAAATTTTCTCTGGAGGAGCAGTGTTGATGTCTTTCTAATTCGGCTACCTCTGCTTCATTGAACACAGCTAAACCATATTTGAAAGCAAATGGAGACAATGTGGTAAACCACAGGCAGAAAGACAGAGCTCTTGAGTATTCCTGACCAAATAAAGGCCTGACAAGGAAGAATATGTGTTGACAGCATTTCTTAGGACATGCTTCAAGGATCACATTAAAACATTTCCACAGGGTACAGGCTTCAATCAGCAGATGTTCTTGTATCCCAAGTACCATAGGGTCGAGTTCTCCAATGACCCCAGCACAGCAGCCAATATAGGGACTGCTAGAGTAATTAAACAGATTTCATTAAGTGTCAGCAAAAGCTCATGGCCAGCTATTGGGCAAAATTTTATGCATTATTGTAGTCAGATCCCTTCCAAATACATTGAACTGGATATCGAAGTAAGGATACATTTATTAAAAGGGAAGATTTGTTCTTCTGCCCTAGATGACAATGGTTTAAGAAATTCTTCTACTTTATTCAATTTATAAGATATATAAGTTGTTGGGATAAATTTTCCCAAGGACACTTTTCAGAGAAATGCATATATTTTCTTGCAGAAGTTTTACTGACTTTGGATTCATAATCACCTAATGTTAATTATCTACTGTGTTAGGCATTGAATTCCAACAAACCATAACAGCTATTGTTTTCTGAATTTTATAGTTGAGAAAAGAGGGACTTGGAGAGGTTAAATAATTTACCCAAGATCACATAAACAGTAAGTGGGAATATTCCATGCTGAATCATGCAAGCTAATTATATTCCCTCCTTACATCCCTTTTATTATGTATTTATAAAAAGCAGTTGGTATTTTATCAGATGTGTATTATGCTCATCTCATTAGTGAAGGCTCATTCCATTTGATGTGAAAAATGGTTATGCTAATCACACTTACTGGAGATTAGTTCATAGAACAATAAAATTCTTTTCCTACCCAGTTAGCTCACTATATATTTTTCCCATTGTCTTTACCAGTGTGGGAAAGATGGGAACAATTTGAATATGAAGCATTTCCCCCAAAGACAACAAGGTGGGATATTTGGACTGTGGCCATTAGCTTGTAGTATTTCTCAGAGTTCGTAGCTTTTATTTTCCCTTCAAAACTTGTGGGTCCCTGGGGAGAAGTATGAGAAGTAAGAACATGTATAATTGCAAAGGTATGTAAGCACTAAAATTTGAGAGATACTAGCTTATAAACAATTTGGTTTCTCTTAGAGATGCTTTGGGTTTGTTTGATGGTGTCTCCCTCTTATTTCAGTCTTGAGAGTTCACTGAACTCAGAACATTGAGAAGAGACGTCCATTCCCCACCTTAAGCCATCCTCTAGTTAACAATCTTGAATAGACAAATTGATTATCTTAAAAATTCCAGAGGAATAATTTCTCTGGTAACATATTCAGTCCAGTGTCAGTAGTTATTTTTTTAATTGAACAGTGTCCAGAACAGTATCTAGCACATGACAGGCACTTGATAAATGCTTGGTGAATGGAAGAATCAAACATAGATCCATCTGCTGTCCTCAGAGGAGATGCAAGAACACTCTTTACAAAAGTGAGATAAATTGAAGCTAAGAGGGAAAATTGGTTTGAAATCAGACTAAGTGGGGAAGAATGCCCTTCATCTGTATTGGCTTTTGGTATTAAGAAAAACAAACAAAATTTTAAAACAAAATTATTTTAACAACAGTGAGAAGAAAATTAATTTTAGTAGTTTTGTGATTCAAATATAAATCACTATTAAGTTGACCCGGTATGGCATAAGGGACAGTAATGAAAAAAATATATACTTTATGACTGTATGATAACACCCATATAGTTCTTAGACTTGATGGAAGGAAATACCGTATTGGAATCTCATGTGTCAAGCCTAAGATTTGTATGCACAAAAAAAGTCCAAAGCTGCATAACAAAGGTATTGAAAAGTGATCTATGACATAAATTACTAAACAATTCAGAGACTAATCCCTGAGAAGCTCACGTGTAGTATAGAACAAAGCAGCACAGTGAAAGATTTGAGAATAGAACTGACATTGAAACTAATTGACTGAAGGAGAGACAGAACTCATAGTCTGAATCTAACCATGTTATTTGACTGTCAAAATTTTAAAAAGTCAACATTCTACAGAGAGTTTTAATAGGATCTGGAGTTTCAAAATATAATACATATTCAGAATGTCCAGAATACCATCCAAAATTACTCAAATACAAAGGAGCAGGAAAATATGACCAATTCCCTAGTGAAAATACAATCAACAGATTCCAACCAAGAGACGACCCAGATGTTGGGATTATTAGACTTTAAAGCAGTGATTATATATAATCCTCCTCCATGAAGTGAAATTGAACACATTTGAAATGAACGAAAGGTAGAAAATTTGAGGAGAGAAGTAGAAACTATAAACAAAAGTGCCAAACTGAGATTTCAGAGCTGAAAAATACTAATGAAAAAACAAAAATTCACTGGATGGGCTCCATGGCAGAACGGAGATGATGGAGAAAGGAGTCAGAGAATCTGAAGACCGACCAATAGAAATCACCCAATGTAAAAAACTAAGGGAGAAAAGATTTTAAAAAAATGAGATCATCAGTACCTATGGGAAAATATTTTAAGATATAATATGTATGTCATTGCAGTCCCAGAGCGAGAAGGAAGGAGATTGGTGCAGAAAAAATATTTGAGAAATAATGACTGAAAACTTTCCAATTTAGTGAAACACATAAGGTTACAAAATAAACTCAAAGAAAACCACACCAGACACATTACAATCAAACTGCTGAAAACCAAAGGTAAAGAAAAAAAATCTTGAAAGCAGCCAGAAAAAATAACACATTACACAGAGCCTAGAAGACAGTGGAAAAACATCTTTAAAGTGCTTAAAGGAAAGAGTTTGTTAACCGAGAATTGTACATCTAGTGAAAATATCCTTCAGGAGTGATGGGGAAATAAAGATATTCTCAGAGGAAGAAAACTAAGAAAATTCATTGCCAGCAGACCTTCTCTAAAAGAAATGATACAGGAAGTTCTTCAAGCTAAACGGAAATGATTCAAGAGGGAAAATTGAAACACTGGAAATGAAGGAAGAACAAACACGTTTAGGTAAATGTAATAGCATATTTTTCCCTCATAAACTCTTTAAAATATATATGACTATTGACAGCAAAAATATAAGATTAGTGGAGGTTTCAATGTATGTAGATATCATAAATGGCAACTACAACACAAAAAGGGGGAAAGCTAAAGAGACTTAGGTAATTGTAAGGCTTCTTCTACATTTTACTTAAAGTGCTAATATTAACTCTAAATGGATGATTAAAGGGTAGGTAGGTAGGCATACTCTATTCCCTATAGACTGTACACCAAAAACAGTGAATTTTACTGTATGTAAATTTGAAACCCAGAGTACTTTAAGGACTTTTATAAATAATTGAATTTAAAAGGAAAACAATGAGTAGATTAAGATTTTGAAGTTTTGTAGCATTTGTTGAGAAGGGGATGCTTCATCAATTCAAGCATAAGAAGTACACAAGTTATTACTCTGAAATCAATGATTTATCCTCATACTCTCACTGAGATATCTTAAAGGAAGGGGGAAAAAATGGCATCATCTCTATACAGAAAAATTTGGCAAAAGTTAGCAAATTTTTTGACCAAGCAAAAAAAGACTACACAAAGATATTCATTGTAGTACTATTTGTAATAGCAAAAGAAATACTGGAAACAACCCATATGGCCATCAGTTAGAGAATGGTTGAATAAAATATGGTATATACACAAAATGAAGTACTAAGCTGCTGAAAAGGAATGAGGACTGTCTCTATATACTGTCACAATAAAACGGGCTCCAGATATACTGTTAAGTGCAAAAAGCAAGATGGAGAAAAACTTATTTATTACATGTCCTGCTTTTTTTTTAAAATTTAAGTATAGTTAATTTACAATGTTGTGTTAATTTCTGCTGTACAGTAAAGTGACAGTTATACATATATATATATATATATATATATATATACATTCTTTTTTGTATTCATTTCCATTATGGTTTATCACAGGATATTGAATATAGTTCCCTGTGCTATACAGAAGGACCTTGTTGTTTATCCATTCTATATGTAGTAGTTTGCATCGACTAATCCCAAACCCCCAGTCCACTCCTCCCCCTTGGCATCCACGAGTCTGTTCTCTATGTCTGTGAGTCTGTTTCTGTTTTGTAGCTAGGTTCATTTTTGGCATATTTTAGATTCCACATATAAGTGATATCATTACATGCTACTGTTTAAGGAGAAGATGTGTGTGTGTGTGTGTGTTTGTGTGCATTTTTACTTTGCATATATATACATACATATAGATATAGATATATAGATATATAGATATATAAAACCCAACAACAATGGAAGTTGTGGTAGGAAGAATTCCAGGATGGCTCTCAATATTTTGTCCTCCTAGTATATATGCCTCTTCTTGAGTGTGGGTGGGGTCAGACAATATGATGCTTTCCTGCTGGCCTGGAAGAAAGAAAACAGCTGTGTCATGAACAGCATGTGGAGGAAGTCTGGTTGCTAGGACCTGTGGGAGGCCTCTAGGAGCTGAAAGCGACCTGCAAGAAAACAAGGACCTCAGTCCTATAACCATAAGGAATTGAATGAGCTTGGAAGATGACCCTGAGCTCTAATGAGACTGCAGTCCTGGCTGACACCTTGATTTCAACTTTGTGAGGCCTGAACAGAAAACTCTGCTACACCCTGCTCAGGCTTCTGGCCCACAAAACTATGAGACAATACATATGCTTGGTTTTATGTTACTAAGTTTGTGGCAATTTGTTCAGCAACTATAGAAAACAAGTACAGAATCACAAACCGAAAACTTCAGATAACTTGATAGTACAACTAGGTGGGTGGGGGAATGAAACTTTTATATCTATATTTATCTTTATAGTTTATCTTTTATATCTTTTAAAATTCAAGTTTTGAATTTTAAATCTTATAAATATATTTATCTAAGATAAAATTAAATAAAAAAGAAAACAAACAGAAAAACAACAACTGAGCACTGAAGAGTTTCAGAGCACAGTTCAGAGCTGTTGGTATACACAGTTCTGCTTCCTCCTCTTAAGTCCTCTGAACACTGCAGAATCTATTACACAGAATGATACAGCTCATATTCTGCTCACCTTTGTGTGCCAGAAAACAATTCCTCAGGAAGAACAGGATGTACCAACAGCCAGAGAAAGGGTGAGTGTGGAGGTAAGATTTTAGCATCTTTGAGGAACATGCAGAAGAGGACACTGAAGGATTGAGATTATCCCATTGAGAAAATTTCTCCCTCCATCCTTTGAAATGACCCTCCCCTGCCTACTCCAGAACAGGTCAATCTCAAAGAGCCATGTTCTTATACTTTCAGAAATACCTTCTGTCTGTTCTCATCAAAGACTATACTTTTGAAATAGTTTGATAATATTTATTCAGCCAATACCAGTTATGGATATGGGCAATGGAGGAGAAGTCAAGGGGAGAAAGAGAAACAGATTAAAAAAGGTCCCAAAGTAAAATAAGGCATAGCAAGAAAACCATACCAGCGAGAATGGTACCTCTGTCAGAGATAGATAAAGGCAGAACAGGTAAAGATATAAACAAATCTGAAGATTGAGAGGATGCTATAGGTCAAAATCCTTGATGGCAAGTACAGAAATGTGATTCAAACTGGCTTAAATAAAAAAGAGAATTTATTGGCTCATATAATTGAAACATCCTGTGGTATGATGACTTCAAGATACGTGGATTGAGCAGCTCTAGGTTGCCAGCAGGACCGGATCTTCTTTCCTCTGGCTTTTTCTTTGGTAAGCTCTTCCCTTCTGGGGAAAGATGGGGGTTTACAGCACTGGGCTTGTTTCTTTACAGATTAGCAATTCCCAAAGCAGAAGAAAGTTATTTCCCCTAAATAAATCTGACAAGGGTTTCATTGGTCTGGCTTGGTTCCCATGCCCATCCTTGATTTGTTTACTGTGTCCTGGGCAGCCGGGCCTGAGTCACATTGCCAGCTTTGGAGGAGATGGGAGCCAGCCACTGGAGCTGCAAGGACTGGGGATAGGAGAGGGGCTGTTCCTTCAAGGAAGATTTGGGTGTACTGGATCTTGGGGGCAGGTAAAAGCAATGGATACCCACTGTAAGGGGAAGTTTGGGGACTACAAACTGGATCAACATGAAAAGAAAAGGGTTAACAGTTCATCCTCAGGGTGCAAGGAGAAATTAGGAGGAAAGGACATTAGGAAGTAAATGGAGAGGAAAACATTTGGCATCAATGCAGTGGGAGTCTGTAGAGATTAGTAAAATAATCACTGAGCAGCACTGAGGGCCCATTTAAAGTTAGATAGTGTGGATTTGTCTTTAAACCCGGTTTTCAGTAGACTCATAGCAGAAGGGAAGAAAAGACATTTTACTGTAGCTTTCCCAGGGTTGGGGATTGGCCTAAGGGTGGGGAGAAGTCAGGTGCTAGCAAAGTCATGGTTAAGATGGAATCCGGGCTGAGGTGTGAGGAAGGGGAAACTAGATGGTGGCTGGTGGACTAAGAATGGGGGAGGCTCAGAGGACTGAAGGTCATAGGCAGATAAAAAGCAGTCTTAGCAGGAGCAGTGGAGTGTAGATGATGAAGGACAGGTTTCCTAGAGGTGCAAGATATGTGGGTAGAGTTGAGACAGAAGGTGTAGACAGAGTCACAGCTAGCTATCAGGCTACCTTTGCAGGGTGGGTTCTCTGGAGAGCAGGTGCTGAAATGGAGTGAGGAGTACAAAAGGCTTATTGAGGCGTTAACACCAGTGAACAGAGAAGGAGAAGAGAAGGAATGGCCAGAGAGAGCCATCAGATCATGACACAGACCTGACGAGCCCTTTGTCTTCCTGACTCAGAGCTCCAGGACAAGGAGTGCCCATTAGAGAAGCCCTGTGTTGAATGGGAATGGCTGGGCCCTTGAACGACCATCTTACTTAGTCATTGGCTTTGGGCCAAGTGGAAAAGAGCATGAAACTCCCCTAGAAAGCTGAGGCAGACTCTGAAAGACCTGACAGCTGGAGGATTGGCTCAGGGATCCTCTTTGCTAGGGATTGGCTCAGGAATCTGGGTTTAAACCAGTTACTTTGTGTGTTCCCCTGTTATTGGTCCAGGGCGGGAATATGATCTAAATTTATCCAATCAGATATGATTGGAGGAGAGTTCTCACCCTCACTGGCACTGGGACAATGGCAAGACTATGGTGGCAGTTGCTCCTGGCGGCCTCCCTAAACTCTTGAGGGGAGCCAGCCTTTGGATTGGGTTTACAGAGTGAGGAGATAGAAAGAACCTTGGTCCTTGGATCCCTGATGGCATTGTTGAACTGCCAATCATGCAGCCCCAAAGTCTTGTCCACCCTTAAAAATTCCTATTATATATGTATCCCAATCAATTAAGCCAGCCTGAGTTGGGGGCTTAGATTCCTGCAGCCAAAGTATCCTGACACTAGGATGTTAGAGGAGTTATCAGAGCAACTAAGCTGGGAGGAGCCCCAGAGTGATGGCAAAGGAAAAGGTGAAGGGGTTGCTTCCAGTTAACATCATGGAGTAGGGTTGTAACTGAAAGTAGGGTCCGGCTGCTTGCTGCTCAAAAGCCAATAAAGGGGCCAGGTTGGTGGAAAGGAAAGTTTGCTTTATTCTGGATGATGCAACAGGGAAGAGGGAAGGGGGAGGGCAGACTTCTGTCCAAAGGCCGACTCCCCCCCCCCCCCCTCCACTGACGATCAGGGGGCAAGAGTTTTATAGGCGGAGGGAGGGTGCTATGTGCAGAAACAGCACAGTCAGCTCTGACAGTCATCTTGAAATTGGTCATCAGTGGTCTGACCAGCGTCATCTTGATTATTTTAAGTAGCGTTAGTCTTCAGTTCCAGGGTCGGTTTGTTCCCATTTCCTCGAGGCCAGTTCTCAGAACTGTGGCAGCTTATGTCATGGCTACGGGCTGGTCACCGTGTATTTGACTTCTTCTACCTGCTGGGGGTTTCAGTATCTATAAGACGGCTCAAAGGACATGGCTCAGAATATTATCTATAGCCCTTGAGGAGGAACTAAAGGTCCTTGACCTTACTTACTGACTAAACTATTATTGTTTTGTCCTGTTTGACTGCTTTTCTTTGCTTCTGCATTTTCTCACTTCTTTGATTAAACTTATTCTTTGGCTAAAGTTTTTCCACAGAAAAAGGCAGACTGAGGACATGGTGGGGAAGGACCATAAGGTCCTACTCCGTTTTAGGGTGGCAAACTTTCCTTGAAGTAGTAGACCATGGTGATCTGGGCCAGGGGTACAGTAAAGAGAGGACAAGAAATTTTAAAAGAGGGGTGCTGCTGGGGGCTGAGAAACAGTATACAGTGTTATTAAAAGCATGGGCTCTGGGCTCACAATGCTTAAGTTCAAACTCTGGCTCTACCATTTGATAGTTATATCACTTTTGGCAACTTAATCTCTCTGGACCACAATTTCTTCATCTGCAAAATGGTGGTTATAAGGACTGAGTCAGATAGTATTTATCAGGTACTTAGTACATAGTAAAACTCAATAATTATTATTATTAAAAAAAAACTGAATTTATTTATTCTATTTATTTATTTTTGGCTCTGTTGGGTCTTCATTGCTGCGCGCAGGCTTTCTCTAGTTGCGACGAGCGGGGGCTACTCTTCCTTGTGGCACGCAGGCTTCTCACTGCGGTGGCTTCTCTTGTTGCAGAGCATGGACTCTAGGTGCATGGGTTTCAGTAGTTGTGGCACGTGGGCTCAGTATTTGTGGTTCGCGGGCTCTAGAGTGCAGCCTCAGTAGTTGTGGCACACGGGCTTAGTTGCTCCGAGGCATGTGGGATCTTCCTGGACCAGCGCTTGAACCCATGTCCCCTGCACTGGCAGGCAGAGTCTTAACCACTGCGCCACCAGGGAAGCCCCCAAGCTCAATAACTATTACTTTAAAAGATTATATCAGATAAATGGAGCCTGTTTCTCAACTAAAATCACTCTGTTGACACCAAACTGCAACCTATCTGTTTTGTATCCAGGAAAAAGGCTAAGGGATTGGGATAAAAGAGCTGAAAATGCTGTTCCTGTGGAGGTGAGAACAGGGAAAGAGAATGAATATATGGGGCTTGATTTTGTCTCTCCTGTCTATGGATTGTCAAGAAACACCAGCTCAGAGCCTCTGGAGATGCAGGAGGAGCGGACCACTGCCTTTGGATATGGGAGAGGGTGGTGCATGGGTGTGAGAGCATGGGAGGGGCTACTGCAGTGTGGAGGAGAGAGGTAACACTTCAGGAAGTGGGCTGGAGGGTCATGCAAATGGGAGGCAGAGGCTGGGGTGATAAACGGGGAGCCTGAGTGTTGGAAGACTTTATAGACTGACCACATCCAGAGTTTCAAAGGGGTCACAATGACAGCCGGGGCTCTGGCTCAGGCACTGGTAGAGAACACCACCCTCATGTTACTGACCAGGAATAGCCTACAGAAGGGGATCCCATCGCTCATATAAAGGGAGTGTATTTTGTTTTCCTAACTTTATTCAGGCTGTGCTAATCTTCATGGCAGAAACATTCAGTGTCTGAAGTAAGCATCCAACTTGGGGGTCTGCAGGGTCTCAAGGCAGCTACCAGGGAAGGACAGCTCACTCTGCTTTCTCCTCTTGGGACCTGTGGTTAATGCGCTGCCAGGTCACTAGCAGTTTGTAAACGTGTTTGTGTCCACTGTGGTGAGTTCCCCAGGGAGATACAGGAATTCCAGAGACGGTGGGGCTGCCAAGCTGTGTGGACACACACAGAAGTGGTGTGTGTCCAGAGGTCACTCCGCTGCTCTGCTGGGGGTCAGAGAAGTAGGGAGAAGAGTCGGGTGGACATGGAGTGCTGGCATGAGAGCGTTTGCCAAGATCAAAATGTTCCCCATCTCTGCGAGCAGATGAGATCTTGGAACCTGGAATCACACAGTCTTAGCTCCAGCAGGGCTTCTGGCAACAGCCCTAGTGTCTTCAGCTACAGACACCACCTCTGTGAATGCCAAGAAAAGCAAACATAGGCCCCAGATCTCCTGTTGCACCAACTGGAAAGCAGCCCGCAGTGGAGGAGCTGAGCTGTGAGGACCGTCGTCTTCCCATAGTGCTTGATTTTCAACCATCCTTCCCCCATCTGAATCAAACAAACAAACAACATACTCGTAATAAAATTTGCAGGTGAGGCTGGTTTATATTCTGAGATTCTCTTTTGATCAAATTCCCTTTAGGACACCAGGATAAAACGGTGAATAAAGCTGGATAATGCATTATGTCCCAGACGTCTGAGACTCAATAGGAGGGGGGGAATCCTGGAAAAGCAGAGATTTCATTTCACCCCTGGGAGCTGGTTCTTTTTAGTGGCCCAGGATGGTGTCACTCAAATACCCTCCAGCCAGCCCTTGGAAAACGCATTCCAAGTTTCTCTTCTTAGGGATAGCGGTGGTGGGCATGGCTCTGTACAGCGTAAAGGGCAAGAAAACAAAGTGGCATCTTAAAGTCCTGGCCATCCAAGGTTGGCAAATAAGATCAGAAGTCCATTTGAGGAAAAAACTTTTCTCAGCTTTGGGCGAAGAAAAGTAGAATTAATAATATCCAGAGTGACACTAGCTACCAAGGAGGGGGGAAATAACCATAGTTTACCAAAGAAAACTGTGAGTCACCGGGGGCACACAGGTGAGTGGGGAATTTGAGATCTGGGGAGTCTGAATTTCTAGGAAATGAACTGGGGGCAGTTGGTGACTCAAGTCTTCAGACATTCTGAAGACTTTAGCTTTCTGATTCAACAAAGTTTCATCAGTTGCAGGTTTCGAGATTGAGATCAATCAACACATGAGTGTTGGTCATTTTTAATGTGTGAGGCATTGGGTTTCCCCTGGATTATTCCGGAGAGTTGTTCCTCCTCCGTGAAGTGCTTCTGTGAGACCTGGATACCCTTCTGTCTCATCTCTCCCCTCTTCTCATGTGTCTTCCAGACCCCATCATACTGTCCAAAATACTTCCATTTCATAATTAGGCAGATTTTTAAGCATATAAAAATAGAAAGAGAATGTTCCAAAGACCACCATACCCATCTCTCAGCTTCAACAATTATCAATATTTTGTGAATCAACAATTATTAACATTTTGTGAATCTTCATTTTTCTTCCTTATTTCAAAGCAAATCCCAGACACTATATCCTTTTCACCCTTTAACATAATTTCTACATTGCTACTTCTGTTCAAAAACCATGTTTCTCTGTTTGTTTGAAAAATTTATTGTGAAATATATATACAAAAGCGTGTTTAAAATACATAGGAATGATTAAAATAAAACAACCCCCAAAATAAAACAAGCATTCATGTACCTTCTTCCCATCTTAGGAAAAAAACATTGATCCTTTTTCAAAAAACAAAGAATGGAATTTGACTTGCAGTTCCCATCATGATGGTACACTAACACAGATTCTTGGCTCCCTCCCATAAAGTCACCTGGCAGAAACTTTAGAAGTGAGGACCTCATTGCGGCTGCCATCACTTCCAGAAACATTGGACTCTCAATTCTGCCACATCCACCCTGAACAGTCAGACTGCCCTTGGCTCTGTGCCTCATCCCCTCAATGGGTAAAAATCCTGGGTCAGGGCATTTGATTGGCCAAGCCTAGGTCACATGACTGTGCCCTGGCTGGGAGAGGAAATCTGCTCCCTTGCTGATTACTCTGATGGGGGTGGGGGCAGGGGGGCACATTGATTTTATATTGATTTTATATTTTCCCCAAATTGGAAGGAGATTTAGATACTGAGCACAAAAATGGTAACAGTTCACCATTTTTGTATATAGCAAGTATCTACCTCTATAGCAAGCCAGTCTTCTGAGCTCCAGCTGGTACGTCCAACATCCTACTTCTCACCTCCACTAGGCTGTTCCTCAGGTACTTCAGACTCAGCATATTCAACTCTGAGCCTATCATCTTTCCCCATATCCTCCCTCTTCGCCTCTATTTCTTTACTTAGTGAATGGCATTGCCATCCCCCAGTAGCCCAAATCAGAAACCTGGAGGCCATCCTGGAATTCCCTGATATCTTTCATATTTAGTTTTAACATCTTTTGAATGCATCTCTAATCCACTTCCTTTGTCTCTGTGTTCCCTGCCTGGTTCAGACCCTCATGATCCTTCACCTACAGTGGCCTTGTCTTAGTCTGGGTTTCCCCAGAAGCAGATACCAAAATAAAGATTTGAGTACAAGTAATTTATCTGAGAGGTGAAGTACACAGGATAGGGGAACGGGATGTGAAACAAGGAAGAGAAAGCAGACAAAAGGTCTGTTATCAAGCCAGCTCCCACTGCGGGTAACTGGGGCTTAATCCCACTGGGGCGTAACACATGCACCAGATTTAGGTGCCAGCCCTCCTCAACCCTCGGTTGAGGGTGTGGCAGGAGCATGAATTCTCTGATCCTTGAAGCCTGCCATGGGCAACAAAGTGAGCTCCAGCAGCAAGAGAAAGCTCTCAGGTGTGGAAATGCAAGTGCTGGCAGTTGGAGGACTGATGATGTGCAGCGAAGTCCCAAGGGTGAGGCGCTGGTGGCATGTGATACAGTCCTCTAACTATCTTCCTGGCATATATTGTACCCCTCCCACTAACCCAATTATCTGTTTTTCAACCGGAGTGATATTTCAAAATTGCAATCTGATCACGGCATGGCCCCGCTGAAAATCCTTTTAAGGTTTTCCATAGCTTTCTATATAAGATCTAATAACTTAGCAAGGCGTGCAAGCCTTTTCCTTCGTTTGTCTCTTGCTTATTTCTTCAGCCCGATCTCTTACTACTTCCTCTTTCTTTCCTCTCACAGATACTGTATTCCATTCTTATTGAACCACTTGCACTTCACAGAATGTGCCACATTCTTTCATGGTTCCGTGTCTCTGCAAATGCTGGCTCCCTCATCGGAATGCTTCTCCCAGGTCCTCTTCTGGCTCCTTCCAGACTATGGAGTAGCTGAGTATGTGGGGCTCTGGGTAGACTACCAGAGTTTCAATCAGAGCAGAGAGAGAGAGGAGCAGAGGTATCTATATACCTACATATCTATGTATGTGTTCCTTGTAAGACTTTATCCTGAAAATGCGTCCTCTTACTAATAACATAAAAATAGAAATTGAAAATGACAGAATTAGACTATCAAAATACAGTGCCATCAGATATTTGAATCATACAAATAGCTCTCTTAGTTCAAATTCCTCACTGCTCACCAAGCAACCTTCTGGTTATAATATGATTTAAATATTATCTGCCTGCAGGGAAAGTACAGGCCATGCCAAAATGAGCATTCTTTTGTGTGTCATGGTCATATTTCTTATTTAAATGAACAAATTGCATTATGGTTTACGTATCAGTCCCCTGTGTGTTTGATTGTCATGAAGTAGTCTCCCTGAGTCTGATAACTCTGGTGCACTGTGGAGGTCAAATTTTTGAATCTGTAAAGCCAAGGACCATACATACCTTTGAATACTGTGATGTCACCAAGGTAATGCCCACCTGTTAGGTAACCAGCCAGCGGGTTTTCTTTTTTTTTCTTTTTTTTTTTTTTTCACGGTTAAAGATTTGATGAAAGTTCATAATAATGCAGTTGACAAGAAAATTAGTTATTTCTGAGATATACATTTTAAAGTAATAACTAGGATTATTATTTATAACATTATACCAGAACATATAAGATTTTTAGAAATTTCATGTAATGTCTGAAACATTTATATTAACATATTTCCATACAAATACAAATATAAGATTTTTAGAAATTTCATGTAATGTCTGAAACATTTATATTAACATATTTCCATGCAAATAACCCAATGAAAGTTTAGTATTAGTTGTTTTGTTTGTTTTTTTATACTGCAGGTTCTTATTAGGCATCAATTTTATACACATCAGTGTATACATGTCAATCCCAATCGCCCAATTCAGCACACCACCATCCCCACCCCACCGCAGTTTTCCCCCCTTGGTGTCCATATGTCCATTCTCTACATCTGTGTCTCAACTTCTGCCCTGCAAAGTGGCTCATCTGTACCATTTTTCTAGGTTCCACATACATGCATTAATATACGATATTTGTTTTTCCCTTTCTGACTTACTTCACTCTGTATGACAGTCTCTAGATCCATCCACGTCTCAACAAATGACTCAATTTCGTTCCTTTTTATGGCTGAGTAATATTCCATTGTATATATGTACCACAACTTCTTTATCCATTCGTCTGTCGATGGGCATTTAGGTTGCTTCCATGACCTGGCTATTGTAAATAGTGCCGCAATGAACATTCGGGTGCATGTGTCTTTTTGAATTACGGTTTTCTCTGGGTATATGCCCAGTAGTGGGATTGCTGGGTCATATGGTAATTCTATTTTTAGTTTTTTAAGGAACCTCCATACTGTTCTCCATAGTGGCTGTATCAATTTACATTCCCAGCCAACGGTGCAAGAGGGTTCCCTTTTCTCCACACCCTCTCCAGCATTTGTTGTTTGTAGATTTTCTGATGATGCCCATTCTGACTGGTGTGAGGTGATACCTCATTGTAGTTTTGATTTGCATTTCTCTAATAATTAGTGATGTTGAGCATCTTTTCATGTGCTTCGTGGCCATCTGTATGTCTTCTTTGGAGAAATGTCTATTTAGGTCTTCTGCCCATTTTTGGATTGGGGTGTTTGTTTCTTTAATATTGAGCTGAATGAGCTGTTTATATATTTTGGAGATTAATCCTTTGTCCGTTGATTCATTTGCAAATATTTTCTCCCATACTGAGGGTTGTCTTTTCGTCTTGTTTATGGTTTCCTTTGCTGTGCAAAAGCTTTGAAGTTTCATTAGGTCCCACTTGTTTATTTTTGTTTTTATTTCCATTACTCTAGGAGGTGGATCAAAAAAGATCTTGCTGTGATTTATGTCAAAGAGTGTTCTTCCTATGTTTTCCTCTAAGAGTTTTATAGTGTCCAGTCTTATATTTAGGTCTCTAATCCATTTTGAGTTTATTTTTGTGTATGGTGTTAGGGAGTATTCTAATTTCATTCTTTTACATGTAGCTGTCCAGTTTTCCCAGCACCACTTATTGAAGAGACTGTCTTTTCTCCATTGTATGTCTTTGCCTACTTTGTCATAGATTAGTTGACCATAGGTGCATGGGTTAATCTCTGGGCTTTCTATCTTGTTCCATTGATCTATGTTTCTGTTTTTGTGCCAGTACCATATTGTCTTGATTACTGTAGCTTTGTAGTATAGTCTGAAGTCAGGGAGTCTGATTCCTCCAGCTCCATTTTTTTGCCTCAAGACTGCTTTGGCTATTCGGGGTCTTTTGTGTCTCCATACAAATTTTAAGATGATTTGTTCTAGCTCCGTAAAAAATGCCATTGGTAATTTGATAGGGATTGCATTGAATCTGTAGATTGCTTTGGGTAGTATACTCATTTTCACAATGTTGATTCTTCCAATCCAAGAACATGGTATATCTCTCCATCTGTTGGTATCATCTTTAATTTCTTTCATCAGTGTCTTATAGTTTTCTGCATACAGGTCTTTTGTCTCCCTAGGTAGGTTTATTCCTAGGTATTTTATTCTTTTTGTTGCAATGGTAAATGGGAGTGTTTCCATAATTTCTCTTTCAGACTTTTCATCATTAGTGTATAGGAATGCAAGAGATTTCTGTGCATTAATTTTGTATCCTGCAACTTTACCATATTCATTAATTAGCTCTAGCAGTTTTCTGGTGGCAGTTTTAGGATTCTCTATGTATAGTATCATGTCATCCGCAAACAGTGACAGTTTTACTTCTTCTTTTCCAATTTGTATTCCTTTTATTTCTTTTTCTTCTCTGATTGCCGTGGCTAGGACTTCCAGAACTATGTTGAATAATAGTGGTGAGAGTGGACATCCTTGTCTCGTTCCTGATCTTAGAGGAAATGCTTTCAGTTTTTCACCATTGAGAATGATGTTTGCTGTGGGTTTGTCATATATGGCCTTTATTATGTTGAGGTAGGTTCCCTCTATGCCCACTTTCTGGAGAGTTTTTATCAGAAATGGGTGTTGAATTTTGTCAAGAGCTTTTTCTGCATCTATTGAGATGATCATATGGTTTTTATTCTTCAATTTGTTAATATGGTGTATCACATTGATTGATTTGCGTATATTGAAGAATCCTTGCATCCCTGGGATAAATCCCACTTGATCGTGGTGTATGATCCTTTTACTGTGTTGTTGGATTCTGTTTGCTAGTATTTTGTTGAGGCTTTTTGCATCTATATTCATCAGTGATATTGGTCTGTAATTTTCTTTTTTTGTAGTGTCTTTGTCTGGTTTTGGTATCAGGGTGATGGTGGCCTCATAGAATGAGTTTGGGAGTGTTCCTTCCTCTGCAATCTTTTGGAAGAGTTTGAGAAGGATGGGTGTTAGCTCTTCTCTAAATGTTTGATAGAATTCACCTGTGAAGCCATCTGGTCCTAGACTTTTGTTTGTTGGAAGATTTTAATCACAGTTTCAATTTCATCACTTGTGATTGGTCTGTTCATATTTTCTGTTTCTTCCTGGTTCAGTCTTGGAAGGTTATACCTTTCTAAGAATTTGTCCATTTCTTCCAGGTTGTCCATTTTATTGGCATAAAGTTCCTTGTAGTAGTCTCTTAGGATGCTTTGTATTTCTGCGGTGTCTGTTGTAACTTCTCCTTTTTCATTTCTGATTTTATTGATTTGAGTCCTCTCCCTCTTTTTCTTGATGAGTCTGGCTAATGGCTTATCAATTTTGTTTATCTTCTCAAAGAACCAACTTTTAGTTTTATTGATCTTTGCTATTGTTTTCTTTGTTTCTATTTCATTTATTTCTGCTCTGATCTTTATGATTTCTTTCCTTCTGCTAACTTTGGGTTTTGTTTGTTCTTCTTTCTCTAGTTTCTTTAGGTGTAAGGTTAGATTGCTTACTTGAGATTTTTCTTGTTTCTTTAGGTAGGCTTGTATAGCTATAAACTTCCCTCTTAGAACTGCTTTTGCTGCATCCCATAGGTTTTGGGTCGTCGTGTTTTCATTGTCATTTGTCTCTAGGTATTTTTTTATTTCCTCTTTGATTTCTTCAGTGATCTCTTGGTTATTTAGTAACGTATTGTTTAGCCTCCATGTGTTTGTCTTTTTTACGTTTTTTTCCCTGTAATTCACTTCTAATCTCATAGCGTTGTGGTCAGAAAAGATGCTTGATATGATTTCAATTTTCTTAAATTTACTGAGGCTTGATTTGTGACCCAAGATGTGATCTATCCTGGAGAATGTTCCGTGCGCACTTGAGAAGAACGTGTAATCTGCTGTTTTTGGATGGAATGTCCTATATATATCAATTAAATCTATCTGGTCTATTGTGTCATTTAAAGCTTCTGTTTCTTTATTTATTTTCATTTTGGATGATCTGTCCATTGGTGTAAGTGAGGTGTTAAAGTCCCCCACTATTATTGTGTTACTGTCGATTTCCTCTTTTATAGCTGTTAGCAGTTGCCTTATGTATTGAGGTGCTCCTGTGTTGGGTGCATATATATTTATAATTGTTATATCTTCTTCTTGGATTGATCCCTGGATCATTATGTAGTGTCCTTCCTTGTCTCTTGTAACATTCTTTATTTTAAAGTCTATTTTATCTGATATGAGTGTAGCTACTCCAGCTTTCTTTTGATTTCCATTTGCATGGAATATCTTTTTCCATCCCCTCACTTTCAGTCTGTATGTGTCCCTAGGTCTAAAGTGGGTTTCTTGTAGACAGCATATATATGGGTCTTGTTTTTGTATCCATTCAGCCAGTCTATGTCTTTTGTTTGGGGCATTTAATCCATTCACGTTTAAGGTAATTATCGATATGTATGTTCCTATGACCATTTTCTTGTTTTGGGTTTGTTTTTGTAGGTCCTTTTCTTCTCTTGTGTTTCCCACTTAGAGAAGTTCCTTTAGCATTTGTTGTAGAGCTGGTTTGGTGGTGCTGAATTCTCTTAGCTTTTGCTTGTCTATAAAGCTTTTGATTTCTCCATCAAATCTAAATGACATCCTTGCCGGGTAGAGTAATCTTGGTTGTAGGTTCTTCCCTTTCATCACTTTAAGTATATCATGCCACTCCCTTCTGGCTTGCAGAGTTTCTGCTGAGAAATCAGCTGTTAACCTTATGGGAGTTCCCTTGTATGTTATTTGTCATTTTTCCCTTGCTGCTTTCAATAATTTTTCTTTGTCTTTAATTTTTGCCATTTTGATTACTATGTGTCTCGGCGTGTTTCTCCTTGGATTTATTCTGTATGGGACTCTCTGCGCTTCCTGGACTTGGGTGGCTATTTCCTTTCCCATGTTAGGGAAGTTTTCGACTATAATCTCTTCAAATATTTTCTCTGGTCCTTTCTCTCCCTCTTCTCCTTCTGGGACCCCTATAATGCGAATGTTGTTGCGTTTAATGTTGTCCCAGAGGTCTCTTAGGCTGTCTTCATTTCTTTTCATTCTTTTTTCTTTAGTCTGTTCCGCAGCAGTGAATTCCACCATTCTGTCTTCCAGGTCACTTATCCGTTCTTCTGCCTCAGTTATTCTGCTATTGATTCCTTCTAGTGTAGTTTTCATTTCAGTTATTGTATTGGTCATCTCTGTTTGTTTGTTCTTTAATTCTTCTAGGTCTTTGTTAATCATTTCTTGCATCTTCTCAATCTTTGCCTCCATTCTTATTCCGAGGTCCTGGATCATCTTCACTATCATTATTCTGAATTCTTTTTCTGGAAGGTTGCCTATCTCCACTTCATTTAGTTGTTTTTCTGGGGTTTTTTCTTGTTCCTTCATCTGGTACATAGCCCTCTGCCTTTTCATCTTGTCTATCTTTCTGTAACTGTGGTTTTTGGTCCACAGGCTGCAGGATTGTAGTCCAGCTGGTTTTCTTATGGCAACACCTTCTATTATCCTTTTTTTTTTTTTTTAAGCCTCTGGGTCTTCTATGTTTCCTTTTTCTTTTCCTGATTTTTTTTAAATTAATTAATTAGTTTATTTATTTTAATTATTTATGGCTGTGTTGGGTCCTCATTTCTGTGCGAGGGCTTTCTCTAGTTGTGGCAAGCGGGGGCCACTCTTCATCGCGGTGCGCAGGCCTCTCACTATCGCGGCCTCTCTTGCTGCGGAGCACAGGCTCCAGACGCGCAGGCTCAGCAATTGTGGCCCACGGGCCCAGCTGCTCCGTGGCACGTGGGATCCTCCCAGACCAGGGCTTGAACCCGTGTCCCCTGCATCGGCAGGCAGACTCTCAACCACTGCGCCACCAGGAAAGCCCTCCTTCTGTTTAAGGTACAATGATTCTGGCCCACCTAACTGTTGTTGATCACTTTTTTGATTCCCCCCCCCAAAAGAAAATTAAATAGATAATTGTTTTAGGTTAGTAATATGTGCTTCTCTTCACTTATTCTGTGCAAACTGAAGAATGTCTAAATAAAATCCATGGTTTAAGTTCACAATTATGTTATTGGCCTTAAATATCTATCCTGAGAAGTTTGTGTTCTTAAACATATAAAATAAGTCCTTAGGAGGCAATTCTAGACAGATTATTACTTCTCTTGATTAGATGTGGAACAGAAAACATACTGAGGTGAACATTTGATTTGCAACAATGAATTTGATGTTCTATATCTTTGTTTACCAAACAAGAGGTTGATCCAGACTTTGATCTGTGGAGTGTAGCCACCTTTCTGAAGAGATGACATTGAGCAGATAAAACACTCCCACTCATGTTCCTCTTTGCTCTTTCCTTTTCCTCAGGCCGGATGCAGGTAATGATAATGCCCTAAAGAATGACAGAGCCATAATATGGAAGAAGCTTGGGTCCCTGAATTACCATGCGTAGGAGAGCCAACGCACTAGCCTGAATTCCCTACCAGGACTGTTTTAGATGCAAGAATAAATATTCTATTGTTGGAGCCATTACATGCTTTGGTCTATTTGTCATGTCAATTAGTCTACCCTAACTGATATATTATGAGAAATATAATGTGTGAAGTTAGTGAAATCAAGGGGACATGTGATGTTACCAGGATGCTGTGTTGAAATAGAAAACAAGGAGAGGGGAACTTCAAAATATTTACAAAAGCAAGAGTTTGACCAAAGAGAGTTAAGGTTTTGGTAAATGCAAACTATATATGCGTCATTCCTGGTTCAGTGCTGGTAATTTGTACCCATCTCTATTATAATAAGAACAACCACATAAGAATGAAGTAAAAATACATTAGAGGTCTATCATGCCCTGTTCTAGCCAGCCTTATATGGAGAAAAAATCTAGGGTGGAGCTGGGTAGTGGTGGTTTTGCTGAGACAAAAATGGAGTGAAACAGGAAAGAAATTGAAGGATGTATATAAAAGGGTCAAATTGACCCTGCATGTTTGCAATATTCTTAGGAGGATTTGTTTAGGATCTTAGGAGGATTTGCTTAGCAACAGACTTTGGTCCAAGTCAGTGAAGATATTAAGCTATGTCCACCTGGTCATCATGATGGACATTGCAGTCAGGGATGGGCCTTGGGCTAGAAAATGCTGGCTCTCTTGGTGATCTGTGTAAACTGGCTCAGGATGGTGGCATTTGAGGCAACTACTGCTTGGATAGCCATCTGTTCTTCCAGGAGGATTGGGCCCACTGAGGGGTAGTAGAAGTAGAACAGCGAGGCAACAGTATGTTATACTATAAAAAATTTAACCATTTATTTATGTTATTTATTGGGGGGGGGATACTGCCTTTTTATTTATTTTTTATGGTAAATATATTTATTTTGCCTTTTTAAAAATTGAAGTATATATTGGGAATTCTCTGGTGGTCCAGTGGTTAGGACTCGGCACTTTCACTGACAAGGGCCTGGGTTCAATCCTTGGTCAGTGAACTAAGATCCTGCAAGCCACGCGGTGTGGCCTGCCCCCCGCCCCCCCCCAAAAATAAATTGAAGTATAGTTGATTTACAATGTTGTGTTAGTTTCAGGTGTATAGCAAAGTGATTCAGAGATATATAAGATTTATATAAGTTTGTTTTCTATGTCTGTGAGTCTATCTCTGTTTTGTAAATAAATTCATTTGTATCATTTTTTTTAGATTCCATGTATAAGTGATATCATATGATATTTGTCTTTCTGTGTCTGACTTACTTCACTTACTACGATAATCTCTAGGTCCATTCATGTTGTTGCAAATGACATTATTTCATTCTTTTTTATTTAGCCACTTTTTCTTTTGGCCATGCCACGGGATCTTAGTTCTGCGACCAGAGATTGAACCTGGGCCCACGGCAGTGAAAGTGCTGAGTCCTAACCACTGGACCGTCAGGGAATTCCCTAGATGCTTTCTTATTTAAGGACATTTACATTTTCACTCTTTTGCTAGTACAAACAATGCTTCAGTGAACAACCCTGAACCTTAATATATCTCTCTGCATGAGACATGAGTGGTTCTGAAGGTAAATTCCTAGAAGTGAAATGTATTTTGCTTTTTTTAAATCATGTAACTTTTTGCTATTATTTTTCTTAACGTCTCAATATTTTATTAGTTAAAAAAAACAGTAAAATTATATAACAGGATCCTTTGGCAGGAAGTAACAGAAAACCCAGCTCCCAATTATTAAGAAAAAAAAAGAGAGAATGTTATTTTACATAACATCTCCCAGTATGGTGGCTTCAAGATTGACTTATTCAGTGGCTCAACAGTGTCTCAGACTGAGACTTTCTCCATCTTTCCACTCTGCCGGTCTCAGCATGTTGGCTGGCTTAGGGCTGTCTTACCTCCTGGTAGCAAGGTGGTTATAGGAGGGAGTAAATGGTCTCTCCCTTGTGCCTCTTTGTAAAAGTGAGGAAACTCTTGCCAGTTGCTTCCCAGCAGACTTCCCCTCAAATCACACAAGCACATGCCTGGATCAATCATTGTGAGGGGAACGGGACCATCATCATGGTTTTAGACCAATCAGGATTCACCTTCTGGGGCTGAGGCAGGACCAACCTCCCCCAGTGCAGAAGGCCTGGGAAGGAAAGCACATACCTGTAAGCAACCCAGGTTCTATAAGAAAAGAGAAAACGGAAGAATGGTCATTGGCTAGACATCTCACAATGTCTATTACAGACCTTGTTCATTATGTCTACTTTCAGAATAATCTGTTATTAACATATATAAAAATTGGATTTCTTATCCATTTTGAGTAATATTTCTATTAATATGTAATGGTGGTTTTATTGAACTGCTGACAACCACATTTACCTCCAGAGGTATCTTCAAAATAAAGTTACTTCCAGTTTAAGGGATTAATATAACTAATGTAGATTTAAAAGATATTTTTAAAAACCTTTCTTGTTCTTTTGAAACCAGGTGACTAAATCTCTGTTATAATGGTTGCAGTTGAAAGAAAGACCAAATTTGTGTACTAGAAATGTTGTTTAAAGTTTGTAAATCTTTATGTTGATTCAGAATGGAAATATTTCTGCTTATATGCTGACTCGTATTGGCCAACTCATATTTTAAAATACTAATTTGGCTTTGAAGATTTATTCATACAGTTTTGGAGTAGACAAATGCTACACATTAATTAAACTTGACTTATAGACAGCTTATTGGCTTCTCGTAGGTTCAAAAATTTAAATGTTATTTTTCATTATGGCTGCAGGTTCCAATCTCTACTCATCTCAAACCGTGGCTAATTTAACCCTTTGTTTTGGTGTTTTAAAGTCATTAATTATCTCAGAGGAAGAGGAAAGGAAACACTGTAGAACTGAAAGTGTAATAGAGACAACTGAGGTAGGATGTGGTTTGGAAAATTTCAAAACCAGAGTGCTTTGCATATTAAAGTAAATATATTTTTAAATGCTCACGTAAACAAAAATGGGCCTGAATATGTAAAAACTCAGTGTCTCCAGTCCAGTGGTCTGTTCTAAATGTTAGATCCATATTTCCTGCTCCTTAACGTTCCTTTTCCTTGGCTTGCCAGGAAATATAGTTGTTTATTATTATTATTATTATTATTATTATTATTATTACTTCTAAACTTCTCAGCCCCCCTCCCATCTCCAACCTGGTCTTGCATGTATAGTCACCAGCTTGCTTAGTGCTAACATCATACCCAGCCACTCAAGCATTGAATTAGAGTGTTATTTCAGAGTCTTTCCTGCCCCTCACCAAAATAAGCCAATTGTTCTCTCATGTCTTGTGCCTTACACCTTCTAAATGTCACTAACATAATTTGCTCTCTGTAAGAGACATTTGCTACTTTGGCCTGCTTCATTTACTCCCAGTTTTCCTTTTGAGAAGCTTCTTTCCCACTCTTAGTTCAAGTGGTTCAGGTAGGGCTCCAGAGGTGGACATGGAACCCAGCCTTGCCCATTCAGCATGTCTTATTTTCCTGTCCACAGTGTTAGGTCAGAGTGATGGACACATGTCCCAAGTTCTTCCAATGAGATGCCTATTCATAACTTCATTGGAACTTCTGGGGCTGCTCATGGGATGCGACATAAGCCTGGAGCTGCTTATTGACCTGCAGAGTCAAAGAGAAGAAAAAAAGAGATATTGAGTCTTGGTGACATCATCTGGGCTACTGGAGCCAGCCATACCTGAGACCTTAGCTTTGCACTTTTTGGTTCAATTTGCCTTTCTGTCAGTGGCAACTGAAAATGTTCTGATAAATAACCACTTTTCCATGCCCACTTAACCCTTAGTCCCTCTCTTGAAACACTCTTTGCTTTTGTCTACTCTAACAATTTCATTTTTTCTTTGAAACTCAGTGTAAATGTTACTTCCTCAGAGAAGCCCTGCACAACGTCTCCCCTAACAAGAGGGTAGATAGTCCTGTGTTCTGCAAAACTTTATTATGTACAAACCACACTATAGTGTAATTGTCAACATACTTGTTAGTCTATGGCAGGCACTACTTGTCACCAACCAACCCCCATTCTCTCTTTTTCCTTACAACAGAATCCCTGTTTTGTTTGGAATGGCAATATGCCTAGCTTAAACACTTGCCTTTCCAGACCACTTTGCAGGTAGGGGTGGCCTTGCTGCAAAATTCTGGCCAGGAGACATAAACAAATGTCAACCTGAGATTTCCGGGAGAGGCTTTTTTTTCTTGATTTAAGCAGCTTTATTTCCCTCCTCTCCATTCTTCTTCCTTCATCCTGGCGGGAGGCATGAGGCTGGAGGTAAAGCTGCTACCTGGCAGCCTTGAAATACCAGCCCTATGTTAGTGATGGTAGGGATATTTGGAGCTAGAACCTGGATGACTCTGAATTGCCCATCTCGGGATCTAACTTTGGAGGGATACAACCCTCTTTAGTTTAGCCACTGTGAATAGATTTTTTATTTGGATGTAGCTAAATGCCATCCTGATAGAATTGCATCCTCGAAGATAGAGCCTAAGCCCTTACTTCTGAACCCTGAATATACCTAGTTCTTAGTACATAGTAAAGGTTCACTCTAATGCTTAAAAATGGGATTCAAATCTCAGGTCCATTTTAATCCTGAGATTTTATGGTTTTATTCTGTAAACCACTAATGGTGTCTGCTCTCACTCCAGCATTTACCTTTCTCCCCAGCCATTCTAGTGCATGTTATTTTAAAGGGAACCCCCAAACCGAGAAGCAGAGGTTGGTCTCCACTTCTCTGTAATATGGGTTACTGCTGAAATTACCTTCCTGGCTTAATGTTGCTTCTAACATTTTTTTTTTCCACATTTTTCTTGTTTCCATTTCATATACAAGACCTGCAAAGACTTTTCAACATGAGATTGAAATTTCAGATTCCTTTGAATATGGTTTCACTCAGAAAATACTTAAAACAATAATTCTGACTTAGGAATTCAGTATATTAACAGCTGCCAGTGTCAGTCATCAAATTTGGCTCCTTGAGAGGCCGCCCTGGGCCTCAGGTAAAATTCATCATCCTCCTAGATAAAAATGCATTTCCTTAGTCCCTGACTTGTGCCCCAGGGGACCGATCAGGCTGATGGTGATGATTTTTGTAATGAGCAGTAATTACTGTTGGCTGAACACTGATTCCAAAATTTCTGAAGTCAAAAGAAAAAAAAAAAAAACCCTCTGAAACCCAGCTATAGTTATAGCAAGGAAGAGAACTTTATTCCATAAGACATGTGTTAACTCCCATCGACAGTAAAGTAGAATTATACATGTATATTTCTCATTCGTCAAGAGTATCAAAGAATTCAAAATGGGTATCTCCCAGTTAGTTTCTGAAAGCACAGGTGGTGTTATCACTCAGAAGGAGGCGCAATTAATGTCCTTTTCTTAAAAAGAAGTTTAGTGGAAAGATAGTCACCTCTTAAGTTAACCGTAGAAGGGCTTTTACACTTTGAGAAGTAAGGACCAGAGTACTTAGATCATCACTAAAATCACTCCAAGTCATGGATGATGACAGATTGAACATTTGCAAAAAGAAGAAAGAAGTCCCCTGAGTTGGTGGCTTTTTGTTGAGATAGAGGAACATAGAATATATTATCCAACATTCTTTGGGCCATGTGATTTAGTCAAAGAGCCCAGATGTTAGAGCTAGAGCTGAATTAGTGATTATACTCACAAAATTCCAAACTTCTCCAAAAGACATTCGAGAAAGCCAATAATACCTACCTGTGCAACCTAGGCACTACCCTTAAAGGTGAGGTATTGTTTTTAGATGTCTTCAGAATTTATCTTACCCAAAGGCTTTTCCTTATTGAACTAATCCCTGGAGATTATCTTTAAAAGCAGCTCTACCTACTCTTGAGATGTCAACTGTTGACTATTAAAGAATGAAATAACTTCATTTGTTGAACAAGTGCCATGAAAGAAAGAAAACCTAGTAACGTAATAAAAAGTGATGGGTTGGATGGTGGCTGCTTTAGAACGAATGTTCTGGGAGACGAAGTGACTTTTGAGCTGAGCTAAGAAGGAGCTGGACAACAGAAGTTCTAGGAGGTAAACCTTTGAGGCAGACCCAGAAGTGAAGACTTTGAGATTATTCTGGAGTACAGAGTGATGAGGGAATGTACAGGAATCCCCAGTGCTGGAGCAAAGGTAGGAGTGGGTGAGAGGAGTGATCTGAGATGAGGTTTGATGAGGAGGCAAGGGCCGGATCAGACAGGCCTTAGGAAAGAGAATTTATTCTAAGCAGGAAGCTGTTGGACATGACCTGACCTCATCTATGTTTTTAGAAGACAAATATGTTGTATAGAAAATGGATGTTGTGAGGTAAGAGTGGAAATGGGGGACCGTCCGGAGGCTGTTGGCCAAGTCCCAGTGAAGAATGATGGTGATTGGACTGGAGTGGTAGGAAATGGAGAGAAGTGAATGGATTCAGGTGTATTTTGGAAGAACAACCAACAAAACATTGATTAATTATGCATAGGGTTGAGAGAAAGAGAAGAATCAAGGCTTGAACTGAGTGGATGATGTTGCCATTGAATGAAATGGGAAGACTAGAGAAAGACTGGATTATTTCGTGGAGTTAGGGAAAAAAATTGTGGACGTATTAAGTTTGAGGTTCCTTTTAGATATCTCAGAAAGTTTTGGAAAGTGAAGCTGGATTTGATAATCATGCTTTCACTGGAGTATTGAGGAAGTGGGGAGAGACACTAAAGAGAACTCTTTTAAAGAAGTTTTAAAGCGAAGAGAAGCAGAGATGTGGTGTGATAGCCAAGATCAATGTGGAGTTAAGGAAGGTTTGTTTTAAGATGCAAGATACTGAAGCATATTTGTAAACTGTGGGAAGAAGCTGACAATGCATTCCTCTGAAGGAAAGAATGAAGTCCCTCAAAAGGCAAGAGGAGGAGAGATCAAGAGCAAACAGGGAGGCCTGAACTTTGATAGGAGCAGGAACACTTCATCCACAGCCAGTAGAGGGAGGGCAAAGAGTGTGAATATAGATGTGGATGGTTTTATAGATTTGGCGGTAGGAAAATGAAGAATTCCCTCTGATATCTGTATTTTCCCAATGAGTTATGAGGCAATGTCATCAGTCAAGAATGGTGGGAAGGGGAAGGGAATACAGGAGATTTGGGGGAAAGAATAGGTGTAGGTGAGGTAAACTGAAAATCTGAAAACATAATGGTTTTTGAGCTGTGCAGTGTGCCCAAATCAGATTTGTGATCATGGAGTTAAAGTTAAAACAGCCAACGTGGTTGGTTACGTGTTTTTCCCTAGGAATCTTCTGGAGGTCTGGTCCAGATGTGGAGTAGCTGTGGCAGTGAGTTTAATGGTGTTAGGGGACGTCACCAGGGGAATATAACAGTGGGGAGAGACTGAGTGTTGGCACAGAATTAAAATTATGAACTATGGGAACCTGGGTACCAGGACATGACCAAATGATGAATCGTTGAAAAGCAATCTGGCCAATGGATCAAAGATCTCCATGAGGTCAAAGACTTACTGTGAAGAGGGTACTTGAGTAAGTAAGGCGAGATCATCTGGGGAGCTATTAACACATGATGTTGTTCATGCCCCACTTCTAAATGTTCTCATTTAGCTATTTGGGATTGGAACTTCAGCAACAGTTTTAAAAGAGCTTCATAGGTGATTTACTTGTTTTGTTTATTTGTTTGTTTGTTTTTTGGTCATGCCTCTTGGCTTTCAGGATCTTAGTTCCCCGATCAGGGATCGAACCCGGGCCCCTGTAGTGGAACCTCGGAGTCCTAACCACTGGACTGCCAGGGAATTCCCAAAGAGCTTCATAGCTTCATAGGTGATTTAGGTGCAATTCTGGTTAAGAACCACCGTGTCACAGGAAGATGGACCATCAGTTCACGCTTGAGGCCCAAGTGGTTAGTGGAAGGAGTGGACCACTGAACAATTGGTGGTTGTATGGTGGCCTTGGAGCGACCTGGGGATGAACAAGGGTTTCCTCCTCTCCTGAACAAACAGTGTCCAAAAGGGTAAATTTGAATATAAGTACAGGAAATATTAACTGGGACAATAATCCCAACTGTTAACGTGAGGGCATTGCTATTGTTGCAAACATTTGTCCCGGGGCTCTCCGAGCTCACTGTGGCATGGTGGCCTGAGAGAGTGAAGGTCGCGCCCACCAGCATGGCACAGCTCTGGGAGGGCCTCTCAAAGCATCCGGGTCACAGGCGTTCTCAGGTGGTTCATGTGGCCTCTCTCCTCTCTTTCAAAGTGGAGGAATAAATGTCACCCTGTGTGTATATGGTCAAAAGTGATAAAAAAAAATAACAGCAAAGCCACCCAAAGTGCAAATTCCCTACCACCCTCCTCCACCCATTCTATGGATTAAAAACACAGCAAGTTGTCACTTATGGCCTAATGAGATAAAAAGAATTTAAAAAATACTAATCAAGAAAAATATTATGACAGAACAATTTCAGAAACAGTCCTGTAAATAACAAAGTGCTTTTGTGATACACAACTTTAGTTCCTCGTCCTGTGGAATTCTGTACCCAGGAGTTGTCCAGGGTCACATCAGGAGACAGCAGAAGGCTAGCTGCATGTGAGGTCATGTGTGGATGGACCTTTCTGCACAGGCTTCCTCTAAGCACAGGAACCAGAGAGATTAGCGCCTAGGTTACAGAGTCAACACTGGGCCTCTTACCTGTGCGGCCATGAAGTAACCAAGCGGCAGGAAACAGATGTGAAAATCAAAGGGAAATCAGGAAAGGTGCATGTAGTGTTTACCTATGGCTCGGCCTGAAAGTTATGAGCACCAAGTAAAGTCAAATGTGGCCAGAGAACTTACAGAACTTTCTCAATCAGGGCTTTCACTGCTTACCCCCAGCACTGTGCAGGTGGCAGGGTGAGCTGCAGCTGAAAGGAAAAAAAAAAGCATCAACATTTTAAAAGAAAATAAATGACAAGGCTTTTAAAATGTGAAAGGATGCTTTCTGTTGGTTTTAATCTAAAATGGAATTTATCAGAAAGAGATGAAAGTGATCAAACAGTGTCCAGAGGGATAAAGAGTAAATCTGAATGTAACTACAGTAAATATTCACCAGGATGATAATCCTAACTGTTAACATGACTACATTTTCCTTGTTACAAACATTTGGTTTAACTTAATCCCCCAGAATACATTACTGCCAAAAGGAATCTCATTGACAAGAGCTAATGCATTGGTTACTCTTACAACTATCCCATTTTAACAGTTGACTTACTGGTAGTGTTCGTCATGGAAAAGACTAATTTTATTACCATTGTTATCAATCTCAGTGAAGTTCAGAGATATTTGCTTGTAGTTACTACAGCTTATTCCTTTGCTAGTTAGAATCATGTGTGAACAAGAGACCCAGAAGTTTGGGTGATGCTGTGTTTCTATCTGATGACAGTGTGACTGTGATCAGATCCTTTGAAAGTGTTTGGCTGAGTTTCCAATCCAGATTCTTTTGACTAAAGCCAACAGGCAAAAAGAAGCAGAAACAAAATGCACCGTGAACTTATTAAAAATGTTTTTTATATGATAAGCCTTGCAAGGAAGTGCAAGTGAGGGCTGTGTGGTGGGTGAAGCTCTTCAGCACTTCCCTCCAGCTTCTCAGATACTCCCAGGACTCTGGCAAACATCTTGTAACATTTCAGAACCATAAAAGAAACACAAATTAGAAAGTGTCACGAAACTCTCTCAAATCTAGCATTTCAATGAAATAATGTAATGTGGTGGAAAGACTTTTGGCCAAAAAGAGATTCAGGAAATGTAGGTTGAGCTCCAGTTCAGTCATCAAATAGAAAAGTCATCTTGGCCAAGACATTTCCTTTCTGGACCTCGGTTTCCGAATCTGTAAAAAGAGAGAGGTCTAGCATATCAATGGTCTGCAAATAGTGCTTTTCTGACCCCTTCAGGAAAGGAGCAGATGGGGAACTCTATCAAGAATATTGTTTGTTTTAGGTATTGGGGCTTTCTTCAGTGAAAGATTTCTGCCACCAAAACATTTCATAAACTACTAGATTAGATATTTTTTAAGGTCTCTTTAAGAATGAATACATTGAGGTGGGGGAGGGATAAATTAGGAGTTTGTGATTAACATATATACACTACTATATATAAAATAGATAAACAACAAGGACCTACTGTATAGCACAGGCAACTATATTCAATATCTTGTAATAACCTATAATGAAAAAGAATCTGAATCACTTTGTAAATCAACTATACTTCAATTTTAAAAAATGAAAACAAATTTTATCAAAAACAAAAGGCAAAAGCAAAAAAAAAAAAGAAAAAAGAAGGAATACGTTAAATTCACTGCAGCGGTTTGCAAATTTTTTTTATCATGCATACTAATCAGTAAAAATATTTTGCCATGTACTTCCAAAATAAGTATTCAAAAATTGGGAATTCCCTGGCAGTCCAATGGTTAGGGCTCTGCGTTGCAGAGCGTGCAACCCTGGTGGGGGAACTAAGATCCCTGCAAACTGCATGGTGCAGCCAAAAACAAAACAAAACAAAACAAACCCCCTCCAAACAAAAATTACATATGTGTATTACTGTAAAATATATCCCTTATAAAACATTTCTCCCCAAATGGAAATGTCAAAAGGGAAACAAAGATGAAACTTTTAAAGTAAATCATAAATTTGTTTTTTAACAGTTAAAGCCTTTCATTATCAATAATGATACTTTTATTATTTAACATTATCAATATTAACATTAAAGCTTTTAGTGAAAGTAAATATGAGTATGTCATATCTGATTGGTTGGTCATTGTTTTTAACATTACTGCATGGTACTTGCTAATTTTTTACTACTACAGTAGGGCTCATGGTAGATCTTTAATACTAATAGTACTCTCTGTCAGGATCTACAAACAAAAATTAAATAAACAATCTATGGCTCTAGGATTTTCTTTTATAAATTTATTTACTTTTGGCTGTGTTGGGTCTTCGGTGCTCCGTGTGGACTTTCTCTAGTTGCAGTGAGCGGAGGCTACTCTTCGTTGTGGTGCGCGGACTTCTCATTGCGGTGGCTTCTCTTGTTGCAGACACGGGCTCTAGGTGTGCAGGCTTCAGTAGTTGTGGCCCATGGGCTTAGTTGCTCCTCAGCATGTGGGATCTTCCCGGACCAGGGATTGAACCCGTGTCCCCTGCATTGGCAGGCGGATTCTTAACCACTGCGCCACCAGGGAAGTCCCTCTAGGATTTTCTGAATGATTCAAAGATCACAAGAAGTTGGAAGATGGTGAATTGTATATTCTTAATTCCAGATAAAATAATCCACTCTGGCTAATTTAAGCAAAAAAACTTTTATAGAAAGATAGTATTAAATCTATACATTGGTTTAGGTAGTATGAACAGATTAACAATACTAATTCTTCCAATCCATGAATGTGGGATATCTTTCCATTTATTTGTATTATCTTCAATTTCCTTCATCAACGTCTTATAGTTTTTGGAGTACAGGGCTTTCACTTCCTTGGTTAAATTTATTCCTAGGTATTTTACTCTTTTTGATTCGATTGTGAATGGGATTGTTTTCTTGTTTTCTCTTTCTGATAGTTCATTATTAGTGTATAGGATTGCAACAGATTTCTGAATATTAATCACAACCTAAGTGTCTATCAACAGATGAATGGATAAAGAAGATGTAGCTATTACTCAGCCATAAAAAAGAATGAAACTTTGCCATTTGCGAACACATGGATGGACCTGGAGGGTATTAGGCTAAATGAAATGTCAGACAGAGAAAGACAAATATCATATGTTTTCACTTTATGTGGAATCTAAAAAATAAAACAAATGAACAAATATAACAAAACAGAAAGAGACTCACAGATACAGAGAACAAGCTAGTGGTTACCAGAGGGGAGAGAGGTAGGGGTAAGTGAAAGATAGAGGAAGAGGGTTAAGAGGTGCAAATTACTAGGTAAAATATAAGTTACAAGGATGTAATGTACAACACAGAGAATATAGTCAATATTTTATAATAAGTATGTATAAAGTATATTCTATAAAAATATCAAATTACTATGCTGTATACCTGAAACTAACATAAATCAACTACGCTTCAATTAAAAAAAGAAAAGAAAGATACTAGGCAGTTTATCTATCTCTGGGAGGACCAGGGAAGCAGGCTTGGATGCTTTACATAACAACTAGAAGAAATGTCCTCCTATAGCACAGGACTAACCTAGCAAAGCATGTGGCTGTCCCTGCTTGCTTCTCAACATGATGCATGGGACCAGATGCCAGAAACTCCAGCACAGCTGCCCCAGGAGTTCTGGATGCCTCTGCCTCTGGGATTGCCTGGAGAGCCAACTGCCCCCTAGTGACCACTGCCTGACATTGCTCACTCTGCCTGCGTATCTCTGTAGGTGTGTCTCTGTAGGTAAAGATCTGAGCGATACTAATTGCAATTAACAGGGTGGGTCTAGCCTTGATGTTCCCTAAGAACTGGTAAGGAGAAGGGGCATATTGGGTAAAATGGCTGGGCTTGAGGAAAGAGCTATTCCCTTCTAAGAAGGGGCCAGAATCCAAATTACCAAGTCCATGAAGGCAAAGCTTGGTTGGTGGCCTGGACTGGAATCTGTCCTTGAGTGGTCCTGAACCAGAAGGTAGAATGGGCACCAGGGCTTCCAGGCAGCAACAGGGCTCAGCTTCTGGTGAGTGGCTTGGCTGGCGTAGGTTAGGTTGGCCTGTCAGAGTCAATATGAGGGATGGCAGAGGCAAGGTCCAGCCCCAAGAAAGGGGACTGGCAACGATGAGTTGGGAGGTCACTGCTCTCAGCCAACCAGGTTGGGTTCAGGCCTGGGCCAGGACAGAAAGTCAGTCAGACAGACTCAAGACACAGGGTGAGAGCCAAATGCCCAAAACATGTCTGAAAGCCAAAATCCAGTTGAAGCACACTTTCTGTTTTCCAGTTTTAAAAAAAAATTTATTTATTTTTTATTATGGTAACATAGGTTTATAACATTACATAAGTTTCTTGTGTACATTATATTTCTACTTCTGTATACACTACAGTGTGTTCACCACCAAAAATTTAGTTTCCATCCCTCACCATAAAGTTGATCCCCTTTACCCATTTTGCCCTCTTCCTGCCCCATCCCTTCTGGTAACCACTACCCTGTTCTCTGTATCTAAGTGTTTGCTTTTGTTTGGTTTAGTTTGTTCATTTATTTTGTTTGTTTTTTTTATATTCTAAATTTGAGTGAAATCATGCGGTATTTGTCTTTTTCCATCTGATTTATTTCAGTAAGCATAATACTCTCAAGGTCTATCCATGTTGTCGCAAATCGTAAGATTTCAACTTTTTACTTTATGGCTGAGTAGTATTCCACTATATATATATCACATCTTCTTTATCCATTCACCTGTTGATGGGCACTTAAGTTGTTTCCATATCTTGGCTATTGTAAATAAAGCAGCAATGAGAAGTGCTGATATCTTAAAAGTTCAGATTGATGTTTTATTTTGTTTTAGGATGGGTGGGACCAGGCTTTAATAACTAAAAAAAAAAATCTATAGCCAGATAATTATATATATATATATATATATATATAATTATATATGAATATGCAGACACAAAGTACACTTTTGATTCTGGACATGGGAGACCCTTCTTATTGGGGGAAAGGAACTCCCTTACTACAGCCCAACTGCTGGAGGGTTCCGAACTGACCAGGCTACAGCTATTCTTAGCTGACAAGCCAGATGAAGGCAATGCTCTAGTTATTAACTGCTGTACAACAAACCACCCCAAATGTAGTGGTGTGGAGTAATAATTATTTTATTATGTTCACAGAGTGTGTGGGTCAGGAATTCAGGTGGGACGGAGAGAGATGGCTTGTCTCTGCTTCACAGTATCTGGACCTCAGCTGGTAAGACCCAAATGCTTGGAGGTGACCCAAACAGCTGGGGGCTGGAATCATCTGGGGACTTACTCACTCACTTGGCTGGCACCTGGGCTGGGGTAAGTCAAAGGCTTATCTCAGCTGGGACTGTTGGGCGGAGAACCTATGTGGATTGTGTTTCTCACAGTGTGGCCACTGGATTCTGAGGTAGAGCACCCAACTGGGAGCTTTCAGACAGCAAATGTTCCAAGACACCTGGGCGGATGCTGTATGGGCTGTTATAGTTCAGCCTTGGAACGCACTTCTGTTCTCCTCTGTTGGTTGAAGCAGTCACAGGCCTGCCTAGGTTCATGGAAAGGAGACACAGACACCACCTCTTGATGGAAAGAGTGTCAAAAAATCGGGGACAATATTTTAAAACTTCCGCTATGAGAAAATGAGAGAAAGGGAAAAGCTCAGAAGCACATCAACTGCACACAAATACGGACCAATGCTTGAATACCTATTTAGTTTATTAAATAAAAAAAATTGAAGACTTGTAATATACCAAGTACTGTGCTAAGCACTGGTGATAGAAAGCCAAGGCACAGCCCTTAAGGAGTTTACATTCACTGGAGAAGACAGATGAATGTACATTATTGTAACTGAAGGTCAAGTAAGGAAAGTGAATCAAGACAGATGGTATGAGAGCTGCAGTAGCCGAGAGGAAGGAGTAATTAGTATAGTAGAGAGGCTGTGCTGTCCAGGGGGAATAAAATGAAATTAGAAATTAGTCAGACCTGAATTTGAATCCTACCTTCCCCCTTTCTTAGATTGAACCATGTAAAAATGTTTTTTTGGGCGGGGGGCGCTGTGGGCTAAAAAACAGTTGAATATCAGCAATTTCATGTGGTTCAACCTAATACTAGCTAGGTCACCTTGAACAAGTCACTTAACTTTTAGGAACATCAGTGTCTTCACCTGAACAATGAGGTTAAAAATGTCATAGGGATTTTTCGAAAAGTAAGGTGACATATGCAAAGAGTCAGTGTACTGCTTAACACAGGGTAATCACTTAAGAAATGGTTGTTACTGTTTTGTAATTATTATTACTATAATTATGAAAGCATTAGGAAAGAAGGCTGAATCTGAGATGACATCTGAAGGGTGAACATGATTTCGATGGCCAGATGAAGAAGGTGGTAAGAGAGATTTTAGACTGATCAAAAACATGTGTAAAGGCTGTTTTTGTGATTCTAATTATAAGTGATGTTTTGGTTCTACATTTGTTTGCGGACCCAGAAATTTCTTTTGAAAAGAAGAATTCGAGAAAAGATTTTAAAACTAAAATTCACTAACAGCAAACCACCACAAATATTTTCAAGTCTAGACATTCCAGTATTTTTATGGACTAAATAATCTGCAATCCCTCCCTTCCTAAATCACTGAAGCTTTTGGCTTAATAACTAATAAATGTTCTTGAAAGAAAGGAAGGGAAATCCTTGGGGCTGAACATAAGAGTGAATAAAATCCTGGCAGTCTGTGTTGGGGGATGGGGAGCCAATAACTTTGAGAACTCAGGGCTTAAGTTTCAAAACCTTCATGGAATCAGGACATAAAGTTCTATCCAACATAAGTTGGGGAGTTACAACTGATACCTGTACATGAAGCTGAGTCTCAGAGAGTTATACCACCAGTGAAAGTCTGGTCTAGAAAATCAAGGAAGTTTCTATCTCATCTTGCCTCTGGGTTTAAAAGAAAAAAGTCTCCCCTGACAATTCTTCCCAACAGGCCCACTATCACTTATGTCTCTGGTTCTAATTACACTTCCTCCATGGTTTGGAAAACCCCAGGCTGGTAAATAAATTTAAAAATTGATTATATCCCTGGGGTATCTGATAAAGCAAATATAAACAGTCTTATCTCTGGAAAGATAAGACTTCAAGTAATTTTAAACATGATTCCCACAGACGAAGTCTTGTTGAAGGTGAACTAACAATCTAAAATTCTAAAATATAGGAAAACAATTTATCTAAGCAAAGGTGAGTAGATACAACAAACAGCAGTATTAGATCTCTAGAAACTTCAGATAAAAGAAATTATACTTAAAATGTTTAAAAACTTAAACTTGAGATCGAAAATAAGAAGACAACAAGGCAGTGTGAAAAGATAATGGGCACATATTTGGAGAGAACCCATATAAATTACAGAAATTTAAAAGATAATTGAGATGGAAAAAAATAATGACAGGTTAAATAGCTAATTAGACACAGCTAAAGAGAGAATTAAAGAACTTGAATATAGAACTGAGGAAATTATTCAGAATTAAGCACAGAGAGATAAAGAGAATTTAAGAAAGTGAGGCAAAGAAACATGGAAGGTAGCACAAAAGTGTCTAATCAGAGAGCAAGAAAGAACAAGTTGAGAGACTGAAGGAGTGGCAGTATTTAAAATAGTAATTGCTGAACTTTTTCTAAAATTGTTGAAAAACAAAAATCATTACATTTAGAAAGGGCCGCTAGTTCTTAGCAAGATGTACTTTAACAATGGAGGACAAGAAGAGTTGGATACAAATACCCCTCA